>NC_140997.1:37581000-38181000 GCF_052327205.1 Somniosus microcephalus
GATGAGGGTGAGTGGCAGTGGTGGAAGGATAGATGGGGATGCAAGGGAATGCATAGAAAGAGAAGGATGGGTGCTCTTGTAAGGTAAGTGGGTGTGAGGATTTATGTGATGGAGTAGGCTTGCCAAGGTAGAGTGAGCAGAGGGGGGAATACGCACAGCAGGACATAGGTGAATGTGCAACTGTACTCACCTTTCCTGAACTGGTTAGCTCATTAGAGCGCTTCCTACACTGAATCCAACAACAAAAACAACAACTTATATTTATGTAGCGCCTTTAATGCAATAAAACGTCCCAAGACGCTTCACAGGAGTGTTATCAAAAAGATTTTTTGACACCGAGCCATATAAGGAGATGTAGGGCAGATAGCCAAAACCTTAGTCGAAGAGGTAGGTTTTAAGGAGAGTCTTAAAGGACGCAAGAGAAGTCGAGAGGCAGAGAGATTTAGGGAGGGAATTCCAGAGTTTAGGACCTTGGCAGCTGAAGGCACGACCGCCAATGTGGAGCATTTAAAATCGGGGATGTTCAAAAGGCCAGAATAGGTGGAGTGCAGAGGTCTAGGGGGATTATAGGGCTGGAGGAGATTACAGTGATAAGAAGGGGTGAGGCCATGGAGGGATTTGAAAACAAGGAGGAGAATTTTAAAATCGAGGCATTGCTTAACTGGGAGCCAATGTAGGTCAGCAAGCACAGGGGAGATGGTCAAACGGGACTTGGTGCGAGTTAGCACACCAGCAGCAGAGTTTTAGATGACCTCAAGTTTATGGAGGGTAGAACTAGGGAGGCCAGCCAGGAGTACATTGGAATAGTCAAGTCTGGAGGTGATAAAGAGATGGATGAGGGTTTCAGCAGCAGATAAGTTGAGCTAAGGGTGGAGACGGGCAAAATTATGAAGGTGGAAATGGGCAGTCTTAATGATAGAATGGATATGAGGTAGGAAGCTCAATTCGTGATCAAGTATGACACCAAGGTTGCGAACAGACTTGGTCAGCCTTAGGCAGTTGCTGGGGGGAGAGATCGAATCGGAGAAAGGGAAATGGAGTTTGCGGCATGAACCGAAGACAATGGCTTTGGTCTTCCATAATTGGAAGAAATTTCTACTCATTCAGTGCTGGATGTCGGACAAGCAGTCTGATAGTATAGAGATGGTGGAGGAAAGGTGGAGCTGGGTATCATCGGCGTACATGTGAAAACTCACATTGTGTTGCTAGATGATGTCACCGAGGGGCAGCATGTAGATGGGAAATAGGAGGGGGCCAAGGATAGATCCTTGGGGGACACCAGAGGTGACACTGTGGGATCGGGAAGCGATGCCATTGCAGGCGATTCTATGGTTACGATTGGAAAGATAGGAATTAAATCAGGCGAGTGCTGTCCCATTCAGCTTGATGATGGTGGAGAGGCGATGGAGCAGAATTTTGTGGTCAACCGTGTCAAAGGCTGCAAACAGGTCCAGAAGGACAAGGGATAGATTACCTTTGTCTCAGTTAATTAGGATGTCATTTGTGACTTTGGTAAGAGCCATTTCAGCACTGTGGCAGGGGCAGAAGTCTGATTGGAGGGACTCAAACAAGGAGTTCTTGGATAGATGGGAACAGATTTGGGAGGCAACAACATGTTCAAGAACTTTGGAGAGGAAAGGAAGGTTGGAGATGGGGGAAATAGTTTGCAAGGACGGAGGGATTAAGGGGTTTTTTGAGTGAGAGAAAGAAAGAAAGAAAGACTTGCATTTTACATAGCGCCTTTCACACCCACTGGATGTCTCAAAGCACTTTACAATCAATTAAGTACTTTTGAAGTGGAGTCACTGTTGTAATGTGGGAGAAGAGGGGTGATGACAGCAGAATTGAAGGAAAGGGAGACAATACCAGAGGAGAGAGAACCGTTAACAATATCCACTAACATGGGAGCCAGGAAGGAAAGTTGGGTTGTCAGCAATTTAGTAGGAATAGGGTCGAGAGAGCAGGAGGTCGGTCTCATTGACAGGATGAGCTTTGAAAGGGCAAGAGGGGACATAAGAGAGAAAATAGAGAAATATGCAAATTTAGGGTTAGGGCAGGGGTAAAACAGAGAACAAGTGAGGTCCGGTGGGCTGGGAAAGGAAGGGAATTGATAGCAGAAGCAGGATGTTGTTGATCTTTTTAACAAAGAAGTCCATGAGCTCCTCACATTTATTGTTGGAGGTGAGGGAGGAGGAGGCAGGGAGGTTAGTGGTGGAGAAGAGAAGCCTGGTGTTATTTTTGCCGTCCTGGATGATCTTCGAATAGCAGGCAGTTTTAGGGATGGAGAGCAGGACCCGGTAATGCTTTATATGATCGAGCCAAACCTCGTTCTGAAGAAGGGTTTCGACCTGAAACGTTGACTCTATTTCTCTCTGCACGGATGTTGCCTGGCCTGCTGAGTTTTTCCAGCGTCTTCTGTTGTTATAGCCAAATCTCGTGATGGATGATTAGGCCAGTTGTCCACCAAAGACGTTCAAGTCTGTGTCCCTTGGACTTAAGGGAGTGGAGATGAGGGGTATACCAGGACGGACGACTAGGGTGAGAGAGTGTAATGATTTTAGTAGGGACAAGGGCATCAAAGGTGGTGGAGAGGGTGTGATTTAGTAAGTCCATAGCTACAGAGATGTCATGGAGAACAGTAGGCCAAAGGCTAGGTAGTTGGGAACTACAAAATGCAGTGGTAAGGGACTTGAGCAAGAGTTTTTTCCAGGGGCGGATACAAAAAGAAGTGGGCTTAGGAGGGGAGAGAGGAATATGGGTAGAGAGTGATATAAGGAAATGGTCGGAGATTGCCTTATCGGTAATGGTTACAGAAGCATAAAGCTCCTGGATCTCACTTCCTGGGCCACCTGTCTTTCTGGCAGCAGCAGGTTTCTTCCTCCCATTGCTGGGGAATAGTATCTCTCTCCGGTTCCTCACTGCCTCCAGCTGTACATCAAGGGAGGCGTCATAGAAGTGGGGCGCAGCCTTTGACCAACCTAAATCCATTCTCACATTTCATCCGCTCTTGCTTCCAGCTACCAACTCCTCCAAATTCCATCTTTGGATTGGTCCTTTAAATACTGGTGTTGAGATCTCGCCATGTGGGTCCGCACCGCGCCCGCTGCTGCTTAATCAGCGCCAAATCCGGAAGTAAAATGATAACGAGGTGGCTGCCACTGACAGATGTGCTGAACTTACTTCCAGGTTTTCCATGATATTGGAAGCCCTGCACCCACGCCCCTCACCAACCACCCCCCCCCCCCCCACCCCCCACTCCCAACGTGCCTTCGAGTTATTATCAGGCCTTTCTTGCTGCTTTTCCTCCAGCCACAATGGCAGACCAAGCAGCAGACCATTTTGTGCAGAAGTGCCTGCAAAGAAAATAGACATAAAAGCCCATTAGCAGACAAAATGACTAAGGTACTTACCTAACAGCAACTGAGGATCCTTTTAAACAGGGGCAGCTTTCAACTTGCAGGGCCCCCTGTTAAGGTTCATATTAAATATTATCCACTTTACCTGGTGTCAAATCCACATAAGTAAGGATCTTTAAAAGGCATAGGTAATATTGTGGTGGAGCCACCTGGGGGACTCTGATCTAATGTACATAATTATCTTTAACAAATTATTAGCTACAGAATGAATCTGTATCTTTGTTCATTTCATTGCATGTACATAGCGTGGTCCCTTTAAGAATGAGACCAAACGCGAAGACGTCATCAGGTTGATCACGTGATCCTCCAGCGGCGGGAAAATGTGATGACGTCATGATGTCAGGCTGGGGAGCTGCCCTAGCCAGTCCTCGTGAAGCCAGCAAAGAGTACAGACCTGTAATGTAGTTCTCCTGCGTTTTTGTTTTAAACTCTGTTGATTAGTATTAAACATCGTTTGTTTGATAGACTGACTCGACCTCAGTCCTTTAGTTAGGAATCTAGCCATTCCTACAGTGGTGACCCCGAATTTTCGTGAACAATTTTCGCGGAAGAAGCGAAGCGCGACGAAACATGGAAGCGAACTCCGTGGCTTTGAAGCTCCCACAGTTTTGGGAACAACAGGCGGCCTCCTGGTTCGTCCAAGCAGAAGCACAATTCGATCTCCGAAACATCGTTGCGGATCAGACCCGTTACCTTTACGTGGTCTCCGCACTTGACAGCTCCACGGCCTCACGGATCATCAGCCTGCTCAAAAACCCCCCGGTTGACAGCAAGTATAATACTCTTAAAGCACGGTTAATACAGGTCTTCGGGCTCACGAAGGCAGAGCGTACCCGCCGGCTACTCGCTTTGCCTGGGCTTGGCGATTCCAAGCCATCTGAGTTAATGAGCCAGATGCTCACGCTCCTTGGCTCAGAACAACAATGTTTCCTCTTTCGGGAGTTATTCCTGAGTCAACTACCCGAGCAGGTTCAGGCTGCCCTCGCCAGATCGGAAGCCACAGGCTGCGCAGTGTAATGATCAATAACATGTTATTCTAGAATGGTACACTAGGTGGAGCTGTAGAGCTGTATGTTTAGCTGTATGTATATATAAGAGTGGGACTACCCACAATGCACTAGGCTACCCACAAGGCAGTAGCCAAGGTGGATGCTGTAGAAGTCCACATTTACTGAATAAAGTGGCTGTTCATAATGAAAACGACTAGTTATTAATGAACATAACATGGTACCAGGATTGGTAAAATCTGCTGAATATTGTGAAACACGACATGGAGAATTTGAAGCCACCGGAGGGTTTGAAACTCACGGGGAATGTCGACTGCAATTGGCGGACTTTCTAACAACAATTCGAACTCTACATTGCTGCCATCGGGTTCGGTACAAAGCCAGATGCAAGGAAGATAGCGTTGCTGCTCACGATTGCAGGCCCACAGGTGATAGAGGTATTTAATACATTTGTATTTAATCAAGAGGAGAACAGAGAAAAATTGGAAGATGTGCTAAAGAAATTTGATACACATTGTTCTCCCAAAAAGAACGAAACCTATGAGAGGTACGTGTTCTGTTCACGGACACAGCAGCAAAATGAGACTTTTGATAGCTTTGTGACCAATCTGAAACTGAAAGCACAGACATGTAATTTTTCTGAACTGAAATTATCCATGATTCGTGACCAGATTGTGTTTGGTATTCATAATAAAAAGGTCAGGGAACGTCTGTTGAGAGAAACCGAACTAACATTGGAAAATGCTGTGAAAATATGCCAAGCCAGTGAGTTAGCTCAAAAGCATGCGAAGACTTTCAGTGAAAATAATAGTAATGCGATTGTAGTAAGTGATAGTGCTGCTGGCGGTGCTGTGTCCTACAAAGGGAAGAAATGTGGGCAGAACAGAAATGAAAAGCAATCGGAGGAAGGAATTTTTAATTGTAAACGCTGTGGTTATAAACACCAGTCACGACAATGCCCAGCGTTTGGCAAAATGTGCACAAAATGTAATGGAAAGAATCACTTTGCCAAACAATGCTTTTCAAAAGTAAAAACTAAGAAAGGGCAACAAGTTAATGTGATTGAGGACACTGATTTAAGTGAGACATTTTCTGTAGGAATGGTGTCATGTGACAATATCAAAAAGGATACAGAAAATGTGCAGCCCTCAGGAATGGACAATGATGAACATAAAGTTAATGCAGTAAAAGAGGACAAATGGATAATGTCACTGCAGGTAAATGGAGCATTCGTTACATTGAAACAAGACACTGGGGCAAAAGCAAACTTAATCAGTATGGGTGACATTAAAAACATGAAAGAAAAGCCCAAAATACAGAAAAAGTCAGTACTACTGAAGGACTATAATGGACAGAAAATAGATAGCTTAGGTGTATGCAGACTTAAAGTGACAGTCAAAAACAAAGTGCATCATCTCATGTTTTCTGTTGTGGCTGAAGGACTTGATTCACTACTAGGTGACAAAGCTTGTGAGGACTTAGAACTGGTCAAGAGAGTCTACCGTATAAACTGTGCCATAAGCAGACCAGATGAATCGGTGGATTCTGCAGTGAATAATTTCCAGGATGTGTTCAAAGGATTTGGAGTGCTACCATTCACTTACAAGATCCAGCTAAAGGAGGATGCTCAGCCAGTGGTACATGCTCCATGGAGAGTTCCAGCACCCCTGCGTGACCGGCTCAAGAAAGAACTGGACAGAATGACCACACTAGGAGTCATCAGGAAAGTCGAAGAGCCAACAGACTGGGTTAACTCCATGGTATGTGTAAAGAAAAAGAACAATGATCTAAGAATATGCATGGATCCAAAGGACTTAAATGCAAACATAAAGCGTGAACACTACCAGATTCCCAAGCGAGAAGAAATCACAAGTGAAATTTCAGGTGCCAAATACTTCACAAAGCTCGATGCCTCACAAGGATTTTGGCAACTAAAACTGGATGAAGAAAGCACCAAATACTGTACCTTCAACACACCATTTGGCAGGTATTGTTTCCTCAGAATGCCTTTTGGGATAATATCTGCATCTGAAATCTTTCATAGAGCGATGGAACACATAATTGAAGGTCTGGAAGGAGTCCGGGTCTATGTTGATGACATCATCATCTGGGGTTCCACACTGAAAGAACACAATGAGAGCCTGACTAAAGTGCTACAGAGCATACGCTGGCATGGACTGAAGCTCAACAAAGCCAAGTGTCAGTTTGGCGTCCAGGAAGTCACTTTCCTAGGAGATAATCTATCTGGTAAAGGAATAGAGCCAGATATGGAAAAGGTAAACGCCATACTCAACATGCCCCGACCCACTGACAAAAAAGGAGTGTTACGCATCATGGGGATGATAAACTTCATTGGAAAGTTCATTCCTAACTTGTCAGCCAAGACAGCATGTCTGCGAGACCTGCTACGTAAAACAAATGAGTTCGCATGGACAGAAAGACATGAACAAGAGTGGATGAATCTCAAAACAGTGCTGACAACCACACCTGTACTCACCTTCTTTGACCCAACAAAGAGAATCAAAGTGTCAATGGATGCATCAAAAGATGGCCGAGGCGCGGTCTCGCTACAAGCAGAGGGTGAAGATTGGAAGCCTGTTGCCTATGCCTCCAGGTCTATGACTGATTCTGAGTGTCGATACGCCCAGGTTGAAAAGGAATGTCTAGGCTTGGTAGTTGGACTAGAAAAGTTTCATGGCTACATATATGGACTTCCCACCTTCACACTTGAGACAGACCACTGCCCATTGGTTCGCATCATAAAAAAAAATCTGAATGAGATGTCTCCAAGGATTCAACGACTCATGATGAAGCTGCAAAGATATGACTTTGAACTGATCTACACACCAGGCAAACACATAGGGCTGGATTTTGCTACGGGGGCGGGTTGGGGTCGTGTTCCCCACATTTCGTGTTTCCCACACGAATCCTGAATGATGTGGGAAATTGATGCAATTTTGATTTTATAGCCCAATTGATTCCCCACGTGTGGGAACCCCTAGCCAGTGAGCTTTTCAGGTGGGAAGCTCGCCTCCGATGACATCATCACTGCTGCTTCATTTAAGGGCTTCCACAAGCCTTGCTCACTTCAGCAGACTGCCAAGCTTCTGGCCCTGGCAGCTGCTGCTACCATCATCAATCATGGCGACACATCGGAGTAAGGCATCCCCCAGATTTGACGAGGCAGCCCTCCAGGCATTGGTGGAGGGAGCGACAGAGAGCAGGGAGGTGGGGGCTCCTCTCCAAGTGCTCAAACTTCCATGCCACTGACAAGTCCTTGGTCAGAGCCCCACCTGAGTCAGCACCCAAGTGAGATCGGCGTCTCAACCCCTGCACAGCCGCAGGAGTAGCAGACTGTTGCGCAGCCCTTACAGGCTCGCAACCCCAGAGGACGCCCGCCAAAGGTGTCCAGACAGGAGCAGCAAGGAAGTGAGCAAGGGGCCTCCACATCTGCTGATGCCACTGGGGAACCACTACGTAGGAGCACGCGTAAGAGAAAGAAACTGCACAAATAGTCACAAGGGTAGTCACTTGGGTGGAATTTAATGTGTTATGGTTGAAAGCCATCAGAATAATGGTAATAAATCATCTGTTGGCTACTGCTGTAGTTGTGGCGTGTGTCATTTCGCGAATGGGACTTTTACTTTGAGGTCAGTATGGTGGTCACATCGCTAGAAGTCAGCTGGTTCCTGGCTATTGTCAGTGCTCAGGTAAAAGGATGCGAGGCAATAGTCCCTCATGGGCGAGGCTCAGCAAATCTGCCCAATTTGAGCGCGTTCCTTGCATGCCGGCCACCAATGTTCTCGCGCACTGCTGCCGCTGGTTGATGAGCCTCTGCAAGATGTTCGTCTTCGCTCTCCTCCTCCCCCTCCTCCTCCTCCTCATCTGAGGAGGATATGTCAGGAGCCACTTGGTCCTCGGCCATCTGAAAGCCACGACGCTGTGCCATGTTGTGAAGCACACAGCAAACGACAACGATTCTGGAGACCCTGGCTGCTGAGTATTGCAGGGCTCCACCTGATCTATCTAGGCATCTGAAGCACATCTTCAGCAGACCAATGGTCTGCTCGATCATGGCTCTGGTGGAAAGGTGGCTGGAGTTGTAGTTCTCCTCAGCTGCGTTGGATGGGCTCCTCAGCGGCGTCAATAGCCACGTCCTCAAGGGATAGCCCTTGTCTCCAAGTAGCCATCCGTTAAGTTGGTGTGGCGGACTGAATAGCGGAGGCACAGTAGACTGGCGCAGTATGAAGGAGTCATGGCAACTGCCAGGGTACTTGGCACAAACATGCAAAATTTCCTTCTTGTGGTCACACACCAGCTGAACGTTGAGGGAGTGGAAGCCCTTGCGGTTGACAAAAATACCAGGATTGCGATGGGGAGCCTTAAGGGCCACATGTGTGCAATCAACGATGCCCTGCACCCTTGGAAAGCCTGCAAGATTAGCAAATCCAACCGCTCTCGCCATGACACTTGCTCGATCCTTGGTGAAATGGATGTGATTGTGCGCGATGGCAAAGAGGGCATCGGTTACCCGCTTGATGCAGGTGTGTGCGGCCACCTGGGAGATGCCGCTGATGTCTGCTGCTGATCCCTGGAATGAGCCTGAGGCAAAAACGTTGAGTGCGATGGTGACTTTGACGGCCACTGATAAGGGGTGTCCAGCTGCTCCTCTGGGCTCCAGGTCTTGCTGCAGCATTGCGCAGATGTCAGCCACTATCTCTCGCGAAAGTCGGAGCCGCCTTTGGCACAGCTGCTCAGACGTGTTGAGGTAGCTGACCCTGCGTCTGTAGACCCTGTTTGGGGGGTCTCTCCTGCGCCGACGGCCTTCCATGCGCTGGCCCCTTCTGGCCTGTGCATCCTCAGGTGGGGCAGCAGCAGCTTGGCGCAACTGTTGTTGCTGCTGCTGTTGGGCGGCCTCATGTAATATCCAGAAGGGCAGGACAAAAATGGCTCCCATGCTTCTGGTAGATGCCTCAGTTGAGGAAGCGCTCAGTGAAGGTGGCGAGAGGGGTTTCCCAGGAGGTCACACTGGAGATGGTTGTCAGGCTGCAAACTTCCAGAGCTGTGGGTATGCCTTCTGAAAGATCCCCCAGACCTGAGAGAGCAAAGTTATGCCACCTGCAATTAAAGCCTGTTCAAATCTGCCATTTAATGGTTGAGCTGCAGCTGCTACTCCGCAAGCCAGTTGTGCTCCCGCCAGGTTTCAGATGTGGGTTTCCCACCAGGCGTGTTTCACGTGGGAAAACGAGTAAACTTGCAAGTGGTTAGGAAAATGGGATTATAGAGCCAATTGAGGGCTTGTTAAGGGCCTTAAGGGCCTATCCCGCCTCCTGGAGGCGGGACGGAGTCGGGACCAGCAGACACGAATTTAGGAAAATTGCGTGGATGCGGGATGGAGGCAGGTTTGGGCCCGCACGCCAGTTTTGCAATTTTTATCCCCCACACGCCTCCAATCCCACCTCCCCGGCCCTAGCAAAATCCAGCCCATTGTGTTAGCAGATGCACTATCCCGAGCACCCACAATGAGTCATGTGAGCTCTACTGAGGAAGACGTGGATGTTCATGTGAGTATGGTCACTGCTGCGCTGCCCGTGTCAGACACAAAATCAAAGCAAATAGCAGAAGAAACAGTAAAAGATATAGTGTTACAAACAGTAATAGAGAACATTCATCACGGTTGGCCAAAAGGCTCCTGTCCAAAGTACTATCACATCAGGTCAGAGTTGAGTGTCGCAAGTGGACTATTACTAAAACAGAACAGAATAGTCATTCCACAGGCTCTACGTCGAGACATGCTCAAAAGGATTCATGAGGGACACCTCGGAATTGAAAAATGCAAAAGGAGAGCAAGAGACACTGTTTATTGGCCTGGCATAAATAAGGACATTGAGAACATGATAGGCAACTGTGAGACATGTCAGAAACACTAAAACAAACAAGCAAAGGAACCAATGATAGTAGCAGACTTACCAACAGCACCATGGCAAAAGGTTGGTATGGACCTCTTTCATTTGAATGGTAAAGACTATCTAATAGTGATTGACTACTATTCTAACTATCCTGAGATAGCGCTGCTCTCAAGCACCACAGCAAGCAGTGTCATAATGCATGTTAAATCTATCTTCGCCAGACATGGAATTCCCAGGATTGCCGTTAGCGACAATGGTCCGTGCTTCAACTGTAAGGAGTGGCAACAGTTTGCAGCACAGTATGACTTTCAGCACATCACATCCAGCCCTTTGTATGCTCAGTCGAATGGTAAGGCAGAAAAAGGTATTCAAGTTCTCAAACAGCTCCTGAAGAACGCAACAGAAAGCAAGTCTGATCCTTATCTCGCCCTGCTGAGCTACCGAGCCTCACCTTTAGACACTGGTTCTTCACCTGCTGAACTCCTAATGGGTCGCAAGTTGCATACCACACTACCCTGCTGTGCAAAAGAAAAGCAGAGTAAGGAACTGAGACAGAGACTTCAACTGTTAAAGCTGAAACAGAAATCATACTATGACAAGTCATCCAAAACTCTGAAACCATTGACAAGGGATGATGTTGTCAGGATTGAGGATCCAGATGCATGGAACAGGAAAGCTACAGTTCTTGAGGAAGTAGGACCAAGGTCATACACTGTTAGAACTGAGGAAGGACAGATTCTCAGGAGGAACCGCCGTTCCCTCCTAAAAACACAAGAAACCATCCAAGAGCAAATCGATGACAATGCTGCAACTGAATCTTGTCAATCACCACCAGAACAATCTAACACAAACACACATACAGGCTCTCATGAAAACACATCAGACTTACCTGTGCTGAGAAGATCCACACGTGAAGTAAAAAAGCCTGATAGACTTAATCTTTGAGTATAAAGTAAAGCTTTGAAAATGTGTTGACTGTTGTGAAAATGTTTGTTTATAGAGCACTAACAAAAGTGTAACTGATATCCTCTCTATCGTTTTTCTTGAAAGTTGATTGATATTGATTTTGTTTAACCTCAAAGAAAGGGGGATGTAATGATCAGTAACATGTCATTCTAGAATGGTAGACTAGGTGGAGCTGTAGAGCTGTATGTTTAACTGTATATATGTATATATAAGAGTGGGACTACCCACGATGCACTAGGCTACCCACAAGGCAGTAGTCAAGATGGATGCTGTAGAAGTCCACATGTACTGAATAAAGTGACTAACTAGAAGCTAGCTGTTCATAATGAAAACGACTAGTTATTAATGAACATAACACGCAGCACTTGCTGCAGAAGCAGATACGATTTATGCGGTCACGCAGCAAATACTGCGCCGCCACGAGGCACCCCTCCCCCGCGAACGCCGCCCCGACGCCTCCATCCCCCGGCTTGTGTTTTTATCACGCCCGTTTCGGCGCGAAAGCCAGAGGCTGCCGCCCTCCCTGCAGTTTCGCGCCTAAAAAAAAAACCGACATCAACACCAGCAGTAACTCCAGAAAAGGAGGACCGAGTCTGAGGGACGTTCCGCGGCCGCGATGGCGATTGGAAATTCCAGGAAGCTCCTCTACATTACAGATTCCCTCTCAGGCCGGCGCTTTTCATGCGACACCGGGGCGCAGTGTAGCATCCTTCCTGCCTCAGCACTCGATATTCAGTCTGGGATGCACAGCCTCGCCCTCAAGGCAGCTAATGGCGGGGCCATTCGTACCTTTGGCAAATGGCGGGTCCAGGTGTGCTTCGGCGGGCAACGGTTTCAGTGGTAATTTATTACAGCCAAGGTTTCGCAAGCCATCCTCGGCGCGGATTTCTTATGCGGCAACAGCTTCTTAGTGGATGTAAGAAATCGTCGATTGGTCAACGCGGCCTCCTTCCACTCCATCCCTTGCTTCCGCAGTTCCGCAACGTCGCACACTGTCTCCTGCGTGTTGTCCTCGCCGGACGGGTTCACTCGCCTATTAGGTGAATTCCCGGAGGTGACCAAGCCCACTTTCTCCTCCTCGGCCACTAAGCATGGTGTCGAGCACTACATTACTACAACTGGCTCTCCGGTTTACGTGCGAGCTCGGCGCCTGGAACCCAGCAAGCTCGCGGCTGCGAAGGCAGAGTTTGCCACGATGGAACGGCTGGGGATTATTCGCCGGTTGAATAGTCCTTGGTCCTCGCCTCTCCACATCGTCCTGAAGCCCGGCGGTGGATGGCGGCCATGCAGGGACTATTGACACCTTAATGACGCCACTACTCCCGATCGGTACCCGATCCCGCATATACAGGATTTCTCTGCCCATTTGGCGGGAAACTCAATCTTCTCCAAGTTCGACCTCGTCCGTGGCTACCACCAAGTTCCCGTACACCCGCAGGATGTCCAGAAAACGGCTGTCATCACTCCCTTTGGACTGTTCGAGTTTCTACGGATGCCATTTGGTCTCAAGAACACCGCACAGGCTTTTCAACGACTAATGGACTCGGTCCTGTGGGATCTTCCCTTTCTATTTGTCTACCTTGACGACATCCTGATAGCCAGCTCTACCAAGGAGGAACACGTCTGCCATCTCCGCACCCTCTTTCGGCGCCTCAGCCAACATGGCCTCATAATCAACCCGGCCAAGTGTCAGTTTGGCCTACAACAGATTGATTTCTTGGGCCACCGCATTACTTCAGAGGGTGCAATTCCACTGCAGTCAAAGGTTGAAGCAATTACGGCATTCCCAAGGCCGCAGTCCACCAAGGCTCTTCAAGAATTCCTGGGCATGGTGAATTTCTACCACCGCTTTGTGCCCAAGGCAGCACGACTCATGCAGCCCCTCTATGAGGTCCTCAAAGGCAAGGCCGGAAAGGATACAATAGCGTGGACGGTGGAAATGGACAACGCTTTCGACAACACAAAAACCGCTCTAGCCAATGCAACTATGTTGCCGCACCCTCTGCCAGGTGCCACCATTGCCCTTACCACCGCCGCTTCCGACTATGCCATAGGCGCTGTGCAGGAACAGTGGGTCAACGGGACGTGGCAACCATTGGCATTTTTCAGCCGCCAACTCCGGCGCAACAAACGCAAATACAGCACTTTCGACCGGGAGTTGCTGGCGCTGTTCCTGGCTATCCGCCATTTCTGTTTTTTGTTAGAAGGACGTCCCCTCACTGCGTTTGTAGATCACAAACCACTGACCTTCGCCATGGCCAAGGCCGTCGAACCGTGGTCGGCTCGACAGCAACGACAGCTAACTTTCATTTCAGAATTCACGACAGACGTCCAACACGTAGCTGGCAAGGACAACTTGGTAGCTGATTGCCTTTCTCACGTGACCATACGGGCGGTCCAGCTGGGCATCGATTATGCTCTCATGGCTACCGATCAGGCATCCGACCCTGAAACACAGGCGTATCGCACCGACACCTCTAGCCTCCAACCGACCGATGTGCAATTCCACACTGCAGGCACCTCGTTACTCTGCGATATCTCCATGGGAGATCCCCGCCCAATCGTTCCAGTCACCTGGCACCGCAAAGTTTTCGACGCCATACATGGGCTTTCGCATCCTGGCGTGAAGGCATCTCAAAAATTAATGTCGGCTAAGTTCATCTGGAGAGGAATGCGTAAGGATATCCGCGATTGGGCTAACACCTGTGTCGTCTGTCAAACGTCTAAGGTGCAACGTCACGTTAAGGCCCCATTGGCCGCGTTCGCAGTACCAGAATGTCGATTCGACCATGTCAACGTGGACCTCGTCGGGCCGCTTCCACCATCGCAGGGGTTCACACACATCCTCACCATGGTCAATCGTACTACTAGATGGCCAGAGGCAGTTCCTCTGGCGTCTACTACGTCCGCTGATGTCGCCAGAGCATTCCTCTCCTCTTGGGTCGCACGTTTCGGCGTTCCAGCGGATATTTCTTCAGACCGCGGTCCACAGTTCTCTTCCAAGCTCTGGAGCACTGTGGCCCAGGGTCTCGGCACCAAGCTTCACCGCACCATGGCCTATCACCCACAAGCAAACGGTTTGTGCGAACGTTTCCACAGATCGTTAAACACATCGCTGAGGGCCAGCCTCCAAGGCGCCGGATGGGTGGATAAGCTTCCGTGGGTCATGTTGGGTCTCTGCATGGCACCCAAAGAGGACCTGCAATCGTCCGCCGCGGAGCTCGTGTACGGCCAGCCACTCCGTGTACCGGGAGATTTCCTACCGCTTCCAACTGAGCCGCAGTCCACAGCCGACCAACTCAGCAGCCACCGGGAAACAGCCAGGGCTTTTGCGCCTATCCCAACTTCGCATCACGGCCTTCCATCTTCACACATACCAGCGGAGCTAAAGAATGCTGAATTTGTATTCATTCGTCATGATGCCCATAGGGATCCGCTCAAGGCCCCTTACACAGGCCCTTTTCGCGTACTGGAGACAGGCGACAAGAGTTTCTCTGTAGACATCGGTGGTAAACCCGACCACATATCCATTGACCGTCTCAAACCGGCACACCTGGACATCGACCGGCCAGTAGAGACTGCACAGCCACCACCACGTGGTCGACCTCCCGCTGCATCCACGCCAGACCGAAGGCTTCCATCCGCCAGCCCGCCCGCTGTTCAACAACGTCCACTCCAAGAATACAGGAGTCGCTCTGACAGGCTTGTCAGACCTCCTAGTCGATTGACTTTTACTGTTAAAGACAATTCTGGGGGGGCGCATGTGGCGGAGCCACCAGGGAGACTCTGATCTAATGTACATAATTATCTTTAACAAATTATTAGCTACAGAATGAATCTGTATCTTTGTTCATATCATTGCATGTACATAGCGCGGTCCCTTTAAGAATGAGACCAAACGCGATGACGTCATCACGTTGATCACGTGATCCTCCAGCAGCGGGAAAACGTGATGACGTCATGACGTCAGGCTGGGGAGCCGCCCTAGCCAGTCCTCATGAAGCCAGCAAAGAGTACAGCCCTGTAATGTAGTTCTCCTGTGTATTCGTTTTAAATTCTGTTGATTAATATTAAACATCGTTTGTTTGATAGACTAACTCGACCTCAGTCCTTTAGTTAGGAATCTAGCCATTCCTACAATATCAAAATAGTCAACAAAATAAAAAGCGTTAGATAACATAAGTAAATGATATTGAACATTTATAAAGGTCTTGAAACACCAATGTTATTTCAGTATATGAACTGTATAATAACTCAAAAACTAGCTTTTCATTCTATAGCTGCAGTAAAGACTTGTATAATATTTGAGTAGTTGAGCAACAGACAAAGCTCAAGTTCAATCAAGATCTCTGCCTGGCTAATTAGACGATCTCGTAGCATAGTCGACCTTGTCAATTCTTTATCAATTTCAGTCGGGAAAAGAAAAAGTCAACAGTAAACAGAACACAATACAAAGGTTAAGATAAAGGATAGTCAAGCATAGCAAGTGGTGTTGAGGAAAGCTTTGCTGGAAAGTTGAAAGCTGCAAGAATTTCAAGTGCCATGTCAGAAGGATCAATATCACCCATTGCATTGCTCTTTTAGGGCACCTTCTGCAATTCTTTGGTGGTATACCAAAAACAGTAAATGAGCAATGGGAGGCCTTCAAAGAGGAGATAGTTCAGGTACAGCCTAGCCATATTACCACGAGGGGGAAATGAAGTGCATCCAAAGCTAGAGCTCCCTGGATGACTAAAGACTAAGGCCTAGAAATTCAGTGGGCTGTGCCACCCGTTAGCGCCTTAAGAGGGCGCTAAGTGGGTCTGAAGCCACTGGCCATTCCTCCCGCTAAATTTAGCGGGATGCTAATAGCGGAGCTAGCCGTTAGCGCTGCACCGCTACCGATGACGTCATCGGTGGGCGCAGCGCCCCGCTACCGCCCCGATCGCGAAATTTAGTAGCGCCCCCTGCTTTAGCGCTGGTCGCTAATTGCGACCAGTTCAGGGGGGCCTACCTGCGGCGGTAGAGGCGCTGAGGTGCGGGGCAGCCAGTTTTTTTGCTGGCCACCTGCCTGCACCTCTCCGCGCCCCCCCCCCCACCCCGCGGAGTGACGGCTGTGTCCCAAAAGCCCGGCACTTCTCCTCGGTGCCGGGCTCTTTTGCCGGCACTCGCGATCTTAGGTCACGCTGCAGCAGGCCCTTCCCCTTTAAGAAGGGGAGGAAGGCCTGCAGTACCGCAGCGCGCGCTGCGGCACGTTGCGCAGCAATCTTCAGCTGCAGCGTCCCAAGAGGGATGCGGGGCGCCTCAAGTAGCGCCGCGCTTCCCTCTGGGGCGCGCAAAGTGAATTTGTGGCAGGCGGCCGCGGCTACTTCCGGGGCGCTACTTTTAGCGCCCTGGCGAGGCTGGCGCCCCAAACGGGGCACCACTGAATTTCTAGGCCATAGAGATTAAAATAAAACAGAAAAAGGTAGCTTAATGATAAATGTTAAGCTCATAATACAGTAGAGATCCAAGCTGAATACAAAAGGTACAGAGGAGAACTGAGAAAGGAAATAAGAGGGGCAAAGAGAGTAAATGAGAATAGAATAGCAGCTGATATAAAAGGGACCCCAAAAGACTTCTATAAACATATAAATAGTAGTCAAAGAAAGGGTGGGGCCAATTAGGGAGGTATTTAAAAGGTTGGCAGCGCTCAAAGTAGACAAGTTATCCCGTCCGGCTGGGATGCATCTACATATCTGAAGGAAGTAAGGGTGGAAATTGCAGAGGCTCTGGGCACAATCTTCCAATCCTCCTTATCTGTGTGAGAGGTGCTAGAGGATTGCAAATGTTACAGCACTGTTCAAAAAAGGATAGAGGGATAATCCGGGCAACTACAGGCCAGTCAGCTTAACGTCGGTGGTGGGGAAATTTTTAGAGACAAATTGGGGGTGAAATTCGGTATCACCCCATTTGGGGCGCAATTATCGGCCGGGCGCAAAGTTTAGTGCCTGCTGCTAATTATCACCTGCGACTGCAAACTTGGCTTCTATTGCCCCTGGAGGTAATTGGAGCGCTAAATCAGGCGCTACACACCTCTCTTAAGGCGCTAACGGCGAGGAGCGAGGCGCTACCTCAGAGCGCTGGTGAAGTTCATGTGATGTCAGTCAGCAATGGAACACAGACACACTGGTGCCGGACAGTTCTTAAAGGGGAGGGTCAATCTTGCTCTCCATCTACACCTTGCTCATTGCAGCCTTGAATCTCGGCCTGAAGAGACCTGTACATCAAATCTGCTGGAAAGAACAATGGAGTGGCCCAGGGAAAGAGTTCAGAGTGCAGCCCCCACAGTCTCTTCCAAATCGATGCGAGGAAGGTCAAATCAAATTGAACCTGCAAAGTGCTACTCAGTACCCAAAACTCCTCAACACAGCGTTGAATCTCTCCAGAAATCTCTCTCTCTCTCTCTCAGAATGCGTGGTGCAAAAATGTCACCGACAAAAAAAGGCAGGCTGCGGTCTCCTTTAAATAGCGCTCCCCCAGTCCCATCCCGACTGCAAAACGCTCCCCTCAACCTGTCGTTCGTAGCGGCAGGCAGTAAGGCAGAGGGCGCCACTCAATATCCGGTCTGGGGCGCTACCGGGGCGTTGCGCACTTGACTGACGTCACATTCTGCGGGTGCAGGAGATCGTGGTGGTAGTGTTTAGCAGTGCCACAAAATGGCTGGTCAATTTCGCGAGCGGCGCAAACATCGCCGCGCCCGGGCGCTAGTTGTTTTGCGCCCCATTAGTGCCCTTAGGGTGCTAACGGGAGGCACAAAGCAACCGAATTTTTCCCCCAATAATCCGGCACAAAATTAATTGGCACTTGGAAAAATATGGGTTAATTAATGAAAACCAGCACGGATCTGTTAAAGGCATGTAGGGCAGGAAATTCAGTACCGCCCGGTTTTGGGGTGATAACGCTGGCGAGGTGGGACATCTTGCGCCCAGTGAGGAAGTTGCGCCCCGGCCCTGAAATTTGCCATACCGCCCCGCCCAGGAAGTGGAGCACAATGTCGGGGGCTGCACTTCCTGGTGGAGCGGTAACCGAGGCGATGTCGGGGCACTACCGGTGGGGGCGCGGTGCTATCGGGTAGCGCCTGAGCAACGCTCCCACCAAATTTCTCGGGAGGCGCTTTTTTCGTCCACCCCCCCCCCCGAGCGATAACCCCTTTGCACCCCATTAGAACCCCCTGGAGGTGCTAACGGCAGGCGCAAAGAAGCCGAATTACGCCCCCATTGTGTTTGACTAACTTAATTAAGGTCTTTAATAAAGTAACGGAGAGGGTCGATGAGGGTAGTGTGGTTAATGTTGTGTATATGGACTTTCAAAAGGCGTTTGATAAAGTACCACATAATAGACTTGTTAGCAAACTTGTAGCCCATGAGATTAAAGGGGCAATGGTTGCATGGATACGTAATTGGCTAAGGGACAGAATGGAGAGAGTAGTAGTGAAGTGTGCCGTGGTGTTCCTCAGAAGTTGGTGTTGGGACCACTGCTCTTTTTGATATATATTAATGACCTGGGTATACAGGGCACAATTTCAAAATTTGCAGATGACATGACACTCGGAAATGCAGTAAACAGTGAGGAGGATAGTAACAGCCTCCGGGAGGACAGAGAGACCAGTGAAATGGGCAGACACATGGCCGATGAAATTTAATGCAGAGAAGTGTGAAGTGATTCATTTTGTAGGAAGAATAAGGAGAGTACACAAGTGTTTGAAGGTGGCAGAGGACAAGTTGATATTGTTGTTAAAAAAGCATACGGGATCCATGGCTTTATAAATAGAGGCATAGGGCTCGAATTTCCAAGCCCCGTGGAGGCGGGTTTGGAGGCGGGAGTGGGGGAAAAATTGCAGAATCGGGGGGCACGAACCCTTCCCGCCCCCAACCCGCCTCCATGCCCGTTTCCCAGGAGGCGGGTACCCGGCCTGTGCTGGGAGCCGCCTCCGCAAGGCAGGAAGGGCATTAGTGCCTGTTAACAGTTAGTTAACAGGCAGTTTTGGGCCTAATCCCTATTTTTAGCCCTTAAGTGTGGGCTGCCCGATGGCTCCAAACCACGCCAAGTTAGCGAGGCGGACCGTCGGGCTGAAGGGCTTGGAGGGTTCGAGATGTCCGGTGTTCAGGTGAGTGATGGGTGCATGAGTGCAGAGGTAAGTGTGTTTGGTGTGTGTAAAGTGTTTAAATAAGTTTTACTTACCTTTACTTACTAATGCAGGCTTCCTTCCTTCAGGCCTCGGGAGTCCCTCATCTCACCGGCACAGAAAGCAGAATGGCCGTGAGCTGTCAATAGTTGCAGCATTCTGCTTTCTGTTCTGGAGAGATTTCTAACTGAGTCTCTGGAGAAGGACTCAAGTTAGAAGTCAGATTGTCAGTGTTTGACAGCTTCACAGAGCTGGCAAAAGCTCTTGACAGATGAAATGTCAATCCCCGACGTCACCTGTAACCGGGTGTCCCTTAATTGGCCTGTTGAGCCCTCTGGGCGGGCTCAACAAGATCAATCAAGGGAAAATCGCGTGGGTTGGCCACAAATCGATGGAGGCGGGACTACAACCCAAAAAGTGGGAGTCCCGTCTCCACCACGTCCCTATTGACAAAATCCAGCCCATAGAGTACAACAGCAAGGAAGTAATGCTAAACTTTTATAAAACACAGGTTAGGCCCCAGCTGGAGTATTGTGGGCAGTTCTGGGCACCGCACTTTAGGAAGGGTGTTAAGCCCTTGGAAGGGGTGCAGAAGAGATTTACTAGAATAGTACCAGGGATGAAAAACTTCAGTTGCATGGATAGACTGGAGAAGTTGGGGTTGTTCTCCTTAGAGCAGAGAAAGTTAAGGGGAGATTTAATTGAGGTGTTCAAAATCATGAAGGGTTTTGATAGAGTAAATAAGGAGAAATTATTTCCAGTGGCAGAAGGGTCGGTAACCAGAGAACACAGATTTAAGAAAATTGGCAAAAAAAACAGAGGTGATATGAGGAAAAAAAGTTACACACCAAGTTGTTATGATCTGGAATGCGTTGCCTGAATGGGTGGTGGAAGCAGATTCAATAAAAATTTCAAAAGGGAATTGGGTAAATATTTGAAGGAGAGAAACTTGCCGGGTTTTGGGGAAAAAGCAAGAATTATTTGGATAGCAGCTCTTTCAAAGAGCTGGCACAGATATGATGGGCTGAATCTTCTGTGCTGTTGTAAGGAATTAGCACACACTAGCGGGGTTGGGGTTATTTGTCTCTGGCCAGTCAGAAGCCTCTGAGCTGCTCCAGGGACCCCCTTGCGGTTTTGAAGCGCTCCCCTATTCCTGAGTTCTGACCGCCGGACTTATTCGGTAGCAATGTAGACAGAAAACAATGCGACTCGTGGTTTGGGTGCAAAACAGACCAGTATTTATTGAAAACAAAAGAAAGAATTAACTTAGAAAAATCGATATAGCTCTTATGCCTGGTACAACACTTTTGCTTAACGCAATACCCTCAGTGTCCACTAGAGCGCTCCCTGCTCAGTGCAACACTACTTTATTTTAAATACACACAGTACACTCAGTGTCCACTAGAGCGCTCCCTGTTCAGTGCAACACTACTTTATTTTAAATCCAGCACCTTTTGCTTAAAAAGCCTTTGCTCACTACAGCACCTTAGCTTAGTGGCATTTACTTAAAAACAGCACTTTAATACAGCTGTAAAGTGTTCACTGAAGCACTTCTCTGCTTAGCGCAACATTCCTTTTAACAGCACTTTTAATATAGAAACACTTTGCTCACTACAGCACCTTAGCTTAGTGGCTTTTACTTAAAAACAGCACTTTAAATACAGTTACTTAAAAAAAACAGCTAACAGCGTTCACCACAGCACTTCTTTGCTTGGTGCAACACTCCTTTTAATAGTTTTAAATACAGTACTTTGAAACAGCTACTCCTTTTTAATACAGTTTTAAATACCAAATTCAGTGTTCACTATAGCACTTCTCTGCTAGGTGCAACACTGTCTTACTTAAATAGGGGAGGAGAAATGGACACAACGAGGGAAGATCGACTAAAATCACAGTTCTTAACAAAATTCCCTTTAATTCCCACCCCTATACCTATCCTAAGTTGCCTTGTGGAAGGCCAGAAAAATATATGCTCACCACTGGAAATGCCTGCTCCGTGCCCTGCGAACTTAGATCTTCACTGCCCCAAAGTAAGAAACACCCCAGTGTTTTAAAAGTAGACTGCTGATGTTCTACCTCCTCAGGCAGGCTCCCATGCTGTAGAGGCACACGGAGGCGAGGCCAGAGAGAGAGAGAGCTTCTGGGAAGCTATCTTTTATACCCCCGTTTGGGGCCCGCCCAGATCCGGATGTTTCTGGGCTAAAACAAAAGGGACCCAACTGCCCCATTGTCCAGTAATGGGTTTGGATGAATCACCCATTCATTTTAAACTGTTCCTTTTCTCAGTTTAAATGTCTCTTCAAATTGTCTGTGATTGGCTTTGAATGTGTTTCCATTCATGGGTTTTGAATGGAGCTGTCCTGGTTTGAAAAAAACATGACTTTCTGTGTTTACTATGTAAACAGCTTGGAGGCTAGTGTAAACAAAGCCATTGTCCTGTGGTCAACTGAAACTGCAGTCTCAAGTGGTTACTCCTTTGTGTAGCAGTTTCTGTAAACACATCGATTGTCTCTGCAGGGAGGTGGGAACTTCCCTTTGATTGGCAGATTGGAACCTTTTTCCACAGACCCAGGCTGCTCTTTCAAGTCCTTTGTCTTCTGCCATGCGGTCTGACAGCCATTTTGATCCCTGGATTTTTTCTTAAAGATAAGTCATCCAGGGATTCTTTAATCAAAAATTAATCTTCGGAGCTGTAAATTATTGCGAAATCTTACACTGTATCCTTCTATGATTCTATGATTAAATAATTCGATACTGAAAACCAATTAAGCTGTTTGATGAGGCTGGGCAACACTATGTTAATTGTAGGAAGAAAGAAATCACTTTGGATGTTTTTGCAGGCTCATATTTTGCCTCATAGTTGAAGGGCCTCCCTTTTCTTTTAGGGGATAATTTTAACCCCCAAAAACAGGTGGATTTGGGGTGAGGTTAAAAAGTTAAAAACCTGAAACAGGAACCCAACCCAGCTTGAAGCCGCCCACTTCCAGTTTAAATGGATTATTGGAACCGCAGTCTGATGAGGTGGTCACGGACCGCCCTTCCAGAAGGCCGATTGAGTGGCTGCCTCCTCCCTCGCTCCTGTTCCTCCTCCTCCTCCTCCTCCTCATCTTCTTCCTCCACCTCCTCTCCCTCTTCCTCTTCCTGAGGTGGTCCCGCAATCCCTGGTGACAAGAGCTGGGTCCTCATGATGGCCAAGTGGTGGAGCATGCAGCAGACCACCACGAAATGGGACACCTGCTCAGCCGAGTACTGGAGGGTTCCTCCTGAGCGGTCAAGGCAGCGGCACCATTGTTTCAGCACCCCGATTGTCTGCTCGATGATGTTCCTGGTGGTAGCATGGCTCTCATTATATGAGTGCTGGGCTGGAGTGTTGGGGTTACGGAGGGGAGTCATGAGCCAGGTGGAGACTGGATAATCCTTGTCTCCGACCAGCCAGCCGTGAACATGATGTGATGGCTGGAAGAGTGTTGGCATGCCAGTCTGGCGCAGGATGAAGGTATCGTGGCTGCTACCAGGATAGCGGGCATTCACATCGAGGATTTGCTGTCTGTGGTTGCACACCAACTGCACATTAAGTGAGTGGTAGCCTTTGCAGTTATGAAAGACCTCAGGATTATTATGAGGTGCCCGCAAAGCCACGTGGGTGCAGTCAATGGCGCCCTGCACCATGGGGAAGCCCGCTATCCTGGCAAAGCCACATGCATGTTCATCCTGCTTCTCTCTGGTGATGGGGAAGAACATGTAGTCCCTTCTCCTACTGCAAAGAGCCTCTCTGACCTCCCGGATGCAGCGATGGATGGCGAACTGCGAGATGTTTGCTATCTGCAGACTGGAAGGAACCGCTGGTGAAGAAATTGAAGGCGACAGTGACCTTGACTGCCACTGAGAGAGCCGTGGTCGACCTGATCTGAGGCTCGAGGTCTGGTTGTAGGAGGTGGTAGAGTTCTGTGACCACCTCCTTGGTGAAGCAAAGCCTTCTAATGCGCTGCTCCTTGCTTAATTGGAGGTAGGAAAAGTGCTCTCGGAATACCCTCAGAGGGTAAGGCCTCCTGTTGAGAGCCCTAGTGGCCCTCCTCCCTCTGGCCACATCTTGCAATCTTTCTCACTGCCTCCACTCCCTCCGCAGTAGATCCTGGAGGGCGAGGTTGACTGCCAGTATATCCCCCATTAATGTAACTATGTGTAGCACTTTGAAATTTTGTCAGAATAAATGTAACAAATTTTTAGCAGCCACAACACTCCTGATACTAAAGAACCTTTAAATGACTGAATTAAACTCTTGTACAATCGCAAACTGACAAAGAAGCAGTGAAACAGCACTAACCTGGCAGCTGCAACTCATCCCTTTAAATATTGCCCCTAGAGCCTCCATCCACCTGCTTCATGCCTCCTCTTCCTGTTGTTGTCTGGGCGAGGTGCTAAGGCAGGGGGCGATAATCAATTTGGCAGATTGGGCACTCAGTAAGCGTTGCACACTCACTGACGTCACGATCTGCTTGGCGTTAAAGCCCCAGGCGCTAACTGTTAGTGGCGGCGCTAAGGGGCAACTAGATTTGGCATACGGTGCTGGATTCGCTCGCACCAGTGCTACTTCATTAACGCACCGTTAGCGCCCCCACCAGGTACTAACAGGAGGCACTAAGCAACTGAATTTCTCCCCTAGAGTCTTTCCTGAGAGAGTTTCATCATTGCTCCTATCTATTTTGCTATTTCCCACACATTAATCTTTACAAATGTGAGTCCTTTTTCCCTTTATGCCTAAAGATAGTTTTACACTGCTTCTACCTCATTCTTGACAACACAAATATTGCTGCTACAGCTTTGAAGGAACTTGCCTGCATGATTAATTCAGCACATGATGTTGTACCATACAATAAGGAATAGAATGAAGTGCCATGAGCCAATCTCTTTTGTTGATGGAGTCACATCATCTTTCTTCATATCTGCATGAACAGCAAGGGCATTGACCGCACTAATCACTTCTTGTAGTCGATAGTGAAGCAGCTTTGCACTATTGATGAGACTTTTCCACTCGGTATCTGAGATCTCTTTCATCGTAGATTGTGTGACATGCTCCCTTAACATAGACCAGTACTGAGTTGAGGATATAAACCAGGGGTGTCAAACAAACAGTTTCAACTGGCCCACGGTCTCCTGTGCTTTGAGTTGCCAAGTCAACTGAAATGGGACATGAATCTCCTGGACGGCACTTTTAACAGCCGTTTTAGCAACTGCGCCTTTTTAATTTTGTACCGCAGCAGTCTCCTTTACCCCCTGATCCATGATGTCACTTTACCCCCCCACCACCCGCCCCCACTCCTGTTGGCATTGAGAGCCAGCACCTGCTTAGAGGTGACTGGAAATGGCACCAGTTGGTGGAGAGACTGAGCAGGAAGATGTGTAAGGTTGGGCTTGGCTGGGCTGGAAAAGGATGAACAGAGACCAGGGGGCAGGAGTTTGGGGTGGGGTGATTGGGACTGTCTGTTGAACATGGGATTGATTGTAAGCAAGGGGCCGCAAGGCACGAGCATCTTCACAGGTAAAGGGGATGATGCAATGTCTGAAAGTAACCCTCAGCAATGTCTGTAATGATCTGGAATATGTCTATCTGATCATTGGTGCTTATGAGGAATGGTACTGAGCTAAGTAAGGCAACGTAACCATGGTAATAGGAAAATTCAAAGGAATTAAGAAGGACAGAATACATTTTAGCTGTGTGTATGCATCTTTGTTTCACTACAATTAATTGGTTATACTGCATGTATCTTTGCTTCACCATCATTTATTAATACTATTCAAGGTACATTGCCACCAGGGGCAAAGGTAAGGCGACTAAAGTCAGAGCTACCTGGATGACGAAAGAGCTAGAGAGTAAGATGAAGCAGAAAAAGAGCGCATATGACAGATGTCAGGTTGAGAAAACAGCTGAGAATCAGGCTAAATATAGTAAGTTCAGAGGAGAAGTGAAAAACAAAGAAAGTGGGGCAAAGAGAGGGTATGAGAATAGAATGGCAGCTAACATAAAAAGTAATCCAAAAGTCTGCCAGAGGCATATAAATAGTAAACGGGTAGTAAGAGGAGGGGTGGGGCCGATTAGGGACCAAAAAGGAGATCTATGCATGGAGGCAGAAGGCATGGCTAAGGCACTAAATGAGTACATTGCATCTGTCTTCACCAAGGAAGAAGATGCTGCCATAGACATAGTGAAGGTTCCCATTGGCAGAAGGGTCGAGAACCAGAGGAAACTGGATGGGATAAAAATTGATAAAGAGGAGATACTAGAAAGGCTGGCTGTATTTAAAGTAGATAAGTCACCAAGATGGGATGCATCCTCGGATGCTGAGGGAAGTGAAGGATGAAATTGCGGAGGTACTGGCCATAATATTCCAATCCTCCTTAGAAACTGGGGTAGTGCCAGAGGACTGGAGAATTGCAAATGGTACACCTTTGTTCACAAAAGGGTGTAAAGATAAACCCAGCAACTACAGGCCAGTCAGTTTAACCTCGGTAGTGGAGAAGCTTTTAGAAACAATAATCAGGGACAAAATTAACAGTCATTTGGACAAGTGTGGATTAATTAAGGAAACCCAGCATGGATTTGTTAAAGGCAAATCGTGTTTAACCAACTTGATCGAGTTTTTTGATGAGGTAACAGAGAGGGTTGATGAGGGCAATGAGGTGTATATGGATTTCCAAAAGGCGTTTGACAAAGTGCCACATAATAGGATTGACAGCAAAGTTGAAGCCCATGAAATAAAAGGGACAGTGGCAGCATGGATACGAAATTGGCTAAGTGACAGGAAACAGAGAGTAGTGGTGAACGGTTGTTTTTCGGACTGGAGGAAAGTATACAGTGGGGTTCCCCAGGAGTTGGGTCTAGGACCACTGCTTTTCTTGATATATATTAATGACTTGGACTTGGGTGTACAGGGCACAATTTCAAAATTTGCAGATGACACAAAACTTGGAAGTATAGTGAACAGTGAGGAGGATAGTGATAGACTTCAAGAAGACATAGACAGGCTGGTGAAATGGGCGGACACGTGGCAGATGAAATTTAATGCAGAAAAGTGCAAAGTGATACATTTTGGTAGAAAGAATGAGGAGAGGAAATATAAACTAAAGGATACAATCCTAAAGGGGGTGCATGAAGAGAGAGACCTGGGGGTATATGTGCACAAATCATTGAAGGTGGCAGGGCAGTTTGAGAAAGCAGTTAAAAAAGCTTATGGTATCCTGGGCTTCATGATTAGAGGCATAGAGTACAAAAGCAAGGAAGTTACGATGAACCTTTATAAAACACTGGTTCGGCCTCAACTGGAGTATTGTGTCCAATTCTGGGCACCGCACTTCAGGAAGGCTGTGAAGGCCTTAGAGAGGGTGCAGAAAAGATTTGCGAGAATGATTCCAGGGATGAGGGACTTCAGTTACGTGGATAGACTGGAGAAGCTGGGGTTGTTCTCCTTATAGCAGAGAAGATTGAGAGGAGATTTGACAGAGGTGTTCAAACTCATGAATGGTCTGGACAGAGTAGCTAGAGAAAAACTGTTCCCATTGGCAGAAGGGTCAAGAACCAGAGGAAACAGATTTAAGGTGATTGGCAAAAGAACCAAAGGCGACATAAGAAAAAACTTTTTTACGCAGCAGGTAGTTAGGATCTGGAATGCACTGCCTGAAAGGGTGGTGGAGGCAGATTCAATCGTGGCTTTCAAAAGGGAATTGGAGAAGTACTTGAAGGAAAAAAAATTGCAGCGCTATGGGGAAAGGGTGGAGGAGTGGGACTAGTGGAGGTGCTCTTGCAGAGAGCCGACACGGGCTCGACGGGCCGAATGGCCTTCTTCTGTGCTGTAACCATTCTATGATTCTATGCATGAAATGTAATGATCAAAGGAAAAAATGGTATACAAGTGTGAGTAAATCACTATATAGTAGCACTCATAAGGGAATCGTGAATATGGTGTCTCAATAAAGACTTGATCTTGCATTGTTACAACTGTATGTGTGTGTACTCTGTTGTTTAAGGTAACGCGATGACTTCAAATGAGAAAGCAGTCGAATATATTTGTTACCCCAACGTGATATTCAAATCTCATTAAGTTGGAGTTGGTTCAAGTAAGTGTTTCCCACACATTAGTTTGAGGGGTGAGTTTTCCCTTAGGGGTCGCAACCTAAATGGATCTCCAGTTAACGATAGGAGGATCAGCGAATATTCTGGATGAAGTCCGGTCATTTCTTGATAAATGGATGGAATCTAAAGGGAGGCCCTATAGGATAGGGCAGGAAACAATTAAGGCATTAGTGTTACAATATCTAATGCTGGGGATTGGATAGTTAGTAAAAGAGGTTGAGCCAGAGATAATAACTTACAGACCCATTCCAAAAGTTCATCTGTCCTTAGACAGAGGCCAGCCTACTCCACTCAGGATTACCAATGTATATGCAGCCTAATCAAAGGTCGTTAAAGGGATGTTGGAAGCAACAACCAAAAGTTCTTTTTATATATATAATATATACTTTCCTTAATATGGAGCAGTAGGGCAGGAGTGCTGCCGCTGCTGGCCTGGGCATGGCCCCTTACGTAAGAAAACTACTAGGCACTTGGTCTAAATATTAAACAAGGCTTTAATCAACTGTTTTTCAACATGGAGACCTAGTTGTGTCCTTCACTAGTTCCTGTTAAAGAATGGCGTGAGCAAGCTGGGCCCATGCCCGAGTATTTATACTCTCCCTGGACAGCGCCACCAGCAGACCGCCCGGTATTATTTCCTAAGTCATTTCCACATGAATGACAAGATTCATGTCAGCCCCCCCTTCCTGTTCTCCACCCACCTCCTAGGACTTACCTTAGGACCGCTTCGAGTGAGGCAGCCATCAGAATTGCAGGGTACAAAAGCGGTGAGCTGCCTCTGGAGGTGCGACAGGCGCCAGCAGCTCAATTCAATTATTTTGATGAGGCCCAAGGAACATTTTTGGGTGGTTATCGTGCAGGCTTCTTCTGGCGCCTGCAGCGTGCGCGTTACCCAGTACCCGCCTGAAAATGGTCGTGAGAGAACGTATCCCCAAAATACCAGCATATCAGAATGTGTGCTTCACCTGCCTATTTTAATCACTTTATTTAAATAAAATACATGCCAGTTAGAATGAAATAAAAGGCATGGTATTGCTGTACATTTTTTTTTAATTTAAACAGCTTTTAGTATAAATGCTGAACAAAAGGTACATTTTCAAGTATACAATCATTGCATATATTTGGGATATGTAGATGATTGGAAAAAGTAGTAATAAAACATACTATTAGAACACCAGCTAAGACATAGAAATGTGATTGTCAGACTTTGGAAGTACAATATAAGAAATATTCTTAACGAACAAAAACTTTCTGTGAGCACCTGACAAGTGTTTACCATCAAACCGTAACCAACTTCTATAAGATTATATGCAAATCCTTTAGGTCTTGTGTGTATATATATATATATATATATATGTGTGTAATATATATGAATTGTGAGTTTTGTAGGTAATTCTTACATTGTTTTATTGCTGGGGGACCTTCTTTTTCTTTGGAACCAGAACTTTTCTCTTAGGTAGATTCAGCTTTTGCCTGGGTGTCATGCCATTGGGTCCATTAGGAGGAAATCTGGGTGTAGCAGCAGCTTTAGCTTTCATTTCATCAACTGAGATTTCCAGGGCACTAAATTTTTCAGTCAGATCTCTTAGGTGCTCTTTTAGTGCATTAAACTCCTTGAACAGATCGCCCAGTGCCTCCGAAAGAGGTGAGATTCTGAAACAGAGTGAATTCACAATATGATAAAACACAAGTGTTTGATTTTTAAAAGGTTGTATTTCTTGAAAGCAATCCCCTTTTACTCGCCATTGTTAAGTTATTTTCTTCCCCCCTCTTAGATTTTCCTAAATTAAACATCATTGTTCACCTGACAGGGCTAGCTGCTAACCCATTGAAAAGCCTCCACCTATTCTGCTTTTAATCTGGATGCTAGAAGGTGTACAAGACTGGGACAAGTTGATTCGCTTTCTGATTTCCCCTCCCTCCCTGTGGGGAAGTAATGCGCGCTTATATCTCTACTGGTGTTAGTTGTGTTCCTTTATATACTTGGGCTCTGTTACTCTCCAGACCAACTTCCTTGATGATCGAAGAGAGCTGTTACCACAATAGGAGGTGCTTTTTTACTTTTTTTTAAACCTTGTATCTACTCTGTTGATCTATAGTTTTTGATGTTGTCCAGTTTATATTTCTTCCAGCAGTGAATGATTTTCAAGTTCCTAGTTAGTTCTGGTCGTCTGCATGTGATATAGTCTGAGTTTATCTGTAACTATCAACCGGTAGGTTTGCGTCTGATTTTGTGATGTTGTAATGGAATGAGTACCTTACTAAAATCTTCCAGGTGATACTTGTTTTAAACGAGGAAGCAACAGGTATTTTTTCTAAATAGTCTACAGCAATTTTTAAAAAGATCACCTTTGTTAAAAGCTTTTTAACATTGTGTCATTGTAATTTACTACATGTACACATTAACCTCGCCACATAAACAGCTGACAGGAATGCATGTATGATGTCTGCCTGTGTGTCTGTTTGTTTGTGGAAATGTGGCAGGAAAAACACCATAAAACATTCCAATCTAGAACTGGACCCAAGGATTCTTGTATTACACTTATTTAGAGTACTATCATTTTCCATATGCCACAGTGGTATTGCAAGGGAAATACTATGAAATAAAGGTTAGCTTGTTCAGTTCAGCTAAATAAGACAGCCTAAAGGGTGTATATTTTTCCAGTCTATATTCTTTGCAGATTTGTTTTTAACTGTACTTAAAATGTGACTATAGCTACTGATAATATCAGGGATGTGCACACCCATCAAATATTTGATTCTGTCATGTGGTCCTGAAAAGCCAGCATCACCTCTGATTCCTTCAATTTTTTCTGTCATTAACCTTTGCTTTCTAAAGTTCTGAAATAATATTATAACTTGGTCAAAATGCTCTCCGCTTTCCAGTGATCTGCAGTTATTTAGTTTGATCAATGTCAATTGCCATTTTAAGGCTTCAATCTTTGGTTCTTTGAGGGAGCTCCTAATTTGAGGTGTATGAAGTTATTAGGGGCCTAGATAGAGTGGACAGGAAAGACCTATTTCCCTTAGCAGAAGGGTCAATAACCAGGGGGCATAGCTTTAAAGTAATTGGTCGGAGGTTTAGAGGGGATTTGAGAAGAAATTTTTTTCACTCAGAGGATGGTGGGGGTCTGGCACTCACTGCGTGAAAGGGTGGTCGAGGCAGAGACCCTCATCACATTTAAAAAGTACTTGGATATGCACTTGAAGTGCCGTAACCTACAAGGCTATGAACGAAGTGCTGGAAAGTGGAATTAGAGTGGATAGCTCTATGTCGGCCGGCACAGACAAGATGGGCCGAATGAATTTCTATGATTCTATGATTCTTGTTATAGCAAAATCCCACCTTTGGTACCAAATCAAACCAAAATGTCCCTGGTTGCTAGTAGGGATATAGCAATTGCATCCAAGATTGTGCCAACCTGGCATAAATTATAACAAATTATACAAAGCCAAAATTCTGTCTGTTAACTTCCCAAAAATCTTTTTTTTTAAATGTAGATCTATTTTCAGAGTCAGACTTGTAATTGTTTTCAGTGATGTATGGGGTACAGAAAATAACATTGATACATCCAGATGTAAAGTGATGGGTTCCAGCTACTGCATTAGAAGTTGCCAAACCAAACATTTTTCTGAAATATTTACAGTTCCATAGATGAGTTGGGCTCACCCATTGGGTTAAGATATAGACTCGTTGAAAAATGCCAGCACTCGTCTTTCTACAAAAGAAAAATCCCAACTTGAGCTGGCCAAAAAAACCAGCCACGTTTGCACTGTTAATGAATCAGATCTGATTTTAAATTAGGTGAACAGGAGTCAGTTCAGGAGTCAATTACAGTCAAACTGACCGTAGAATCAGAAACTGAATCCAGGTTTCCCATCCTTATTTAATTCAGCTAAATAAAATTAAATTGGGCACTGCTGTGATATCACTGTAGCTCAATCAAGAAGAGTTCCCACAATAACCTGATTTTGATCACAGGTAATTAAATCAATCAATTTTGAGTTATTGCCACATACAATAAACATCCATCACCTGGAATAATCGGGGAGGAGGGACTGGAGGTCATTTTTCAGCATATTTCTCATTTGAGTCAAAATGTCAAATCTCCAGTTGTCCAGTATCTGTGTCAAATTGGCAACTCCACGCATATTAACTTTGTCAGCTACAAAAATAGGTTAAATATTTACATATCATGTATATTAACTGAACTGTTTTAAAAATACAAAATTGGCATTATAAGGTATCATATGTGCCTGTGAACCAAGCTTTCTTGCAATTTGTTTTCATGCTTTGACACATGGAGAAACAATTTGGGGCAGCATCATGTCACATTACAAACAGAAATGCAAACAGAATTTAAAATCCTCGCAATCTTTATACTTCAACAGATATTTTTAGTACTTTAAAAATATAACAAATAAAACAATATTCTATGTGCTTCTGATTTTACTGCTTTTATTTTGGTGATTATTTTTCTTTAATATTTTAACTTTATTACTCATATTTACAAATATTAGATGACAGATTTCATGTTCTTCAATGTGTACATGTCATTCATTAAAAGCTAGTTCACATCAATTATTGGATCAGGATTTCTCATAGTAACAGAAACTTAAAATGAATAAATGCAATGAATCAGTTACAAGGGGAAGGTTACTTACATCCATCTCGGTAATTCCACTCATCGCTTTGCGCAGGTCGTTTTTTGCCCTGCACCACAGGCAAGAGAAACAGAAAAAACACAAAAAAGAATCTGAAAAACATCCTGAGTTGAAAAGTAGGAAGCTGTCCTTGGTGACTATCCTAAAGTAAGGAGAGAGTGAAAAGAAAGAAACAGAAGTTAAGTGTAGCAGATGGTAAAGTGAAAATATTAATTTTACAAAACTCTGAGCATTTAAAATATCAGAGTAGCAGTACTTTTAAACATTAGAACACACACCTAAAAATAGAAATATCATAACATGAAAATACATCATTTCAAAGTGAAGTGCATTGCTATGCGAAGTAAATACGATTCCCTACCCTATGTTGGACTAAGAAGTTACTGTGAAATCCCTTAGTGCAACAAACACTGAGATCTTTAATCTGGAATTGATTTGTGCTGGAGCATGCAGAGGTGGCTGCCTGCATCACATGTTCAGGGAGTGGAAAACAGAAAGTAAGTACTTAACATCTGGGCAGAGCTAAAAATGTTTCGACCACATGGTTTAGATTTATTCAGCAGCAACAAAAATTAACTTGTTAACCCTATATCTTTATCAGATGACATGGTCCAATTCTTAGAGAAAATAAACTATAATTCCTTTCACACATTTAAATAAATGCCATTTCTAAATAACAAAAATGTATACATTGTTTTAAAGAGCAAAAAGTATTTTTCTTGTGTGAAATGTAATATGCACTATAAATTAAGAATTAGTGTAATGGGATGAACAGTACCAAAAGTAACTAACATACACCTGAAAAGGCTTCTCTGCTTGATTTCAAACTTTCAACCTTGGACTTGATTGTCACATGAGAAACATAGTAAGAAGATTCATACTCCTGATAGTTCTGCTGTAAATGCATGACCTGTGAGCCATTAAGATGCATGGGTTAATATTACATTATTGTGCACCAGCAATGGAGCTACACACCAGCCTCAGAAGGGGAAGAAATTAGGAACAGTGGTCATGCATTATGACTGCAGTGCAGACATGCTGCCCAGCGTTTTCTGCTCTACCACTGCTGGGGGAACAGAAGGCTAATACTGCTTCATGGCATAAGCCTCAATAAAGCTCCAAAAGATATGTTCTGACTTTTCCACTGGTTCACACTGGAATTACGCCATTGTGGGGCTGCACCTTAATGAGGAGGTGTATAAAAGTCAGCAGCAGCATACAAGCACCAGAATGCACTTCCTTTCATAAACCTGCCTGCACAGAAGGTATTATTGGTCAACCATAGATGCTGAAGGCACATCTCTACTGACATGTTAAAGAGCTCTGGGAGTGTCTGTGGACCCACCCTTGTGGGTAATGATGGATGTAAGCAATCTGCTTCAGGAATAGTCAGTCTTCCCTCTTAAGAATCCTCAGCTAATCCTTGCTATCCTCCAGCTCACTGAGGGCAAGAGGAATTTCAACAGGAGTGCCCATCCTACCAGCCTGTGCTGTGTCATGTCAGAGCGAAACACTGCTAACAGGTAGCACTAAAAAGAGGAAAAGAGAAAAAGAAAAGTCGACATTAAAATGGAACTCAAAAAAAGACAATAAACAATGCAACAAAAGGGAAAAGGCCAACCCTCCCATCCTCCCAAGCACATACTAAACATTGTGCAGGCAGCTTAAAGAAAAGCAGGAAGTGCACACGTACCTTTAATTTGGATGTGTTGGCCAGAATTTCCATTTGACACATTGGACTCGATCGCTGCACATTTGCAACTATGAATAATTATTCAAATGAGCTGAAGCAGAAATGTCAATGCGATCAGTATACTGCTCCACTGCTGGGCATTGAACCACAATGTGTGGCACAAAAATCCTCATTGCACTGGTAGCAGAATTTCAGCCCCATAATATATGGTTTACAGACTACAACAACAACAACTTGCATTTATATTGCTCAGAGAGGGGATTTAAAGATACTGTGGCGGAGCCACTAAAGGACTCAGATCGTTTGTATATAATTCCCTTTAACAACATGTTAGCTACAGCCTGAGTCTGTATCTTTATTTATACTGTTTACTTGTACAGAGTGTGATTACTTTAACAGCGCGGGTAAACGCGATGATGTCATGCCGTTCATCACTTGATCCCCCACTGGCGGGAAGAACGTGATAACGTCATGACGTCAACCACGGGACCGCCCAAGTAGTCCTCGTGGAGCCCCTGAACTGAGCAGACCTACACTCGATGTTCTCCTGTAGATACTTGTTTAAACCTGTTAGTTTCCATTAAACTTCGTTTTCTTTGATCGCCTGAGTGGACCTCAGTCTTTGGATAGGAACTAGACATTCCTACAATACTTTTAAAGGTGGAGAGAGAAGTAGATTGGTGGAGAATTTTGGGGAGAGAGTTGCACAGAGTAGCTCTGAGGTAGCTGACAGCTCTGGTAACAAAGGAAGAGGGGATAATGCACAAAAGCCAGGGTCAGAGGACCATGGGGTGATAGAGGGTACATAAGGCTGAAATAGAATGGGTTGAGGCCATGGAGCGGTTTCAAGTTAAGAACGAGCATTTTATATGTGTTGGAAGTTAGAGAGCCAATGTAGGTCAAAGAGGGCAGAGCTTTTACGCAAGTAGAATTTGGTGGTACAGGCTGCTGAATTTTGGGCAAGTTGGAGTTTATGCAGGGTAGGAGATGAGGAGGCCAGCAAGGTGGACACTGAAAAATTGTGGTGGAGGGGCTGAGTTGCGAAGAAAGCGACAGTCACATAATCAACTTTACTCTTACACTTCAAGCAGCACAGAAACTGACACTCGTAGAAATATAAAATTCTCCAAAACGGGCCCAAAGCCGACAGAGTGATAATCCATGTGCCGTGGCAGACTAAGGCCCGAGCCAAATTTGCCAAATAGATGACCTGCTGCAATTTGCCGGTTGGTGAAGGTGGTAAATTGGTTGGTTCCCAAGCTGACTGGGTCTGGAGGGTAAAGCAATCTGGGGGTGAGGGGGGGGGTGGATGTGCCTCAAGACCACTGACAACAGGCAGGAGTCTTACTGTGGTCTCGGGTGGAACACTCCTGCTTCTACTAGGCTAAGAAAAATACAGAAAATCTGCTGTTCCTTTTTTTGCACGGCCTCCGGCAATCCCTTTAAGGACCATCGGTCAAGCTGCTCAACCCTGGTAAATCTAGGTGAAGGATGTGTGACACAAACACCACCCATTTGTACTAGTAAGACCCCGATTTTGTGTATTTAAAAATCCTCCTGCCTGTTTCAGGCAGGCACCCTGGATGACTAAAAGTCACCCAAGCCAATATGTCATCCAGCGTAGTTTGGACATGGCAGATTGTGATGGCAAATTCGGAGGTCTTACATTGATTTTACACCAGAAAATACGGGTGAGTTGAATTTCTCCCCCACTGATTTTATTAATGATATATAAAATACTCCATGCAATTTATGTTCAATATTTTATACATTATATAGAAATATTTATTCTTTAAAAAAAAGAAAGACTTGCATTTATATGGCGCCTTTCACGACCACCGCGTCCCAAAGCGCTATATGGCAAATGAAGTAATTTTGAAGTGTAGTCACTGTTGTAATGTAGGAAATTCTACACAAATACGTAAATATATTTTGATATAAAATTCTATATACACATTTATTTTGCCTCATATTTTGTTTATTCTTAAGCCTCTGCCTCACACAGCACCAACTCCATTTCGGCAGCCATCATTTAGGCGGTCGGACGGTGGCTGGCCAATTGCTTCCTTCAGACTTATGCTTCCATCTTATATTTCCTTTCCTTTCATTTTAGCTACCTTCCCCTGCAGACTTAGGAAAGGCTACAAATAAGTTGAAATGAGACACCTTCGGAGCCTTTCCAAAAGCTATCAGAATTTTTGTCCCTCTATTCTGAATTGTTCCAATCCCTTCAAATTTCATACAATTTTCCATTCCTAGCTTTAGTGCACTCCCTGTGCTTGTCTAAACTAATGAAGGAGGGGTGCGAGGATTCAGGAAAGGGTAAATTCATAAGCAGTAAGAGTCAAGGCTGTAGAGCAGTGTAGCAATTTGGGTAAAAATAAGCAGAGAGGGTCAGGAAAGGACAGAGAGCATAGCAAAGGGCATCAGCCACTAAGGTGATATCAGGGAAAAATAGAAAAAAGTTAAAGCTAAAGGCCCTATATCTGAATGCGCGAAGCATTCACAACAAAATAGATGAATTAATAGCACAGATAGAAATAAATGGGTTTGATCTAATAGCCTTTACAGAGCCGTGGTTGCAGAGTGACCAAGGTTGAGAACTAAATATTACCGGATATGTAACTTTTAGAAGAGATAGCAAAATGGATAAGGAGGGAGGTAGCCCTGATAATAAAGGATGGGATAAAGACAGTAGAGAGAAAGGATCTTAGCTTGGAAAATCAAGATGTAGAATCAGTTTGGGTGGGGTTAAGAAACAACAAGGTGCAGAAAAAACTGGTGGGAGTAGTTTATAGGCCCCCTACTGGTAGTTGTAGTGTCGGGCAGAGTATAAATCAGGAAATTAGAGGTGCATGTAACAAGGGTAACAGAGTAATCATGGGGGACTTTAATCTTCATATAGACTGGGCAAACCAAATTTGCAGTAATAGTGTGGAGCTCAAGTTCTAGGAATGCATTCACAATATTTTTCTAGATCAGTATGTCGAGGAACCAACTAGGGAACAGACTAATTTTAAATCTAGTATTGTGCAATAATACAGGGTTAATTAATAATCTGGGGAAGAGTAATCATAAAATATGAAAGAATCTTTTATTGAGTTTTGGAGTGATTTAGTTAAGTCTGAAACTAGGGGGTTAAATGTGAACAAAGCAAATTATGTAGTTATGAGGGGCGAGTTGGCTAAGGTAGATTGGGAAACTAGATTAAAAGATATGATGGTAGATAAGCAACGGTAAATGTTTAAAGATATAATTCATAATTCAAAATGAATATACATTTCCCAAAGGAATAAAAACCCCACGGGAAAAGTGGTCCAACTGTGGTTAACAAGAGAAGTTAAAGATAATATTAGATTAAAGGGAGAGGCTTATAATGTTGCCAAATAGAGTAGTAAGCCTAAGGTAACAACAGAAAACGCTGGAAAAACTCAGCAGGCCAGGCAGCATCTGTGGAGAGAGAAACAGAGTTAGCGCTTGCATGGGAAGGTGCCGGGCGAAGGGGAAGGGGTGTTGGGGGTGATAGAGCAGTGGACCAGGGTGTCACGGAGGGAGCAGTCCCTTCGGAATGCTGAAGGGGAGGAGGGGAAGATGTGTTTGGTGGTGGGATCATGCTGGAGGTGGCGGAAATGGCGCAGAATGATCCGTTGAATGTGAAGGCTGGTGGGGTGAAAGGTGAGGACAAGGGGAACTCTATCGTGGTTCTGGGAGGGAGATGCTGATTGATTTGAGGTTAGCTGCTGATTGATTTCTATTGGCTCTTGGTGAGTTTGTAGATGTGTTTGGTGTGGGTGGTTAATTCAAGGCTTCTGCTCAGACTAGTTGCTCCCAGACATGGGTGCAGTAGTTTATATTTCCCTTGGCCTGCAGAATGACAGGGAAAATGATCAGAGGCGACTCAGAGGATGACAAGCTGTTCAAAGAGAGAGGAGGAGGGGGAGAAGGGCTCTCAGCAGGAGGTCATATCTACCCAGGGTCTACAGGGAGCAATTCTTCTACCTCAACTTCAGCAAGGAACAGTGTATGCGACATCTCCGCTTCACTAAGGAGGTGCTCACTGAATCCTGCCATCTGTTGCAGGCAGAACTGTGAACTCAGAGCAGGGCGAGGACGGCATTGATAGTGGGTGTGAAGGTGAGTGTGACCTTGAATTTTTATGCATCGAGCGCATTCCAGGCTGGAGCAGGCAATATTTCAAACATCTCCCAGTTTACCGTGTGCTGTTGCATAAGGGAGGTCACTGAGGCTTTGTATGCAAAGAGAGGTGAATACATTTCATTCTCTCTTGCCAGAGAGAAGCATGCAGAGTGAGTACATGGCTTCGCCAGGATAGCAGGCTTCCCCACGGTGCAGGGTGCCATTGACTGCACACATGCCACTTTGCGGGCACCACATGTGAATTTGGAGATGTACCGCAACAGGAAGAGATACCACACCCTCAATGTCCAGCTGGTGACCATACTCAACGCATCATGCAGCTCAGTGCTCGGTATCCTAGCAACAGTCATGATTCCTTCATTCTGCGGCAGTCTACTGTACCATCCGTATCTGAGCCACCGCAAGCCTTGCCATCATGAAGTCACAGCCCTTGCCACCAGGTATACGGCGAAGGGCTGAGAAGGAAGAGGAGGAAGAGGAGAAGGAGAAGGAAGAGGAAGGGAGGAGACAACCAACCCAGGCCCTTTCTGGCCAGGCTGTCCGTGATCGACTCATCCAACTGCAGTACCAGTGAACGCAACCCCAATTCCCCATTCACCAACAGTCCCAAACCTTGACTTCTCTCTATTACTGACCATCACACCATCCTCTTGGCCACAATGCTACAACAAAAAATCCATCACAAAACAAACATTCCAAACCACATTTATAAATTAAACCATCCAATATTACATACCAAAGTCAACTAATCAGCCATGTGCATTCCCTTAGTGCCTGTCTTCCATGTGCCTTTGCCTGTCCTGGTGCTCCAATGAAGTGCCACCCCAGTGGCTGCAGCATGGCTGGTGGAAGGCTTCTGACTTTTAGTGGGGGAGACTGCAGATGGCCTTGGAGGATGACCTCAAGCAGCTCTGGGCCTAGAAGGCCTGGCTTTGGAATGCACATTCTCAGCATGGGCAGCAGCTGTCTGAGCTGGCTGGCTGACAGGCAAAAGCAAGGGCACTGGCGGAGTGGCAGTGGTGGGAGGATGAATGCTGCCATCCTGAGAGAGGACAGTAGGCTCGTGCTCCACGGAGCCACTGCCACTCCCCCGGGGCAGAGCCTCAGCAATCCTAGTGATCTTTTGGAGGACTGATTGCTGGACTGCAGTGACACCCTGCAAGCCCCTTTCAACACTGGTAAGTGCAGCCATGGTGGCTGGAGTCTGAGCTTCCACTGCAGCACCCAGACATTGCATGGCTTCTGCTTGTGCTGCAATGGAAGCTGAGACATAAGCCATCAGACGCTGCATCATGGTTGGGTCCACAAGTGCGCTAATGGAGTTGGCCATTACTTCCATGCTGGACAGGATGGGCTCCAAGCTCTGCGCAAAGCCCTGTGCAAGGTTGTTGCCGTTCTCCTCTAGGCTCCTTGACATTGCAAGCAGGCTTTCTGGCAGGCCTGCCAATGCACCAAGCATTTCATTGTGCGTACCCATCAGTCTTCTTCTGTAGGCCGCCCCATCAAATCCTCATTTGAGTCCTCTGCAACAGAACTCGTGTGCGACCTTCTCCAGCGGGGAGCTGACACCTGCGTTACCCTTGCCCCCTGCCCTGGCTGCAGACCCCTCATGCCCAGTGTCTCACCATGTGCAAATCCCATGTCTAATCTATCCTCTACAGTATGCAGAGTGTCAGTATCTTAGCTGGCGACTGCAAGTGTGAAATCGAGTGACAGTGCTGTGTCTTCAGCATCACTACCTTCTTCCTCTTCCAGTTCTTGCTCCTCTGTCACTGCCTGGTCAGGTTGCAGTTATTGGCTATCTGAAAGGAGAAATGCACAAGGGTAGGGTTGCAGTGAGGGGAGGGGGGGAAGCAAGAGGTGCATGCTTACACCACCTGCAGCTTGTGAATCAGAAGAGATTGTGGGATAAGGGGAAAATGAGATGCGAGAAGGAGGATTAGGTATGAGGATACCGTTATCTTCGACAGTTTCAGCCCCGCCACTGGCCACGGGCTCAGCGATGGCCACTCCAATAACCTTCAGCACCGTCTCCTCCCTGGGGGTTAGGTCATGCAGGTGCGCATGTCTCCCTGCGGGTAGCGCCTGCTGTCTCTGGTTATGAGCCACCTTGTCCTGCAAGAGAGAGGGAAGTGTGTCAGTGAGTGCTGAGCAATGTGTTTGGGTGATGTGCCCATCATGGTTGAATAGCTGGTGGTGTGTGCAAGCTGTGAGATGTGGGTGTGAGATTTTCAGCAGTGCTAAATGTGTGAGGGTGAGGTGAAGTTATGAATGTGAGGTATGAGTCTTGTTTGATAGAGATTGTTGGTAGGTGAGTGAAGGGGGTGAGGAATTGTGCAGTGTCTGTGACTAGTGGTTCAGTTGTAAGGATATGGCATTTGAAGAGGAATTCACTGATCGTGACCACTCGTGTGAGGTCATTAAACGTCTTGCGGCACTGCACCCAGGTTCTCGGGGCTACATTGCTCCCATTGCCTTCTTGCAGTTTGCTTGGAAGGTCTCTTGGTCCCCTGTGTATAGAGGACATCCCTCCTCCTTTCCACCTTCTGCATCAAGGCCTCCAGTGCTGCGTCGGAAAATTTTGGCACCCGCACTCTTCTCTGTTGTGCCATTAGTATGTCTTCTTCCTGCTCAGAATGTCTTCCCCAGCCATTTCCAGCACCTGCTCCAGCCAGAATGCACCTCCACTTTAAGAGGTGCAGGCTGGCTTTAAGTAGTGCAGGCTAGCTTTAAGTGATGCTAGTCTTGCACAAACTTGGGCCCCCTGCTGAGGCATGCAGCAACTCAACAGCACAATCAGCGCTGGGCTGCACTCTACTACCATTTAAATTAGCAGGCAGCACAAAGTTTGCGTGCTGCCTGTTTCAGATTCAAAGGTCACGGACTAATCGTGCATCACGATACCCGCACCCATTTTTGGGGGCTATCAAATTTAGCCCCCTTGGTCTCCTTAACTAAGGAAGGATATACTTGCCTTAGAGGAAGTGCAACGAAGGTTCACTAGACTGATTCCTGGGATGGGGGGGATTGTCCTATGAGGAGCGATTGAGTAAACTAGGCCTATTTCCTAGAGTTTAGAAGAATGAGAGGTGATCTCATTGAAACATTTTGGCCCAAAAATTGCGGTCGGCAACATAGCTATGGAGTACACCGCAGGCCTCCGAAAGGAATATGAACTTACCTTGTGCAAGGCCCAACACATAGACTTGCTGTTCGGCGGAGGCCAGGAGCACAACATAAGGCCTATGCATAAGGGAAGATGCCCCCAAAATCTCTCAAAACTGAGCCACGCCCACAGAAGCTTCTTTCAGTCTCCTGCATTGAAATTACATTTTAAAAACTTTTTTAAACTTTTAGGCCTAGAAATTGGGTATAGCCCCGCTTGAGGCGTTAGAACTGGCGCTGCGCAAAGTTTATAGCCAGACGAAACTCATCGCCGCCTGGCGCGATATTGGGTTGCATCGCCCCCAAAGGGGATTGAGGCGCGAATTCAGACGTTGCACGGGCCTCCTAAGGCGCAAAACTTCCGGCGCTACCCAATATCGGCGCGGACGGGCGCAGCGCAGGTGATCTCAATTACCGATAACCACGAGACTTCCAGGCGCCGGCCGGCTCTTAAAGGGGTGGGTCAGTCAGCCTCAGCTTCCACACTCATCGCCCTGTAGGCCTCAGAATCGGCGCTCGCCCTTCTCTGGCGCAAAAAACTTGGTCAAGATGGAGAAGGTGAGACAGAGAGCAGAGCGCTTCAGCATTGAGGCTCTGGAGCAGTTGGTGTCCGCAGTGAAGCGCCGTCGAGATGTTCTCTATCCTGACAATGGCAGGAGGCCGAATCAAAAGGAGTACCGCCGAGCTTGGAGGGATGTTTGTCAGAGGGTCAACTCCAGCAGCATGGCGACCAGGAGCCCTGTTCAGTGCAGGAAGAAATTCAACGACGTCACTCGGGTCATTAGGGTGAGTGTTGTTTATGCAAACTTCTGATTCCCTCCATCTGAACCTGACTTCGCGCACCCTGTAGCCATGATGCCCCAATGGCCATCTGTCAGCAAGCACCCATGGCCCTTTCTGGGCACACACATGCACATTTGACTTAAGGCATCGTGTAAGGGCTCTTGCACCATGGGGGGCATGAGATGATCACTCAGGGTATCATGTAACAGAATTTCCCCTTCTTTCCCCTGCAGTCCAAGCTGGCGACGATCCGCAAGGACCAGCTTCGAACCGGTGGCGGACCTCCACAAGTGGTCACTCTCACAGATCTCGAGGAGAGAGTGCACCAGATTCTTGGAGGACGTCTGAGTGGTCCTGTTACCACTGCAGCTGCCGACCCCATTGTCGACAGCGATAGTAAGGTTCTCACCTTTTACAGCTGTCTCCTTCCACTTGGTCCCCCCGCCAGCATGCTTTCTCAGTGTGGACCCATGTCATAGCCTTGCCGCAATCTGGCATCCCTTGCTGCCAAGCTGTCCTTTTGCTAAAGCCACTCTTCCACCTCCCTGCTTTCAGATGCTGCATCACCAACTCGGGATCCGCGCCCTGAAGCTGCCAGTGCCAGTGCCTCCGGAGGCGAGGATCAGGAGGAAGCCGGACCATCCGTTCCAGCCTCAGGGGAGCCTACACATCTGCAGACTGGGGATAGTAGCTCCCTGGAGGGGAGGGGGGGATGCTCTGATGAGGAGCCAGTTGCCAGAACAAGCGGCCTGCAGCTATGCGAGGGGGGTAGGCAAGTTCGGGCGCCGGCTCCCCGGAGGGCAAGGCAGGGAGCGATGACTGCTGCACAGAGTGCAGAGGAGGTGCGTAGTCTGGCTGAAATGAGCACCCAGGCCCGGCTCAGGCACACTGAGCTTATGGCTGCAGTGGGGAGGATGCCTCAGTCGATAGAAACACTGGCAAAGAGTGTGCTGGACTTTGGGGCAGCAATGGAGAGGACTGTCCAGGGATTCGGGGCAGCAATGGAGAGGACTGTCTAGGGCTTCGAGGCCGCTATGGAAAGGACTGTTCAGAGCTTCGGACAATCCCTGGAAAGGTCTGTCCAGGGCTTGTCCGAGGCAGTGGAACGGACTGCTCCGGCCTTGTCCGAAGCAATGGAAAGAACTGTCCAGGGCTTCTCCGAAGCACTGGCACCTGCCACACAGGTCCTTACTGCTGCCACGCAGTCACTTGCTGGCCTCGTCAACACCCAGATTGAGGCAACGCGAACACTCACTGCTGCCAGCCTAGCTGCATCAGCTAGTATAACCCCGGGCCCTTCCAGTACCACACGAGGCCAGGAATCAGTGAAGCAGTCGATTGTGACGGATGAGCCGAGCCGGTCCCCTCAGAGAGCCCGTGTGTCGCCCGACCATGGTGCAGGTGTCCTCTCTCAGCAGGTGACCATTGCTCATGCCACCGCTGCAATGTCTGCAGTGCAGCTGCCACCACCTGCAGTGCAGACTGCTTCCAGCCATGGCCAGATCAAGCAGCCAGCCTCCGCACCCTCCAAGCCCAGAGCTCGTCCAGGCCGTCCCTCAGGGGCTTCTGCACTTCCAGACAGTCAGCAGGCATTCCCCAGCCTTGACGCCGCCACTGGGGTTCAATTACGTAGGAGCAGCAGGGAGGGAAGGGGCCGACCGCGAAAGAAAAGTTGGTCTCCATCAAGGGGCCAGCAGTAGAGGGAGACGCTGAGACGTTTCTTTGGCCAAATTCAAGGACTCCCTCACCTGTTGTGATTGTTGGAAATGGTTTGTTTAGTTTTGCGGCTTTGCCAAAGAGTTAACTGTTATTTTGTTAGTTATGGTTTCTGTTGACATGACGTTGTTATGCTGGAAGGAAGGACTTTTTTGACAATAAAGAAAAGTTTTAATTTACAATGGTACTCGTAACTATTTACAGTCATGGTGGCCTTCAGAGGCTTTTTATGAGCCGAAGTGCGCAGGACGATTGACACCCATCATTCCGTCAGAGGGGCCTCGAACCAAGTCCTGATGAGCCTCTGACGGATGGCCCTTCCAGTTTCAGGAGACCTCCCATCTTCCTCCTCCTCCTCCTCCTCCTCCTCGTCCGCATGCTCCTCCTCCTCCTCCTCGTCCGCCTGCTCTTCCTCTTCCTCCTCCTCGTCCGCCTGCTCTGCTGGACCTTGAGGGACAGCTGGCATTGGCTGGGTTCGTTGAATGGCCAAGTTGTGGAGCATGCAGCAGACGACGACGATACGACCCACTTGCTCCGGCAAGTACTGCAGGGCTCCCCCCGAATGGTCTAGACAACGGAAACGCTGTTTGAGCACACCTTTTAGTGTGCTCCACAATGTTCCTGGTCGCCTGATGGCTGCTGTTGTACAGCTCTTCTGCCGGGGTGGCGGGCAAACGGAGTGGGGTCATGAGCCATGGGCAGAGAGGATAGCCCTTGTCACCAAGAAGCCAGCCTCGTGGGTGAGCCGGCCCCTCAAAAAGGTCAGAAACTGAGGTCTGCCGCAGGATGAACGCATTGTGGCTGCTCCCAGGGAATTGCACATTGACTGCCATGATCATTTGGCGGTGGTCACAGACCAGCTGGACATTGAGGGAGTGGAACCCCTTGCGGTTGCGGAAGTCCTCAGGATTCAGTAATGGTGCCCGCAAAGCCACGTGTGTGCAATCAATCGCCCCCTGCACCATGGGGAAGTCCGCAATAGCAGCGAAGCCCTGCGCGCGCTCCGCCTGCTTCTCCAGGGTCAGAGGGAAGGTGATGAATTGATGCCTTCTTCGATAAAGGGCAGCTGTCACTTGCCGGATGCAACAATGCACTGCAAACTGAGATATATTCGTAATGTCCCCAGTGGTTGACTGAAAGGATCCGCTGGCGTAAAAATTGAGGGCAATAGTCACTTTGACGGCCACCGACAGAGAGGTCCTGCACCGTAGACGCGGCTGCAGATCCTCAGCAAGCAGGTGGCACAGCTCAGTCACAACCTCCTTACCGAATCGGAGCCTTCGCACACACTGCTCCTCCGACATGGCAAGGTATGACACCTGCTGCCTGAATACCCTCGCAGCGTATCTTCGGATTGGCCGACCTCCATTGCCCCTCCTCCTTCTGGCCAATCCCGGCCCTCTCTCCCGCCGTCTCTGTGCCCCTTCAAAGTGTCCGGCCATGAGGACGTTCCCCTCCAAAGCAGCTCCCATTCCGATGCCAGTCGGGCAACACGCTGTAATGTGTAGCGCTCCAACTGCTCCGGACAGGTCTGAAGGTCCCAAGTATTCGAAGGCTAAATCCAAAAAAAACTGCTCAACAGTAGCTCACCAACTCTCTGCAGCAACGATCACAATGAACAGGCCAAGTGGCTGCAGCTTTTATACTAGAGCTGTCCCCTTTAAATAGCACCCCCCGACTCCGAGAAGGGCCTGGGAACGTTCCATCGAACTGTCACTAATAGCGCTAGGCGGAAAGGTTCCGGGCGCCACCGAATATCCGGTCAGGGGCGCCAAAAAGGCGTTGCACACTGAAATGACGTCATGACCTGCCTGCGCACATGGGCGCGCGCTAACAGTTAGCGAAGGCGCTAAATGTATAGTTAATATGGGAGGTGTCGCTATCTTCATTGCACCCGCCCGAACATTGGGTAACGCCCCACATTTCGGACTCATTAGGCGCTAATCGCTGGCGCTACCAACCGAATTTCTAGGCCTTAATTAAACTGGTACTTGGACTTGCCTTTCCAGAAGGCAAGGCAAGAGAGCCCCAGGTGGGCAGAAGAAATGCTTCAAGGACACCCTCAAAGCTTCCTTGAAAGAGTGTAACATCCCCACCGACACCTGGGAATCCCTGGCCCAAGACCACACAAAGTGGAGGAGAAGGATCCGGGAAGGCGCTGAACACCTCGAGTCTCTTCGCCGGGAGCAAGCAGAAGCCAAGCGCAGGCAGCGCAAGGAGCGCACATCAACCCAAGCACCCCACCCACCCGTCCCTTCAACCACCATCTGCCCCACCTGTGACAGAGACTGTAGGTCCCGCATTGGACTCATCAGTCACCTGCGAACTCATTTTTAACGTGGAAGCAAGTCATCCTCGGTTCTGAGGGACTGCCTAAGAAGAAGAAGAAGACTTGGACTTATTTCATATATCAGCATTTTGTTAAAATTATGTAACAAAATACCAACATGTTGATTTTTGAAAATGCAGCATTTGTATAAGATCATAGCCTAAAAACTCCTGCTAGGTTTTCGGAAACAAAACGTGCTTCGGTGAGAGTGGGTGCAGAAAAGGGGACGATGAAATTTGCCAACTAAACCAAAAAATAGTTGTGTTTTCCCACCTACTTCATATGAAATTCCCGTGCAGCCATGTATAATGCACTTGTCACAATGTCTGCTTTCTCGCACATAGTTACTTATACATAGTTCTATAAAATGTGTGGATATTTGTTTTGTGTGCAATAAAAGTAATTAAACATTTCATGCGTACGTTAAAGCGCCCAGTCTGCCACGGCGCGGTATCATTTACAAACAGTACGTGAGATGTTGGAATATCAGAAGGCTTGTTGGTGCAGACTACTAATAAAAGCAGTATGTGCTCAGTGCATAATAACAACAGAAAATGCTGGAAAAACTCAGCAGGCCAGGCAACATCTGTGGAGAGAGAAACAGAGTTAACGTTTCAGGTCGAAACCTTTCGTCAGAACTGAGAAAAAAGCAGGAAATGAGACAGATTGAAAAGCAGGTTAGGGGGCTGGGAAATGGGGGAGGGGATGAAAGAACAAAAGGGAAGGTCTGAGAGGTGAAGAGACATTAAGAGATATTCAAGGCGAGACGAGATAGTAATAGGACAGGTAAAGAGACAAAGAATGGCTCTAGATGAAGTGTGAAATGCGCTGGCAGAATGAAAGACAGCTGCCATGTGGGAGAGGAAAAAAAAGGAAAAGGCACAAACCAAAAGTGTGGATAAAAAATATATAAAAATATAATAGGGTCCAAGGTTATGATCCGAAATTGTTGAACTCGATATTGAGTCCGGAAGGCTGTAAAGTGCCTAATCGGAAGAGGAGGTGCTGTTCCTCGAGTTTACGCTGAGCTTCCGTGAAACAATGCAAGAGGCCGCGGACGGTGAGGTCTGAGTTTGAATGGAGCGGTGAATTGAAATGACAGGCGACCGGAAGCTCGGGGTCACCCTTACGGACTGAATGGAGGTATTCCGCAAAGCGGTCACCCAATCTGCATTTGGTCTCCCCAATGTAGAGGAGACCGCATCGTGAGCAGCGAATACAGTATACTAGATTGCAAGAAGTACAAATAAATTGCTGTTTCACCTGGAAGGGGTGTTCGGGGCCCGGGACAGTGGGAAGGGGGGAGGTATAAGGGCAAGTGTTGCATCTCCTGCGCTTGCATGGGAAGGTGCCAGGCGAAGGGGAAGGGGTGCTGGGGGTGATAGAGGAGTGGACTAGGGTGTCTTGGAGGGAGCAGTCCCTACGGAATGCTGAAAGGGGAGGGGAGGGGAAGATGCGTTTGGTGGTGGGATCATGTTGGAGGTGGCGGAAATGGTGGAGGATGATCCGTTGAATGTGGAGGCTGGTGGGGTGAAAGGTGAGGACAAGGGGAACCCTATTGTGGTTCCGGGAGGGAGGGGCAGGGATGAGGGCAGAAGTGCGGGAGATAGGACAGACTCGGCCGAGGGCCGTGTCAACCACGGTAGAGGGGAATCCTCGGTTGAGGAAAAAGGAAGACATGTCGGAAGCACTCGTGTGGAAGGTGGCATCGTCGGAGCAGATGTGGCGGAGACGGAGAAACTGGGAGAATGGAATAGAGTCCTTACTGGAGGTGGGGTGGGAGGAAGTGTAGTCCAGGTAGCTGTGGGAGTCAGTGGGCTTCTGTTGTTATTTCGGATTTCCAGCACCCACAGTATTTTGCTAACATATATCTGCTCAGTACAAGTAGTTTCTTTCTGTGGATGGTTTTCTGGTAACGGTATAATTTCAACTTTATTTAAAATTACTGAACAATTTGCAGATTTTGCACGTTTTAGGGTAAAAGTTGTATTGCTTACAATTATATCCGCTGTTTGCTCTCAATGTTCAATAAAAATGGGTGCCTTTCACAGGGAAACAGGCTCCCGCGCCTGCTTTCACAAACTGTAACATTTTCATCCATAATTGATGGGCAGTTGGTGGGCAATTAACCCAACTCTGCGCCAGCAATGAGTATTTCCCCATCGGTGCAAATCATCTGTCAAGGCCTACCTTGCCAGTACAGGTGTACAAGGCGTACTCTCAGAATACGCTGTCATACCCACCGCAAAATTTGCCCCATAAAATTCTTAAGGGGCTGGACAGGAGGAGTCTAGAACTCGAGGTCACATCACAGAATAAAGGGTCGGCCATTTCAGGCTCAGATCAGAAGAAATTTCTTCAATCAAAGGGTTGTGAATCTTCAGAATTCTCTACCCCAGGGGATTGTGGATGCTCAGTTGTTGAGTATATTCAAGACAGAGATCGATAGGTTTTTGGATAGGGGGAAAAATTGGGTTGATTTGCACCTCTCGTTAGTGCCCCTGGGGGGGCACTAACGGGACGCATATCCCCAGCGCCCAGGCACGGCACCGCTAACGCCTCCCGCGAGATTCAGTGGGAGGTTAGCGGCGGTGGCGATGATGAAGTCACCGCTGTGCACAGCGCCCCGCTCGCGCCCCGGCCGCAAACTTGGGTTGCACCCCTGACCTATCACCGGACAATATGTCCGACAGGGTCAGGGTGGCGTTTTTGCGGCCGTGGCAGCGCTACTTAAAGGGCAGTTGTCGGGCGGCCACTTTTTTGGGCCGACTGCCAGCGCCTGCCCCCTTTAACTTTTTTTCTTCGGGGTGCCGGCCGCGATCACTCAGCCCAGCACACTTCCAGTAGCGCTCCAACTCCTGCTTGGGGCGCTACAACTGAATTTCAGGTGGAGGGGTGCTAATTGTTTTGGGGCACTAAAGTTAGCGCCCCAGCGACATTAGCGCCCCAAAAGGGGCGACACCGAATTTTTCCTCTAAGGGAATCAAGGGATATGGGGATAACGCGGGAAGGTAGAGTTCAGGTAGAAGATCAGCCCTGATCTTATTGAATGAGCCAAATGGCCTACTCCTGCTTCTATTTCTTATGTTCTTATGTTCTAAATCTATGCCTAGACATGTGCTAATGAACAGATTCAGAAGACTGGACGCAAATAGCACTGTAATTTGTGCCAGTGGAAAAGCTGTTTTTAATTACTTGGGTATAGACTGCACCTATACTGGAAAATGTTTTATGCACTGTAAGTCTGAGCGTACATCACATACAACATATAAGTTCTTGTTTATTTTGTAGTGGGAGTAACTGACTTCACATCTTCATCCCTAATTCATCCTAGAGACACACAGGGGACAGAAACCTTTAAGTTCACAACTCAGGCTAATCGCCATGCTGGTACAGCCTGACCTTGATTTCACTTTTTAACAAGTTTTTTTTCTCATATGGGAAACCAGTTTGTTTTAATGGATACTGTATTGCTGTCAGGAACTATGGAGAAGACATTTAAGCAATGGGACCAGGCTGTATATCTTCCCTTATATTCTTTTCCTCACCTTTGGTGAACAATAATCTTCAAATTGAAGTCCGCTGCAAAGCTGCAGTTTCAGGATTCTGTCTGCTATCAGCCAGCACATTTACAGTATTATATTGGTTGGACTTTATTTACAATTGCTCTTTTAAAAACTAAGGCCAACTTTCTTGCCTTGCAGCAAAGGCAGTAAAGTTTCTAAACCAGATGGCTACACGTTCAAGTCCAATAACTTCCTCCGATTCTCACTCGCCTGTCAGTATTTGGAGCCTTAATCACAAATTCTCAATGAAGGTGTTAAATGATTTATTCTGAGGGGCAACTCCATTATGGAAATTGTACAAAATAAACATACTAATTTTACCCTCTTACAATCACATTGCTTGTCTGCTAATCGTGGCAAACACTTACAACGGTTGCGATGAAGTCCTGGCTCAGACCACAGTTGCTTCCTGTTTGATAAAAGCTGCATTAAAAACATTAGAAAATGGAAATGGTCATTTTGTCCATTGAGTCTGGTCCTTCTGACAGACCAGGCACTATCAGGGGTTCTCCCAATTTAACCTCCCGAGGATGGTGAATAACCATAGGTAAAACACCTCCGTCTTCAAAAGGAACAATTTAATTCTGTGGATCTGTCCTCATTTCAACTTTGTTCAAAATAATTGTGAGATTCTCATTTTCATTGCAAATTGCGACATGTTGATAAAATAATAGGAAATATGGGATTCCACAGAATGCAAATTTACTAATGCTAACAATAAAGTACCAGCCAATCACAATGTGCTGTTATAGGAATGAACGAATTCCTACGAATAACAGAGATCAACACGAGAACAATCAAACAGGTCTTTACTCAACGGAGATGCCACGAGGACTGCCTGGGCAGTCCCGTGGTTTGTGACGTGACGTCATCGCGTTTGCCTGCGTTTTTCCGCGCTCTTAAAGGGGCCACGCCCCGTACATGCAAACTCTATATACAAAACACAGTAATGCCTAACACAATGGTACAGGTTTAGGCTGGTGTTAGAACATCGTTAAAGAGAATTATATACAGTTAGCCAGAGTCATTCAGTGGTTCTGCCACACTGTATTAATAATTCTTTGACACTTGTTAAGCAGCTATTCAGCCATCTTTCTGGTCTGGCATTGTTCAAGTATTCCATGTGCTTATGCTGAGTGAGTTGACCTTGTCCCATGAAATGAGGTCAGCTCATTAGCATATTTTGATGATGCTCCTACTGTGCAATGCATAACAGGCTGGGGGAACACAACAGTTACTATGGTGGTGATTCCTGACCCAGCAATTTCTAAAGGGCTGTATTTATGAATGCTGATGTACAGCTGGGCCCAGTGGATGGAAAGCTTTATTTGGTATGGGGAGAAGAGTTTAAAGGTAGTCACTCAGACTGACGGAAGGTGGAAAGAAGTGGACCTCCACAGGGATCGGTGCTGGGACCACTGTTGCTCAATATTTACACAAATGATTTGGACTCAGGAATCGGAAGCACAATTTCAAAATTTACATATGACACCAAATTGGGGGGTGTAGTTAATACTGAGGAAGACTGAAACAAAATACAAGAAGACGTTAATAAACTTGCAGAATGGGCGTGTAAATGGCCAATGAATTTCAGTATAGATAAGTGTAAAGTGGTCCATTTTGGTACGAGGAATAAGGAGGCCACACACTCCATTGCAAATAAGTCTAAATGGGTAGAGGAGCAAAAGGATTTAGGGATACAGCTTCACAAATCATTGGGCCGTATTTTGCGACCCCTACGGGTGCGTATGAGCTGTGTATGCGCCTGTAGGAGCCGCACAAGTGCCGGGTTTAGACATGCGAAGCGCATGCGCTGAAGCCCGGCACTAGCGATTCTCGTGACAGATCCTCCACATGCCCAAGAAAAGTGCCTCTGTGGGTGGAGAGTTGGGCTGTTTGCGCAACTTCCGCCCGCTGAAAGTCTGTCAAATTCTTACGCCTGGTTGCCCGGCTTTTACATTGAAATGCCGGCAAGCCGGCTGCGTGGGTTCCCTTGAGCAGTGTGCAGCCACGCAGCCGTGCACCTTACAAGGAACACTGCTTAGCAGGTCAGGCAGCATCTGTGGAGAGGGAAACAAAGTTAACGGCCCAGAAATTCGGGTCGGGGGCTTCCCGCGGGTGTAAGCCCCCGACCTGCACTTACCTAGTGCGCCGGCCGTTGAGCTGTGGGCCCCTGTGAAATTCCGATCCTGGGCCTGCTCCAACTGCCGGCGCGCAGTGCTTGCGTATCCCAGGGGCACAGTTAGTTCAATACATCCCCTGGGATCACGTGGGCCATGGGGAGCCAATCGGAGTAGGGAATGCTTCATTCATAAGTTTGACAGGAAGGGCTGTCAAACTTATAAATACTACAAGCCCCAAAACATCACTAAATCTTCAAATAAATTTATAAAAAACATCACATTTTTTAAATAAACTATAAATTACATGAAATAACTATTTTAAACAATAACTTAAATTTTTGAAAAAAATTATTTTATTTTCTAACGGGGCTAAAAATAAACTTACCTTTCTTTAAAGTATTTAAAAATAATAAACCTGTGGAAAAAATGTTTTAATTTTAATTAATTTACCACTTACCTTGTAAAAAGCAAGCCTTGCAACTGCTTTTTATATGTGTAACTTCTGGAGACTTACCCTCCTGGGAAAACCTGCAAAAACAACCGAAGTTCGATGCGCACGCGCAGCCTCTCCGGCGCACGCGTTCGAACTCTGAACCCCTTCTTTCAGGGGAACGGAAGTGCTGGTTGAGCGTACTCACCTGTGGAGACCCGAATTTCTGGACCAACGTTTCAGGTCGATGACCAAAATTTTGCCTTGCACCATCAACCCTTTTGTCACTTAATCTCTCCTGCCTTCCACCCTATCACTGAGTTTCCCTTTGTTCCTTCCTCCTCTCCCCCTTTCCCTGACTCTGTACTTGCTCAAAACCTGTTACGTCTCTAACATTTTCCTGTTCTGATGAAAGGTCATCGACCTGAAACACAAATGTTGTTTCTCTCTCCACAGGCGCTGCCTGACCTGAATATTTCCAGCATTTTCTATTTTTATTTCAAATTTCCAGAATGCGCAGTATTTTGCTTTAGTAGTCTTGTGAAAAGGATGACAATTGTAGATGGTCTTCAAAGTTTTTTTTTAATGGAATTCATTCTTGCTGGATTAAACTTTAAATTTAACTACTGCTACTACTCAATGTCACTTTTGCTATATTCGGCATTTATTTTGCAAGAAATAGAGTAGCCTGACTGACTTTTATGGATTTTTCACCAACCAATAGCTGGAACAGGTAACTTTAGGCCTGTGCATTGGATTAAAGCATCTTAGGTTAACCCTTATTCACATATTATTAACCTTTGCACTGTTCAATTTGATTTCACAAAATTGACTCTTGTAGAGATAAAACCTCCAGCTTTACTGATGTACCATTAGAATACTGAAACATGACTGGACTTACCTATTTTAAACACCATGGCTTAGAAATTGCCTCACACAGCGCCCATTTTTCAGACACACCAGGCCCCAAAATGGTGGGCATGAAGCGGTTGCACACTTCTGGCCAGGAGTGCGCCATCCGCCATTTTGGGTAAGGACAAACTAGAGGGGTGAAAAATTTGGTTGCTTTACGCCTCCCATTTAACGGGACGCAAAGCAACTAGCGCCCGGGCGCGGCACCGCCAATGCCACCCTTGAAATTCAGCGGGAGTTTAGCAGCGATGGTAACCATTAGCGCCCCGCGGTGCAGCGACGCCGCCGATGACATCATCACCGTGCACAGCGCCCCACTTGCGCCCCGGCTGCGATCTTCGGTAGCGCCCCCTAACTTACCGCCGGATGCTCTATCCGATGGGGTGGGGGGGGCCTACCTGTGGCTGGGGCGGTGCTAATTAAAGGCAAGGTGCCGGGCAGTCATTTTTGTTGCTGGCCGCCTGCCAGCACCTGCCCCCGTTGCCGTCCCCAGCCTTCACTGTAGCCGCCCCCCCGCCGGAGAGTGCCGGCTGCACTCCATGAGCCCGGCACTTCTCTTGAGTGCCAGGCTCTTTTGCTGGCACTCTGATCCCTGGTGGCCCAGCTGGGCCCCGGGTCGTGCTGCGCAAGGCCCCTCCCCTTTAAGAAGGGGAGGAAGGCCTGCAGTACCCCGGCATGACGTGCCGCAGCGCATGGTGCTGCGGCACGTAGCGCCGCGACATTCCCTCGCAGCGCCCCAAGAGAGAGGCAGGGTGCTTCCAGAAGCACCCCGCTTCCCTCTTGGGGCGCTACCGATGAATTTCGGCCACGGGGGTCGCTAATTTTTTCGGGGTGCTAAAAGCAGAAGTTAGCGCCCCAAAGGGGGCGTGACTCAATTTTTTCCCCCAAGGTGTCCTTTACCCAGGCCTGAAGCAGGCGATAAGCCATTTGCATATGTAAATAAGGGTTCTAACGCCTGCTTGAGGTCCAAGCTGCAATATTAGTTGGCCTGAGGCAGCCGACACCAGTCCTAGTTGCACTCAGGGAAACCAGCCTTAGGGATCATGTAAGTAAACAAGAATGCTCCTCCCGTTCCCACATCTAACCACCTCCACGACTGATGCCCTACTCTCTGACCCTCGACCTCCTCTTGCTCCCAGCCCTGAGCACCGATCTCCCACCCCCTGCCCCCTCCGGGCCTCGACCCAACATCCCAGACTCCCAACCCTTGTGACTACAGACTATTTCTGCCCTCTCAGGTGGACATAAAAGATCCCATGGCTCTATTCGAAGAAGAGCAGAGGAGACCTGGCCAATATTTATCCCTCAAGAAACATCATTCAAACAGATTGGCTGCCGTGGTTTGCATCACAACCGTGATTACACTTCAACAAAAGTACTTCATTGGCTGTAAAGCGCTTTGGGACGTCCTGAGGTCATGAAAAGCATTATATAAATACAAGTCTTTCTTTCTTTACAGCCCCCTTCCCATCCTGTGGCCCCGCGTTGCCTTGCGCCCCCCCCCCCACCCCATTCCCGACCCGACCCCTGGACCTAGTCATAAGACGTAGGAGCAGGAGTAAATCATTTGGCCCCTCGAGCCTGCTCCGCCATTCAATGAGATCATGGCTGATCTGATCGTGGCCTCAACTCCGCTTCCCTGCCTGCTCCCCATAACCCTTGACTCCCTTACCATTCAAAAATCTGCCTATCTCCACCATAAATATTTTCAATGACCCAGCCTCCACAGCTCTCTGGGGAAGAGAATTCCAAAGATTCATGACCCTCTGAGAGAAGAAATTCCTCCTCATTTCTGTTTTAAAAGGGTGCCCCCTTATTCTGAAACTATGCCCCCTAGTTCTAGATTCCCCCACGAGGGGAAACATCCTCTCTGCATCTACCCTGTCAAGCCCCTTCAGAATCTTATATGCTTCAATAAGATCCCCTCTCATTCTTCTAAACTCCAATGAGTATAGGCCCAACCTGCTCAACCTTTCTTCACAAGACAACCCCTTCATCTCCAGAATCAACCTCGTGAACCTTCTCTGAACTACCTCCAATCCTTAAATAAGGAGACCAAAACTGTACACAGTACACTGAGGGCCACTGCGACGCTAGCTACAGCCAGATTATTCACCACTCATCTGTAGTCTTTGCCGGCTCCATTACAATGAGGTCCAATATCAGGGGCACCCTGGGCCTCACTGTTATGGCGCATGGTATACACCCTGTTACACCCCCTCCCCCCTCCCTCCACCCCCCCTGCCGTGTGCCTACAAATGGGCGCGCCCAAATTTCTAGGCACATGTGTACAGAAGGCCTGAATTATTCATTCATGTCACATTAACACACGCTGGCCCTGAAATTTCATGCAATTTTCAATGGGTTTTTCCATGTAAAATCAAGGCATAATTGTTTTTGGGGCAGGACATTGGGGCAGGAGACTTTTCTGCTGGATTTCTGCCCAAAAGTTTCCAAACAAAATTTGGCCAGTCCCGCAATCCACACTTCAAGTCCCCAGCCAGCTCATTATAATATACGACCAACACAAAGGCCAATGGCACTGCAGAATTTCCTGGTGTTCTGCTCGCAATGTACTCGGGGTCAGTTAGAATCAGAGATGCCAGGTGCAGCTGTTGCTCAGATCAGCTGAGACAAGTGGAAGTGAAGCGTTTCTGAGCGTGAATATTTAGAATACAAATTACCGCCCCTGGGAATTACTTTTTGGAATTTTTTTTTTCTGGCATTCTGCCGCTACGGCCTTGGACTGGCTTCCGACAGTGTGAGACCACTGGGAGACTTTGACCCCCTCCCCTACCCCAGCCCCACAGTGAGGGCTTCTCGGGAGCAGGTACGGCACTCCCTATGGGCATACCTTTGTATGCCATTACCATGGAGGAGCAGAAGGAATAGAAGCAGAGGATGGAGGGAAGAAAAGTGTGGCAGCACTTAAGGAGGATGCACCCCACTAAATAATTCTCCCAAAGAATAGACAAGCATCTTTAGTCGGCACGTGTGTATTAGCAGAATGCACTTCATCTAAACTGCAATAGGAGAGCTCTACCACCAAGAGGACCTGCAGCCGTGATCATCTGCCCACACTGCTCTCTCTGTGGCTATGATGACCACACTCAACTTTTGTTGCACAGATTGATTTCAGGCAGCCACAGGCAATGTCTGTAATTTCAGCCAGGCTGCCATATGGGAATGCATTCAGCAGGTGACTGGCGCACTTTACAGGAGAGCAGGGGAATTCATCGACTTTAGCCTCACAGCAAGGCAGCACAGAGGGCCATCTAGTTTTACGAGGTTGCTGGCTGACCCGAGATCAAAGGTGGAATTGATGGCACCCACATTGCGTTGTAAGTTTCTATAGAAACCTCCTCAATTTCCTCAACAAGAAGAGATTCCACTCCCTCAATGTACAGATTGGGCAACATGCAAAAGATGCTGAAAATCAAACTTGGCACGATACATACAGCCTTAAAATTTCTACCCTGTCTGAGCTCTTTAAGGAAAAACTTGCGGATGACTAGGCCTGCCCCCCTGCTTCAATGGATAATGACCCCACTAAATGTGACCCAAACCACATAAAAGTACAATTCATGCTCAGAAAGCCTCTTTCTTTTTAAAAGCAGATTGTCTGAGACCCAGATCTATGGTCGCATCAGAGGACAGACATTAGCTGGCCCTATGAAACAGCACTTCTCCTACCAGCACCTAAGCCAGGAGCAGTGGGTTCGGTGGCTCCACTTCACCAAGGAGGTGGTCACAGAACTCTGCCACCTCCTGGAAAAAGACCTGCAGCCTCAAAGCAGGGCGGCGACGGCGCTGCCAGTGGCCCTCAAGGTGACCATGGCCCTCTTTTTTTTAGCCAGCGGATCCTTCCAGGCTAGAACAGACGACATAGCAAACATCTTACAATTTGTTGTCCATCACTGCATCTGGGAGGTCACAGAGGCACTGTACTCTAGGAGAAGGGACTTCATCATCTTCTCTATAAACAGAGAGAAGCAGGAAGAATGCGCACGTGGCTTTGCCAGGATATCGGCCTTCTCCATGGTGCAGAGCGTCATTGACTGCACACAGTGGCTTTGCGATCACCGCATATCAATGCTGAGATGTGCCATAACCACATAATCACTTAATGTGCAGATGTTGTGCGACCACGCCCAGTATCCTGGCAGCAGTCATGATGCCTTCATCTGTGCCAGTCCACTGTGCCAGCAATTTTCCAGCCACCATGCCAAACTCAAGGCTGGCTGCTGGGCCTGGCTGATGGCTCCCCTCCTTAACCCCATCACCCGTGACCAGCAATCATATAATGACAGACATGCTACCACAAGGAACGTCATTGAGCAGACCATCGGGGTGCTCAAGGAACAGTTCTGCTGCCTTGACCACTCAGGAGGAGCTCTCCAGGACTTGCCGGAGCGGGTGTCCCAATTTGTGGTGGTCTGCGGCATCCTCCACAACTTGGCCATCATGAGGACGCAGCCCTTGCCACCATGGGTTCTGACATCACCTCAGGAGGAGGAGGAAGGGAAGAGGCAGCCTGCAAATCCCTGTTCTGGACGGGCCATCCGTGAGTGCATCATCAGACTCCGGTTCACCTGAATGAAACCCCACTTCCCCTTTGCTCAACATTTCCCCACCTTACCATCCCTCTGTCACGGAACATCACAGCGTCCTCTTGGCCACAAAGCTGAAATGAAAACCACCACAAAACAAACATCCCAAGCATAATTTATAAATGATTAATTCCAAAACTGCATAGCAAAGTCAACTATTCACCCTTGTGCATTCCCTTAGTGCCTGTCTGTAGTGTGCCTTTGCCTATCCTAATGCTTCTACGAGTGCTACCCAAGTGACTGCAGCATCGCTGGCGGAAGGCTGCTGACTTTCAGTGGGCGAGTTGCAGTTGGCCTTGCAGGATGTCCTTGAGCAGCTCTGTGCCTAGAAGGCACGGCTGTAGACCTCGGCATGGGCGACAGCAGTCTGGGCTGGCTGGCTGACAGGCAACAGCAAGGGCACTGGTGGAGTGGCAGTGGTGGCAGGACGAACGCTGTCATCCTGAGAGAGGGCAGCAGGTTTGCCCTCCACGGAGCCACTGCCACTCCCCCGGGGCGCGGCACCTCAGCAATCCTAGTGATCTGTTGGAGGGTAGATTGCTGGACTGCTGTGAGACCCTGCAAGCCCCTTTCAACACTGGTAACCACAGCCATGGTAATAGCAAGCTGAGCCTGCATGAGAGCAGTCAGACCTTCCACTGTAGCATTCAAATGTTGGGTGGCTTCCGCTTGTGCTGCAATGGAAGCTGAGACATCGCCCATCAGACGCTGCATCATGTTTGGGTCCACTAGTGCTCTAACAGAGTTGCCCATCACTTCCAGCCTGGAAACCATGGTCTCCAGGCTTTCAAGATGATGAGAGGTTTTGATAGAGTAGATAGAGAAAAACTATTCCCTCTGGTGAATGGGTCAATAACCAGAGGTCATAGATTTAAAATCAATGGCAAAAGATCTAGAGGGGTGATGAGGAGAATTTTTTTCATTTAGAGATTTGTCAGGATCTGGAACACTCTACCTGAAAAGTGGTGGAAGCTGATTCCATAAATAATTTTAAAAGGGAGTTGGACGGGTACTTGGGTTGAGGAACTTACAGGGTTACGGACAAAAAGCGGGGATGTGGGCCTGAGCACAACTGCTCTTTCAAAGAGCCAGCACAGGCACGATGGGCCGAATGGCCTCCTTCTGTTCTGTAAGTTTCTATTATTCTATGAATATCACAGGATTTCCTTCTCACTAATGAGAAAAATTCTATCTGAGGTGTTATTCACACTGGGAGCTCATTCACATTATTTAACTCAGATTAACTCAAGAACTTCAGTCAGAGTCAGAACACCAATAGTCGCTCTTACTAATTAACACCACCTGCCTCCTGCTCATTTGGAGACCTAACAGGAAAATGTACATTAATGTCTGAGGGATGAAAATAAATGTTTCTTGTGCACATGTGGAACATATTAAATCATACTTCCAATATTTTAAAACTGGGTCAGACTCCATCACATTAAAATCAGGGCCTTAAAATTTGGCTGTGCAATAATAAGATATCCCTCTCTTTTGCTCATTACAGTGTTTTTTATTGTAAATAAATACTTGATTTTTTGTTTCCTGAAACAGGAATTGATTGAATTGCAATTTTGAATACTTCAACTGCGTCAGTATTTGCTACACCGGGGACAGTTAGTTTCATAGTTTAACAGCTCTAAAAATAAAGTTAGTCTTTCATGCTAAGTATAGCTCATGGCTTCCTTGGTTTATAATTATGTCTTCTGCCTCTTCTATGCTGGTTTTGCCCTAAATAAAGGGGAGCTTTTTCCAGAGTCGGCAGGGAAATGAGGTTGCGGGATATTCGGAGCGGTGGGCAGAAGCCCTGTCCTGCCAGAATATTGCTGCTGGGAGAAGATTCTTGACATATATCTTTTGGAAATTCCAAACTCGCTCTCAGATTTGAACAGGAACAGCTCCTTAAACAGCTAACGGGACTTCCTGGATTTGAATAACTGTCGACCACATTGGAAAACACCTGTCATACATAAAAGTGAACAAATTAATTAGAGCAAAGTTTTATTCCCTGTGTCACCACCAAGTAGCTCTGGTAAGATGATGCAAGGGTTGCCGCCCATCTGTTTCTGGACTAGATTGGTTGTTTGTTTGAGCAGGCTGTCTGCAAAATTTGTGAAACATAACCTGTTTTTTTCTGTACTTCTGTGGAATTGCAACATCGGAGATCATAACACTATCTTGCTATCACCCCCACCCCCCCAAAATTTCGACATCCTTTGGCGATGTGGCCAATGATTGACAGCCGCAGCTTTGAAATTTGCAACCTTTAAGTCATTCTACTGTTCTGATGCTACAACTCACCCTACCCACTTAGCAGCAGCACAGGATTTTTGTACCATTCTGCAATGTGCCATAGACAATACATGCAAAATAGCATTCACATGACATGGCAGTGCCACCATTGTTATTTGATAACTTTTCAGTGGCATAAGGACCTTGGAGGATTGTGACTGTGGGGCTATGCCAATATTCTCTTACATAATGATGTTTCTTGTATAATATTGGCAAATCAACACTTTGTTTACTGACTCCAAATCTACATCTTTAATTTGTAACTAATCCAATGGCAGCATATTATTTTAACTCAAATGTTATGTGTTATGCTAAACCTTTATAAATCACTGATTAGGCCCCAGCTGGAGCTTTGTGGCCAATTCTGGGCACCACACTTTAGGAAGGATGTCAAGGCCTTGGAGGGTGCAGAGGGGACTTACTAGAATGCTACCAGGGATGAAACTTTTATGTGGAGAGACTAGAGAAACTGGGATTGTTTTCTTTGGAGCAGAGAAGGTTAAAGCGAGACTCGATAGAGGGGTTCAAAATCATAAAAGGTTGGATAGTGTAAATAAAGAGAAACTGTTTCCTGTGGCAGAAGGGACAGTAACCAGAAGACACAGATTTAAGGTAATTGGAAAAAGAACCAGCTACGACATGAGGAAAAAAATTACACAGTGAGTTGTTATGATCTGGAATGCATTGCCTGAAAGGGTGGTGGAAGCTTTCAAAAGAGAATTACTTTCAAAAAGGAATTGGATAAATACTTGAAGGAGAAAAATTTGCAGGGCTATGGGGTAAGAATGGGGGAATGGGACTAATTGGATAGCTCTTTCAAAGAGCCGGCACAGGCATGATGGGCCAAATGAAATGGTCTCCTTCTGTGCTGTATCATTCTATGATTCTATGTTTCTATGAAATAGCCTGTTATAGCAATTTCATACAATGCATTCACATTGTACCACCTAATAAAGCATATTGTACTATGACTCTATTACTATCAAATACTAACATGTGTAGTAAAAGAGTTAGCTTGCCCATAGCCTGCACATTTGGATTTAACATGTGTAAAAATTCTAATATATAAATTAAATAATTATAAAACAAAAGTATTTCATAAGATACAATAATGAGGCTCAAAGTTTGTTACATTTACATTTCCTTACATGTTCTCCAATTTACTAAAAGGGCATTAAGCTCCAAAATGAGCATAATAAGCAAATGCTTTTGATTATATTATAGTGCCATGTCATTAAAAGCTGCTCCTTAGAGTCATTTACAAGCCTATTAGGTTGACTTTGGAAAGATGTTTTCTTCTCTAATGAAGGGGTATAAGACTGTCTTGCTGTGATTTTTATGGATACATTGTAAACATTTGGTCAAGGTTCTGGCAAACATCCTGGCACCTGCAGTTTAATTTCCCTTCGTTTTTGGATATTTCCATAAAAGGAATATACTTCAATTAAGGTTTAATATGTTACTGTAAGCTTCTAAAACTGTGTTGAAGGGAAAAATGTATTTCTGATTTCCGTTGACACAGTGTTAACACACATTGAATAAATACTTTTTAAGTAAGCAAGTGAAAAAATTCTATCAACTGTTGTAAATAAATAAATAAATCTCAATAAATATATGTTTTGCAAAACGCTGAGAAAAGATAACTCAACGCAGATTGGAAATTGAACTTGGGGCTTTTCCACCTATGTGCCATTAGCAGTCAGTGCAAGTAAACACTAAGCTGCCAGGGAGTTTACTTTCTGAAGTCTGCAATAAATGCTTATTTGTAGCTACAGCTACTTTGATCTTTGGAAATGGAAGGTTATTTAATGTGGAATGTGGCTTCTTTGCTACCCTGCAAAATCTAACTCTGTTTTTGCCATTGAGACCGAACAGAAAGTCACACTGAAGCTTCTCAGAACTCGAATTGATATGTGTTATGGATTTATCCACTGAGAATTAAATTCTGACTATTGGAATTAAATCATGCTATGCGTTATCAGCATACGAAAGCATTGTGTTTGTATAAAATTCCTTTGTCCCCTAATTAATCCATTTGTTTTGACAGGTTGGAAAATAATTACAACAGCGAGAATTCAGGCATTTTACGATTTGACTTTGGATATCCAAATATTCAGCTATGTAAGACAATTCTCAAACATTTGTCGTCGGAGATTATTGTTCACGAGAGACATCACTGATTACAAAAGTATTTGAAAAGGGGGAAAAAAGATTAAAACACTGAAATAAGATCGATGGAGCTGATTTTAGTTACTGCCTGTTTTTTAGTGTGAACTGGGCAGTAGAGAGACAACTAGGCTAGAAATTCGACTCCATAGCGCCCAACTTTTCGATGCTATGGGTGCCGTTTTGTGTCGAAAATGGCGTCTGCTCCGCATGCGCACACTTCTGGTGTGAGCCGCGTAGACGCCATTTTGTTGAGGACAGTAGGGCAGGCGTTAGGAGCATGCGCCAGAAGTATGTAGAGTGGGCAGATCGTGACGTCAATCAGCGTGCAACGCAGATTTGACGCCAGAGTTGCCATTTTCATCCTCAACGCTGGAACTAATGCCCTGTCTTATCCCCCACCAGCAATATTTAAAGGAATCAGCAACCACACTCAGGTTAGTTGCTGATTCATTTCCACAGGTGCTGTGTAAGTTTGTAGAAGTGTTTAGTGCTTTCTAGAGTTGTTTACAGTTGGTGAGGTGACAGGGAGTGGTGCTGCAAGTGGAGAAGGCCACGGCTTCTGATTGAAGGATTCTGGTCAGACCACTTGATCTCAGTCATGGGTGCTGTTGATGCCAGCCCCTTTGGCCTGCAGCCTGGCAGAGAGATGGAGCAGAGGCAGCAAAGAAGGGGACAAGCTGCTTTCAGAGGGAGGAGGAGGAGGAGGAAGAGGACAAGCTGTCCATGATCGCCTCGTTCGACTACGGTTCAATTAAACACAACCCCAAATCCCCATTGTACATCAGTCACACACATTACCATCCCTTTGTTCCAGACCATCACAGCGTTCTCTTACATAGAAACAAAGAAGATAGGAGCAGGAGTAGGCCATTCGGCCCCTCGAGCCTGCTCCGCCATTCAATGCGATCATGGCTGATCATCCAAATTCAGTACCTGGTCCCTGCTTTCTCCCCATATCCCTTGATCCCTTTAGCCTTAAGAAATATATCCAACTCCTTCTTGAATATATTTAATGACTTGGCCTCTACTGCCTTCTGTGGTAGAGAATTCCACAGGTTCACCACTCTCTCGGTGAAGGAATTCCTCCTCATTTCTGTCCTAAATGGCTTACCCTTTATCCTTAGACTGTGACCCCTGGTTCTGGACTCCCCGACCATCGGGAACACCCTTCCTGCATCTAGTCTGTCCAGTCCTGTCAGAATTTTATAAGTTTCAATGAGATCCCCTCTCATTCTTCTAAACTCCAGCGAGTATAAGTCCAATCGACCCAATCTCTCCTCATATGTCATTCCTGCCATCCCAGGTATCAGCCTGGTGAATCTTCGCTGAACTCCTTTCATGGCAAGAACATCCTTCCTCAGATACGGCGACCAAAACTGCACACAATACTCAAGATGTGGTCTCACCAAGGCCCTGTACAACTGCAGCAAGACATCCTTGTTCCTGTACTCAAACCCTCTCGCTACGAAGGCCAACATACCATTTGCCTTCTTAACCGCCTGCTGCACCTGCATGCTTACCTTCAGCGACTGGTGCACAAGGACACCCAGGTCTCGTTGCACTTCCCCTTCTCCCAATCTATTGCCATTCAGATAATAATCTGCCTTCCTGTTTTTGCCACCAAAGTGGATAACCTCACATTTATCCACATTATATTGCATCTGCCATGCTTCTGCCCAATCACCCAACCTGTCCAAATCATCCTGGAGTTTCTCGGCATCCTCCTCACAGCACACACGCCCACCCAGCTTTTTGTCATCTGCAAATTTGGAGATGTTACATCTAGTTCCCTTGTCTAGATCATTAATATATATTGTGAATAGCTGGGGTCCAAGGACCGATCCCTGCGGTACCCCACTAGTCACTGCCTGCCACTCGGAAAAAGACCCGTTTATTCCAACTCTTTGCTTTCTGTCTGCCAACCAGTTCTCTATCCAAGTCAATACCTTGCCCCCAATCCCATGTGCCTTAACTTTATACGCTAATCTCTTATGCGGGACCTTATCGAAAGCCTTCTGAAAGTCCAAATACACCACATCCACTGGTTCTCCTTTATCTATTTTACCAGTTACATCCTCAAAAAATTCCAGTAGATTAGTCAAGCATGATTTACCTTTTGTAAATCCATGTTGACTTTGTCTGATCCTGTCACGGTTTTCCAAGCGCTCTGCTATTACATCTTTTATAATGGACTCTAGCATTTTCCCCACTACCAATGTCAGGCTTACCAGTCTGTAATTCCCCATTTTCTCTCTACTGTAGGAATTAACGAATTCCTATGAATAACGGAGATCGACACAAGAGAACAATTAAACAGGTCTTTACTCAACGGAGATGCCATGAGGACTGCCTGGGCAGCCCCGTGGTTTGCGACGTGACATCATCAGGTTTACCCGCATTTTCCCGCGCTCTTAAAGGGGCCACGCCCCGTACATGCAAACTCTATATGCAAAACACAGTAATGCCTAACACAATGGTACAGGTTTAGGCTGGTGTTAGAACATCGTTAAAGAGAATTATATACAGTTAGCCAGAGTCATCCAGTGGTTCTGCCACATGCGCCCCCCCAGAATTCGCTTTAACGGACAAAGTCAAACGTTGAGGGGGTCTGACGAGCCTGTCAGAACGACTCCTGTACTCTCGAGGCGGAGGCTGCTGGCCGGCTGGCGGTCTGGCGGGCGGTCGCACTTGGTCTGCCGTAACGACGATGGGTGGCCGACCCCGTCTCGGCGGTTGTGCTGTCTCGACGGGGCAGTCGAGGTCTAAATGTGCTGGCTTTAAGCGGTCGACCGAAATGTGGTCCAGTTTACCACCGACATCCACTGTGAAGGTTTTGTCCCCTGCTTCCAACACGCGGAAGGGACCGGTATATGGGGCCTTGAGCAGATCCCTATCTGCGTCATGGTGAATAAAAACGTATTCAGCCTTGTGAAGCTCCGTGGGAACGTGTGACCTCTGCAGCCCGTGGTGCGAAGTGGGCACCGGTGCGAAACATCTGGCCGCCTCTTGGTGACTAGCAAGCTGGGCAGACGCGGACCATGGCTCCGTCGATGTTGGTAGGAAGTCCCCCCGGGACTCGCAGCGGCTGACCATACACAAGCTCCACTGATGAAGAGTGAAGATTTTCTTTGGAGGCCGTGCGAAGGCCCAACAGGACCCACGGTAGCTTGTCTGCCCATCCAGCGTCCTGGAGGCTGGCCCTCAGGGCGGCTTTCATTGACCAGTGGAAGCGTACACAGAGGCCATTCGGCTGTGGGTGGTAGGCTGTGGTGCGGTGCAATTTGGCACAGGAAATCCACGCCGAGGAGGGGCTGGGAAACTTTGGCCGTAACAAACTCCCAGTGAAAACGTTGCCCCCCGAGGCACACCTCCACTCGCCTTCTGCCGAAGGTCCGAGTTGTTCCGCCATTGGCCGCTTCAAGGGTGGGGCCGTGATTCCCCATCTGCACATCGAGGGCGGACGTGGGTAAAATGCTGCACTGCGCTCCAGTGTCACACAGAAAACGACGACCGGAGAGAGTATCAGTGATGAACAGCAAGTTTCCCGCATTGCCGATCACCATCGCGGCCGCGGGGTGCCCGTTAGACCCGTTCCTCGGTGGTCGCAGTGTCAGTTGTTGTTTGTTTTGTTGGGGAAAACTGCAGGGAGGGCGGCAACGCTTCGCCTTCGCGCCGAACTGCGCGTGGTAGAAACACAGCCCAGCAGGCTGACGAGCTGGGGCGGCATCTGCGGGGGATGGGTGCCTCGTGGCGGCGCAGTACTGCCGAGTTACAGCGAAAATTTTGTCAGCCTCTGCAGCGAGTATTGCACAGTCTTCAATTTCAGAGCTGGCCAGGGCAGCTTGTACCTGTTCAGGCAGTTGGCTGAGGAAAATCTCGCGGAATAGGAAACATTCCCGTTCTGAGCCCAGGAATGTGAGCATTTGGCTCATCAACTCTGAAGGCTTGGAGTCCCCGAGCCCGGGCATAGCGAGTAATTGACGGGCGCGCTCCGATTTTGTGAGCCCGAAAACCTGCAGTAACCGCGCTTTGAGGGTTTCATACATGCGCTCCGTTGGGGGGTTTTCAAGGAGGCTGACGATCCGAGAGGCGGTAGAGCTGTCGAGTGCGGAGACCACATAAAGGTACTGATATGACCGGGAGTCCGTGGTGCCCTCCTGGGCATACCCATGTGCTGGGGGTGTTGCAGGTACTTCAGGGGGTGGTGAGGATACCTCTGGGGATGGTGGAGGTTCTTCTGGGGGTGGTGGTGATGGGTCGTCGTCGTCGCTCCCTGCCGAGGCGAGGTCCTTTATGGACACGGTGTCTTCACGCCCGTCGGCGTGCTTGACGTACGCGTACTGTGGGTTTGCGTGGAGTAGGTGTACTGCCTCCACGAGGGGATCCGCTTTGTGGCCCCTCACATGCTTCCGTAACAGGACTGTCCCTGGGGTGGAGAGCCACGAGGGTAGGGATACTCCTGAGGTTGATTTGCGGGGAAAAACAAACATCTTCTCGTGAGGAGTGGCGTTAGTAGCAGTACACAGTAGCGACCTTATCGAGTGGAGTACGTCTGGGAGGACCTCCTGCCAGCGGGAGGTGGGGAGGCCTTTAGACCTTAGTGCTAAGGTGACCGCCTTCCACACTGTCGCGTTTTCCCTCTCCACTTGCCCATTACCCCGGGGGTTATAACTAGTGGTCCGACTCGTGGCTATCCCCTTTGACAGCAGGTATTGGCGCAGTTCATCGCTCATGAACGATGCCCCCCTGTCAGTGTGGATGTAGTTAGGCATGCCGAACGTGCAAAACAGGTTGCCGAGGCACTTGATGACCGTGGCACTGGTCATATCTGGGCAGGGGTAGGCGAATGGGAAGCGGGAGTACTCATCCACAATGTTGAGAAAGTACACATTACGGTCGGTGGAGGGGAGTGGTCCCTTGAAATCTAAGCTCAGGTGCTCGAATGGCCGTGTAGCTTTGATCAGGTGGGCTCGGTCGGGTCTGAAAAAACGGGGCTTGCATTCCGCACAGGTGCGGCAGTCCCTGGTCATAGACCGGACCTCCTCGATGGAATAGGGCAGGTTACGGGATTTTATAAAGTGGAATAGCCGGGTGACCCCCGGGTGGCAGAGGCCATTGTGGAGGCCCTGTAGCCTGTCCCCCTGGATGCTGGCACACATCCCTCGTGATAGGGCGTCGGGGGATTCGTTGAGGGCCCCCGGCCTATATATTACGTCATACTCAAACGTGGAGAGTTCGATCCGCCACCTGAGAATTTTGTCGTTCTTGATCTTCCCCCTCTGTTTGTTGTTAAACATGAAGGCTACCGACCGCTGGTCGGTAAGCAGGGTGAAGCGTTTGCCGGCTAGGTAGTGCCTCCAGTGCCGCACTGCCTCCACTATGGCCTGGGCCTCCTTCTCTACCGAGGAGTGCCTGATCTCGGGCCCTTGGAGGGTTCTTGAGAAAAAGGCTACGGGCCGCCCATCCTGGTTGAGGGTGGCTGCTAAAGCGAAGTCGGACGCATCGCTTTCGACCTGGAAAGGGATGTTTTCGTCCACTGCCCGCAGCGCGGCCTTCTCAATGTCGTGTTTAATGCTGTTGAAGGCGGCGTGGGCCTCGGCCGTGAGCGGGAAGGACGTTGATTTCAGGAGGGGACGGGCCTTGTCGGAATAATTGGGGACCCATTGGGCGTAATAGGAGAAGAACCCCAGGCACCTTTTCAGGGCCTTGGGAGTGTTTGGTAGGGGTAGCTCCCGTAGGGGGCGCAATCGGTCGGGGTCCGGACCAATTTCCCCGTTTTCCACCACGCAGCCCAGGATGCAGAGGCGCGTGGTGCTAAAGGCACACTTATCCTCGTTGTAGGTGAGATTGAGTCTGAGGGCGGTTTTCAGAAATCTCGCGAGGTTCGAGTCGTGGTCTTGCTGGTCGTGGCCGCAGATGGTGACGTTGTCTAGGTATGGGTAGGTGGCTGTTAACTGGTTCTCATCGACCATGCGGTCCATCTCCCGCTGGAAGACCGAGACCCCGTTCGTTACCCCAAAGGGGACTCTGAGGAAGTGGTAGAGACGTCCGTTCGCCTCGAAGGCGGTGTATGGACGGTCCTCCGGCCTAATGGGGAGCTGGTGGTATGCCTATTTTAGGTCGATGGTGGAAAACACCCGGTATTGCGCGATTTGGTTAACCATATCCGCTATGCGGGGCAGAGGGTAGGCGTCTAGCTGGGTGTATAGATTAACCGTCTGGCTATAATCTATCACCATCCGCTTCTTTTCGCTACCCTTAACTACTACTACCTGGGCGCGCCACGGGCTGGTACTGCATTCGATGATACCCTCCCGCTTGAGTCTTTCTACTTCCGACGCAATGAACCATCTATCCTCCCAGCTGTACCGCCTACTCTTGGTCGCTATGGGTCGACAGTTGGGTGCGAGGTTGGCGAACAGAGAGGGTGGCTTGACCTTCAGGGTAGCCAGACCGCACACTGTGAGGGGCGGCTGGGACCCACCGTAGGTAAGCGTGATACTTTGGTGGTGGCACTGGAAGTCCAGACCCAAGATCACGCTCACACAGAGATCTGGCATTATCAATAGTTTAAAATCTCTGTAATCATTGCCTTTTACCGACAACATAACCGCGCAGAAACCTGTAATTTTTGAGGTATGAGTCTTATCGGCCATGGCGATTTTGCCCTGTGTGGGGACTATCGTTAGAGAAAGTCGTTTTACCAGGCTAGGATGAATAAAGCTTTCGGTGCTCCCGCAGTCAATCAAGCATTTAACCTTGTTCCCATTTACCTCTATGTCCATCATCGATTTAGACAACGGATGTGGCCTGGATTGAACCACTGTGATCGAGGCCACCAGTGGGTCCTGGAGGTCCGTGTAGTCGGGGCAAGATGGTGGACTCCATGAGGGTGGACAAGATGGCTTCCAAGATGGCCGCTCCCACGGCGCGCACGCGGCGGTGGTGGAGTTGGAGGCGGGGTTCCCTCTGCAGACTTTGCTGAAATGTCCTTTCTTCCCGCATTTAAAACAGGTGGTGCCCTTCGCTGGGCACAGATGCCTGGAGTGTTTGTCCTGGCCGCAGAAGTAGCATTTCGGGCCCCGATGCATCGCAGCAGTAGTGGGGCTCCTGGGTGGGGGCTGGGGCTCCGATGGTGCTGGGCTGGCCTGAGACCTGGGAGGTGAAGATGGCTTCCAAGATGGCGGCCCCCACGGCGCGCACAAGGCGGAGTGGGCCGCGTGGCCTGAGGAACAGGATTCAGAGTTCTTCTGGGCCATATCCAGCGATCGCGCTATATCTATAGCCTGTTTTAAGTCCAGTCCCTCCTTTTCAAACAGTTTCTGCTGAATATAATTTGAACTGAGGCCCGCAATAAGGGAGTCTCGAATCAGCTCCTCCGTGTACACGATGGCAGACACGGCCTTACAGTTACAGTCTCGGCCCAGTACTTTTAGGTTTAGTATAAAGTCCTCTAATGACTCACCATGCCGCTGCGTGCGAGTAGTCAGAAGATGCCTGGCGTACACCACGTTTATTGGCCGCGCGTAGTGGGCCTTCAGGATGGTGCAGGCATCCTCGTAGCTGGTGGCATCTTGGATGAAAGGGGAGACCCGATGGCTCACCCAGTTTCGCAGGATTCCCAGTTTCATGTCTCTGGTAGCGGTTTCGGCTGCGGCTATGGCAGTGGACGAGTTTGCAATGAAAAATTCGAAGCATTGGAACTGTGTGGCTGCATCTGAGGCATGGGGGTCCAGATCCAAGCGCTCTGGTTTCAGGAGTCGATCCATCTTGGTGTTTTAGTGATTAAAATTGATATGCCATCAATGACTCAAAGACAAGGATTCAACTGAAAGCTTTTAATCACTAAGAACATAGCAGTATAGCAGGTCTTCCCACATCGGGTTCGTCTGGTAGTAAATGACTCATACAGCTCCTGAGACCTTTATATGGCAAAAGACAGGGGCGTAGCCAATACACACAATAGGAACAAAAGGGGGTGGTTCACAATACAAGCAGGTAAAATACAAGCAGGTAAAACACATGGGTTGATGAAGGCATATTTCATCACAGGTACTTGGTCTGATCCGCATCGATGTTCCTCAGGGCGAACTGGGCCTCGACCTGAATAAACCACGAGGGCACTTGCTGCTCCCAGAACTGCAGTAGCTTTAGCGAAACGACGTTTGCTTCCATGCTGTGCTCTTCTTTTGTGAAAACAGGGTCACCAATGTAGGAATTAACGAATTCCTACGAATAACGGAGATCAACACAAGAGATCAATTAAACGGGTCTTTACTCAATGGAGATGCCACGAGGACTGCCTGGGCAGCCCCGTGGTTTGCGACGTGACATCATCGCGTTTACCCGCGTTTTCCCGCGCTCTTAAAGGGGCCACGCCCCATACATGCAAACTCTATATACAAAACACAGTAATGCCTGACACAATGGTACAGGTTTAGGCTGGTGTTAGAACATCGTTAAAGAGAATTATATACGGTTAGCCAGAGTCATTCAGTGGTTCTGCCACACTACCACCTTTTCTGAATAGTGGGGTAACATTAGCTACCCTCCAATCCATGGGTACTGTTCCAGATTCCATCGAATGTTGAAAGATGATCAGCAATGCATCTACTATTTCTAGGGCCACTTCCTTAAGTACCCTAGGATGTAGATTATCAGGCCCTGGGGATTTATCGGCCTTCAATCCCATCAATTTCCCTAACACCATTTCCCTACAAATACTGATTTCTTTCAGTTCCTCCCTTTCATCAGACCCTATGTTCCCCGACATCTCTGGGAGGTTATTTGTGTCCTCCTTTGTGAAGACAGAACCAAAATATGTATTTAATGGCCACAATGCTGAAATAAAAGCCACCACAAAAGAAATATTCAAAACACAACTTTATCCATCAATCCATCCAATATTACATAACAAATTCAACTAATCACCCTTGTGCATTACCTTAGTCTTCCATGAGCCTTCGCCTGTCCTTATGATTCTACGAAGTGCTATCCCAGTGGCTGCAAAATTGCTGGTGGAAGGCCACTGACTCTCAGTGGGGGAGACTGTAGATGGCCTTGCAGGATGGCCTTGAGCAGCTCTGGGTCTAGAAGGCCCTGCTTTGGACTGCACCACCTCAGCAGAGGTGGCAGCAGTCTGGGCTGGCTGGCTGACAGGCAAAAGCAAGGGCATTGGCGGAGTGGCAGTGGTGGGAGGATGAATGCTGTCATCCTGAGAGAGGACAGTAGGCTCGTGCTCCACGGAGCCACTGCCACTCCTCTGGGATGGCGCTTCAGCAATCCTAGTAATCTGTTGGAGGTCCCTTTCAACACTAGTAATCGCAGCCACAATGGCAGCAGTCTGATCTTGCCTGGTAGCAAGCTGAGCTTGCAAGACATAAGTCTGAGTTTCCACTGCAGCACTCAGACGTTGGGTGACTGCTGCTTGTGCTGCAATGGAAGCTGAGAAATCGGCCATCAGATGCTGCATGATGGTTGGGTTCACAAGTGTGCCAATGGAGTTGCCCATCACTTTCAACCTGGAAGTCATCAGCTCCAAGTTCTGCACAAAGGTGCCGGACTCCTCCATGCTCCTTGACATTGCACCCAGCCTTTCTGGCAGGCCTGCCAATGCACCAATTATTTCATTGTGCATACCCATCAGTGTTCTTCTGTAGGCCGCCCCATCGAATTCCTCATCTGAGTCCTCTGCAGCAGAACTCATGTGTGACCTCGCCCTCTGGGGAGCTGGCACCTGCATTACCCTTTCCCCCTGCCCAGTATCTCACCACGTGCAGATATTTCCTCTAGCCTATCCTCTAAAGTACACGGAGTGTCAGTGCCTGAGCTGGTGGCTGCAAGCATGAAATCGCGAGACGGTGCTGTGTCTTCATCATCAGTGTCTTGGTGCTCTTCAATTTCATGCTCCTCCACCAGTGCCTGGACAGGAGGCAGTTCTTGGCTATCTGAAAGGAGAAAGGCACAAGGGTAAGATTGTGGTGAGGGGAGGGGGAAACAATAGTTGCATACTTACACCATGTGCAACTTGTAAATCAGAAGAGATTGCGGGATGAGGGGGAAGTGGGATGTGAGAAGAAGGATTACATATGAGCATACCGTCATCTTGTATTGTTTCAGCCCTGCTGCTGGCAACGGGCTCAGCGTTGGCCCTCCCAATAATGGCCAGCACCGTCTCCTCCATCGGGGTCAGGTTATGCAGAAGTGCCTGTCCCCCGCTGGTTAGGTCCTGCTGCCTCCATAACCTTGGAGCATGCACTTTCCCCTGTTGTGACATCAGTAGATTTTTTTTTGTTGCTCTGACTCTGTTCACCAGTGAGTTGAATCACCTGCTCTAGGCAGAATACACCTCCCCCTAAAGGGGTGCAGACTGCCTTTAAGAAGTGCAGGTTAGCTTTAATTGGCGCTACCCTTGAACTTGGGCCCCCTGCTGAGCGTTCAGCCACTCAGCATCGTGTTCAGCAGGCAGCACAAAGTTAGCGTGCTGCCTGCATTACTTTGAACGGATGTGGGTTGATCTCGCATTGCAATCCCCGCGCCCGTTTTCGGGGGCAAACGAATTTCTAGCTGCACACTTTTTAAAACTTACTGTTGACTTCCCGCCCAAGGCCTACTCAACACAATTTTCGAGTGGACCTCGATTTAGGCAGCCAGGGCTTCCACCGAAAACAGGTGGGAGGCCAATGAATATATTTAAATTAGGATCCTAAGACATAATTAGGACCATCATTTTGGTCTCTACCTGCTTAAACAGTTTCTTAACCCGCCCACAAACAATGCAAGGTACATGTCGGAGGCACCCTCTTCCAGTAGTATTTAAAGGCTCTCAAGTAAAATAATTGAAAGTTTTCTGAGACATTTTGCTTCTATTACATTGTGTTCTTTTCTACTTAGACCAATTCAAATGCTTCTAGTGTCTGTAAAATGTTCTGATCGCTTAAGTGGTTTCTGACTACACACTTATTTCATCTTGGGGATCCTTCTGGCAATTGCACTCTAGCTGCAGAAAGTAGCGTCTCAGGAGGAAGGAGCACACAGAGCTGCAGTTGCAAGGACAGCAAATAGCAGGAATACTTGGGGTACGATTTTGCCAGCCCTGGGGAAGCAGGTATGGAGGCGGGACTGCCGGGAAAATGGCAGAATCTTGGGGCGGGTACCCATCCCGCCCCCAACTCGCCACCGTCCCTTCTTCCCAGGAGGAGGGTAGCCGACCCGCGCCGGGTCCCGTCTCCTCAAGGCAGGAAGGGGATTATAGTCACTTAACTGCCTGTTAACAGGTAGTTAACAGGCAGTTAAGAGGATTATCCCCATTTTTCCAACAGATGCGCGGGCTTCCTGACGTCGGAAAACCCCGCCAGGGTCACCGAGGTGAGCAGTGGGTCTGTGGGGGCCTGCGGGGTGCAAAAATGTGCTATGAAGGTAAGTGATGGGTGCAAGTGTGAAGAGGTAAGTATGTGAGGTAAGTGGAAAGTGATAGGAAATGGTCACTTATCTTTGTTTCTTCCTGCAGGCTTCAACAGTTGGGGGTGCGGAGAGTCTCACATCTCATCGGCATAGATGACAGATGGCTGCTGCATTCTCCGATGCAACAGCCATCTAATTTTTGCTAAAGAAAGAGGTTTGATGAGCCTTGAATACAAGGACTCATCAAACAACATGGAATGTGAGTGTTTGACAGCTTCACAGAGCTGTCAAACGATGACAATTCATCTGTCAAAAATTTGACAGATGAAACGTCATACGCTGACATTCTCTGTAACCGGCTCCCGCTTAATTGGCTTGCTAAGCCCGCTGGGCGGGCTTAACAAGGTCAATCAAGGGAAACTAGCGTGGGTTGGGCAGAAGTCGGTGGAGGCGGGACAACGACCCGACAAGCAGCAGTCCCGCCTCCAATGCGTCCCCAGTCACAAAATCGCCCCCTTAGCTTCCCAACAGAGTGTATAAGCCCAGGGCAACATACTGCAGTTTTCTGAGGAGCAGTGCATAACAAGGTGGTGCTTCTCTAGGGAGGCTGTTACAGAGTTGTGCCATCTGCTACAACAAGACCTACAACCAACAGCCACAGCTAGTACAGTATTGCTGTTGCAGTCAAGGTCACTTCAGCCCTCAACTTTTTTTGCCTGGGCCTCTTTCCAGGCTACCACTGGGAACATCAGTAAACGTCAATCAGTCATTCTACAGTTCGTGCTTGCATGAAGCAGGTGACTAATGTCATTCTTGCTAAAACAAAAAAACACTTTCATCACTTTCCCCATGGACATCTGGAGGCAGCACAGATTGCAGGTTTCCCCAAGCCGGGGGCCTCATTGCCCTCACTCACACTGTCTAGCAACTCCTTCACATGAGCCCAGTACCATCATGAATCACAAGCGTTTCCACTCCATTAATGTGCAACTGGTGTGTGGCGACCAGCAACGCATCATGTAGGTCTGTGCCTGCTTTGAGTCCATCATATTGGACATTTTTGCCCCCATTTTACATTTGTAAAATGGGTGCAATGTCATCAAATTGTAGGACCATATATCACACCCATGTGCCAACAATTTCCTGCTCTTCTTCTGCCACCACATTTACCCTTTTTCACCTGTGAATTCTGCCTTAATTGGCACTGCCTCCTCACTCTCCCTAACTGCATCCTCTGAGATGGGTGTAGCTGCCTTGATGCTTGCAAATTTTGATGAAAGGGGATGCAGGAGGCTGTGGCCTAGAAATTTGATCATGCCACGTCAGTTTTTCGGGCGCTAAATAGTTCGTAAGTGTCCAATACGGTGAGCAGGAAGCGTGCGCTCATTTCAAGCTGGACGTGCACCACCCACCATATTTGAATTGGTCTTCTCTGTAGGCATCCAGAGCGCAAACCCAAACTGTGGAAAACACTGAAAAATGCATTCAAATCAGGAGCCTGCACTTATTGGAGAACCCTTTTTTGATTTTGATATGCTCCAGCGCCTGTTCTACTAGTTAACTTTTGATTTTTGGCCTGTTATCTGACACTATAAAGTTAAGTTTACCTGCTAGGAAGAAGATTTTGCTGGTGTTGGACTGTTTTTGACTGCCTTAAAAACGATTTGACTGCCATCATGGGTGGCCTGACAGGCCTCGCATTTGGAGCTGGAGGAGGAGGGGAAGCAGCGACGAAGACAACAGAGAGCAGGAGCAGCTACGACAAGAGAGAGGAGGGCACTGCACAGGAAGGCATAACTGTTAAGTATGTGTATTGTATTGAACAATTAACACAAAGACTTAAACGTATAACTCAAACAGGTCTTTACTGGTTGGAGGTAGGGACTATACTGAATACAAGATTACTGCACAGTGCTTATATACCGGTGTGTTCACCCCCGGTATTACGTCTACAGCAGCCTGAGAAAGTAGTACATCTCTTAAGGTGGAACAGGCTTAAGCTCTCTTAAGGTGGAACAGGTTACATACACAACACTCCTCCCTTCTTAGCTTTATAGTCATCCCCCCCATTTAACATAACGTAATAACATATATACATATATAATTTCATGTTTAACGTAACATATCACAGATTCAGTCTCTGCGGAAAACAGTTCACAGATTCAATCTCTGTGGTGTAGTCGGTTCACGTTACTCATTCAATAGTCCTTTCATGGATTTAACAGCTTGAACTTCCGAACTGATTTGGCTCCGTTCGGAGGGACCACGTGTGATCTGGTAGAGGTGATAATGGTTCAGATGGGTCATCTTCCGTTTTTACTTCTCCTTTTCTGCTTCTTGGAGACTCTCTGGGCTCCATTGTCAGCTGCCACAGCTGCCAGCTGCATGCGCAGTTCCTCCTTCTCTTCCTCCTGTTTCCGTCGTAGAGCCAGCTTCTCCCGATGTTCCGTAGACTTTTGGTGCTCCTCCATGATTTCTGCACTTTGGGAGTCGAAGTTACAAGCTGGGCAGGACAGGACATCGTAATATTCGGTGTCGTCCACCAGGTCATGGTAATATTCGGTGTCGTCCTGAGCTAGACCAGTGAGAGGGTCGTCTATTTCCTCCATACCCAGCTGGACGTTAGCCAGCTCTTGTTCCAAATCCAGACATCTTTCCTGAAGAGACTTCTTCATGTGTACCTCTGCATCCAGCTTTTTCTGGGCTTTCAGCAAGTCGTTTACTAGTGACCTCATTTGTGATTTTAATACTTCAACTTCCTTTGGAGATTGATTGATCGGACTATGCAATCCCTCTACCGGAGCAGCTGTTTCAGCGGTCTGTTGTTCTACATTGACATGAGTCAGCGTACTTTTGGCATCCAATGGCTGTTCTGTTGCAGTCGTTTCAGTCTGTGTCGTCACATCAGCCATCTCAATGACTTTTGAGAGCTCCGAACCCTTTTCCTTTGAAGATCGCAGCTCGTGTTCAAGTTTTTCCCATTTCAGAGTCTTGTCCCTCAGCATATGAAGGAGTTGGCTGACCGTTAACTCTTCTGACACCAGATTATGGCACGCACCTTCAGAACCTGAATCAGCTTTGATTCGTTCGGCCTCCTCGCGCAGATGGTTGGTGTGCTCCTGCTCCATTTTCTCCATCAGTTGCTTCTGTTGACTTTCCAGATTCTCCCACTCTGTAACAAAGAACTTTTTTATTTCATTCATCTCTTGCTCAAAACGGCGAATCATTTGTTCTAATTGCTGTTGTAGTTTGAAATGGAGTTGAGTTCGAGCCCAGTGTCCCTCAAAAATGTGCATATCAGTAGACTTGACAGACTCAGAATTCTCTGTTAAACTATGTTGTTGTTGCTCAGTGGAATTCTGTGCTGAAACTTTGTCTTTTGCACATGGGTTGGTCTTACCATCATCAGTTCTAGAGTCTGGGCTGATTATCTGCACCGAGTTCTCACTCTTTATGGCTTTTAGCGAATGCCAGTCCATATTTATGTTTCTAAACCACTCCCGGCCTAGTAGTGGTGGACCTCCCTCCGGTAGCACATATAAGTCCATTATTTGACTTCCTTCGCCCTTGTTGGCCACTGCAACCTTTATTGTCCCGATGGGGTACACTCTCTGCCCCGTGTAGGTTGTCAATATAATCTCCGTATCCTGTAGGGGAATATGTTGGAATAACCTTCTGTAATCTTTCTTATTCATGACCGACAATGCCGATCCAGTGTCCAATTCCATTTTTACTTGGACTCCTTCTATCTGAAGAGTAACCCAAATTGTCTGGAGGTCTGCACCCTTACCAACGTTGAGTACCCTTAAGCTAGCCAGTTCAATACTGCTTGCGTCTGAATCGGACTCCTGTTCGGCCACCTTGTGTACCTTTGCGTATTTCCCTTGCGGTGACTTCTTGTTGCTGGTCTTCTTCGCTGACCTGCATACTCTAGCTATATGTCCAAGCCTACCACAAGTTCTACATTCTTGGTTTTTAAACCAACACTGGTTCTGATCATGCGTTGTCTTTCCACAACGATAACATTTGCCAGAACTCACACCCAATTTGTGTGCACTGAGCTCCGGTGACCGTAGCTGCATTACTGCCGTGCCTCTCGCTGCGGCTTCGTGTGCTGCTGCCATAGTGACCGCCTTCTCAAGCGTCAGCTCATTCTCCTCGAGCAGTCGCTTTTGTGTATCTTGTTTAAATAAACCACACACAAATTTGTCTCGTAGTGCATCTGTCAGTCCCGTTCCAAACTGGCAATATTTCGCTAATTTACGCAATTCCAGCAAATATTCAGCATTGCTTTCATGCTGTAGCTGCCTTCTGTCGTAAAATTTAAATCGTTCCGCTAGCATCAGCGGCGTGGGGTTTAGATGATCTTTCAGGAAAGTAACAATCTCATCGAACGTCTTATCCGCCGGTTCATCTGGTGATAACAGGTGTTTCAATTGCCCGTATGTCTTCGCACCCATTAAATTTAATAATGTTAGTGCTTTATCAGCCTCACGAATTTTATTGGCCTTACAATAATTTTTTACTCTTTCAACATATATGGCCCAATCTTCGAGGTCACCATCAAAGGTGCTAATATTCCCGTGTTTAGGCATTGTAGATTTGCAATTTCTCAGATTTTATTTTCTTTACTTGTTATCAAAGATGGCGGCTTCCCGCTCTTGCCGTCGTCCTCCGCCCACAAAATGGCGGTTTTCCCGCGCTTGGCGGTCTTCACTCGTCCCCCGACGCCGTCTCCCTTCAGCCCCCGAGTGCGGCCCTTATCTTCGCCGCGATCGCCCGAGTGCGGCCCTTATCAGCGGATGCGATCGATTGCCCGGCTGCGCCCCTCACTTCAAAGCGGCCCGGCCCTTATCTGCCGATCGCTATCGCCCTGTACCTCTCTCTTCCCCCAGCCCTGTCTTCTACTCCGGTTCACAAGCTGATGGAGGCTTCAGGGTCCTAATGCCTGTCGCTTCCAGTGGGGTGGTGTGGTTTGAAACCTCTCTTCAACTGCCGTGGAATAACTGCCGCAGGGTAAGAACCTGACTCGTCGCCAGTGTTAAGTATGTGTATTGTATTGAACAATTAACACAAAGACTTAAACGTATAACTCAAACAGGTCTTTACTGGTTGGAGGTAGGGACTATACTGAATACAAGATTACTGCACAGTGCTTATATACCGGTGTGTTCACCCCCGGTATTACGTCTACAGCAGCCTGAGAAAGTAGTACATCTCTTAAGGTGGAACAGGCTTAAGCTCTCTTAAGGTGGAACAGGTTACATACACAACAATAACCACAGCAGGTATTCAGGGAGCGCATCCCCATCATAAACTTCACTGAGTTCTGAGCAATGTATGAGGCACCTTCACTTCACTGAGGGAGCTGTCACCGAGCGATGTCACCTGCTGCAGCTACAACTCAAGCTTCACACCAGGCCATGGACCTCACTGCCTCTGACAGCCAAGGTCACCGTGGCTATTATTTTTTATGCCTCAGGCTCGTTTCAGGCTGCGACAGGTGGCATCGATGACATACCACAGTTCGAAGTCCACCGCTGTATCAGTGAGGTCACTGAGGCTTTCTACATCAGGAGGAACACCTGCATCTAATTCTCCACAGAGAGAGTGAAGCAGGACGAGAAAACACAAGGCTTTACCCACATGGCAGGCTTCCCTAGGGTGCAAGGTGCCATAGACTGCACCCACATTGCCTTGTATGCTCCCCATCACCAGCTTGGAAACTTTATCAATCGAAAGGGATTTTTCTCCCTCAACATACATCTGGTTTGCAACCACAGATGGCACATCCTGCATGTCCGTGCCTGCTATCCTGGCAGCAGTCATTATTTATTTATCCTGCGCCAGTCCTCCAAACATGGCTCACGACTCCTGTCAGGAACCCAGGCATAGTTGCAGAGCTGGCCTACAATGAAAGTCATGCCTCCACAAGTAACATGATTGAACAAACAATTTGCATGCTCACGCAGTGTCTCCGTTGCCTAAACCATTTGGGAGGAGCTTTGCAGTACAGCCCTGAGCGGGTTTTCAGATTTGTGGCCGTTTGCTGCATGCTCCACAACTTTACCATCATGAGGGATCAGCCCTTACCACCACCTGAGCAACGAGAAGTGCAGCGAGCAGGAGTAGGAGGAGGAGGAGGAGAGGCATCAACCACCAGTGCCGTTAGCTGCCAGACCTTTCAAGAGAGCAACTCATCGAAGAGCACTCCACCAAAACCATCCCTCCCATTCCCAATGCACCAACAGTTCCACAATCCTTATCACCACCATGCTTACTACCACCATCCGATTGCTTTCCTTCAATCTGGCCTTATCGTCTCACCTCACCTCACTACAAATATAAACATCAACACCAAATCCAGAACAAAAAACAAATTTATCAAACAACTCATCTAACAGATAACAGAAGCAATTAAGAATCATCCTTGTGCAAGCCCTTAGTATCTGTCTTGTGTACTTGTTTACCTATTCTACTGCTCCTACATAGTGTTTCCCCAGTGGCTACAGCTTGGGAGGCGAAAGGCTGCTGAGCTTCTATTGAGGACACTTCAGATGGCCATGGTGGGTGCTCTTGAGCAGCTCAAAGCCTTGAGAGCCCCAATGCAGTATCTCAGCATGTGCCTGAGCAGTCTGGCCCAGCTGCCTTTGTGGCAGTAACAAGAGCACTGGCAGAGTAGATGGTGGGGGAGAAGACAAGCTGTCATCCTGAGAGAGGACAGCAATTGCCTCTCGCGTGGAGCCAAGGCCACTCTCCTGGGACTGTGCCTCAGCACTCCTCCAGCTCAGGGGCCTGGGAACAAGAACAGAGTGCAGAATTGAGGTGACACTCTGGAAGCCCCTATCAATAGTGGCCCCAAAGCCAAGATGGCAGCTGTCTGAGCTTCCATGATAGCTGTGAGAGCAATCAGGGGCAGCTCCATGATGGTGGACAGCACTGTCGTGCTGATGGGGTTGATCACTGTTAGAATGGTCTCCATGCTCTGCGCGAAGTCTTGCCACAAGTTGGAGCTGCACTCCTCCATGCTCTGCGACATTGTGAGCAAGCTCGCTGGCAGGCTGCCCAATGCACCTAACATTTCCTGATATATGCCTGTCAGCCTTCTTAGGTGGCATGGCCCCTCAAAGTCAGTGTCTGTGTCCTCTACAGCAGAGTTACTATGCGATCTCGCCCTTCGTGAGCTGACACCTGTGGCGTCCTGTCCCCCTGCCCTAGCTACAGCGCACTTGTGCCCGGTAAGTCATCATGTGAAGACATCTCCTCTAGCCTAGCCTCTATGGTATGTGTGGTGCTGATACATTTTGGTAGGAAGAATTAAGAGAGACAATACATGCTAAATGGTGCCATTTTAAAGGGGGTGCAAGAAGAGAGAGTCTTGGGGGTGTTTGCACAAATCTCTGAAGGTGGCAGGACAGGTTGACAAAGCAATTAATAAAGCATATGGGGTCCTGAGCTTTATAAATAGAAGCATAGAGTACAAAAGACAGAAAGTCATGCTAAACCTATTAAACCCACTGGAGTACTGTGTCCCATTCTGGGCATCACACTTTACGAAGGACGCGAAGGCTTTGGAGAGGGTACAGAAGAGATTTACTAGAACCAGGGATGAGGGATTACAGTTACGTGGATAGACTAGAGAAGCTGGAGTTGTTCTCCTTGGAGCAGAAAAGGCTAAAAGGAGATTTGATAGAGGTGTTTAATATCATGAGTAGTTTAGATAAATTAAATAAAGAGAAACTGTTTCCAATGGCTGAAGGGCCGATAACGAGAGGGCACAGATCTAAGGTGATTGGCAAAAGAACGAGAGGTGACATGAGGAAAAACATTTTTACGTAATAAGTGGTTAGGATTTGGAATGCACTGCCTGATAGGGTGGTGGATATAGATTCAATAGTAGCTTTCAAAAAGGAATTGGATAAATACTTGAAGGTAAAAATATTGCAGGGATATGGGGAAAGAGCGGGGGAGTGGGACTAACTGGATTGCTCTTCGAAAGAGCCGGCACAGACTCGATGGGCCAAATGGCCTCATTCTGTGCTGTACTATTCTATGATTCCATATATCTGAGCTGCTTCTTGCGAGGTTGAGAATGTTGCTGGCCTCCTATTCTTAAAGTGGCAGAGGTATCTCCACATCTTCAGCACCTGAAATAAAAGAGAGGAACAAAGGTTGGCTTTTAATGTAAAGGGAGAACAGAGAGCGAGAAGTGACTGCAGTTTGTTGTACAGGATGAGATAGAAGTAATAAGGGAAAAAGAGGATAAGGCCTGGGAAAAAGAGGAAACCCTGGGTAACATCAGCTCCAGTGCTACCAGTTGCCATGGCCATGATTCTGCCCCTGCCCATTATTGCCAGCACTCTTTCTTCAAGGTGGGAGTGGATGTGCAGTCGGGCTCGACCGCCTCTGCTGGTTGCCTGCTGTCAGTAATTGGAGCAACCTTCTCCTGCAAGAAATAAGGGAGTGTGTTAGTGACAGTTACATCGAGTCTACAGCACAGAAACAGGCCATTCGGCCCAACTGGTCTGTGCTGGCGCTTATGCTCCACGAGCCTCCGCCCGCCCACTCTTCACAGGAGTATTATAAGACACAGAATTTGACACCGAGCCACATAAGGAGAAATTAGGGCAAGTGACCAAAAGCTTGGTCAAAGAGGTAGGTTTTAAGGAGCATCTTAAAGGAGGAAACATAGAAACATACAAACATAGAAACATAGAAGATAGGAGCAGGAGTAGGCCATTCGGCCCTTCGAGCCTGCTCCGCCATTCAATGAGATCATGGCTGATCATCCAAATTCAGTACCCGGTCCCTGCCTTTTCCCCATATCCCTTGATCCCTTTAGCCTTAAGAAATATATCCAACTCTTTCTTGAATATACTTAATGAACTGGCCTCCACCGCCCTCTGTGGCAGAGAATTCCACAGGTTCACCACTCTCTGGGTGAAGAAATTCCTCCTCATTTCAGTCCGAAATGGCTTACCCCTTATCCTTAGACTATGACCCCTGGTTCTGGACTCCCCGGCCATCAGAAACATCCTTCCTGCATCTAGTCTGTCCAGGCCTGACAGAATTTTATAGGCTTCGATGAGATCCCCTCTCAATCTTCTAAACTCCAGTGAGTATAAGCCCAATCGACACAATCTCTCCTCATACGTCATTCCTGCCATCCCACGTATCAGCCTGGTGAATCTTCGCTGCACTCCTTCCATGGCAAGAACGTCCTTCCTCAGGTAAGGTGACCAAAACTGCACACAATACTCAAGGTGTGGTCTCACCAAGGCCCTGTACAACTGCAGCAAGACATCCTTGTTTTGTACTCGAACCCTCTTGCTACGAAGGCCAATATACCATTTGCCTTCTTAACCGCCTGCTGCACCTGCATGCTTACCTTCAGTGACTGGTGTACAAGAACACCCAGGTCTCTTTGCACTTCCGCTTCTCCCAATCTATTGCCATTCAAATAACAATCTGCCTTCCTGTTTTTGCCACCAAAGTGGATAACCTCACATTTATCCACATTATAGTGCATTTGCCATGTTTCTGCCCAATCACCCAACCTGTCCAAATCGTGCTGGAGTTTCACGACATCCTCCTCACAGCATACCCTCCCACCCAGCTTTGTGTCATCTGCAAATTTGGAGATATTACATCCAATTCCCTCGTCCAGATCATTAATATATATTGTGAACAGCTGGGGTCCTAGGAACGATCCTTGCGGTACCACACTAGTCACTGCCTGCCACTCGGAAAATGACCCGTTTATTCCAACTCTTTGCTTTCTGTCCGCCAACCAGTTCTCTATCCAAGTCAATACCTTGCCCCCAATCCCATGTGCCTTAATTTTGCATGCTAATCTCTTATGCGGGACCTTATCGAAAGCCTTCTGAAAGTCCAAATATACCACATCCACTGGTTCTCCCTTATCTATTTTACCAGTTACATCCTCAAAAAATTCCAGTAGATTAGTCAAGCATGATTTGCCTTTTGTAAATCCATGTTGACTTTGTCCGCTCCAGTCACTGTTTTCCAAGTTCTCTGCTATTACATCTTTTATCATGGACTCTAGCATTTTCCCCACTACCGATATCAAGCTTACCGGTCTATAATTCCCCGCCTTTTCTCTACCACCTTTTTTGAATAGTGGGGTCCAAAGATGTGCGGGTTAGGTTGATTGGCTATGATAAATTGACCCTTAGTGTTAGGGGGATTAAATACGTGGGGTTACGGGGATAGGGTGGGATATGTGTTGGTGTAGGGGTTACGGGGATCGGGTGGGATATGTGTCGGTGCAGGCTCGATGGGCCGAAATGGCCTCTATCTGCACTGTGGGGTTTCTGTGATTTCTGTGAACATTAGCTACCCGCCAATCCATGGGTACCGTTCCAGAGTCTATCGAGTTCTGGAAGATGACCAGCAATGCATCTACTATTTCTAGGGCCACTTCCTTAAGTACCCTGGGATGTAGATTATCAGGCCCTGGGGATTTATTGGCCTTCAGTCCCATCAATTTTCCTAACACCATTTCCCTACAAATACTGATTTCTTTCAGTTCCACCCTTTCATCAGGCCCTATGTTCCCCGGCATCTCTGGGAGGTTATTTGTGTCCTCCTTTGTGAAGACAGAACCAAAATATGTATTTAGTTGGTCTGCCATTTCTTTGTTCCCCATTGTAAATTCCCCCGATTCTGATTGCAAGGGACCTACGCTTGACTTCACCAATCTTTTTCTCTTCACATATCTATAAAAGCTTTTACAGTCAGTTTTTATGTTCTCTGCAAGCTTACTCTCATATTCTATTTTCCCTTTCTTAATTAATCCCTTTGTCCTCCTTTGTTGAATCCTAAACTGCTCCCAATCCTCAGGATTATTGCTTTTTCTGGCCAATTCATATGCCCTCTCCTTGGACCTTATGCTATCCCTAATTTCCTTTGTTAGCCACGGTTGGGTCACCTTTTATGCCAAACTGGGATGAACAAATTCTGTAGTTCATCCATTCGGTCTTTGAATGTTTGCCATTGCCTATCCACCGTCAACCCTTTGAGTGCCATTCCCCAATCAATCCTATCCAACTCGCTCCTCAGACCATCGTAGTTTCCTTTATTTAAATTGAGGACCTTAGTCTCTGAGTCAACTACTTCATTCTCCATCTTAATGAAGTATTAGATCATATTATGATCGCTCCGACCCAAGGGGCCTCGTACAACAAGATTGCTAATGAATCCTTTCTCGTTACATAATACCCAGTCTAAGATGGCCTGATCTCTGGTTGGTTCCTCGACATATTGGTCCAGGAAACCATCCCGTAAACACTCCAGGAATTCCTCCTCCACAGTATTGTTACTCATTTGGTTGGCCCAATCTATATGTAGATTAAAGTCACCCATGATGACTGCTGTGCCCTTATTGCACGCTTCTTTAATTTCTCTTTTAATGCCATCCCCAACCTCTGCCTTACTGTTTGGAGGTCTATAAACCACTCCCACTAACGTTTTTTCCCCTTAGTATTTCTCAATTCTACCCATACAGATTCCACCTCATCAGAGCTAATATCCTTCATTACAATTGTGTTAATCCCTTCTTTAACCAGTAATGCTACCCCACCTCCCTTTCCTTTTTGCCTATCTTTCCTGAATATCGAATACCCCTGGATGTTGAGTTCCCAGTCCTGGCCTTCCTTGAACCACGTTTCCGTAATCCCAACCAAATCGTATTTGTTTACTTCTATTTGCGCAGCCAATTCATCCACCTTATTACAAATGCTCCTCACATTAAGACACAAAGCCTTTAGGCTTGTTTTTTTAACGCTCTTAGACCTATTAGAATTATTATTTACTGTGGCCATGTTTGATTTAAACCGTTGATTTCTTTGACTGCCACTTTTGTTTTTCTCCTTCCTATCATTTGCTTTTATCCTTGTTTCCCTTTCCTCTGTCTCCCTGCTCAGGTTCCCAACCCCCTGCCATTTTAGTTTAAGCGAGGTGGAGAGATTTAGACAGGGAATTCCAGAGCTTAGGGCCTAGGCAACAGAAGGCACGGCCGCCAATTGCTGAACGATTACAATCAGGGATGCTCAAGAGGGCAGAATTAGAGGAGCACAGATATCTCGGGGGGTTGTGGGGCTGGAGGAGATTACAGAGATCGCGAGGGGTGAGGCCATGGAGAGATTTGAAAACAAGGATGAGAATTTTGAAATTGAGGTGTTGCTTAATCGGGAACCAATATAGGTCAGCGAGCACAGGGGTGATGGGTGAACGAGACTTGGTGTGCATTAGGACACAGGCAGCCAAGTTTTGGATCAGCTCAAGTTTACATGGGGTAGAATGTGGGAGGCTGGCCAGGAGTGCTTTGGAATAGTCAAGTCTAGAGGTAACAAAGGCATGGATGGGGGTTTCAGCAGCGGATGAGCTGAAGTAAGGGCAGAGACGGGCAATGTTACAGAGGTGGAAGTAGGCGGTCTTAGTTGTGCTACAAATATGTGGTCGGAAGCTCATTTCAGGGTCAAATATGACACCAAGGTTGCAAACAGAGTGGTTCAGCCTCAGACAGATGTTAGGGAGTGGGATGGAGTCAATGGCTAGGGAACGGAGTTTGTGGCAGGACCAGAAACAATGGCTTCTGTCTTCACAATATTTAACTGGAGAAAATTTCTGCTCATCCAGAACTGGATGTCGGACAAGCAGTCTGGCAATTTGGAGACCGTGGAGGGGCCGAGAGAAATGGTGGTGAGGTAGAGCTGGGTTTTGTCAACGTACATGAGGCTGCAGCCATTTCTGTGCACAGAACTGTCTCCCTGTTGTCTGCAGCCAGAGTGCAGCTCCCCTTTAAGAGGTGTGGGCTGCTTTTAAGTAATATCCAGCCCATCCAAAAGCAACAGGGAGCTCAGGGTCGCACTTGCAGACAGAACAGAGAAGTTCACTAAAACACCGAGGGGGAAACATTCTTCCCCTTAGCACCTCCCATTAACGGCAGCAGATGGCGCTAAACGAGGTGCTAGAGCAGTATCGCCAGGGTGAGGCGAATCCAGCACCACACGAGAAATCCCGCTCCCCCATAGCGCCGCTGGTAAGAGTTATCACCAGGAATGTCAAAGCCAGGTGGATCATGACATCAGTGAGTGTGCAACGCTCACTGAGCACCCAATCTGCAAAATTGATTGTTGCCACCTACCTTAGCACCTGGAGTAAACACCAACATGGAGGGCTAGTGTGAAGCACCAGGAAGCCAGCTTCAGAGATATTATTTAAAGGGATCATTATTAATGACTCACAGCTGTCAGGTTAGTGCAGTTTCAGTAGTTTGTCAGTTTCACATATTCCAACAGTTTCATTCAGTAATTTCAAGGTTCTTTTGTATCAGGGGTGTTGTGACAACTAAAAAGTAGCTACTATTATTTTTTAAAAAGTCAAACTGCTACACTTGGTAACATTAATGGGGGCTGTACTGGCATGCCACCTCGCCCTCTGGGATCTACGGCAGAGGGAGTGTAGGCAGTGAGAATGATGGGAACATGTGCACAGAGAGATGAGGAGGGACATCAGGGCTCTCAGCAGGAGGCCTTAACCCCATCCCACCCCCACCCCACCCCCCCCCCAAGGGTATTCGGAAAGCACTTCTCCTAACTTCAAATTAGTGAGGAGCTGTGTATTAGACAACTCTGCCTCACCAAGGAGGTGGTCACAGAATTCTGCTACCTCCTCCAAACAGACCTTCAACCTCAAACCAGGATGAATTAACGCCCACATCCCCTTTGCTCACCACATCACCATCATTCCATTCCTCTCTCAGGCAATTTCACACCACAAAGCTGAAATGACAAATTTATTCATTCACTTACCATTCTATCAAAAATCAGTGAACACATATTTACAACAATATTAACTTCTGCAATCGCTTAGTGCCTCTTGTTACTACCTACTTTAGTGCTCCTACAAAGTGTTGGCCCAATGGCTGCAACAGGGCTGGTGGAAGGCTGCTGAGTGTCCATGCAGGAGACTTTAGAGGGCCTTGCAGGACACCCTCAACCAGCTCTGGGCCTGGAAGGGCCGGCTGTAGACTGCACCACCTCAACATGGGTGGCAGCAGTCTGGGCTGGCTGGATGACAGGCAGCAACAAGGGCAATGGCAGAGTGGCAGTGGTGGGAGCAGGAATGCTGTCATCCTGAAAGAGGACAGCAGCTTCCTGCTCCACTGACCCACTGCCACTCCCCTGGGGCAGCACCTCAGCATCCCTAGCAATCTATTGGAGCATAGATTGCTGGACTGCTGTGAAACTGTGAAAGCCCCAGTCGATGGTGGTAGACCCAGCCATGATGGCAGTAGTCAAAGCTTGCATGGCATCAAGCTGAGACTGCATGAGAACAGTCTGAGATTGGATACCACCAAGCATAGTCTGCATTATAGCACTAAAACGTTGCGTCGCTTCCGCCTGTGCTGCAATGGAGCTGCCAGATCGCCCATCATACGTGGCATCGAGAGCACACCTGGTTCATGTATTGATTTCTTTGTGGGTTCAATGAGGAGACATTTATGAAAGAGAATGTCTTTTAATCTAAAGCTTTGTTCAACTCTTTTATACAGCTTTTACAGGAGACATGATGCTGTGATGCATCTAGAACGAAACTGAAACTAAACTAACTGCCTTGCTTGTCTCGGTCACATGACCTCTGCTGGTCAGGCACAAGCAATCAATACCTGCAATCATGCTGTTAAGGCATCATAATCGAACAGGCAAATACCATCTCTATTTGCTGATATCATTACATCTCCTTTCCTTAAAACAAAAGTATTTTACTTTTAACTAACAACATGTTTTCTTTGTATTAATCTGCATTTTAACTGTAACACTTAATGAACTTACATTATCATTATCATGATCAAGGTTTTTTAACCTTGCTTTGTGTGTTCACATGAAATATGTCAATACACTAGAACTTGAAGAAAGAATAAGATAACATTACTTCCTTCTATAACAATAGTCCTTAAATTTGCTCAATGAGTCTCTCAGGAGGCTTCATGTGTCTTGAGGATTTTCTGATTGATTGTCCTTGAATCTAAGTTGTTGCCTCAGATGATGTGTTCTCAGCTGTGTGATCAGGTTGTTCAACAGTATCAGTCTCTTGACCTGCTGTGGCTGGTCCCATGAGAAGATCTCGACGATTTCTTCTCAGAACAGCACCCTCATCTGTCTGAATGGTGTATGATCTTGGTTGAACTTCACTCAGGACAGTTCCCTTCTGAGTCCATGTGTTTGTTTTGTCTTTCAACCTTACTTGGTCACCAGTGTGGAGTTCAGGTAGGTTTTGTGTTCCTCTGTCATAGTAGTACTTCTGCTTTTTTTTCTGTTGTTCTTTGAACTTCCTCACTTTCTCCCCCTCTTTTGTTTTCAGGAGGTTCTCCGGGATGGGTAGGTTTGACCTTAGCCGACGTCCCATCAGGAGTTGGGCTGGTGACATACCACACTCGAGCGGCGTTGTGCGGTATACAAGCATGCTTTGGTAGAAGTCAGTTCCACTGTCTTTTGCCTTGTACATCAGTCTTTTCACTGTCTGGACCGATTTTTCCACTAGTCCATTGGACTGTGGAAAGTGAGGACTTGATGTTGTGTGGACAAAGTCCCACTCTTTGGCAAAGTGTCGGAAACTTGCATTGTAAAACTGAGGTCCGTTGTCTGTGAAGACCTCGCTTGCCACGCCATGTCTGGAGAATATGGCTTTCATACATGTTATCACAGCATCTGCAGTGGTGGTGTGCAGTCTACAAACCTCTGGATACAGGGAGTAATAGTCTGTGACTACAAGATAGTCCTTCCCTTGACATACGAATAGGTCAGCGCCTACCTTCTGGTAAGGTCTGTCTGGTGCTGGGTGTGGCTTTAGTGGTTCTACCGGATTGCTTGCTCGATATTTCAGGCATATTGTGCAGTTTGACACCTCATTTGTCACATCTTGGTTGATTCGTGGCCAGTACATCACCTCTCGTGCTCTTTTCTTACACTTTTCGATTCCCAGATGTCCTCCATGGACCTTTTTTAGCATCTCTCTTCTCAGACTCTTTGGGATAACTATTTTACTTCCTTTGTAGATGATGTCTTCGACCACTGATAGTTCCGCCCTGCAGTTCCAGTACCCTGCTATATCAGGTGAGCAGTCTTGCTTCATGTTGGGCCATCCATCCAAGATGCTTTTTCTCAGTCATCTCATTGTTTCATCTTTGTTTGTCTCAGTCTTTATGAGCTCCATTTTTGCATCTGCTATGGGCAGTGCACTTGTGATCATGTCCACGTAGGCGTTCACTTTGTCATCCATTGTGGTGTTTGCGGGCTCACTTGGGTCTACAGCTCTGGACAACGTGTCTGCTGTATACATCAGCTTACCCGGTTTGTACGCAACATTCAGTGTATAGCGTTGCAGCCTGATCATCATTCTTTGTATTCTAAGCGGACAGCTATTTAGTGGCTTTTGGAACAATGCAATCAAGGGCTTATGGTCAGTCTCTACACTGATTGCTTGTCCTGCCACAAACTGGTGAAATCTTTCACAGGCGTATGTGATGCTGAGCAGCTCCTTTTCTGTTTGAGCATATCGCGTCTCCGCGTCTGTCATTGAGCGCGATGCATATGCAATAGGTTGCCAGTAGTCATATTGTTGCAGAAGAATGGCACCGAGCCCACTCTGTGATGCATCTGATGATATCTTGATGGGTCTCGCTGGGTCATAAAACCTCAGAACTGGTTCCTCTGTGAGCAGTTTCTTTAGATCGCTCCATGACTTCTCATGCTCATGATTCCATTCCCATTCTATGTTCTTTTCAGTTAGTCTTCTCAGTGGCGCCATCTTTTCTGAGAGGTTGGATATGAATTTACCCATGTAGTTGATCATTCCATTAAACCTCTGCACGTCCTTTTTGCATTGTGGCTTTGGCATATTCTCAATGGCGGACACCTTTCTGGGATCTGGTCTGATGCCCTCACTGCTAAGGATATCTCCCACGAATGTCAGTTCTGTCACCCCGAGCTGGCATTTCTCTCTATTCAGCTTCAGGTTTGTTTTCCTTGTTGCTTCCAGCACTTTTTTCAGTCTCTCGTCATGCTCAGTTCTCATGGTTCCCCATACTATGATGTCATCCATTGATGTATCAACTCCCTCCAGGTGCTCATAGATCATATGGATAGTCTTGTGATACACTTCAGGAGCTGAGGCAATGCCAAATGGTAACCTTAGGAATCTGTATCTGCCAAATGGACTGTTGAACGTGCACAGGCTTGAACTTGCTTCGTCCAGCTTCATCTGCCAAAATCCTGATGATGCATCTAACTTGCTGAAATATTTTGCATTTGCAAACTGTGCCATGATTTCCTCACGTGTAGGAAGCTTGAAGTGCTCTCTCTTTATTGCTCTGTTTAGATCTCTTGGATCCAGGCAAATTCTGAGCTTTCCATTCTTTTTGTCCACTACGACGAGGGAACTCACCCACTCAGTTGGCTCATCTATCTTCTGAATCACGTTCAGGCTTTCCATCCTGTCCAACTCTGCCTTCAGTTGCTTTTGAAGAGCAAACGGGACTTTTCTGCATGGATGTATGACCGGTGTCATACTTTTATCTACTCTGATCGTGTGTTCTCCTGGAATGCAGCCTAGACCCTTAAATAGGTCGTTGTACTCTTTCATGAGTTCATCATAGACTGTCTCTCCTTCGCTTTCCACAACGAGGACTCTCTTTACCAGGTTCAGTCTCTCACAGGCTTTTAAACCTAGTATGGCTTGCACATCCTTTGGCACCACGATTAATGCTAGCGTGTGCTCTCTGTCCTTGTGTGTTACTTTGACAATGCATCTTCCTTTCACTGGTATATCAGTACCTGAGTATCCTGTCACTTTCACTTTTATTCCATGTATCTTTGGTCTGGGTCTAATTTTCTTAAAATCAGTCTCTGATATCACATTAACTTATGCTCCAGTATCCAATTTAAATGGAATGTATATGTCATTCACTTTTAGTGTCAACATCCAGTCTCTTTCTTCTTTTTTGTTTTCAGACACAACATCTACATAGAACTCCTCTATGTCGCTTTCATCTACTGCATGGACCTTGCTTTGTTGCACTTGGTTCTTGCAGCAACGGGCATAATGGTTGTTTTTGTTGCAACTATTGCATGTTTTACCATATGCTGGACACTTTCTTGGTGGATGCTGTGTACCGCATCGACTACATGTCTTTCGAGTGTCCCTTTCATTTTCGTTCGCTGGCCACGCCTCTTTTTTCACATTGGCGCTCTTTTTGTTAAACGGTTTGTATCCGTTCTTTCTCACTGCATCCACGTTGCAGCCTTTTCACTGAACAGCTCCTTTGCCTGCAACTTCACAGTCTCTGTAGCCCTACACAGTGCTATGGCTTTTCCCAGGTCTAGATCTTGCTCTCTTAGCAGTCTTTCCCGTAGACCATTATCCGGAATACCACACACCAGTCTGTCTTTTATCAGTGAGTCTGTCAGTCCCCCAAATTCACATGATTTGCTTCGGTTTCTCAGTTCAGTCACATACTGATCAATAGTCTCTCCCGTTTTCTGTACACGTGTGAAAAATCTGTGCCTCTCAAACATCACGTTACGTTTAGGTATGCAGTAGGCCTCAAACTGTTCCATTATTTTATCTAGCTTCATTTTGTCTCCATCAACAGCGAATGTGAAGTTATTATACACCTCCAGCGCTTCATCACCACAACATGTAAGAACAGTGACGATTTCATTTTATTACTTTTCTCGTCAGCGCTGATTGCTGATAAATACAACCCCACACGTTGTTTGAATCTCCTCCAATTTTCAGCCACATTACCTGTCAACTGAAGCGTCGCCGGTGGGTGTAAACCTTCCATTTTTCACTTCGTTAGCTATTCTCCAATGGTAAGCAACGATGTTCTCTTTTGGCTTGCTAATTTGTGGAGAGCTGATTTAACTTCAGATATTTTCTCTTCATCTCTTTCAATCACTTCTGACACCATGTATTGATTTCTTTGTGGGTTCAATGAGGAGACATTTATGAAAGAGAATGTCTTTTAATCTAAAGCTTTGTTCAACTCTTTTATACAGCTTTTACAGGAGACATGATGCTGTGATGCATCTAGAACGAAACTGAAACTAAACTAACTGCCTTGCTTGTCTCGGTCACATGACCTCTGCTGGTCAGGCACAAGCAATCAATACCTGCAATCATGCTGCTAAGGCATCATAATCGAACAGGCAAATACCATCTCTATTTGCTGTTATCATTACAGTTCAGTCTTCCAGCTTCTTCTCCTTGTTCTGCTTCTGCTTGCTGAGGCAGCTGCACAGCCAGCATTGCTGAGAATGAGGTGCTGCAGCATCAATGAACCTCCCCTTTAAGTAGTGAAAAAAGCCTGTGGCAATGATGAGTTGCGATTAGACTGCACCCAATATTGGTCCACCCTTTAAGTCTAACGCCAATGAGCTTGGGTTTTAAGAATTAATTTAGGACTCCAATCATTTTTTTGAGCAGTGAGCATGAATTTTGCGTGCAGTCTAAAACGTTTGCGCCTGGCGCTAATTCCCCAGCTTTTCTACCGACACCACCCATTCCTTGTCTATAATGAATTTCTAGCCCCTAATCTACATTTGATTTCCCACTGTAAGCAGTGAACACAGGTTGGAGGAAGTACACATAATTACCGGAAGGAATGTTTGGGGCCCAAGACAGTGGTGCAGGAGGAGGTGAATGGATAGGTGCTGCCTCTCCAGCACTTGCATGGGAAGGCGAGCATGTGGTAGGGATGGTGGAAGAGTGAACCAGGGTGTCACAGGAGTAGATCAGTCCTTTAGGAAGGTGGCGAAAGGTGGGGCGGGGCACTGATGAAGTGTTTAGTGGAATCATGCTTGGAAGTAGCAGAAACGACAGAAGAAGCAGACGTCGGTGGGGTAGAAGGTGAGGACAAGGAGGACCCTTTCATTGTTCTGAGGGAGGGTGGGATGAGGGCAGAAGTACAGGAAATGAGATGGAACTAGTCTAGGGTCATGTCTATCCCAGTGAGAGGTATCCTTGCTCAGAAAATAGGAAGATATTTTGGAAGTTCTGGTGTGGAAGGTTGCATCATCAGAGCAGATGCAATGCAGACAGAGAAACTGGGAGTAGAGAATAGAGTCCTTAAAGGAAGCGGGGTGGGAAGAAGTATAATCCAGGTAGCTGTGAGAGTCAGTGGGCTTAAAAGAGATGTCTGTAGAAAACTCATCTCTAGAGATAGAGAAGTGCAGGAACAGAAGGGATGACTCAGAGATGGACCATGTAAAGGTAAGGGAGGGGTGGTAATTTGAAGCAAAATTAATTACATTCTCAAGATCACAATGAGAGCAGGAAGCATCACCAACACAGTCAACATTATTGTGGGAAAAGAGGTTGGGGAGAGGATCAGAGTAGCACTGGAATAAACAGTGTTCAACATATTCTACAAAAAGACAGGCATAGCTGGGACCCCATGTGGATTCCCATAGCAACACCTTTTATCTAGAGGAACTGAGTGGAATTAAAGGAAAAGTTGTTCAATGTGAGAACTAGTTTAGCCAGGCAGAGGAAGGTGGTGGTGGACAGGGGCTAGCTGGGCCACTGTTTGAGGAAGAAACAGAGGGCCCAGAAGCTGACTTGGAGAGAGATGGAGATGTGGAGAGACTGTATGTCCATGGAAAAAAGACAATGGCCAGAAAAACAACATTCATTAAAGTGACAGAGGGTAGCAGAAGAGTCAAGGATGTAGGTGGATAGGGACTGGACAAAGGAGTGAAAATAGTCAAGATAAGATGAAATAAGGTTGGTGGGCCAGGAGCAGGCTGAAATGATATGTCTACTAGGATGGTCCTGTTTATATATTTTGGGGAGGAGGTAGAAGCAGACTATGTGGGTTTTGGGGAACTATGAAGTTGGAGACCGTGGGGGGAGGATCTTTAGAAAAGATAAGATCAGTAATGGTCTGGGAAATGATGGTTTGGTGTTCAGTACTGGAGTCGTCATCCAGGTGAGACAGGAGGAGTTGGCATTCAGACTCAACAAGGTAACGATCCTTCCACCATACAATAACAATACCCCCAATGATGTGGAGATGCCGGTGTTGGACTGGGGTGGACAAATGTAGGAAGTCACACAACACCAGGTTATAGTCCAACAGCTTTATTTGAAATCACTTCACCTGACGAAGGGGCAGCGCTCCGAAAGCTTGTGATTTCAAATAAAGCTGTTGGACTACAACCTGGTGTTGTGTGACTTCTTACACTTAATACCCCCAATGTCAGCCAGTTTGATAAATTATGTTGGGGTTGGACTATAATACAGTATTACAAATTCAGAAGGAGATAGATTAGAGCGAGTGAGGGGTGTGGAGAAACTGGCAGCCAATATCACACTGGCAGTTCTGAATAAAAGATTTTGATAAAGGGTCCACTTCTGAATCTGTACTCGCCACAGATGTTGCCTCACCTGCTGTGTATGTCAAGCATTTTCTATTTTTGTTTTAGCCGTTAAATGCCATATTATTGTTGCTGTCACCTGTGAGGTGCCAACTAGAAGCACATTTCACAACCTTGCATATACATTTACAGGAAATAAAACAAATTTCAACTTTCACGCTGCTATTCCTTGAAAATCTTGGGACTTTAGAAGATGCAGATGAATATTTAGCAGCCTTTAGATATAACATTAAAATGCATTGTAGCATACCAGCATAAGAACACTGAACAAATTCTTCTGAAATTCCTCCCCTATTTTAGCTGTGACATTAATCTGTTTAAAATAAATAGGTTAATAATTCCATTAAAAGAGGACAGAGGAATTTTAGACAAATACAGTAGGCATTGATTTAACAGTATCCCACAGTAAAATGTCAAATCCAGGATATATCAATATATGCGCTGATGATCTATTTTGTTGGATCCCACGTGTGTTTACAGCCAATACTCTTAATGATCTATGTACATACAGCTTTAGGATAGATCTTGAGAAAATCAGTTGAGAATGTACCAAGATGACGAGGAACTAATGTCAGCCATAATTTAAGGATTTTTTGGATTGTCTAAGAGAATAAAGTTAATAAAAACAGGTAATTTGCTGCAACAAATCTGTCTACTTATGTGAGTTTATCAGCAAAACAATGAAGTTAAATGTATATTAAATTTAATATTAAATGTATATATAGTGGATAAACATCTATTGTTTCTAACTTTTCAAGTAGTTAAAGTGATTTATATTATATTTCACCTTACTTTGTTATGTGGTATACAGATAAGGTACAAACATGTTTGAATACTAATTAAGGGAGATATAGTGTAGAGCCTACACAATGAAATCTTTGCAATTAAAAAATCAAAGGACAATATAAAATAATAAGTCAACTAACCTACTTTTATATCAATGCCAATTGGAAATGGGTGTCCAATTATTGCTGAGTGGAGTTCAATAGTAATAATAATAGTTCATACTGGAGAGCAAATGCTCGGTATCTGCTTTGGTTTTCGATTCTTCTGGACGTAAATTTTCATTAATTCCAGTAAAATATACAGAAAGTAGTTAGGTACTAAATTGTATTTTTTTTTATTGAAAAGTTCTCAACTTACTTAAATACATTCATGTAAACTAAGAAAGCAAGAATGCTTGATGCCATTTTTAAGAGAATAATATCCTTAATGATAGTGCCACGTAGTCAGACCATTTCATTACTGGCACATGCTGCTTTAATCTAAATTTCAGGATGTTATGTTCCTCCTGAAGCCAAGTTTTTTTTTCATAGCATCTATGTTATTTGTGTGCTGGAGAAGATTACAAAACACAACTAAAGAAATGCGTCCCAGAATATAGAGTGAGAGTTAATATAATTACCTCCTTCACATAATGGTTTTTATTCTATCATTCTCCTCAGCATTATATGAAAAAACACTAGCAATTTGCAACAAATTTGAATAGCTGTTTCCAGATGAACTGTTTCTTCTTGGCTTCGCCCGTGCTGACTGAATATTTTCCCCAGTAAACTGATGAGTAAGCTTTTCCAGTTTTACGTTATTGTTTTTACCAGAGCTATCTTCAGAGTGGCAAATATTCTGAAGCACTAGTGCTATTGGCCGTCAAATCCTGTTTGAGTTTCACTGGCCTGCCTTTGTAACTCTGGCAGGAGATCAGCAGAACCCCCATAAAAAACGGAGCTGCTAAGAAGAGCTGTTGCTGTCAGTCTTCCTGAGGGTCCCACTGATCTCCCACCAGAGTTATGGTGGGAGACCAGCAGAACCTCCCACAGAATTTCACAGCTTTTATTTATAGCAGCACCACCTACGATTCTGGATTCAAAAATCTATTGGCATAATAAAGTATTGGCAAGTTAAATTTGTTGATGCACCATGAGTGACAGAATGTAGGTTCTAGCCCTCTCGTTTCTCATATGCTGAGACCATCGGCTGGATTTTTGTCATTGGGGGCGGGCTGGAGGCGTGTCAGGTGGTCGTCGTGTCAGGATCCCATTTCCGATGTAAAGTGGGGCAAAAGTGCAATTTTGCCCTAATTTGGGCACTTGATTTCCAGCGTGTGGGAACCCCTGGCCCCAATGAGCCTTTTCATACAGAAACTCGCCTCCGATGATGTCATCAATGCTGCTGGATTTAAGGCCTGCAAGCAGCCTTGCTTCTTTTTCAGCTTTTCAACTTTGTGACCATTGTTCTGAGTGATTCCTTCTGCAATTATGTCCAGCTCTAGACCTAAGTGTGCACCTAGATTTGATGAGGCCTCCCTCCAAGCTCTGGTGGAGGGAGCAAGAGCAAACAAGGAGGTGCTCTTTCCTTCCCCAGGCAGGAAAAAGCCTCCACAGCAGACTAAAGTTATGTATCTGCAAGTGGCACAGGAGGTCAATGCTATTTCTATGTGCAGCAGAACCTGGCTGCAATGCCGAAAAAGGTTTCATGACCTTCTCCGCACAGGTAAAGTGAGTATTACATTTCCATCACCCTCAATTTGATCCCCATTGCCTCTCATCACCAGCACTCTGCTTTGTCAAGCTCCTCCTGCATCCCACATCCCACTTAACCCTTACCCATTCCCTCTCTCTCTATGTTCACATTCACTGAACTATTCGACTATGCAGCCCTCACACTCCCTATCACTGTGATGCAACGACAACAATTTACAACACACAGGGAGGGCCCTTGGTCTTGGCACCTCACTCCATCTTTGTCTCCTTCTAAGCATCTATGCTATGGATTCTCTCCACTCATTCCTTCATTCTCACTCAAACTCCACTTGTGTCCCTCATTGTAGGAAAAGAGAGCCCACAATAAGAGGGAAAGTGCGAGGACAGAAGGAGGGCCACCCTCAGTAGCCCAGCTCACCAATGCAGAGGAGGTGGCCCTGGAGATCGTGGGAGTGGAGGACGATGCGCAAATGGGGGACGGACAGATGGGCGCATCACAGCAAGCTGGTGACAGAATAGTTTTGCATCTCTCTCATTGACATTGCATGAGTGACTGATAATGATTCTGATGCTCTAACAGATTGACTTATGATCATCTGCACAATTCAATGTGCATGCAATGTTTATCTCACATCTCTAACTCTTTCCTTTACTCTCCCACAGGACCATCGCAAGCACCCGTCCCCACTGTCCAGGAGGAGCTGCCTGAGCCTGAAGACTTCTCAGAGGAAGCTGCAACCTCTGAGGGCGCAGCGCCAGCAGAATTCAGCGCACCCAGCACCAGCGCAGACAATCACACCTCGGTGGGACCTTCGTGAGATAGAGTAGTGTTGCCACCTGGTGTATCACAGCTCACAAGTGTGCATCAGCAGATGGTGGACACAGGGACAGCAGTGGAGAGTACTCGTCGGAGGGTGCAGGACTCTGCCAGCTCGGCTCAGCTGCATGTCGACCCTGTGCCTCCGGGTCCATCCAGAAGGAGAGTGGTGCTGGAACTCCAGGAGCAGAGGCAGGAGTCTCTGGCAGGTTTTGTCTCCAGGGTCACTGCGAGTGTAGAGCGAATGGAGGAGTCCATCGCGAACATGAGCAGAGCCTTTGTGGAGGCATTGGCGCATGAACGCAACACCACGGAAAGGATGGCAACCTCCATGGAAAGGATGGCTACCTCCATGGTAAGGCTGGCTACCATAGAGGAGAGGATGGCTATGGTAGGGGAGAGGATGGCTACGGCAATGGAGGTGCTTAGTCGCCAGTGTATTGAAAACATGGTGATTGTTCAGAATAGACTGACATCTCTTGAGGAGCGATGGTTAGCTATTGAGCATAGAAACCAGACCCTCATGGAAGCCCTCAGGAGTAGGACTTCCAGTGCAGAAACGGGTCCTCATGGCCCCCCTGAAGTGCAGCAAGGTGCTGTCAAGCCACTTGCTAGCTCTGAAGTGGGGCTGACCCATGAGAGGGATGTTGGTGGCAGAGAACAAGGAAGTGGGGGCTCCTCTCCAAGCGCTCACCCGACCATGCCACTGCAAAGCCCTCGGTCAGAGCCCCACCAGAGTCCTCACCCAACTGAGATGGTCGTCTCAGCCCCTGCACAACCGCAGGAGCAGCAGATTGTTGCTGAGCCCTCACAGGCTCGCAACCCCAGAGGACGCCCGCCAAAGGTGTCGAGACAGGAGCAGTAAGAAAGTGAGCAAGGGGCCTCCATATCTGCTGAAGCCACAGGGGAAGCACCACGTAGGAGCACGTGTAAGAGGAAGATAAAGCAGACGTAGTCACAAGGGTAGTCACTTGGGTGTTCTGTTGTGTTTATTTTTGAAAAGCCATCCGTGAATTGTGATGATAAACAAATTTGATGGCAAACTGTTGAAATTGTGGCCTGTGTCATTTCACAAATGGGGCTTCCACATTGAGACCTTAGGGTGACTTGAAACTGTCAGTATGGAGGTCAGAGTGATAGGAATCCACAGGTTCTTGTCCATTGTCGATGCTCTGGTAAGAAGGTGTGATGCAAATGTGTTTGATTGTGCAGGCTAAGATGTGTGCGTCCCTTGCTACCCGGGCAGCAATGTACTTGCGTGCTGCTGCTGCTGGTTGATGTGCCTCCGCAACCTGTTCGTTGTCAGTGTCCTCCTCCTCATCCTCCTCCTCCTCCTCCTCCTGCTTCTCATCTGAGGAGGCTATGCGATTAGCCACTTGTACCTCACACAGCTGCAAGCCACGATGCTGTGCCATGTTGTGAAGTGCACAGCAGACCACGACAATTCTGGAGACCCTGGCTGCTGAGTACTGCAGGGCTCCACCTGATCTATCAAGGCATCTGAAGCGCACCTTCAGCAAGCCAATGGTTTGCTCGATTATGGATCTGGTGGAAATATGGCTGGAGTTGTAGCGCTCCTCAGCGTCGTTGGAAGGGCTCCTCAACGGCGTCATTAGCCACATCTTCGGGGGATAGCCCTTGTCTCCAAGTAGCCATCTGAAAAGTTGGTCTGGCAGACTGAAGCACAGAGGCACTGGCGCAGGATGAAGGAGTCATGGCAATAGCCAGGGTACTTGGCGCAAACATGTAAAATTTCCTTATTGTGATCACACACCAGCTGTACATTGAAGGGGTGGAAGCCCTTGCGGTTGACAAAAATACCTGGATTGTGATGGGGTACCTTAAGGACCACATGTGCGCAGTCAACGACGCCCTGCACCCTTGGAAAGCCTGCCAGATTGGCAAACCCAACCGCACGCGCGGTTACACTTGCTTGATCCTTGGAGAAGTTGATGTAATTGTGCGCGATGACAAAGAGGGCATTATGAGGGAACAGCCATTGCCACCACCTGTCAGGCAACAATCTGAGATGCAGGAGAACGAGGAGGAGGAAGAGGAAGTGGAGGAGGAGAAAGTGGAGGAGGAGAAAGAGGAAGAGGAAGTGGAGGAAGAGGAAGTGGAGGAGAAAGAGGAAGAGGAAGAGGAGGAAGTGGAGGAGGAGGAAGAGGAAGAGGGGCTGCAAAATAGACAGCCCCTTTCTGCCAAGGCTCTACATGATCAGCTGATTGAAAGCCGATTCCACTAACCTCGCCTACACCGCCCCGTTCACCAACAGTCCCACAATCCTTACCTTTACTCATTCAATTACTATCACGTCGTCCTCTTTCGGTGAAAACTTATTGGTTCCTCCCTCAGTAGACCGCAGATTTAAAAGCTAACACCAAACGAGAAATCAAACTAAAATTTGTCAAGTGAATCACTAAATAATGCATACAACATTAAACTAATCACCCGTGTACGTTCCCTTAGTGCCTGTCTTCAGTGTGCCATTGCCTGTCCTAGTGCTCCCATGAAGTGTTTTCCCAGTGGCTGGAGCTTGGGAGGTGGGTGGCTACTGACCGTCAATTGAGGAGACTGCACATGGCCTTGGAGGATGACACTGAGCATCCCGTCATCAAACTAAACCATCTCAGCATGGGCCACAGCAGTCTGGGCCGGCTGGTTGACAGGCAACGGCAAGGGCACTGGCGGAGTGATAGGGGTGCGAGTAGGAATGCGGTCATCCTGACAGAGAACAGCAGGTTCCTCTTCAATGGAGCCATTGCTACACTCTCGGAGTGGCGCCACCACAATCCTAGTTTCCTGTTGGGGGACAGATTGCTGGACTACTGTGATGCCCTGAAAGCCACTTTCAAAAGTGGTACCCACATCCACTATGGCAGCAGTCTGAGCTTCCACTGAAGCTGCTTGTGCTGCGATGTGACACTGGTCATCAGATGCTACATCATGGTGGATTCCACAGAAGTGCTGATGGTGGTGACCACCCATTCCACGTTGGAAAGGATTGGCTCCAAGCTCTGCACAAGGCTTTGCACCAAGTTGGAAGTGGGCTCCTCCATGCTCCTTGACATTGTACGCAGGCTTTCCAGTGCACCAACCATTTCGCTTTGTATGCTCATGGGTTTTTTCTGTAGCCTGGCCCATCAAAGTCATCATTTAACTCCTCTGCAGCAGAACTAATGTGCGACCTCGCCTTGGCGAGCTGGCACCTGTAATGTCCTTTTCCCTCACCCTGGCTCCTGCACACTTCTGCCTGGTATCTCATCATGTACAGAGCCCTCCTCTATCCTATCCTCTAAAATAAGTGCAGTATCAATCTCTGAGCTGGTGGTGTGAGAGTAAAATCAAGTGTATCTTCATCATCACTGTCTTCTTTTTCTTCCTCCCCTGGCTGAGGTCAGCGATGAGGTCCTGCAGGCACATTTTAGGGAGCTAGCAAAGAGATTGAAAGCAGGACCTCAAAGGTAGTAATCTCCGGATTATACCCAGTGCCACGCGCTAGTGAGTATAGAAATAGTAGAATAGAGCAGATGAATGCGTGGCTAGAGAGATAGTGCAGGACGGAAGACTTTGAATTCCTGAGGCATTGAGACCGGTTCTGGGGGAGGTGGGACCTGTACAAGCCAGACGGGTTGCACCTCAACAGGGCCAGGACCAATATCGTCGCTGGAGGTTTGCTGGTGCTGTTGGGGAAGGTTTAAACTCCTTGGCAGGGGAATGGGAACCTGAGTGTGGATTCAAAAGGGAGAGAAGCAAAGCTGGAAATGGAAGGCAGAAAATTAGTAAGTGAGTTTGGAAGGCAGAGGAAACAAAGGCCAGAAAATAGACAACAAAGGGGTTTGGCAGTGCTTAATGGTATATACTTCACTGTAAGGAGTCTAGTAAAGAAGACAGATTTGCTGAGGGCACAGATAGACGCATGGAAGTATGATATTGTAGGAACTGGGGTTCCTAGCCAAAGAATTGAGATCGACTCAGAAAATCAAAAACAAAAAAATTTAATGAACAAACGAAGCTGTACAGGAAACTGTAGGATACAATGCAAATAGGTCTGGTCTGCTTGCAAGCCTCTCTGGAAACTGCTTGAAGGTTCCGAGCTCCACTGCTAGCAGGTTCCGAGCTCAACTGCTAGCAGGTTCTGAGCTCAACTGCTAGAAGGTTCCGAGCTCTACTGCTAGAAGGTTCCGAGCTCTGACGTCATGACATCATCACGTTCTTCCCGCCGTTGAGAGATCACGTGACGGACGGCATGACGTCATCACGCGGAATACAGGAAAGAAGCCCTAGTACAGTTAACAGATACATTAAAGGTGCAGCCCCCAGCTGTACTACATTGCTGTAAAAGGAATTATATACAATTGTCCGTAATCCTCTGGTGGTTCCGCCATATGCGCCCCCCCAGAATTGCTTTTAACAGAGAAGGTAAGGCGAGAAGGGGGTCTGACGAGTCTGTCCGACCGACTGCGATACCCCAGCAGCTGGAATGGAGCGCTAGAAGACAAACTGGCCGTTGGCTGTGGTTGGGATGATGCCGCAGGCGGAGAAGAAGAGGCCAGCTGTGGTCGACCCGGTGAGGCGGGCACTGGCGACTCGGCGGATGACTGTGGCTGTACTGGACCGGCAGTCGCCGGTGGACGACCACGACGAGGCGGCTGAGCGGTGACGACTGGTTCGCTCAGATCCAGATGCGCCGGTTTCAACCGGTCGATGGAGATGTGGTCAGGCTTACCGCTGACGTCGACTGTGAAGGACTTGTCACCTGACGAGATGACGTGGAACGGACCTGTGTAAGGCGGTTTGAGTGGGTTTTTGCAAGCATCCTGCCAAATGAACACGTATTCTGCACTCTTAAGATCCACCGGGACATGGGAGCGCTGCAGGTCATGATGCGACGTAGGCACTGGGATAAAATTCCTAGCTGCTTCCTGGTGGCTGATGAGCTGCTGAGCTGGGGACCAGGGTTCCGTGTGAGGAGGAAGAAAATCGCCAGGCACTCTGAGTGGTTGGCCGTAAACCAGCTCTGCTGAAGAAGAATGCAGGTCGTCCTTAGGCGCCGTGCGAAGGCCTAGCAGCACCCAAGGGAGCCTGTCCACCCAACTAGGCCCACGGAAACTGGCACGCAGTGCAGCTTTAAGGGACCTGTGGAATCTTTCACACAGACCGTTCGTCTGTGGATGGTAGGCGGTGGTACGATGAAGCTTGGTGCCCAAACCTTGAGCTACGGCGTTCCAAAGCTCAGAGGTAAATTGAGGCCCCCGGTCGGAGGAGATGTCAGCCGGTACCCCGAACCGAGCTACCCACGATGAGATGAAGGCGCTGGAGACGTCTGCCGCTGTGGTGGCAACCAAAGGAATTGCCTCTGGCCACCTGGTGGTGTGGTCTACCACGGTGAAGAGGTGAGTGTACCCGCGAGAGGGAGGGAGAGGACCAACCAGGTCGAATCGACGCTCCGGAACCGGAAAAGTGGCGACTGGGGCCTTAACATGGCGTTGTATCTTGGACTTCTGGCAACTCACGCAGGTATTGGTCCAGTCACGGACGTCGAGATGCATGCCCTTCCAGACGAATTTCTTTGCCATGAGTCGTTGTGACTCTCTCATGCCAGGGTGTGACAACCCGTGGATAGTGTCGAAAATTCTCCTGCGCCATTCGACTGGAATGATTGGACGTGGGACGCCCATCGAGATGTCACACAGGAGTGTGGTCCCTGCGGCCTGGAAACTGACATCAGCCACTTGTAAGCTGGAAGGTGCGGTCCGGTATGCCTGCACTTCAGGGTCTGCCTTCTGTTCTTTTGCCAAACCAACATAGTCGACTCCCAGGTGTACTGCGTGGAGCTGGGCGCGGGAGAGACAATCCGCCACCAGGTTGTCTTTGCCCAAGACATGTTGTATGTCGGTTGTAAATTCAGATATGTACGTAAGATGACGTTGTTGCCGTGCCGACCATGGTTCCGCTGTCTTGGCCATCGGAGAAGTAAGTGGCTTGTGGTCTACAAAAGCCGTGAATGGGCGTCCTTCCAGTAGGAAGCGAAAATGGCGGATGACCAGAAACAATGCCAACAACTCTCTATCAAAAGTACTATACTTGCGTTCGTTCTTCCGCAATTGGCGGCTGAAGAAAGCCAATGGTTGCCATGTGCCGTCGACCCACTGCTCCTGTACTGCCCCGATGGCATAATCAGATGCATCGGTGGTAAGGGCAATGGTTGCGCCCGGAAGGGGATGTGCCAACATAGTCGCAGCAGCCAAAGCGTTCTTAGTGTCGAGGAAAGCCTGGCCTAACTGGGGTGTCCAATCGATCGGGCCTTTGCCTGATTTACCTCTGTGGGCCTCGTACAAAGGTTGCATCAACAATGCCGCCTTGGGGACGAACCGATGATAAAAATTGACCATTCCCAGAAATTCCTGGAGGGCCCTGACGGTCTGAGGAAGAGGGAACGAGGTGACTGCTTCCACCTTCATGGCCAGCGGGACGGCGCCTTCTGAGGTGATTCTGTGTCCCAGGAAATCAATGCTGTGCAACCCAAACTGGCACTTGGCCGGGTTGATAATAAGGCCATGTTGGCTAAGACGAGAAAAAAGGGTACGCAAGTGCGTAATGTGTTCTTTCGTGCTATTACTGGCAATAAGGATGTCGTCTAGGTAGACGAAGATGAACGGCAGATCGCGCAACATGGAATCCATGAGACGTTGGAAGGCTTGTGCTGCATTCTTCAGCCCAAACGGCATACGAAGGAACTCAAAGAGCCTGAAAGGTGTGATGACGGCAGTTTTGGGGACGTCCTGAGGATGCACGGGCACTTGATGATAGCCTCGGACGAGGTCTACTTTGGAAAAGATGGAATTCCCTGCCAGATGGGCTGAAAAATCCTGAATGTGAGGAATTGGGTACCGATCCGGTGTGGTAGCCTCATTCAGGCGTCTGTAGTCGCCGCATGGTCGCCATCCGCCGCCTGGCTTAGGAACAATGTGTAATGGCGAGGACCAAGGACTATTCGAACGTCGAATAATACCCAGGCGTTCCATTGTATGGAACTCCGCCTTGGCGGCCGCGAGTTTACTGGGTTCCAGCCTTCGAGCTCTCGCATAAACGGGGGATCCTGTCGTGGTAATGTGGTGCGCCACACCGTGCCTCGCGACTGAAGAAGAAAATGTGGGCCTGGTGAGCTCAGGGAACTCACTGAGAAGACGAGAGAACTCATTTGGAGATGGGACTGCACAGGCAACTGACCAAGACATCGCGGTGCTTCGGTGGCAGGGGACTGAGTGAAAAGTGGAGGCACTGATTAGCCGGCAGTGTCGGGCGTCGACGAGAAACCCGTTTGCACAGAAGAAATCTGTCCCCAGGATGGCCTGTGAGACTTTCGCCGTGATGAACTCCCAAACAAAATGTTGGCCGCCAAAACTCAACTGGACCCTACGCTTTCCAAATGTGCGAATGGCCGCACCATTGGCTGCCTCGAGGGGGGGACCTTGACCGCTGGATTGAAGATCTAGCTTCGACGCTGGTAGGATACTGCACTGGGAGCCAGTATCACAGAGAAAACATCGCCCTGACAGGGAGTCTGTATTGTATAGGAGTTTCCCTGCGGACCCGACGGCCATCGCAACTCCAGCGCGTCCCTTAGGCCTTATTGATCTTCTCAGAAACTGCTGGTTTGAGGTAGGTTTTTTTTTGGTGAGAAACTGCAGGGCGGATGGCAATTTCTGGCCTTCGTGCCAAAACGAGTATGGTATGCACACCAGCCTGCAGGAGGAGGAGTCGGATTCACTCTTGTGGGGGATGGGCGCCTCGTGGTTGCACAAGATTGTTGTGAGACGATGAATATTTTATCCGCTTCAGCGGCGAGTTCAGCACAATCCGTGATCGCGGAATTGGCCAAGGCCGTCTGTACTGGCTCTGGTAGTTGACAGAGAAACAGCTCGCAGAACAGAAAACATTGCGATTCCAAGCCCAAAAGCATGAGCATTTGGCTCATGAGCTCTGAGGGTTTTGAGTCCCCGAGGCCAGGCATGGAGATAAGTCTGCGAGCGCGCTCTGACTTGGACAGGCCGAAAATCTGCAGTAAATGTGCTTTTAAAGCTTCGTACTTGCCATCGTTCGGTGGACTCTCGAGGAGGCTGACGACCCGCGAGGCCGTGGCGCTGTCGAGGGCAGAGACCACGTAATAATAACGGGTCAAATCCACTGCTACTCCCCGGATTGCAAATTGGGCTTCCGCCTGGAAAAACCACGCGGCCGGTTGTTGCTCCCAAAATTGCGGCAGTTTGAGGGTGACGGCGTTTGTGTCCATGATGTAACTTCAACAAAAATTGTTCGAAGAAATCGGGGTCACCAATGTAGGAACTGGGGTTCCTAGCCGAAGAATTCAGATCGACTCAGAAAATCAAAACCAATAAAATTTAATGAACAAACGAAGCTGTACAGGAAACTGTAGGATACAATGCAAATAGGTCTGGTCTGCTTGAAAGCCTCTCTGGAAACTGCTAGGAGGTTCCGAGCTCAACTGCTAGAAGGTTCCGAGCTCTCCTGCTAGAAGGTTCCGAGCTCTGACGTCATGACGTCATCACGTTCTTCCCGCCGTTGAGAGATCACGTGACGGACGGCATGACGTCATCACGCGGAGTACAGGAAAGAAGCCCTAGTGCAGTTAACAGATACATTAAAGGTGCAGCCCCCAGCTGTACCATATTGCTGTAAAAGGAATGATATACAATTGTCCGTAATCCTCTGGTGGTTGCGCCACAATATCATAATTATTACTGAAACATGGCTGAAAGAAGGTCAGGAATGGCAGCTCAACATTCCTGGTTACAGGATTTTCAGACGAGATAGTAAGGGGAATAAAGAAGGGGGGTCGCAATATTGGTTAAAGAAACAATTGCAGCTGTGAGGAGGAATGATATGTCACAAGGATCATCAAATGAGGACGTATGGGTTGAACTGAAGAACAAAAAGGGGCAATCATACTGCTGGGATTGTACTATAGACTCCCAAATAGTCAGAGGGAGATAGAAGAGCAAATATGTAGGCAAATTTCTGAGAAGTGCAAAAACAATAGGACAGCAATAGTAGGGAATTACAACTACCCTAATATTAACTGGGATAGAATCAGTATAAAAGGTATAAAGGGCAGAGAATTCTTAAAATGCATTCAGGAGAACTTTTTTAGCCAGTATGTAGCAAGCCCAACAAGAGAGGTGGCGGTTCTGGACTTAGTTTTCGGAAATGTAGCTGGGCAGATGGAAGGGGTATCAGTGGGAGAGCATTTTGGTGGTAGTGATCATAGATCAGTTAGATTTAGTGTATTTATGGAAAAGGACAAAGATAGACCAGGAGTAAAAGTTCTCAATTGGGGAAAGGCCAATTTTGCTAAGCTGAGATATGATTTAGTAAAGGTGGATTGGAAACAGCTGTTTGAAGGTAAATCAGTGTCAGAGCAGTGGGAGGCATTCAAGGAGGAGATAGTGAGGGTTCAGAGCAAATATGTTCCAACAAAGAAAAAGAGTGGGACTCCCAAATCTAGAGCCCCCTGGGGGTGCCGGGATGAAATTAAAAAGCAAATTCGGAAAGCAAAGAGAGGGCATGAGAAAATATTGGCAAGTAAAATCAAGATAAACCTAAAGATGTTTTATAAATACATGAAGAGCAAAAGGTTAACTAAAGAAAGCCTATTAGAGACCAAAAAGGTAACCTGTGTGCTGAGGCAGAAGATGTGGGTATGGCTCTTAATTAATACTTTGCATCTGTTTTCACAAAAGAGAGGGACGATGCCGACATTGTCGTTAAGGAGGAGGAGGAGTGTGAAATATTAGATGGGATAAACATAGGGAGAGAGGAACTATTAAGGGGTTTAGTACCTTTGAAAGTAGATAAATTGCCAGGCCCGGATTAAATTTATCCCAGGCTGTTAAGAGAAGCAAGGGAGGAAATAGCAGAGGCTCTGACAATTATTTTCCAATCCTCTCTGGCTACAGGTTTGGTGCCGGAGGACTGGAGGACTGCTAACATTGTACTGTTATTTGAAAAGGGAGAAAGGGATAGACCAAATAATTACAGGCCTGTCAGCCTAACCTCAGTGGTCGGAAAATATTGGAAAAAATTCCGAGTGACAGTATTAATCGTCATTTAGAAAGGCACGGATTAATGAAGGACAGTCAACATGGATTTGTTAAGGGAAGGTCGTGGCTGACTAACTTGGTTGAATTTTTTGAGGAGGTAACAAGAAGGGTCGATGAGGGTAGTGTATTTGATGTAGTCTACATGGATTTTAGCAAGGCTTTTGACAAGGTCCCACATGGCAAAAAAGTAAAAGCCCATGGGATCCAAGGGAATGTGGCAAGTTTGATCCAAAATTGGCTCAGTGGCAGGAAGCAAAGGGTAATGGTTGACAGGTGTTTTTGTGACTGGAAGGCTGTTTCCAGTGGGGTTCCGCAAGGCTCAGTACTGGGTCCCTTGCTTTTTGTGGTTTATATCAATGATTTAGACTTCAATTTAGGGGGTATGGTTAAGACATTTGCTGATGATACAAAAATTGGTTGTGTGGTTGATAGTGAGGAAGAAAGCTATAGACGGCAGGAAGATATCAATGGACTGGTCAGGTGGGCAGCAAATTTGCAAATGGAATTCAATCTGGAGAAGTGTGAGGTAATGCATTTGGGGAGGGCTAACAAGGCAAGGTAGGATACTGAGAGGTGTAGAGGAACAGGGGGATCTTGGAGTGCATGTCTACAGATCCCTAAAGGTAGCAGGGCAGGTGGATAGGGTGGTTAAAATGGTATATGGGATACTTTCCTTTAATAGCCGAGGCATAGAATATAAGAGCCTGGAGATTATGCTTGAACTGTATAAAACACTAGTTAGGCCACAGCTAGAATACTGCGCACAGTTCTGGCCACCACATTACAGGAAAGCTGTGATCGCACTAGAGAGGGTACAGAGGAGATTTATGAGGATGTTGCCAGGACTGGAGAATTTTAGCTATGAGGAAAGACTGGATAGGCTGGAGTTGTTTTCTTTGGAACAGAGGAGGCTGAGGGGAGACTTGATTGAAGTGTATAAAATTATGAGGGGCCTAGATAGAATGGATAGGAAGGTCCTATTTCCCTTAACAGAGAGGTTAATAACCAAGGGGCATAGATTTAAAGTAATTGGTAGAAGGATTAGAGGGGAATTGAGGAGAACTTTTTTCACCCAGAGGGTGGTGTGGGTCTGGAACGCACTGCCTGAAAGGGTGGTAGAGGAGGAAATCCTCATCACATTTAAAAAGTACTTGGATATGCACTTAAAGTGCCGTAATCTACAAGGCTACGGACCAAGAGCTGGAAAGTGGGATTAGGCTGGATAGCTCTTTTTTGGCCGGCACAGACACGATGGGCTGAATGGCCTCCCTCTGTGCCGTAAATTTCTATGAGAAGTTTGCAGCTCTTGGGTATCTGAAATGAGAAAGGGACATGGTTTAGGTTGTGGTGAGGGGAAAGAGGAGAGTAAGAATTGCATGTTTACGTCATCTGCAGCTTGTGAGTCAGAAGAGGCTGTTGGATGAGTGAGAATTGGGAGGACAGATAGAGGATTATTAATGCAGAGACCCTTATCATTAACCACTCCAGCGTTGCCAGTCGCCATGGCCTTCGTGATGCCCCATCCCAATTTCACCAGGATTGTCTCCTCCATGAGGTTAAAACGTGCTTCTGCTCCTCCAGTTGCTTGCTGCTGCCTTCTGTTATGCACCACCTTCTCCTGAAAGAAGGAAGTATGTTAGCGGGTGTGCTGTGATATAACTAGGTGATGTGGATGAATAGCTGCTAATGTGTGTGAGCTGTGAGTTGTGGGTGTGAGGCTTACAACAGTTCTGAGTTGGTGGGGGCAAGGTGAAGCATGTGAATTGATGTGTTGAGCACTGATTGATAGAGACTGTTGGTAGGTGGGGATGGGGGTGTTGTGACTTGAGCAGTTGATGGGGCTAGTTGTGCAGCTGCTGGGATATGCCATTTGAAGATTGAACTCACCCAAATAACTCTGGTCAGATCATGAAAATTCTTCCTGCACTACATCCATGTTCTTGGAGCTATACTCCTGGCATTGACCTCTGTGGCTGTTTCCTCCCATTGCCTCCTCATCATATGTCTTGAGGGATCCTGGCCCCTGCTGATAGAGGATGTCCCTCCTCATCTCCACCTCTTGCACCAAGACCTCCAGTTATAGGCCTTTTTGGACTCTTTCCAATTGTCCGAAACTGACGCCGTATTGTTAACAGTGGTAGTTTTTATTCGATGTAAGTAAGGTACATTTCAGTTTTTGAGCAGCAATTTACAAGGTACAGTTGAGAATTATATTACCCCGGTGTTCCTTGGGTAGAAGCTGTGATGTTCTGTTCCATGTTCCTTCCACAGTTCGTCCTCGTTCACCTTCCAGGTGTTCGCTGTTGAATCTTCTACACCAAGAGTGATTCCAAACACTTGGCTATACTCCACCAATAGGAACTTACAGCAGAATTCATCCAATCACGTTTTCTTCCATATTCCCTCCAACCTACCCAATCACCCAATCATATTGATGATACATACAGGCACATGCTGTGCTTGGGCCCTTCTTATCTCTGCCGCCAGCCTCATCACAAGCTTCTATTGTCTCTGGATTAATGGCCCTTCCTGCAGACCTTGAAACTAACGGCCCTACTGACTGTAATCGAGTCTTGAAACATTGTCCTCATTACTATTTTAATTAGAGGAATGTATGGCCTATCAATGCTAAGAGATTAAATGTAGTCTACCAAGGCGCAATATTAAAAACTAATCAAAGTGGTTTGTAGATTGGGCAAAAGAGTAAACAGCATGCACGTTAGACTAGGAGAGCCTATTATCAACTGTAGGAGTTTAAGGTGAATCCACTGTTACATGCAAGCTGTAATTCTTAAATTCTTTCGGACCGGTTTCCCCAAATACCTTTTAAACCCATATTTCCTCACACAGTGCAGCATCAGAAAAACTTGGTGCACGCTCTCTCGCATGTTGAGCCATTCTTCAAAGTATTGGAGCATAGATTCAGTTCACAAAAGGACTCCCACTGCTTTTTCCAGCCACAATGCGCCTCCCCTTTAAGAGGTGCGGGCTGCATTTAAGTAGCTCTGACACTCAGGATATTCGGCCCCCTGCTGCTGCGTGCAGCCTATCAACAGCGCAAGTAATGCTGACTGCACGCTGTAATTTGTCAAATCAGCAGGCCACATGAACTTAACGCAGTGCAATGAATGGTCACGGGTTGATTGTGTACCGCCATCCCATGCTCGTTTTCAGGGGTTATCCGATTTAACTTCCACTCTTTTGAAAGTTCTTTGAGATTACAGGGGAGAAATTGGTCTTCATCACACTCATTTTTTGAGTGAAAAATTTGTGCAGGCAGTGGACCAATTTTGGTCACAATCTCCTGCACCCGGCCTCCCCTGAATTGAACCTGTTGCCAGCAACTTCCAAGCATCCAGGGCACCCGGCTCAAACAAGTGTTGGGTACAATATCTTAAATATGCAAATCAGGGTCCTAACGCCTGTTTTAGGACTCCGCTTGAAATTCATCAACTGGGCAGAGCATGGCCTGACCAATGGGAGCTGCCCACAAAAAGGTGAGTAGCTATTTTATAGTTAATTTCTGTGGAGCCAGGAGGAACCTGGGCTCGTTCAGTTCACCTCTTGCCCAGTCACCTCTCCCCTCCGAACTAAGAACATAAGAACATAAGAAATAGGAACAGGAGTAGGCCATTTGGCCCTTCGAGCCTGCTTCGTCATTCAATGAGATCATGGCTGATCTTCTGCCTTAACTCCATTCACCGGCCCTATCGCCATATCCCTTGATGCCCTTACTAGTCAGAAATCTATCGACTTCTGTTTTGAATATACCCAATGACTGAGCCTCCACAGCCCTCCACAGAATTCCAAAGATTCACCACCCTCTGTGTGAAGAAATTTCTTCTCATCTCAGTCCTGAATTGCCTACCCTTTATCCTGAGGCTATGGCCCCTAGTTCTAGACTCTCCAGCCAAGGAAAGCATCTCCCAGCATCCACCCTATCAAGCCCTGTACAATTCTGTATGCTTCAATGAGAACCCCTCTCATTCTTCTGAATTCAAGAGAATATAGGCCTAGTTTACTCAATCTCTTCTCATACGACAGTCCCGCCATCCCAGAAATCAATCTCATGAACCTTCGTTGCACTCCCTCTATGGCAAGTATATCCTTCCTTAGGTAAAGAGACTAAAATTGTACACAGTACTCCAGCTGTGGTCTCACCAAGGCCCTAAATAGGAGTAAGACTTCTTTACTCCTGTACTCAAATCCTCTTGTAGTGAAGGCCAGCATACCATTTGCCTTCCTAATGGCTTGCTGCACCTGCACATTCACTTTCAGTGACTCATGTACAAAGACACCCAGTTCCCTTTGAGCATCTGCATTCCCCAATTTTTCACCATTTAGGAAATACTCTGCCTTTCTGTTTTTTCTACCAAACTGGATAACTTCACATTTATCCATATTATATTCCATCTGCCATGTTCTCGCCCACTCACTGAGCCTGTCGAGATCCCCCTGAAGCCTCTTCATATCCTCTTCACAACTGCCACTGCCACCTAGCTTTGTATCATCAGCAAATTTGGAAATGTTACATTTAGTCCCCTCATCCAAATCATTGATATAGATTGTGAATAGCTGGGGCCCAAGCACCGATCCTTGCGGTACCCCATTAGTCACAGCCTGCCATCCTGAAAAAGACCCGTTTATCCCTACTCTTTGTTTTCTGTCTGTTAACCAATTCTCAATCCATGCTTGTATATTACCCCCAATTCCATGTGCCCTAATTTTGTTCACCAACCTCTTGTTGACTGTGATCATTTACAAACTTGTCCAAAATCTGATTCCCATATCTTGGCCAGCAATAAATACTGCTGTCCCAACCCCTTGTTCCCACTGACCTCCATTGGCTCTCCATCCCCCAGTGTATTGGATTCAAAGTCATTATCCTTGTTTGCAAATCTCTCCATAAACCCATCCAGTGCCTGTAATCACCTCCAGCCCACTGTCCTAACCCAAACTATTCAGTCCTCCCACATTAGCCTCCTGTGCATTACCACTCCTTACATTCCTCTATTGCTGGCAGAACCTTCAACCATCTTGGCTCTCCTCTATGGAACTCCCTCCCTAAACACCATTGGTACTTTGCTCCATGGTTTTAAAAGCCTCCTCCAAACCTATCTTTTCAGTTATGTTTTCCTAACTCTTCCATTACCACTAAGTGTATGTGCTCGCCTATGTAAAGCCACTGGGATATTCTATTATAGTAAAGTGCTCTGTAAATAACAAATTATTGTTGACTTTTATTAGGAGTTTCCATATAGAACTCTAAACAAATTCCATTCCACCAATTTATCCTAAGGCAATACGGAGTAAAAGTTGAAACTATAATTTCGGGTTGGCTTTGTTGATTGTTTTCTTTGAAAATGCCAACCACCCCTGCATCCTTACCAGTATGACACATTCACAGGGTTCTGACAAAAGGTCATCCAGCTGAAATATTAACCCTACCTTTCTCTCTCCACAGGTACTGCCTGATCTTCTGAGTGTTTCCAGCATTTTATGTTTTTATTCCATTAAAAGTATCCCTGGTCCACTATTTTCCCCTGACCTGTTCCAACCCACCCAAGTCCTTCTTCATGTGTGGTTCTCTCATCAGCTGTTACTATTTTTAGTTATTTATACTTACCAAATGCATCTGTAATTCCAGTAGACAAGTATGGCATCACTTTCTTGCCCACTGGCTTCCTTGCCTGACTGCCCCAAGTACTTCCTATCTTGCCCACCTGCCTGAGTGCTCACATCCTGTCAACCTGTGAAGGAGGAGAGTGAAAGGAACTGAGAAGTGAAGAAAAGCAAAAGAGAGCTGTGGGTGAAGGAGAAGATCCAAAAAAAGAGTGCGAACTGAAGGAAAAGAGAAAAACAAAGGAAGGAGTGAAGGACAGTGGAGAGGAAGAAGTAAAGGAGGAGAGTGAGAGAGCAAGCAAGAAGTGGCAGAGGATAGAGAGACAGAGTGGAGGAGAAGAGAATGACAAAATGGAGAAAGAGATGGAGAAAAAAGACAAAAGCAAAAAAAAAGTAGTGGAGGAGAGAGACATGAGAATCAAATGAAGAAGTAGAAAGAGGGAGACATTTTATAGACTTATTAGTACCAGTATCCTTAGATAGAAGAGTATGAGAATCTGAGTGTACCTTGGTAGGATTTGGTTCAAAAAAATGTTTGATAACTACTGAATTGGATAGTTTTCAGAGACATTTGTTAAGGATGGATATGTTGTTTGAGTGAGCTGTGAGTGAAGACAGACTTAAAAATTTAGAATGAAATATTTTTCAGGATTTTGCTCAAAGAGATGTGTTGGATACACTATAACAGTAATTTTGGCACTCTTCCCATTTAAAAGCCTCCATGGCCTCTTCAGCTGTGTCTCTTGCCTGCTTCTCACTACTGCCCATGACTCTGCCACAGCATGTCAACTATACGCTTGGTTGAGATTTGTTCTCTATTTCTGGGCCTGCTGTGCCCACACCTGGGCCAGTACTTAGGACCTCTCATCTTCAGGGCCTGACCATGAATCTTGGACTGCTTCCAGCCCCATACCCTCAGCGCTTCTAGTCCCAGTCCCCAACTCCTCTCTCAATGTTTTCAGTCCCCATCCTTTTCCTCAGAGTTTCCAATAATTCATATAACCTACTCTCCCCCTCCTCAATGTTCCTAGACCATCAGTGTACACCCACAACACAGCACCCCTTCAGTGCACTTACCCTTACTTACACACCCCATTTGACCCTACTCCTCCCTCACCTTAGATGGTTCCAAACTTACTTCCCAGTGAACCACAGTCTTAACGCAACCACAGTTCCCAAGTTCTTCTTCAGCATAACCTTTCTCCACTATCCATGTTGCAGTGCCTCTCCTTCAGCCTCGTCCTATCTCTGCCTCAAAATCAGTATACATTGCCGCTTCATCTGTTTGCATAGCTGAGGCATTAAAAAAGATGAGACTGATATGAGTGCATCAATAATGGAAAGGTTGTGACAGCCACACAGAGACATTGGAGACATACGAAAGGGAGAGGAAAGAATATTGAAGAGAGATGTAGAGAAAAGTGAGACAAAACAATGAGAAAAACTGCTGGGCTGAGTGTTACAGACGCTGTAATAAGAAAAGAATAGCCATGCCAGAAAGAGAGAAAAAATCGTAAAAGACAAAGAGAGGTATAATTAGAATTAGAAAAAGAAAGACTTGCATTTATATAGCGCCATTATATGTCATGACCTCAGGACATCTCAAAACACTTTACATTCACTTAAGTACTTTTGAAGTGTAGTTAATGTTGTAATGCAGGAAACACAGCACACAGCAAGGTCCCACTAACAGCAATATGATAGTGACCAGGTAATCTGTTTTAGTGATGTTGATTGAGGGTGAAATATTGGCCCGGACACTGGAGATAGCTCCCCTGCTCTTCTTTGAAACAGTGCCATGGGGTCATTTACATCCATCTAAGAAGGCAGATGGGACCTCGGTTTAATGTCTCATCTGAAAGATGGCACTTCCGACAGTGTAGTACTTCCACAGTACTGCACTGGAGTATCAGCCTAGATTCTATGTTCAAGTCTGTGGAGTGGAACTTGAACCCACAACCTTCTGACTCAGAGGTGAGAGTGCTACCACTGAGCCACAGATGACATCAAGAGTGGCAAAGAAAATAAAGACAGGATCAGGAAGAGTTATTTTGTCTTTAAAGAATGGTAATGAGTATGTTATGTAGTATAATGCTTCTATCAATTTAAAATATTGTATTTTCGGAAACACCATGAACAATGCCACAAGAGATCCACTACTATCTATATATTATTGAAAATCTTGTGTAGGCTCTGCACTTCCTGTCCAGAAACCTTTTGGGGGAGAAATTCGGTATCGCCCTGTTTGGGGTGCAATTATCGGCCGGGCACAAAGTTTAGTGCCTGTCACTAATTATCGCCTCCGACTGCAAACTTGGCTTCTATCGCCCCTGCAGGTGATTGGAGCGCTAAATCAGGCGCTACACACCTCTCTTAAGGCTCTAACGCCAAGGAGCGAGGCGCTACCTCAGAGCGCTGGCAAAACTCATGTGGTCAGTCAGCAATGGAACACAGACACACTGGTGCCGGCCAGTTCTTAAAGGGGAGGGTCGATCTTGCTCTCCATCCACACCTTGCTCATTGCAGCCTTGAATCTCGGCCTGGAGAGACCTGTACATCAAATCCGCTGGAAAGAACAATGGAGAGGCCCAGGGAAAGAGCTCAGAGTGCAGCCCCCATAGTCTCTTCTAAATTGATGCAAGGAAGATCAAACCAAAATGAACTTGCAAAATGCTGCTCAGTACCCTAAACTCCTCAACACAGCATTGAATATCTCCAGAAGTCTCTCTCTCTCACTCAGAATGTGTGGTGCAAAAATGTCGCTGAAAAAAAAGGCAGGATCCAGTCGCCTTTAAATTGCGCTCCCCCAGTCCCTTCCCAACTGCAAAACGCTCCGCTCAACCTGTCATTGCTAGCGGCAGGCGGTAAGGCAGGGGGCGCCACTCAATATCTGGTCTGGGGCGCTACTGGGGCGTTGCACACTCGACTGACGTCATGATCTGCGGGCGCAGGAGATCGTGGCGGTAGTGTTTAGCGCCGCCGCAAAATGTCTGGTCAATTTCACGAGCAACGCAAACCTCACCGCACCCAGGCACTAGTTGCTTTGCGCCCCCATTAGCACACTCTTAAGGCGCTAACGGGAGGCGCAAACCAACCGAATTTTTCCCCCTTTGTGTGTTATGATTTTGTTTTAGCTTTTATGTCAACATGTACCATTGCAAATTGCTATCATCAACATTTCCCATTCAATTTTGTTGTGTCACCTGTTACAATGAAATATCAGGCTCTAGCCATTAAGTGGCTCTGTCCAGCAAGTTTCTAAAGTGCCTCGCTCAACTCCATTGTCACCTTGTATACATCAACTGACCATGGGCAATATCATGTATATACAAGAGTCCTGAAATTATGCACGGGTTCTACTGGTCTCATGCCATGACTCCAATGGAACCTCAGAAAAAAACAGCAGAAACTGCTGAAAACTGTGCTTACGTTGTTTCCCTGGTGGTTCTGCAAGTCTTCCACCAGAATTGCAGCAGGAGGCCAAATGAACCCCTGAAGCATTGTAAAGGAAAAGCCATAATTCACAAAAATACACCATCCATGAACAGAATTCTGACTATATTAAAACATGATAAACTGGGGTTAAAAATCTAAAAGCCTCAATGACACAAGCTGCAAACAGAACACAGGGGGAGAAATTCGGTTGTTAGCGCCACCGATTAACGCCTAAAGAGGCCGAGAAGTGGGGCGCTAGCCAATTTCCGGGCGGGCGCAAGGTGCCTAGCGCCTCACCCCATATTGAGCATGCATTTAGCGCCTTTAGCGCCCGCTCATGGACGCAGGCTGATTATGACGTCATTTGAGTGTGCAACGCCTTTTGGGCGCCCCGGACCGGAAATTCAGTGGCGCCCCCCTCCGTAGTGCCTGGCGCTAATAGCGACGGCTTACCTGGAACCTTACCAAGTCGCTCTCGGGCTGGAGGAGCGTTATTTAAAGGGGACTGGTGTGGTTTAAAAGCGGCAGCCATTTTTGGAGCACAACTTCCTCGAGAGCTACAACGAGTTGCTGAGCTGCACACTGAGAGACATTTGACCACTGAGCCAGCGCAGGCAGACGATCTTCAGCCTTCTGACCATCACCTTGCTGTTGGTGAGCCTTGACAACGGGGAACCTTCCTGTGGGCACTTATTATGGGGGCTGCATTGGAGGGGAACGTCCTGCTGCTGAATCATCTGGAAAGGGCACTGAGACGCTGGGAGAGGGGGGCGGGCATGGCCAGACGGAAGAGGGCCAACAGACATCGCCACAGCAGACCTTACGCTGGCAGGGTTTTCCGACAGCAGTTTTCCTACATGAACATGCCGGAGGAGCAGTGTGTCAGAAGGCTGCGATTTAGAAAGGAGGTGGTGACTGAGCTGTGCTAGCTGCTTCAGCCAGATCTGCAGCCTCAGATAAGGTGCAGGACATCTCTGTCAGTGGCTGAGAAGATGCCTGCTGGCCTGAACTTCTACGCGAGCGGCTCTTCTCAGGCTGCGCGTCAGAGGCTGATCAGAAGTAGCTTCTAGGCCCCTCTCACGGAATGCTTGCTGCCACTCCAAGAACAGGAATGGAACCGGTCTGATACCCCCAAGCCTGTGAAGGGCAAGATGCACGTAAATAGAAGGCATGGCCATTGTAAATGAAGAAAGTGTTTCATTACACAAAATGTGGTTCCTTCAAACATGAGAAAGCTATGGCAACAGAAAGCAAAACTAATACACTGACACATAACTGGCTCTCACACCCGGGAGACTGTCCAAAACATAAATCACATTCCGACCATCTTCCTTGGCCTTGATTCCACTGCGCCAACCAAAGCATCCAATGCCACATCAGTGAGGCGTTCCACCCTCTGCCTCACCCTTTCCATGTCTTGCTAGGCCTGTGTGCCACAGGTAAGCTCCCACCGCTTTGAAGGCCTACAAGGCAGTGAGTGTGTCTGGTGATGCCAATTGACCTGCCCCTTTAAGAGCTGGCCGGCGCCAGTGTGTCTCAGGGAAAGTGATTATTGACAGTACCCTCGCTGCGCCCCGCTGCCGCGAAATTGGGTTGCACCGCCGGGTTAGCATCTTAAGAGTAGCGTGCAGCGCCTGATTTAGCGCCGCAATCACCTTTAGGGGCGCTGCAACCCAATATCGCGCTAGGTGGTTGCGCCTGGCGCTAAACTTTGCGCATCGCCAGGACTAGCGCCACAAACGCGGCTATACCGAATTTCTAGGCCACAGGCTTTTGAGATAAGATCAGTTGTTAACACAAGCTGTAAACACCATACAAGCTTTTGAAATAACAACAGAAAATGCTGGAAATACTCAGCAGGCCAGGCAACATCCGTGGAGAGAAATTAGAGTCGACGTTTCGGGTCGAAACCCTTCTTCAAAACTGGAAAGGAAATGAAATAGATCGAAAGGAGGGCTGGGGAGGGAACAAAAGAAGTGAATAGACATTAAGAGGTATTCAAAACGAGACGAGATGGTGATAGGATTAGTAAAGAGACAAAAGACAGCTCAGATTAGGTGTGAAATGTACTGGCAGAATGAGAGACAGCTGCCATGTAAATAAAAAGAGGAAAGGGGGGGGGGAGGGAAAACCCAAAACAAAGGGGTGGGGGGAAAAAAAATTTAAGTAAAAATGTAATAGGTGCCGAGGTTATGATCTGAAATTGTTGAACTCGATATTGAGTTCGGAAGGCTGCAAAGTGCCTAATCGGAAGATGAGGTGCTGTTCCTCGAGTTTACGTTGAGCTTCCGTGGGACAATGCAAGAGGCCAAGGACGGTGAGGTCCGAGTGGGAATGGAGCGGTGAATTAAAATGACAGGCGACCGGAAGCTCGGGGTCACCCTTGCGGACTGTACGGAGGTGTTCTGCAAAGCGGTCACCCAATCTGCGTTTGGTCTCCCCAATGTAGAGGAGACCGCATCATGAGCAGCGAATACAGTATACTAGATTGCAAGAAGTACAAGTAAATCGCTGTTTCACCTGGAAGGGGTGTTTGGGGCCCTGGACAGTGGGACGGGGGGAGGTATAGGGGCAGGTGTTACATCTCCTGCGCTTGCACGGGAAGGTGCCAGGCAAAGGGGAAGGGGTGCTGGGGGTGATAGAGGAGTGGACTAGGGTGTCTCGGAGGGAGCGGTCCCTAGGGAATGCTGAAAGGGGAGGGGAGGGGAAGATGCATTTGGTGGTGGGATCACTTTGGAGGTAGCAGAAATGGCGGAGGATGATCCATTGAATGTGGAGGCTGGTGGGGTGAAAGGTGAGGACAAGGGGACCCTATCGATAGGGTTCCCCTTGTCCTCACCTTGCACCCATCCAGCCTCCACATTCAATGGATCATCCTCCGCCATTTCCGCTACCTCCAAAGTGATCCCACCACCAAACGCATCTTCCCCTCCCCTCCCCTTTCAGCATTCCATAGAGACCACTCCCTCTGAGACACCCTAGTCCACTCCTCTATCACCCCAGCACCCCTTCCCCTTCGCCTGGCACCTTCCCGTGCAAGCGCAGGAGATGTAACACCTGCCCCTATACCTCCCCCTTCCCACTGTCCAGGGCCCCAAACACCCCTTCCAGGTGAAACAGCGATTTACTTGTACTTCTTGCAATCTAGTATACTGTATTCGCTGCTCACGATGCGGTCTCCTCTACATTGGGGAGACCAAAAGAAGATTGGGTGACTGCTTTGCGGAACACCTCCGTTCAGTCCGTAAGGGTGACCCCGAGCTTCCGGTCGCCTGTCATTTTAATTCATCGCTCCATTCCCACTCGGACCTCACCGTCCTTGCCCTCTTGCATTGTTCCACGGAAGCTTAAGGTAAACTCGAGGAACAGCTCCTCATCTTCCGATTAGGCACTTTGCAGCCTTCCGGACTCAATATCGAGTTCAACAATTTCAGATCATAACCTCGGCCCCTATTACATTTTTACTTTAAAAAAAAAAAAAATTTCCCCACCCCTTTGTTTTGGGTTTTCCCTCCCCCACCTTTCCTCTTTTTTTAAACATGGCAGCTGTCTCTCATTCTGCCAGTACATTTCACACCTAATCTGAGCCATCTTTTGTCTCTTTACTAATCCTATCACCATCTCGTCTCATTTTGAATACCTCTTAATATCTATTCACTTCTTTTGTTCCCTCCCCAGCTCTCCTTTCGATCTATTTCATTTCCTCTCCAGTTTTGAAGAAGGGTTTCGACCCGAAACATCGACTCTAATTTCTCTCCACGGATGTTGCCTAGCCTGCTGAATTTTTCCAGCATTTTCTGTTGTTATTTCGGATTTCCAGCATCTGCAGTATTTTGCTATCATACAAGCTTTTGAAATGGGAATGGATTATTGACAATAAAACAATGGCGCTATTGAAGCAAACCATTGGAGTTTCCAGAAAGTCTGCAGTTTGGGAGAAACACAATACCATTGTCCAGTTTAAAGTGTTATAAACTAACACTCCGGGAAACAGAAACTTAGAACATTAAACAACCATGTGCCTTTGATAAAGGTAACATCAAATGAAACTGGAAATATGATTATATATACAACCAATTGAAGTAGCTAAGAAATGCATGGAACACCCTGGTTGAAGTGGTTTTGATTTACATGTTGTAAATATGATACCTACAGAAGACTTTGTAGATATGACTTCAATAGATGACACCAAGCAATCACATGGCTTTTGTATTGAAAATGGAATAGTTAGGAGACATGACATCTGAAAATAACCAGTTAAGCCAATATTAAGAATTGAGTTGAAGTCCTTCGTAAGAATGGCATCAAAGAGATACATAAGTTGTAACTGTTTTTTATGATACGTTTTGAACACCTAAACAACAGACAGGATTCTGAGAGTTGGCAGCTTCTTCTTATCGTGCCCACGGACAGTCTATACATAGCCCAGCCAGAACTGGACACATTTTTGCGCCTTGTTGTTGAATTCGGCAAGATCTGCAACAGTGCAGGGTTCCTCTAACGATGGGCATTGCAGGAGATGTTGCATAGTCTGTGCCTCAGTTCCACATTCACAAGTTGTCGGGCTGGTTGAATATCCCCATTTGCTTAGTGACACCTTTGAGCAACCTACACCGGTCCTAAGTCTGTTAAGGCACTTCCAGGTTGTCCAGTTGCAATTAGCTCCTGGGGGAAGGCTTTCATCAAGTAAAATTTCCATCGTTGGGGGTTGTTCAACATTGGCGAGCCGGTCTTTCCACAAGGTGATGCGGGCTTCAGATGAGGTTGATTGTAATGGAACAACACTGTTCATGAAGCTCTTTCTTGACTTTAGGCGGCTGGGTGTAGGTGTATGACAATGCAGAGGGTGTCTCTCATCTGATGTTTGATGGAGTCATTCTTTCTTGCTGGCTACCATTCTTATATCAGTTGGCAGCTGAACTGACAGTAAGATTAAAAAGAATTCAATAGAGAATGACTAGAGATAATTAGCTTACATCAGCAGAAAACTTCAAAGAATAAACCACTAAAAAAAGGTATAAAAATATGGAACTTTCAGATAGAAAGTCAGAAGTCGCTGGAAAGGGCAAGCGATTCTCAACTTCAGAGGCAGGCTCTGTAAGTTTTTAATTCTTTGAGTCTCGGGGATCAAAAAGGTACTCTTATTTGATTTTGGTGGATATTCTAGATTAGAAATAATAAGAAATGTAAAAATGTACAAAGTTAAGATTTGAGAATAAGGAACTCTGAGAATAAGAAATGTAAGCTATTTGTATTTTGAACTGTTAAAGTCGCGATTGACTCGTCAGCTGTTAACTGTATGTCGGCTCTTAAATAAATCTATATATTTTTAGAACTGTCTCAAATAGTATTTCTGTATCAAACTCACAAACTCAATTTCTGTATACTCTTTGGTGAGGAGTTGCAGATTCTGGGGGAGTATTCCAGACCCTCATAATATCCAGAAGGTTACAGTCTAGTTAAACTTATTAAAGTGCTATCTGGAAGACAGTAACATCTTCAAGTCGTTCCTTTCCTTTAGAGAGAGATAGCCTGGACCTTTAGACCCAATTAAGCATCTTATAGAATTCGGTTATCTCTAACTTTAGTTGAAGGTGAACGTCTGGGGAATACGCCTGATCTGGGGTAGCCTAGGACTAGTAATTATCCCTTCAGTTGGCGCCCAACGTGTGTGTTAACGAGTTGATACCGAACCTATACTTATATTTATATCTATATCCATCTTGTAGATTGTTAAGTATAGAAGGAGTGTTTTACTGACAGTGGTACTAAGACCCAGATTTAAGTATCTAGAGACGACAAGACCCTGATCAGGCCATGTAGAACTTAAATCAGAACTCCCTCAATGTACCATTGAGGTCTAGAAATTTCTTATAAAGTTCATATTAAACCCTAACCAAGGTTAGGTCCTGACTAAATATTAAAACCTAACCGAGGTTAGGTCCTGAAGAAATGGCAAACCCTGTCGGAATTGGCCAAGTCTTTTTATTAGAAAATTCAAACGATTGCTTTATTAGGGGAAATAATCCTATCCCTGTACCTCCACAGAACCAAGTGATAATTTTTGAAATAGAAGGCTTTGATGCCAAAGAAGCCATTAGAACTCATGGCATGATTAATGTTGATCACCAGAACCAGGGGATACAGAATATCCTGTGGGATAATCAAACAAATACTCCAAATCCACTAAATTCCTTAATGATAAGATGCACACCTGCACAATTGGGAGGCCTAATGAACGGTGCTCAACAAGGTGGTGACAACCATAGCTGAATAGCAGGACCCAGAGCAGCCTATGCTCCTGGGGGCCATAGATTCTGGTTAAGATGGCAACTCATGATGAAATAAATGACAACAATCTTCGAGAAAACCATAGACAGCTTAGAATCCATTATAATCAATGCCAACAGGCACTAGCTCACTCTTATTTAAATGCTGGAGGCGCAATGATTAATGGTCCAGTAAACCAACCCCAGCAACCAAAAATTGCACCGCTAGGTCAAGTAAACCTGAGCTCTATCTACACAATGTGTGGTATAGACCGGGAAACACCAGCCAGGAAAAAACCTGCTGGATTCTAACTAACCTTGATAAATTGGAAACCTGTTGCCAAGATTGGAATGCCCAACACCTGAGGCAACTACTGCAAATGATACTAAGTTCAGACTTAAATACCCCATTAAACCAGTGCAACAACTGGGTTCAAATATACGCTTATGTTCTCATGGCAACTCAGGGAGGGCATGTAATGGGTTCCATCAAGGAAATACTCACTAATACAGCCACAACTAAAGGGCTGGTAGCTGCCTACAGATTAGGCAAAGTACTTACACAGGATAACTGGGACATTGTCCATGGTTGCCTGGCCAATCAATATCAAAATACAGCCCTCAAACTTGCCTGTGAGGGTGCTCTAAACGATTATCGAGATAACCAACAAAGATGGGATAATGTCAATCGCATTATCCAATTAAATCATGACCTCTTAGGTCTACCCCAAACTAAACCTATAATGAGATCAGAAACTAGGGATAGAAAAAACCGGAGAAGGTACCTTTGGTACTCAGAAAGAAGGACTGTATAGACCCAAGTCTCAAGTCCACCCCGCCCAGACACAAACTCATGGCTCGGGACCCCCAAGAGGGTATTCCAAAAGGTTTACACCCCCAACTCGCCCACAATATGAGACAGATTTCTCCCCAGAAAGATGGGATAGATGAGGGGCTAGGCCTCGAATGGAAAGCGAACAACAGTGGACTCCCTATGGGGACAGCTTTTACACTGGCCAAAACTATCAAAGAGCCATGGGAGGGTACCGAGAAAACCGAAATTGGGATCAAAAAGATTCCCAGCAGAACCAACATCCACCTCAACAGGAGAATCGTCAAGAAAGTAAACGGTCCGACAAACCCCCTCAGGGATCTGGAAAACATGAAACCCCCAAGAGGGAGGAACAAAAATCAGTTAAAATAATTAAAGATAAAGCAGCAAATGAAGCTCAGGATCCTGAGGATGAACAATCCCAGGATTGGAGGCCTGGCATCCAGCCAGGGCCTCTTGAATTCCCCTATGCCTTGGCATCCTTGCTCACAAACACACAAGTGAAAGCCCTGTTTGATACGGGAGCTGATTACACTGTAATAGATCCTGCAATTATAAAAACTAAGTGGACAGGTTTGGGAAGCCCAATTTGTAAAAAAAATCATTAGGGGGATTCACACAAGACAAAACCAAAATAATTAATTTTTACAAGATACCTATTACTATATATGGAATCAAGGTGACCCTAGATGTAGGACTGGTACCACAATTGGCCTGTTCCCTCATTATAGGACAACCAGACATTAAACACTACCTTAAAATCTCAACCAGACCTGTAGAAGCATCCACAGACCAGGATGACATGGAAAAACATGTTCGAACACAACTTGATCGAACTTGCCTAGAGGGGGGAGGCAAAGACCCCCTCGAGCAAGTCATAAATAAATACTATCCTTATCTACAATGCCATCCAAATCAATGTGTAAAGATAGAGCATCTCCCCATCATGGAGGATGATGATACAGAGGAGGGAATGAGACAAATACCTATGAGACTGCTTACAGAATACCATCAAGTTATTTACTGTGATGGATCATCAATGACGATTAAAAAAGTGACATCCCAACAATCCTCAGCTGGGATTGGGCTAGTAGTAGGGGCTTTTCGAGATTCCTATTCTTTTCATCCAGAAGAATTACTGTCTATACCCCTTGGCCATAAGGCAGCGCAATATGCTGAAGCCGCAGCATTACGGTATGCTTTAGAGAAAGCAGGCGTTAAACCCACACTGTGGGAAGATATTCTCCATTCGAGAATGGAGAAACAGAATTGTCAGGTGATTCATGTAAACGGGCATACCACTGGGACAGCACACTCAAAAGGAAACAGCCTTGCAGATGAACAAGCGAAACGTTCAGTCTGCATGACACCCCCTCGAGAGGGGTCTGCCAATGTTAGTGTAATCACTAGGGCAGAACGGGCAGCTAATCAGGATGAGGAACTGATTCAGCTATTAGACCCGACAAAAGAGAATCCACCAGGATATCCACCAAAGTACTTTTACTCGGAAACCCCTACGGGTATTGTACTAGTTAAGTTGCCCAAAGGAAACCAAGAGGTACCCCTGAGACGCAAACGAGAACAGCTTGTAAAAGAAGCTCACGAGGGCATAAGTCAAGCACATTGTGGTGCCAGAACAACATTCTGCAAATTGACCCCCTTATATTGGTGGCCAGGCATGCTTAAAACCTATAAAACATACGTGGCAAATTGTGAGCCATGCTATTTAACCAATAAGTCATCACTAATTAAGCCACCACCATTGGCTCCTGTGAAAGCTGATGAGCAAATGGGAAAATTCTTTATTGACTTTATTGGACCACTTCCCTCGTCTTTGGGATATAGGCATGTTCTCGTTTGTGTAGATGGATGCACTTTCTTCTGCTGGCTGGTCACCACAAAAACTGTTTCAGAAAACGCACTTGCCAGGGCTATTTCTGATATAATTACTGTAGCTGGTGCACCCAAAATCTTACACTCCGATAAAGGCGGAGCCTTTGTATCTAAGGTCTTCAAAGACTACTGCGAACAAAGGGGGATTGGCTTAGAGCACAGCACGCCACATCATCCGCAATCAGCGGGGTTGGTGGAATGTAAAAACCGCGAAGTAAAAAAGCTATTGGTCAAACTGTTGAGAATCAGGGGGAATAAGTGGACCACCATCATTCCGGAGGTGCAGCTATCACTCAATAATGTGCCCACATCTGCATCAGGGACAGTGTCCCCTAAAACTCCATATTATTTGATGTATGGGATTGAGATGCATACACTGCTTACCCATAGTTCTTTTATTGCCTCTACACACTCTGAGTCCTTGACCCAACAGAGACAGTTAGATTTTTTTTTAAAGAAGTAACAGAGGAGATTCATCGAATTGATCAGAGGATAAGGGAAGCAAATAGGCAGAAAAAATTGACAAATAAAGCATGGCAACCCATAGTAGGAGAATGGGTACAGGAAAAGAAGTTTGAGCAGAAACCTGGTTTAAGATCGAAGTGGAAAAAACCTGTTCAAATACATTCTGTTATTAACGAAAGAAAAGTTCAAATGCATATTAACCAGCCGAATGGCAAGCATGTTCTTAAAACTGTCTCCATAGACAATATCAAAAGATGTCCTGCGGGATACCGAAAAGGAGGAACAATACAAGGTGCAGTCGTACACTATCTTTCAAGACCCAGCTTGGAGCACGACACAGGAAATGGATGTGATTGAATTACTGATGACGGTCAGTCAGACGGTGTACCCGGCTCTTCCACACATTGCTTGGCAACACATCAGCAATTGGATTTGCGAAAAGCAACAACCGAAACAAGGAAAGATGAACGAGTTACTTCAGCGAAGGAGGAAGACACCGCGGATAAAGAAGGAATCAACTGAGTGCTTGGCAAGGCCTTTACGAAAACACACATCTGTACACACGCCGGATTGAAGGAACAGCAGTCAAGCTTCAACTAGTTTCAACTGACGTCTCCTTGACTCGTATGAATAACTCACCTCTACGGAACGTACATCTGCCGATTGGACATTCTAAGTACATGTTGTTTCGCTCATTGCATGACTATGTACTTATCATCCTATTGTGTTCAAATTAAAATAAGGCAAAACATTGCCCTAGGATGACTTAAAAGGAATTTTCATGTAGCACATGATTGTGCATCTCGTGAAATTAATATGCTATTGTAACCTCATGAGGAATATTGACCAAATGCTGTCTAGATGTTCCAACTCAGTTTTTGGTCAAGAGGGGGGTGTAAAGGAAAAGCCATAATTCAGAAAAATACACCATCCATGAACAGAATTCTGACTATATTAAAACATGATAAACTGGGGTTAAAAATCTAAAAGCCTCAACAACACAAGCTGCAAACAGAACACAGGCATTTGAGATAAGATCAGTTGTTAACACAAGCTGTAAACACCATACAAGCTTCTGAAATGGGAATGGGTTATTGACAATAAAACAATGGCCCTATTGAAGCAAACCATTGGAGTTTCCAGAAAGTCTGCAGTTTGGGAGAACACAATACCATTGCCCAGTTTAAAGTGTTATAAACTAACACTCCGGGAAACAGAAACTTAGAACATTAAACAACCATGTGCCTTTGATAAAAGTAACATCAAATGAAACTGGAAATACGATTATGTATACAACCTATTGAAGTAGCTAAGAAATGCATGGAACACCCTGGTTGAAGTAGTTTTGATTTAAATGTTGTAAATATGATACCTACAGAAGACTTTGTAGATATGACTTCAATAGATGACACCAAGCAATCACATGGCTTTTGTATTGAAAATGGAATAGTTAGAAGACATGACATCTGAAAATAACCAGTTAGCCAATATTAAGAATTGAATTGAAGTCCTTCGTAAGAGTGGCATCAAAGAGATACATAAGTTATAACTGTTTTTTATGATACGTTTTGAACACCTAAACAACAGACAGGATTCTGAGAGTTGGCAGCTGAACTGACTTTAGGCGGCTGGGTGTAGGTGTATGACAATGCAGAGGGTGTCTCTCATCTGATGTTTGATGGAGTCATTCTTTCTTGCTGGCTACCGTTCTTCTTATATCAGTTGGCAGCTGAACTGACAGTAAGATTAAAAAGAATTCAATAGAGAATGACTAGAGATAATTAGCTTACATCAGCAAAAAACTTCAAAGAATAAACCACTAAAAAAAGGTATAAAAATATGGAACTTTCAGATAGAAAGTCAGAAGTCGCTGGAAAGGGCAAGCGATTCTCAACTTCAGAGGCAGGCTCTGTAAGTTTTTAATTCTTTGAGTCTCGGGGATCAAAAAGGTACTCTTATTTGATTTTGGTGGATATTCTGGATTAGAAATAATAAGAAATGTAAAAATGTACAAAGTTAAGATTTGAGAATAAGGATCTCTGAGAATAAGAAATGTAAGCTATTTGTATTTTGAACTGTTAACGTCACGATTGACTCATCAGCTGTTAACTGTATGTCAGCTCTTAAATAAATCTATATATTTTTAGAATTGTCTCAAATAGTATTTCTGTATCAAACTCGCGAACTCAATTTCTGTACACTCTTTGGTGAGGAGTTGCAGATTCTGGGGAAGTATTCCGGACCCTCATAATATCCGGAAGGTTTCAGTCTAGTTAAACTTATTAAAGTGCTATCTGGAAGACGGTAACATCTTCAAGTCGTTCCTTTCCTTTAGAGAGAGATAGCCTGGACCTTTAGACCCAATTAAGCGTCTTATAGAATTCGGCTGTCTCTAACTTTAGTTGAAGGTGAACGTCTGGGGAATATGCCTGATCTGGGGTAGCCTGAAAAGGGCTAGGACTAGTAATTATCCCTTCAGCATTTCAGGACTTAAAATCCTTGAGCTAGTCATGCCAGCAATACACACTTATCCCATTAGCGACTTGAAGACGCTCTTTTCACCTCAAGCCTGAAGCTCTCAACCTCTTCTGGCTGCCATTACCACCTTCATTACAAGTGCTCAGCTTGTTTACTGAGACCAACTTCTTCAAGGTATATCTCATTAACTATTATATTTTTCAGATACAAAAGTAATATTTTATGTCCTGTTCACCCTGCTATTAACATAAAAATAACTCCAACACCACTTTCTCCCACTATTTAAATAAATCTCTGAGGGGGCTCTGGTAATCCACACAGATCAGGGACATGCAGACACAGAACAATCTATTACCAATTCCTTCACCCCATCATTTCCTTCACCACTACCCCCACCCTGGCTCCTCACCTTACTCTCTGTCATTCTAGGCTCCAGCACGCCTGCACCACTTTCTTCTCTTTACCAAAGTTCTGCCCTGCTACCTTGGGGTCCTCCTATTTCCAATGCCTGCTCTTTAAATCAATCTCCTAAAACACTGCCTGCCTATTCCCATTGCTTGCATACCCACTCTGCTGCCTTCGCTCAGCCTTTCCACTGCAAGAAAACTACCTCCAGCTCACTTCTTCCACCTTAAAACGCCACCTACCCTGCTACTTCTCTTTGCCTTTGGCACTAAAATGCGGTTTAACTTGCTTCCTCCGGCTGCACACTTCAGCCTTACGAATCACTGGCCTACTCGTTTTCTCATCCACCTTACTGGCCATTTAAAACAACACAAACATCTGACCTCAGAGAAACAAGGGTGGATACATAGAAGATGTCAAGCGAAATGCATAGACATAAAAATTATTTACAAACAAATGGACCAGATGTAATTCATATGTAAAAGAAAAGTCGCTGCAACAGATCAAGCAAATACACGCTCATACACACACAGGAGACAGAAACACATCAGGTCATAGAAAAGATACACACCAATGAAACAGATACAAACAGCAGTATCACTGAGACATACACATAACACATCCTGCAAATATCAATCTACACAGATCAGGGACACGCAGACACAGAACAATCTATTACCAATTCCTTCTGATTTGCCATGAACAATACCATAGGAATTCATTAGTATATGTAAAAACAAGTTGGATGCAATTTTTCGGTTCGAGGTGGCTTGGGTGCGGGACAGCTGCTTTCCGGGTTCCAGTCCTGCCGCCAACGACATCAGATGTACAAACGTGATTTCACATCAATTGGCCTTGTTAAGCCCACCCTGTAGACTTGCCGGCCAATTAACAGGAAGCCAGTGTCAGATGACATCAGTTGATGATGCGTCATCTGCCGACTTTCTTAAAGGCCAGGCACATTTTTTTTGACAGCTGATTTCTCAGTGTTTGACAGCATTGAGGTGCTGCAAACACTGACAATCACTGAGCAAAGGTGAGCTCTTGCACCCAGGCTCTCCAGTGACTCCCTCCTTAGGCTAGAACAGATGGTAGCTGCAGGTGAGGTTACAGAAGCGATCTGTCACTGGTGAGAGAGGTTCTCCCAATGTGAGGTGGGGCTACACATACAAATCAAAACTTGTTACCTACAGAAAAGTGTAAATGCATTAAAAATGATTTTCCCAACATTATCTTACCTCTGAAACTCACCAGTGCACCATTGGATTCTTCACACCACTTCTGCAGCTGTCATCAATGCAGAAACATTACAGTAGACCCACAGCACGCCGTACTTACCTGGTGTGGTGTCCGGACATCGGGAAGCCCGCAGTAGAACTGTCAAAATTGCAAAAAGCCTCTTAACTGCCTGTTAACAGCCTGTTAACAACCTGTTAACAAGCAGTTAAGTAGCTATAATCCTCTTCCCGCCGCTATGTGTCGGGTCCATGTGCAAATCAGGGACCTGACACTTGGGGAGATTGATTGGAGGTGGGTTGACAGCGGGTTTCTGACCCGCTGTCAATCTTTGCGATTTTGCCGGATGTCCCGCCTCCAAACCCGCCCCCTGAGCGCTGGCAAAATTCCGGCCGTTGTGACTAGTGTGCATTTGGTCTGTCACACTTGATATGCAAAGTATGCTTACACCTGATTTGGTCAAATTTCATATTCATAAGCAAGAAATCACAACTGAAGGGTTTATTTTGGGAAAAGGGTGAAAACAGACACTACGTGGATGCGGTGCTAATAAGACACGCCTGTTTAAAAGTCTGTTTTTAGTCTGCAATTTTGGGGCTACTTGCTGATTGCCATGATTTTAATGTACCTGGAGGCGCTAATGCGGACACCTGCACATTTAGCACTCAAGCACTGAGTAGGAGTAATTTTCGTGCAGCGTTATATGTAGCCTCCACGCACACACTTCCACTGAAGGTGTGGAGTGCGCTGGCTGACGGACAACGGCACGTATCAGGATGGCTCAGGGACCGAGGGAGAGGGCTCAAAGAGGCCCGTGCTTCATGCAGAGCCTGGAACCCATCCTCTCCAGTGTGGAGAGGCTGGCCAATTCCATCCAGTGACTTGTGGAGCCCAACATCATGCAGTGTCTGATGACTAAGGTCAAAGCTTCCACTGCAGTCATTGCCACTTCCATGGAATGCCAAACAGCTGCAACAGAAGCTCAAACACCTTCCATTTCACTACTCGCATCTTCCATGGAATGGCAAAGTGCTGCAATGGAAACTCAGGCAGCTGCCACGGTGGCTCTGGGCTCCTCGGTTGAAAGGGGCTTGCAGAGTGTCTCAGCTGCCCAGAGATCTGTCCACCAGCAGATCAGTGGGCTGGCTGAACAGACGCCCTGAGGTAGAGGCATCTCTCTCTCTCCCCCATTCTCTCTCTCCCCCATTCTCTCTCTCCCCCATTCTCTCTCTCCTCCATTTTCTCTCTCTCTGCCCTGTTCTCTCTCTCTGCCCCTTCACTCTCTCTCTGCCCACTTTTCTCTCTCTCTGCCCCCTTTTCTCTCTCTCTACCCCTTTTTCTCTCTCTCTCTGCCCCATTCTCTCTCTCTCTCTCTGCCCCATTCTCTCTCTCTCTCTCTGCCCCGTTCTCTCTCTCTCTCTGCCCCTTCTCTCTCTGAGCATGCTTGCTCCCACCCCACCACTCCATCATTGCCCTTGCAGTTGCCTGTCAGCCAGGCGACCAAGACTGCTCAAGCCCATGCTGAGATGGTGCAATCTGAAGCCGAGCCATCACAGCCCACAGCCTCTCGAGGATGTCCCAGGAGGACATTGGAACTGCCCTCTTCAGCATCTCAGCAGTCATCCACCTCATGTGCTGCTGCCACTCGGGTTTCACTTTGTAGAAGTGCGAGAGTAGGCAAGAGCACTTATAGGATAGCCACTAAGGGTAAGCACCAGGTTGAATAGATTAATATTTGTAAGTGGTGTTGGTTATGTCATCTTTTCATTGTTTGTTTTTGCTCTAGATAAAGATTGAATATGGTAATTGTGTAGTGCTGGAATTGGTGTTTTTTTATTGTGTTGTTCATGGGAAAGGGGTTGAAAGGATTAAGTGCAGATGGTGGACCTCTTGATGGATCCTCAGTCATGGAAGATAAGGCAAGTGACAACAGTGCTCCGAGGTCTGATGGTGGAAGATGTCTCTCAAAAGCGGTCTTCAATTAGATGGCGCCGAGCATTCCTCCCAAGTCCGGGCCGACTACCTGTGATGTTTCCCCTCGTCTTTCTCAACCTCCTCCTCTTGTGTCTCCTGAGCTTGACTATCTGGCACCATTGCTGGTGGTAACGGCTTGTGTCTCATGATCAGCAGATTGTGGAGCATGTAGCAAGTCACCACGAATCTGGAGCCCTCCTCCCTTTAGGTGAAGTCCTCCGAGAATTTGTGAAATAAATGTTGAAGTCTTGACAAAGTGCCCCAGAAAGTCTCCCAATGTGTATCAAAGGTTCTCTTCAAATGCAGTGTAGCCAGTCGATCTCCAGCAGCAAGTGAACAGTGAAAGCTGAGCGTGGCTTTAAGTAGCGCTCGCAATCCTCACCAATGACTTCTTTACTCCTGTTCAGCTGGTTGCTGTTAGGAGAGCTTGTTAATTGAAGCACTAGCCAGCAAAATAGCGTGCACGTTCGGAGTCACTTTAATTGGTAATCAGAGCCATAATGATCCTCGGGCGGCCATTCCTAGAGAGCACTTTAACTCCTTTTACCAAGATGGCGTCTTGCGCTAAAGGCAGGCTAATCAGGCATTGCAGCTCAAGACCCCATCTTGACCACCTAGGAGGCTCTTTAGCGCTTAAAGTATCGGGGCAAAATCGCCCCCAAGGAATATTTGAATCTAGTGCGAAGGAACCAGGTAGCTAAACTTCTAACAAGGAACTGCTAAGGACACTTGAAATCAATGAATCAAGCTTTTTCATAAAAGGTCTCAGCATGCACCTGTGTAAACAACTTTAAAAAATGTATATGATTGGCTCATTCACAGAATCGGTCAGGATTTCCTGCTTGCTAGATCTGCCCCCTCCAATAGAAAATTATTGAGTATAAAAACACCCTGAGACTTAAGCACATATTGCAGGCTGACAATGTAGTCCAATACAGAGGGAGTGCTGCATTGTCAATGGTGCTATCTATTAGATGAGATGTCAAACCAAGGCCCTATCTGCCTGCTCAGCTGGATATAAAAAAAATCACATGGCACTATTCAAAGAAATGCAAAGGAGTTCTGGTATCCTGGCCAAAAGTGATCCCTCAATCAACACCACTAAAAAAGATTAACCGATTGTTTCTGCAATGCTGTTTGTGGAACCTTGCTGTATTAAAATCATTACATTTCAAAAGGAAAAGTATCTTCTAGATACAAGAAAGTTGCCAATCATCCTCTTTTGTGTTAGATCCGTGATTCTGAGAGTATGATGTTTTCCAATAACTACACGGATGCTGTAACTTAACAATCAACAGGTGTTTACTGGAGTAGGGTAGTCTCAAGACTGGGAGTACAGAGGCATGCTCAAGGCTTATATACAGGTGTGGTCACTGCCGGTACTACAGTATACAGCAGCTGTAAAAGTAGTTCTCTCTTAAAGGTACATACACTACAATTCCTCCCCTTTCAGATTAGCAGTACCCATAATATTCAAATAACAATTAACACTTTAACATGTACATTAAACAGAAATAGTCCATTTATAGATTCAGTCTTGGGGCGGCTTCCTGATCCTTTCTGGAGTGCCTTTCCTGAGGTTCTTGTTCTTGGTGCGGAGGCGATTCTGGCCCCTTTTCGTCGGTTAGTTCATCAGTTTCCACTGCTACTGTTTCTGAGGTAGATGCCACCGGTATGTCGGGTTCATCCCAGGTACGCGAGACATGGGGTTGACTCATTCCTGTGACGCTAAGATCTGGCCGACGTGGTGTCTCACAATGTTCTCCCCGACATCCACTGTGTACATTAATGGCCCCTGCCGTGTGCATATCGTTCCGGGTTGCCATTTCTCTGTTCGGTAGTCAAGGGCCAAGACTGGTTGTCCTACGTTGAAGCTCCTTGTCGGCTTCTCATTGATGTGCTGAAATTGTTTATCCTCAACATTTCTTCGCACATTTGGTCTGAGCAAATCCAGACGAGATCTCAACCTTCGGTTAAAGAACATCATGGCCGGGGTCTGGTTGGTAACTGCATGTGTCGCATTTCTGTAGGCTAACAGGAAATTGTCCACCTTATGCTGTAGTGCAATTTCATCATCGCACATGGCCTTTATCGCCTTTTTAAAGGTTTGTACGAACCTCTCAGCCAATCCATTTGTGGCTGGTTGATACGGGGCGGATGTGTAATGCCTTACCCCATTCCTTCTCATAAATTTCCAAAACTCTTCGGACACAAACTGTGGTCCATTATCAGAGCAAATTTGCTCTGGCAAGCCGTTCCTGGCAAATATGGTCCGTAGGACTGCAATTGTTTTCTCTGTAGTGGTTGAGGACATTTTTATCACCTCAGGCCATTTCGAGTGCGCATCCACTGCTATTAAGAACATTGAGTCCATGAATGGACCAGCAAAATCAATATGCACCCGTTGCCATGGAGAGGAGGGCCACTCCCATGGGTGTAGAGGGGCATGTGGTGGTGCATTTTGGACCTTCTGGCATCCTGAGCAGCTCTTGGTTAGGTCCTCGATTTGTTGTTCGATCCCCGGCCACCACACATAAGCCCTAGCAAGGCTTTTCATTTTCACCCCTCCCAGATGACCTTCATGAAGCTCATTGAGCACTCTCTCCCTTAACTTGGGTGGAATCACCACTCGGGATCCACACATCACTGTCCCCTGGCATACTGACAGCTGTTCTCTTCTGGATGAGAATGCTGGCAACAGTGAGTCGCCATGTGTTGGCCATCCCCTCACCGTCAAATCATATACCCGAGACAGTGTCGGATCATTGCGGGTCTCCTTCTCTATATCCGCGTTAGTTACTAGCAATCGTTCAATTATTGACGAATAAAATATCTCGATAGGGTCCACTGCTGGTGCTTTCTCCACAGTAGGCAGTGGCAGGCGTGATAGCCCATCAGCGTTTCCATGCTGTTTCGTGCCTTTATATTCTGTTTCATATTGGTTCGCCCCTAGAAAAAGGGACCATCTTTGTAACCGTTGTGCAGTCATCACCGGAACGCCCTTCTTTGGATTAAGATGGAGACAAGTGGCTGGTGGTCAGTCAGCAAGGTGAACTTCTGCCCATGCAGATAGTGGTTGAATTTTTTTACTCCCCATACTAGGCTGAGGGCCTCCCTGTCACTCTGGGCGTAGTTGCGCTCGGCTGAGGTTAGTGACCGAGACGCAAAGGCTACTGGCCTCTCCAACCCGTCTGGTAATTTGTGCGACAGCACCGCTCCACTACCATAAGGTGATGCATCACATGCCAAACGAATTGGTAGTGCTGGGTTGAAATGGGCCAACACCTCTTTTGATGTGATCAATTCTTTGCACTTCTGGAAAGCTCGTTTACGTTCGTCATTCCACTTCCATGGTACCCCCGTTTGCAGTAGGGTGTTCAGTGGGTGTAATACTGTAGACAAATTTGGTAAGAACTTATGGTAGTAGTTCACCAGCCTGAGGAACGACCTCAGTTGTGACACATTTTCCGGTGCTGGAGCCTTGACTACTGCCTCAATTTTTTCAGGGGACTTATGTAACCCCTCTTCATCAATAACGTGGCCACAATACGAGATCTGCTTCTGGAAAAACTCGCACTTGTGGCGATTAGCTCGTAGCCCATATTCCTTTAATCTAGTGAGCACCTTCTCCAGGTTGGCGAGGTGATCACTGTCATTTTCGCCCGTGACCAGGATGTCGTCCAAATAACACTGGGTCCCTGGAATTCCTTGCAGGACTTGATCCATCACACTTTGCCAAATAGCCGGAGCCGATGCTACCCCGAACACCAGCCGGTTGTATTGGTAGAGACCTTTATGAGTGTTGATCATGAGGTATTGTTTCGAGGCTTCTTCTACCTCCATTTGCAAGTACGCCTGGGCTAGATCAATTTTGGTGAAGTGTTTACCTCCAGATAGCGAGGCGAAAATAACCTCAATCCGTGGAAGTATCGTGTGAAGGACTGGGTTCACTGTCACCTTAAAATCCCCACAGATGCGGACCTTCTTTGGTTCCCCAGGCATATTACTCAACGACCTCTTCATTACAGGAATGATGGGTGTAGCCCACTCGCTCCAGTCTACTTTGGACAGTACTCCTGAACGTTCCAACCCTTCCAGCTCTGCCTCGACGGCTGGTCGGATCGCATAAGGCACTGGTCTGGCCTTAAGAAACTTTGGGCTTGCATTTTCCTCTATTTTAATCGTTGCTGTTATGCCTTTTAGTGTTCCGAGTCCCTCCTGGAACACTTCTTTTGCGTCAGTTAGCATTTTTGACAGTCGTCCAGGTGTGATGTCGTCATCCTTTTTGGCCTCAACATTCAGTGCCTGTATGGAATGCCAATCTAATTGTATCTTCCGGATCCATTCACGTCCTAGTAGTGGTGGTCCTCCATCTGGCAATACATATAGGTCCATTTTAGGTATTTCCTGGCCTTTGTATATCACTTTCACCCTTATTTTTCCTTTGGGGTAGACTTTTTGCCCCGTGTACGTCTTCAAGACAATCTCTGTATCTTTCAAGGGTATATGTGAAAATAGCCGCTTGTAGTCCCTTTGGTTTATGACTGTTAGGGCTGATCCTGTGTCCAATTCCATTTTCAATTGGACTCCGTCTATCTTGAGTGTGACCCAGATAGTCTGGTGATCCTCCATTTTGGTTACCTTATGTAGTTTCAGACAACCCAGCTCCTTGCTTCCGGAGTCTGTATCACTTTTCTGTTCGTCTGAACTACTGTCCATCACCTTATGTACCTTTTTTACTTCTCCTGTGGAGATTTCTTGCTGTTGGTTTTCTTCCCTGACCTGCAGACTCTTGCTATGTGTCCTGCTTTACCACACTGTCTGCACACTTGGTCCTTGAACCAGCAATCCTTCTGGTCGTGTGTTGTTCTGCCTCAGCGATAACACTTCCCTAACGACTCCCACTAAATTCAGCGGGAGTTTAGCGGCGGCGGTAACCGGTAGCGCCCCGCTCCACTGCACAGGCAATGACGACATCATCACCGTGCGCAGCGCCCATTTTAACCCTGCCTGCAAAATTGGCCTGCACCCCCTAAATCTGTGCTGGTTCAGGGGGCGGGAATGGAGCGGCAGGAGGCTCATGGGGCACTAAGGAAAGGGGTTGGCAGGTGGGGGAATAAAGATCGGCCGATTTACTTGTCGCGGCTTGTTGCGTCTTTGAACGCGGGGTCTGTGCCGCGATCTGGCAGCCCGGCACTCCTCTTGTGTGCCGGGCTGCTGGCATGGCACCCCGCTCCCCGGTGGTTCAGGTAGAGCCCCGCAGAATTGTGGGCTTGGGCCCTCCCCTTTAATGAGGGGAAGAGCCCTTCCATGCGGCTGCGCTACGTGGCCCAATGCATAACGCTGCAGAAGGCACCACCCAATATTTGGGGTTAGTGCTCTAAGAAGGGGCGCTAAAAGTGAAGTTAGCGATCGCTGGCGCTATTTTTCACCGGGCGCTAAATTTAGCGTCCAGGCGATGTTAGCGGCCCAAAATATTCGCTAGCGAATTTTTCCCCCTTCATGTCCTCCAATTTACTATAAAATGCAGTGGTCATCATATAGCTTGTCAAAATCAATCTCAACGCGAAGACCTTTAGCCAGCTTTTCAACATCAGACCATTTCATTTCATCATCCAATGCGAGGATTGACAGTTGTTTGAAAACAGATGTCTCAAAATCATACCATTTCTCAAGGTTTGCAATGCAACTTGACAATGTCTTATCTGCTTCCTCATTAAATTTTCTCCTCTTTGCTAGAGAGACATTTCATAAAATAGTCCGAGCTAATTGAAAGAACTTGTCCTCTTTCCTACTCTGCAATTTAGCACAAATACCTTCTATAACACAGTGTAGCTCTGTGCAGGTGACATTGTTCATTCTAGCTTTTTGAGTGCTTCTGAAATGTTACCATCAGGTTATAGGAAGTAAATGTAACAAAGAGGAAGAGAGAAGAGACTCCTGATAATCCTCATTGACTGCTTCCCATATAATCTTTGTGCATTCTTCTTCCCCCCTCCGAAACAAAATATTCCTTTAATGCAGGCCAGAATTGCAGGACTCACTTCACCTCAGGCAGAAAAGACAGCCACCTTGTTGGCACAAGACACAGAAGTTCTTTGTACTCAATTTCTTCAAAGTCAAAAAATGAACTGAGAGATTCTGCCTTTATAGCGGAGGAAAAGAACATGTTATATACTTTCATAATAAGAAATTCCACATCAAGACGCAAAGCTTTCATGCTGTTTTTAGCACAGTTACGAATTACATGGCACTTGCATCCAACCTGAATCATTTTGTCGTTCAGTAGTTTCAGCTTCTGGTAAACTGATTGTGTTTCCCAAAATGGTCAGAGGCATTATCAGCTACATAGGACAAAACGCAGTTTCTACTGAGGCCGTTCTCTTCTAAAATGTTCAACAGGCGTGCAGCAATGGCATCACTTGTCTCACTGTTATCATGGTAAAAATCAAGTAAGCCATGTTTAATCCCTTCTATCCTTAAAATATATCGAACAACTACAGGAAAAATCATCTTATTTCCCTCATTTGAGGTATCCGTTTCAACTGAGAAAAAATGCGCTAATTGAAGATCATTAACAAAAGGGTCTGTGATTTCAGAGCTAAAACATTCTCAGTGATGCTACTTGCTTTTATGCATCCACAAGTCTTTTTTTTTGCAATTTCTGAACCAGGTAGAAACTTAGGAAGCAACATAAGTAATGAATCACACCATGGTAAACTCCTATTTCTACTGCTGTCACGAGGTTTTGCTGAGGTGAGTCCTTTGTTGCAAAAAAAAAGTAATATTAAATGGCTGTTCTCAATTTTTCACCACAGGTTTGTGTCTTGCACGTTCTGTATACATGACAATGGCTCTTCTCCCTTCATAGTTTGTGGCAAATGGTTGAAGACACGAGGTACATTCAGCTGTGGATTAATTGATTTTGTAAAGCCAATTTTTATATTTGGGATTATCCTTACTCCAGTTGTCATTGTAAGTACAATAGTACTTATTTTTTAAAGATACCTTCAGAGCTACTTGGTTATGAAGGGTCAACATCAAAATTCTCCATTGAAAACTGGATTAGTGCAGAACCCTGTTACTGGTTGCAAACCACAGTTAGGCTTGGTTTCTATGATAAAGTGAAATATTACTGACTTTATGGTAGCATTGTGGCAGAGCCACTGAATGACTCTGGGCAACTGTACATAATTCCCTTTAACGATGTTCCAACACCAGCCTAAGCCTGTACCATTGTGTTAGACATTACTTTGTTTTGTATATAGTGTTTGTATGCACGGGGCGTGGCCCCTTTAAGAGCGCGGGAAAACGCGGGCAAACGCGATGACGTCACGTCGCAAACCATGTGACTGCTCAGGCAGTCCTCGTGGAATCTCCATCTTGTTAAGACCTGTTTTCGTGGCTCTCCTGTATCGACCTCATCAAACTGTTTGAACTCGTTTAGTCTTACATTAAAGGCCTGTTTGATTGATCTCCTGAGTCAACCTCAGTTATTAGTTAGGAATTCGTCAATTCCTACATTGGTGACCACATTTTTTGTGAACGTTTTTCACAAAAAGGACACAGCATGGAGGCCAGCACCGTTTCGCTGAAGCTACCGCAGTTCTGGGAGCAGCAAGCGACCTCGTGGTTCATTTAGGTCGAGGCCCAATTCGCCCTGAGGGACATCGCTGCGGATCAGACCAAATATCTCTATGTGGTCTCCGCACTCGACAGCTCTACTGCCTCGCGGATCGTCAGCCTCCTCGAGAATCCTCCAACAGAGCGCAAGTATGAAACCCTCAAGGCGCGATTGCTGCAAGTTTTCAGGCTCACTAAAGCGGAGCGTGCCCGTCGATTGCTGGCTATGCCCGGGTTCGGGGACTCCAAGCCTTCAGAGTTAATGAGCCAAATGCTCACACTCCTTGGCTCCGAACCGGAATGCTTCCTATTCCGTGAAATATTCCTCAGCCAGCTACCGGAACAGGTGCAAGCCGAACTGGCCAGATCCAAAGTTGAGGACTGCGCAGCACTCGCGGCAGAGGCGGACAAAATTTTCACGGTTACCCAGCAGCCCTGCGCCGCCACGAGGCGCCCATCCCCCACAGATGCCGCACCAGCTCGTCAGCCTGCTGGGCTGTGTTTCTACCACGCGCAATTCGGCGCGAAAGCGAGATGTTGCCGCCCTCCCTGCAGCTTCCCCCAAAATAAAACAACTACGACCACTGAGGAACGGGTCTAACGGGCGCCCCACGGCCGCAATAACGATCGGCAACGCGGGCAAGTTGCTGTTTATCACCGATACTCTCTCCAGTCATCGTTTTCTGTGTGACACCGGGGCGCAGTGCAGCATATTACCCACGTCTGCCCTTGACGTGCAGACTGGGATTCACGACCTCGCCCTTGAAGCGGCCAATGGCGGAGCGATTCGGACCTTCGGCAGACGGCGGGTGCAGTTGTGTTTCGGGGGCCAACGTTTTTACTGGGAGTTTGTGACGGCCAAGGTTTCGCAACCCATTCTTGGTGCAGATTTCCTGTGCGCCAACAGCCTCCTGGTTGACGTGAGGAACCAGTGGTGGATCAACGCGGCAACTTTTCATTCTATCCCTTGTTACCGCAGTAACACTACGTCGCGCACCGTCGCCTGTGCTTTTCCGGCTCCGGATGAGTTCGCTCGCCTGCTTGGCGAATTCCCCGACCTGACAAGACCCACATTCTCCTCCACAGCCACGAAACATGGTGGGGAACACCACATCACCACCAATGGCCCCCCAGTCTATGCGCGGGCCCGGCGCCTGGAACCTGGCAAGCTGGCGGTCGCAAAAGCGGAGTTCGCGGCCATGGAACGGTTAGGGATTATTCGCCGGTCGAATAGTCCCTGGTCTTCACCCCTCCACATCGTCCCGAAGCCTGGCGGTGGATGGTGGCCATGCGGCGACTATCGACGCCTAAATGACACCAGCACTCCTGATCGGTACCCGATCCCCCACATCCAGGATTTCTCCGCCCATTTGGCAGGGAACACTGTCTTCTCGAAAGTCGACCTCGTCCGGGGCTACCACCAGGTCCCCGTTATTCCCCAAGACGCCCAGAAGACTGCAGTCATCACCCCATTCGGCCTTTTCGAGTTTTTAAGAATGCCGTTTGGGTTAAAGAACGCCGCCCAGGCTTTCCAACGCCTGATGGACTCCGTGCTGCAGGACCTCAAGTTCCTCTTCGTCTACCTGGACGATATTCTCATTGCCAGTCCCACTAAAGAAGAACACATCTGTCACCTTCGCACCCTTTTTCGACGTCTCAGCCAACGCGGCCTGATTACCAACCCAGCCAAGTGTCAGTTTGGCCTGCAACAAATTGATTTCCTGGGGCATCGCATCACTTCAGAGGGAGCGGTTCCTTTACAAGCGAAGGTAGAGGCGGTGATGTCCTTTCCACGCCCACAAACCATTAAGGCCCTGCAGGAATTCCTAGGCATGGTAAACTATTACCACCGTTTCGTGCCTAAGGCAGCACTACTCATGCAGCCCCTGTATGGGGCCCTCAAGGACAAGACTGGCAAAGATACGGTAGACTGGACGGTTGACATGGCCCGGGCGTTCGCCGACACCAAAAGCACCTTGGCCAATGCGACTATGCTGGCGCACCCGCTGCCAGGAGCCACCATCGCCCTCACCACCGACGCGTCAGACTATGCAATCGGCGCCGTGCAAGAGCAGTGGGTGAACGGGACGTGGCAGCCGTTGGCATTCTTCAGCCGTCAACTACGGCAGAACGAGAGAGCATATAGCACGTTCGACAGGGAGTTGCTCGCTCTTTTTCTGGCCATCCGCCATTTTCGCTTCCTCCTGGAAGGACGTCCCTTCACCGCCTTCGTGGACCATAAGCCGCTCACCTTCGCCATGGCCAAGACCGCCGAACCGTGGTCATCCCGACAGCAACGTCAACTGACCTACATATCCGAGTTCACCACGGATATACAGCACGTGGCCGGTAAGGACAACCTGGTGGCCGACTGCCTCTCCCGCGTGACGGTCAATACGGTTCATTTAGGTATCGATTACACCCTCATGGCAGCAGATCAAGCCTCGGACCCAGAAGTCCAGGCCTACAGAACCACCGTCACTGGCCTCCAGTTGGCCGACGTCAAGTTCCATGCGGCAGGTACCACGCTCTTGTGTGACGTCTCCGTATGAGACCCTCGCCCTGTCGTACCGGCCGTCTGGCGCCGCAAAGTGTTCGACGCCATACATGGGTTATCACACCCAGGAATGAAGGCCTCTCAGAAGCTGATGTCAGCGAAATTCGTATGGCACGGCATGCACAAGGATGCCAAAAAGCCAAAGTACAGCGTCACATCAAAGCTCCGTTGGCCACCTTCACAGTTCCGGAGCGATGGTTTGACCATGTCAATGTGGACCTGGTGGGTCCACTCCCACCCTCCCATGGTTTTTCACACATCCTGACCATGGTTGACCGCACCACCAGATGGCCAGAGGCAGTTCCTCTATCATCCACTACTTCGGCAGACGTGGCCAGGGCGTTCATTTCCACCTGGGTCGCCCGTTTCAGAGTGCCCGCTGATATTTCTTCAGACAGGGGACCACAGTTTTCCTCTGAACTCTGGAATGCAGTGGCCCAAGGACTCTGTGTCAAATTACACCGCACCACAGCCTACCACCCACAGGCGAATGGTCTCTGTGAACGTTTCCACCGGTCACTGAAAGCCGCCCTGAGGGCCAGCCTCTAGGACGCTGGATGGGCAGACAAGCTACCGTGGGTCCTGTTGGGCCTTCGCACGGCCCCCAAAGAAGACCTTCACTCTTCATCCGCGGAGCTGGTGTACGGTCAACCGCTGCGAGTCCCAGGGGATTTCCTACCAGAATCGACGAAGCCTTGGTCCGCGTCTGACCAGCTTACTAGTCACCAAGAGGTGGCCAGATGTTTCGCGCCAGTGCCCACTTCGCACCACGGGCTGCAGAGTTCGCACGTTCCCCCGGAGCTTGACAAGGCTGAGTACGTCTTTATTCGCCACGATGCTCATCGGGATCCACTCAAGGCCCCATATACTGGTCCCTTCCGCGTGTTGGAGGCAGGGGACAAAACCTTCAAGGTAGATGTCGGTGGTAAACCGGACCACATTTCAGTCGATCGATTAAAGCCGGCACATCTGGACCTCGACCGCCCCGTCGAGACAGCACAACCGCCGAGACGAGGTCGGACACCCATCGCCGTTACGGCAGACCAAGTGCAACCGCCCGCCAGACCGCCAGCCGCCCAACAGCCTCCGCCTCAGGAGTACAGGAGTCATTCTGACAGGCTCATCAGACCACCTCACCGCTTGACTTTGTCCGTTAAAGCGAATTCTGGGGGGGCGCATGTGGCGGAGCCACTGAATGACTCTGGGCAACTGTATATAATTCCCTTTAACGATGTTCTAACACCAGCCTAAGCCTGTACCATTGTGTTAGACATTACTTTGTTTTGTATATAGTGTTTGTATGCACGGGGCATGGCCCCTTTAAGAGCGTGAGAAAATGCGGGCAAACGCGATGACGTCACGTCGCAAACCACGTGACTGCCCAGGCAGTCCTCGTGGAATCTCCATCTTGTTAAGACCTGTTTCGTGCTCTCCTGTATCGATCTCAACAAACTGTTCGAACTCGTTTAGTCTTACATTAAAGACCTGTTTGATTGATCTCCTGAGTCGACCTCAGTTATTAGTTAGGAATTCTGTGGTGCATGTAACCTGTTCCACCTTAAGAGAACTACCTTAAGAGATGTACTACTTTCTCTTGGCTGCTGTATACTGTAATACTGTAATACCGGTGGGCAGTTTGCTGGGCAGTTCAGCCCTGACCTTCGAATAGTAAAGACCTGTTAAAAGTTATTCTTGTTGTCTGTGTCCAGTGATTGATCCTAAACATAACTGGGACATACAGACTCAACAGTGGCGACGAGTCCGATCTTACCCTGCGGCAAATTTACATCCAAGGCAACTTCGTCCTCAAAACGGGCGTCGAGAAGAGGCATCCGCCCTCATCATCCTGCTGAGCACCATCGCACGGGAGGCATCGAGAACCCGGGTTAAAAAGAAAAAGAATTCTGACCACGAAGCCCTCCATCAGCGACAGGCAGTGATCATTCCTTCTACCGCGGTGGTGGGTAAGCCGATCAGCGACACGAGCAGAAAGTCGGCCGCGTTGACTGTGGAGTAGGGGAGGGAAAACGGAGGAATAAGGGCGGAGAGCTCGACCACGGCCGGTAGAAAGGGCCGGGCTGCAATCGAGGCCGAGAGGCGCAGCGACTGGGGCAGCTTAAGGCTCGAGAGCCGCGGAGAACTCAAACGCAGCCGGTGTACAGGTCCGGGCTGCGAGCGGGGCTGCGAGGCAAAGCAGCGTCGGGCAGTTGAGAAGCTTAAGGCACGAGAGCCGCGGAGAATTCAAACGCAGCCGGTGTAAAGGACCGGGCTGCAAGCGGGGCTGCAAGGCAAAGCAGCGTCGGGGAGTGAGAACCGCTGGGGAGGCGAGAACGGCAGCAGCAAGGCAATCGCCATTGCAGCCAGCGGGGGAAGAAGGCAAACGCGGGAATCCGCCATTGTAGTCGGCGGGGAAGAAGACGAGTGCGGGAAAGACCGCCAAGCGCGGGAAGCCGCCATTTTAGTAGGCGGGGGAAGAAGACAAGCGCGGGAAGCCGCCATTTAAAAAAAAACTTTAAAAATTTTAAAAACTTGCAAGGATGCCTAAACATGGGAGCATTAATACCTTTGATAGTGATGTCGAAGATTGGACCACGTATGTAGAACGCATGGAAGTTTATTGTAAAGCAAATAAGGTACCAGATGATGAGAAAGCATTAACCTTATTAAGCTCAATGGGGGCGAAGACATACGGGCTATTGAAGCACCTTCTATCACCAAATAAACCGGCGGATCAGACCTTCGCGAATATTGTTACTGTCCTGAAAAATCATTTAAACCCCACGCCGCTGATGATAGCGGAATGATTTAAATTTTACAGAAGAACACAGTTGAAAGACGAAAGCAACGCTGAATTTTTAATTGAACTACGTAAGCTATCGAAGTACTGTCAGTTTGGGACAGGGCTAGCAGATGCGCTGAGAGATAAATTTGTGTGTGGATTGTTAAAAGAAGGAACACAAAAGTGACTGCTTGAAGAGAATGATCTTACGCTTGATAAAGCTGTCACTATTGCAGCATCGCAAGAAGCCGCAGCAAGAAGCACTGTGGAAATGCAACTACGGTCACCGGGACTCTGCACCAATCAAATGGTCTTGAGTACAGTAAAATGTTATCGTTGTGGAAAGACAACGCACGATCAGAACCAGTGCTGGTTCAAAAATCAGGAATGCAGAAAATGTGGCAGGCTTGGTCACATAGCTAAAGTATGCCGGTCAGGAAAGAAGACCAGCAACAAAAAGTCACTGCAGGAAAAGTACAAAAAGGTACACAAGGTGACAGAGAACAGTTCGAACGAACAGAAGTCAGATTCAGATGCCAGCAGTAATGAACTGGGTAGTCTAAGAGTACACAATGTTGGTAAGGAAGCAGACCTCCAAACAATTTGGGTCACACTTCAGATAGCAGGAGTCCAAGTGAAGATGGAATTGGACACTGGATCGGCATTGACGGTCATGAATAAGAAAGATTACAAAAGGTTATTCCCACATATTCCCCTACGGGATACGGAGATTGTATTGAAAACATACACGGGGCAAAGAGTATACCCCATCGGGAAGATAGAGGTAAAGGTGGTCCACAAGGGCAAAGAAAGCCGAGGAATGGACTTATATGTGCTACCTGAGGGAGGTCCACCACTACTGGGACGGGAGTGGATTAGGAAAATAAATATGGACTGGCATTCCTTAAAAGCACTAACGGTAGATTCCGGTACAAAAGATGTCAAACCTAAACAATTGTCCAGAATATTGGACGATGCTAAAGAGGTGTTCCAACAAGGACTGGGAACACTGAGAGGAATTACGGCAAACATCAAGGTTGAAGAACATGCAAACCCGAAATTTTTCAAAGCCAGACCGGTACCTTATGCAATACGACCTGCTGTGGAAGCTGAGCTGGAAGGGCTAGAACGTTCAGGAGTACTGTCTAAGGTAGACTGGAGTGAGTGGGCCACGCCCATTGTCCCAGTCATGAAGTGTTCATCGAGCAACAAGCCGGGGGAACCGGGGAAGGTTCGCATCTGTGGTGATTTCAAGATCACTGTTAATCCGGTGCTTCACACGGTGCAGTATCCGCTGCCACGGATTGAGGATATCTTCGCTTCGTTGTCTGGCGGGAAACACTTCACCAAGATAGACCTGGTGCAGGCGTACTTACAGATGGAAGTTGAGGAAGAGTCACGCCAGTATCTCACGATCAACACGCATAGAGGCTTGTACCGGTATAATAGACTGGTTTTTGGAGTGGCATCGGCTCCAGCAATTTGGCAGAGGGCCATGGAGCAGGTATTACAGGGAATTCCAGGTACACAATGTTACCTGGACGATATTCTGATTACAGGAGATGATGACGAGGAACACCTTGCAAACTTGGAACTGGTGCTCACCAGATTGAAAGAATATGGTCTTCGAGTTAATCGCCAGAAATGTGAATTCTTTCAGAAGCGGATCTCGTACTGTGGTCATGTCATCGACCAGGAGGGGCTTCATAAGTCTCCTGACAAGATCGAAGCTGTTGTGAAGGCTCCCGCTCCGGATAATGTATCCCAATTGAGGTCGTTTCGAGGGTTGATTAACTATTACCATAAGTTTCTGCCAAATTTATCCACGGTGCTGCACCCGCTGAACGCTCTTTTGCAGAAGGGAGTACCATGGAAGTGGAGCGAGGACTGTAAGAGGGCCTTTCGCGAAAGCAAGGCATTGATCACCTCAGCAGAAGTGTTGGCTCACTTCAACCCAACGCTGCCTATTCGTTTGGCTTGTGATGCTTCTCCATATGGTATTGGGGCAGTACTCTCACACAAGTTGCCAAATGGCCAGGAGAGGCCAGTTGCGTTCGCATCCAGATCATTGACCTCCGCTGAGCGCAACTATGCTCAGATAGATAGGGAGGCTCTCAGCCTTGTGTGGGGAGTAAAGAAGTTTAATCATTACCTGCAGGGCCAAAAGTTTACGCTTCTGACAGACCACCAGCCGTTGGTATCCATTTTTAACCCTAAGAAGGGTGTTTCGGTGATTACAGCACAGAGACTCCAGAGATGGTCCCTTTTCCTAGGGGCACATCAATATCAGATAGAATTCAAAGGTACAAAACAGCATGGTAATGCTGATGGGCTGTCGCGCCTGCCACTACCTACAGAGGAGGAGGCACCGACGGTTGACCCTGTTGAGTTATTTCACTCGACCATCATCGAATGTTTACCAGTCACCAATGCAAGTATTGAAAGAGAAACCAGGAACGACCCGACACTGTCCAGGGTCTACGAAGTGACAGTGAAGGGATGGCCAGCACATGGTGATCCACTGTTACCGGCATTCTCAGCAAGACGAGAACAGCTGTCCGTCTGTCAAGGAACATTGATGTATGGAACAAGGGTGATTATTCCTCCTAAGTTAAGAGAGAGAGTTCTAAAGGAACTGCATGAAGGTCATCTGGGGGGAGTCAAGATGAAAAGTCTTGCTAGGGCTTATGTGTGGTGGCCGGGTATCGACCAACAGGTAAAGGAGCTGACGAAAAGCTGCTCAGGGTGCCAAAAAGTGCAAAATGCACCTCCGATTGCACCGCTGCATCCATGGGAATGGCCTTCAACCCCATGGCAACGTGTACATATTGACTTTGCTGGTCCTTTCATGGACTCCATGTTTTTAATTGCGGTGGACGCACATTCTAAATGGCCAGAAGTGATTAAGATGACTACCACTACCTCGGAAAAGACGATCGCGGTGTTAAGAACGATATTTGCGAGAAATGGATTGCCAGAACAAATATGTTCAGACAACGGACCGCAGTTCGTGTCAGAAGAATTCCAGAGATTCATGAAGAAGAATGGGGTGAAACATTATACCTCTGCCCCATATCATCCGGCTACAAACGGGTTGGCCGAGAGATTTGTACAAACGTTTAAAAAAGCAATAAAGGCCATGAGCGAAGATCAGATTCCACTACAACACAAGGTGGACAAATTCCTACTGGCATATCGAAACGCCACTCATGCAGTGACAAACCAAAGTCCTGCCATGATGTTCTACAACAGGAGGTTGCGGTCCAGGTTGGACTTGTTAAAACCAAATGTGCGGAGGGAAGTTGAAAACAAACAGTTCCAGCATATAAATAACAAGACCACTCGGAGTTTCGAAATAGGACAACCAGTGTTAGCCCGGGACTATAAAAATGAGAAATGGCAATCTGGAACAATTCGGGCCAGACAAGGACCCCTGATGTACACGGTAGATATTGGTGAAAATGTAATACGGCGTCATGCTGACCAACTGGTAGAATCGAGAACAAGGGTCAAACCCATGGTTACGGCAGAGACAACCGTGAAAGAAGTTAGTGAACCTGAAGCATCTACCTCAGAAGTGAATGTACCTGATGATGATGTCCAATCCATAAGAGACCAACTAGATGAGTCACCCCAGCAACTCGAATCAGGAGGCCTCCTCAGAGACTGAATCTTTGAACTGTTTTGCATGAAGTTGTATATATGTTATTATGTTATGTTAAATGGGGATATAACTGTTAAGCTAAAAAGGGAGGATTGTGGTGTATGTAACCTGTTCCACCTTAAGAGAACTACCTTAAGAGATGTACTACTTTCTCTTGGCTGCTGTATACTGTAATACTGTAATACCAGTGGTGACCACACCGGTATATAAGTGTTGTGCAAGGATTTGCTGGGCAGTTCAGCCCTGACCTTCGAATAGTAAAGACCTGTTAAAAGTTATTCTTGTTGTTTGTGTCCAGTGATTGATCCTAAACATAACTGGGACATACAGACTCAACAAATTCGTCAATTCCTACAGCATCACCATTAGTCGCATTCGCAGCACCAGCACACTGAATACACAGTTGTACCAATGAGACGGTTAAGAGATTTTTCTCCCGGGTTCCTTAGAGTCATAGAATGATACAGCACAGAAGGAGGCCATTCGGCCCATCGTGCTTGTGCCGGCTCTTTGAAAGAGCTATCCAATTAATCCCACTTGCCTGCTTTTTCCCCATAGCCCTGTCATTTTTTCCCAGCACATTCAGGGCCAGTTGCGTACTTCTGTGTACTCGATGGATACTGACTTTCTACAACTTAAAAGTAATTAGCAGCTATGGGGTCAAGGGAGCAGAAAGTGGGTCACATGGACAAGATGAGCTTGGAAAAAGCATGAGGAGAGATGGGAGAGATACTAGAGAAGATCACAGATCAGGGCTATGGTAGGGAGAAGCTTGGCTTGGTGTGCAAGGGGAGGGGGGAGACGGCAGAGATAGCTGAATGGATGGTCTCAATCTTAGTGACAAAGAAGTCCATGAGCTCCTCATACCTGTTGTTAGAGGTAAGGGTGCAGGGAGCAGGAGAGAAGGATTTAAGGAGATGGTTGGTAGTGGAGAAAATAAACCAGTGGTCATCTTTGTTCTCCAGGATGATCCTGGAGTAGTGTGCCATTTTAGCAGAGAAGAGCAAGACCCCTCCCCTTGCACACCAAGCCAAGCTTCTCCCTACCATAGCCCTGATCTGTGATCTTCTCTAGTATCTCTCCCATCTCTCCTCGTGCTTTTTCCACTTGATGCAGTCCAGCCAGATCTGGTGACGGATGGCTAAACATGTTGTGTGCCAGACACACTCAAGTCTGCACCTTTTGGGCTTTAGGAAGTGAAGATGGGAGCCACACCAACTAGGATAGCAGAGAGTAAAGGTTTATGGGGGACAAGCGCATCAAAGGTGGAAGTGAGAGAACGGTTGAACAGATTGATCGCTGCACAAATATTGCAGAAATAGAAGGCAGTTAGGAGCTTAAAAGTAGAGTTGTAATTGACTTGGAGAGGGAAGAATTTTTGGGGGGGCAGATGCAGAAAGAAGGGAGTTTTAGAAGACAGAAGAATAGTGAAATCAGAGGAAAGGGCAAGGTGATGAGACTGAAATCACTGAGGAGGATGAACAAGGAAAGGGGAGAGACTATCAGGGAGAAACTCAGAATAGGGCTTGGGGGGACAGTAGAGATTTTAAAGGAGATGCGAGAAGGATAAACCAAGTAGGAACAAAGAGACTTGTGTGAAACAACAAGATAACAATCGAAAGTCATTTAGACTAAATAGGTTGGGGGGGGTGGGGGGGGGGCGCGGGCAGAGGAGAGAAAGGTGGGATCTGAGACTAAATGGATTGAAGGGTAGAAGGTAGTCAACCATAGGGTAGGGATGCACAAATCCAGACAGACAGACATGTACTGAAGACCAAGATCAAGATAAGGCAGTCACTGAAAGAAGGCAAATCTACAATAAGATGCATGCAAGCATTAGGAATAAGAATTGGAACTGGAGGCTGTTGTGGCAGATAAGATGAGAACTATGATGTAGTGGGAATATCAGAAACATAGCTAAATCCAAAGGATGGAAATCATTTTAACATGCAGGTATATGCCAGAGGTGCTTGGGAGGTAAGTGAAGTTAATCCTGTGCAAGGGGGAACAGCTACAAAATTAACTAATACAATAGCTCTGACGAAAGGTCATCGACCAGAAACGTTAACTCTGTTTGTATCTCCATGGATGCTGCCCTGGCCTGCTGAGTTTTTCCAGCGTTTTCTGTTGTTATTACAAAATTAACTACTTTGGTTAGACATTTGAAATGTGAAAAAATTCAAAATAACACTAGGGTACGCTACAGACCAGTAAGTCAGCATAAGGAAGAGAACAATTTGCTCTAAGAGATAAAATTGGTATGCGAGAACAGGAAATTAATTTTAACGGGACACTTCAAATCACAAAATATAAACTGGGAAAGCCCAAGCAATTTAGAGAGTCAGAGATGGTAAATATAATGCATGACAGCTTCATGACCTAGTGAGTCATGGAAGCTAGGAGAAGCAGCGCTCACCATGACCTGGTATTTGCTAATGATCCTAACAACGTACAAGAAATAGAGGTTTAACATGATCAAAGATTCAGATATACAAAAGATCAAAAGGCAGGTACATAACTTTATAAGGGTTAAATTCAATGAAATGAGGAACAACTGAAGTAAATGGATTGGAGAAGGGTGTTCAAGAACAGGGTTTCTCAACCGAGGATCCACAGCCCTCTAGAGGTCCGCGAGAAGATTTCAGGGGGTCCGCCAGTTGGTTTGTCCCATCAATATACAGGGGAGATTACTGATGTTTATGGCATAAACATCAATAGTCTTCCCTGTATATTGAGATGAGTGGAATAGTCTCAGCGATACAGACTGTGCATGCGCAGTCAATTCAGGTTCTAATTGTTGAACACCATGGGCTCGAATTTCATCGGGCCGTTGAGGTGGGATTGGAGGCGTGTGGGGGGGTTAAAATTGCAAAAACTGGCAGGCAGGCCCAACCTCGCCTCCATCCTGCCTCCAAGCAATTTTCATTAAATCGTGTCTACTGGTCCCGTCTCCGTCCCACCTCCAAGAGGCGGGATAGGCCATTAAGACCCTTAACAAGCACTAAATTGCCTCTATAATGCCATTTTGATAGGCCTTTGTGATTTTAACCCTTTTTCCACATGAAGCACACCTGTTCTGAAACACGACGGTGAAACCTGGCGGGAGCACAATTGGATTGCTGACTATCAGCTGCAGCTCAACCATTAAATAGGAGATTTGATCAGCCATCATTTGCAGGTGGCAGGACTTTGTTGTCTCAGGTCTGGGGGAAATTTTAGAAGGCATAAGCACAGCTGTGGAAGTTTGGAGCCTGACACCCATCTCCAGTGTGACCTCCTGGGAAACCCCTCTCACCACCTTGACTGAGCGCTTCCTCAACTGAGGCATATACCAGAAGCATGGGAGCCATTTATTTCCTTCCCTTCTGGACATCAGATGAGGACGAAGACCAGCCGCGGCACCAGCAGAACCACGAACAACAGCAGCACCAACAACAGCAGCACCAACAGTAGCAGCACCAACAGCAGCATCAACAACAGGAGCGTCAAGCTGCTGCTCACCCACCTGAAGCTGCACAGGCCAGAAGGGGCCAGCGCATGGAAGCCCATCGGCACAGGAAATACCCACCAAACAGGGTCTACAGACACAGGGTCAGCTACCTCAACATGTCTGAGCAGCAGTGCCAAAGGCGGCTCCGACTTTCGCGAGAGGTAGTGGGTGACATCTGCGCAATGCTGCAACAAGTTCTGGAGCCCAGAGGATCAGGTGGACAACCCTTACCAGTGGCCGTCAAAGTCACCACCGCACTCAACTTTTTTGCCTCTGGCTCATTCCAAGGATCAGCAGCAGACATCAGCGGCATCTCCCAGGCGGCCGCACACACTTGCATCACGTAGGTAACCGATGCCATCTTTGCCATCGCGCACAGTCACATCCATTTCTCCAAGGATCAAGCAAGTGTCACGGCGCGTGCGGTTGGGTTAGCTAATCTGGCAGGCTTTCCAAGGGTGCAGGGTGTCGTTGACTGCACAAATGTGGCCCTTAAGGCACCCCATCGCAATCCAGGTATTTTTGTCAACTGCAAGGGCTTCCACTCCCTTAACATTCAGCTGGTGTGTGACCACAAGAAGGAAATTTTGCATGTTTGTGCCAAGTATCCTGGCAGTTGCCATGACTCCTTCATACTGCACCAGTCAAGTGTGCCTCCGCTATTCAGTCCACCAGATCAACTTAACGGATGGCTACTTGGAGACAAGGGCTATCCCCTGAAGACGTGGCTAATGACGCCGTTGAGGAGCCCATCCAACAAAGCTGAGGAGAGCTACAACTCCAGCCACATGTCCACCAGAGCCATAATCGAGCAAACCATCGGTTTGCTGAAGATGCGCTTCAGATGCCTGGATAGATCAGGTGGAGCCCTGCAGTACTCAGCAGCCAGGGTCTCCAGAATCGTCGTGGTTTGCTGTGTACTTCACAACATGGCACAGCGTCGTGGCTTGCAGATTCTTGAGGACCAAGTGGCTCGTCACATATCCTCCTCCTCAGAGGAGGAGGAGGAGGAGAGCAAAAACGAACATCTTGCAGAGGCCCATCAACCAGCGGCAGCAGTATGTGAGATCATTGCTACCCGGGATGTAAGGAACACACGCATCTTGGCCAGATTTGCTTAGCCTAGCCAATCAAGCACTTTTGCCTCGCAGCTTCTTACCTGAGCATCGACAATGGACAAGAACCAGCGGATTCCTAGCAATTTGACCACCATACTGACAATTGCAAGTAATCCTAAGCCCTCAATGTGGAAGTTTCATTCGCGAAATGACACACGCCACAACTACAGCAGTAGCCATCAGATTTTTTATTTACAGTAATCATCTGATGGCTTTTTAACATAAAACATCAAATTTCACCCAAGTGACTACCCTTGTGACTATTTGTGCAGTATCTTTCTCTTACGCGTGCTCCTACGTGGTGCTTCCCCTGTGGCTTCAGCAGATGTGGAGGCCCCCTGCTCACTTTCTTGCTGCTCCTGTCTCGACACCTTTGGCAGGCGTCCTCTGGGATTGCGAACCTGTGAGGGCGCGCCAACAGTCTGCCGATCTCAGTTGGCTGTGGACTCTAGTGGGGCTCTGACCGAGGAATTGTCAGTGGCATGGAAGTGTGAGCGCTTGGAGAGGAGCCCCCACTTCTTTGTTCTCTGCAAACAACATCCCTCTCATGGGTCAGGTCCACCTCAGCGCTTGCAAGTGGATTGAGAGCACCTTGCTGCACATCAGGGGGGGCATGGGGACCTGTATCTGCACTGGAAGTCCTACTCAGAAGGACTTCCATGAAGGTCTGGTTTCTGTGTTCAATAGATGACCATCGTTCCTCCAGAGATGTCATTTTATTCTGAACACTCACCATGTTTTCTGCACTCTGGCGACTTATCTCCTCCATGGCCGCAGTCATCCTCTCATCTACTGTAGCCATCCTTTCGACGGAGGTTGCCATCATTTGCACGGAGATTGCCATCCTTTCCATGGTGATGCGTTCATGTGCCAATGACTCTGCTCATGTTCGCAATGGACTCCTCCGTTCGCTCCACACTCACAGCGACTCTGGAGGCAAAACCTGCCAGAGACTCCTGCATCTGTTCCTGGAGTTCCAGCACCGCTGATCTTATGGATGGACCCAGAGGCAGAGGGTCGACATGCAGCTGAGCCGAGCTGGGAGAGTCCTGCGCCCTCCGACTAGGACTCTCTACTGCTGTCCCTGTCGCCACAATCTGCTGATGCTCACTTATGAGCTGTGATACACCAGGTGACAACACTACTCTATGTTCCCTCTGAGGTGTGAGTGTCTGCACTGGTGTTGGGTGCGCTGAATTCTGCTGACGCTGCGCCCTCAGAGGTTGCAGCTTCCTCTGAGGAGTCTTGAGGCTCATGCTGTTCCTCCTGGATAGTGGGGACAGGTGCTTGCGATGGTCCTGTGGGGGAGTAAAGGAAAAAGTCAGAGATGTGAGGCCAAGGTTACACGCACATTGCATATTGCAGATGATCAGAAGTCCATCTGTTAGAGCTTCAGAATCATTATCAGCGACTCATGCAATGTCATTGAGAGAGATGGAAAACTATTCTGTCACCAGCTTGCTGTGATGTGCCCGTCTGTCCGTCCCCCACTTGGGAATCTTCCTCCACTCCCACGATCTCGAGGACCGCCTCCTCCCAGGTGGTGAGCTGGGCTACTGAGGGTGGCCCTCCTCCTGTCCTCACTCTTTCCCTCTTATTGTGAGCTCTCTTTTCCTGCAATGAGGGAGACAAGTGGAGTTTGAGTGAGAATGAAGGAGTGTGTGTAGATAATCCATAGCATAGATGCTTAGAAGGAGACAAAGATGGAGTGAGGTGGCAAGACCAAGGGCCCTCCCTGTGTGTTGTAAATTGTTGTAATTGCATCACAGTGATAGGGAGTGTGAGGGCTGCATAGTCGAATAGTTAGGTGAATGTGACCATAGAGAGAGAGGGAATGGGTAAGGGTGCATGGATGTCAGTGTCAAGTGGGATGTGGAGGAAGAGATTGCTAAAGCTGAGTGCTGGTGAAGAGAGGCAATGGGGATCAGACTGAGGGTGATGGGAAATTCATACTCACTTTTCCAGTGCGCAGAAGGTCATGAAACCTCTTCCTGAACTGAAGCCAGGTTCTGTGGGTTAATGACAAAGAGTTGACCTCCTCTGCCACCTGGATCCACACAGCCTTGGTCTGCTGGGGAGGCTTCTTCCTCCCTGAAGAAGGGAAGAGCACCTCTTTATTGGCTCTTGCTCCCTCTACTAAAGCCTGCAGGGCAACGTCATCAAAGCGGGGTGCAGACCTAGGTCTCTGGCTGGCCATTCTTCCTGCAGGTGCCTCTAACATGCAAGAGCAAAAGCTTGGCAGTCTGCAGAAGAAGCAAGGCTTGTTGCAGACCTTAAATGCAGCAGCAATGATGACATCATCGGAGGCGACTTTCAGACTGGAAAAACTCATTGGCCATGGGTTCCCATACGTTGGAACTCAATTGGCCAATTAAGTTAGAATCGGGTGGCTAACACGAAATGCGAATTACACAACCCCAGCCCGCCCCAGTATCAAAATCCAGCCCCATTTGTTAGGTTAGACAAGTCCCTTTGCGTGTCACTGACTTTTGCAGCAGTATTTATCTCATTAAGTTTTTTTCTGATCCAGCCCTATTCACTTCCACGTTCATAAACCACTCACTGCTTTTAACTATTAAACAAAATAGTGGGAGTTTAAACTTCTCTTCTGGGGGATTAAAACCTGAGTTGAGGGTGGGGAAATCCGTGAGTTAGTCCGGCATTGCGTGGGCCAAGGTAGCGGCACGCCTGCCTTTCAATCCTTTTCTTTCCCCTCGAATGGAGCCGCCCTGTCGGTTGGAAGTCGTTCGGGTGTTTGAAAAGAAACGGTTTTTTCCCTGGTGTTTGAGGCAGGGAAGGGGGGGGCGGGGGTGCCGTCAATGGAGAGAGTGCACATGCCACATGGCCTTGGAGGGGATGGGGTGGAAAGAAAGAGATTTCCCAATCTCTGGGTCTGCGGCAAGGCCATAATAAACGGGATCCGGTGTGACTCCCTCCTTCAGTGTCTCCCGTCTGAGTTAATAAAATAGCTGAAGGCAGTATCATGATTTTTAGTGCTCACCAGCAACAAGTTTCACGTTAAATAAGTCTTCTTCTTCTTAGGCAGGCCCTTGGAACCGAGGCTGACTTGCTTCCACATTAAAAATGAGTTCTCAGGTGGCTGAGGAGTCCAATGCGGGACCTACAGTCTCTGTCACAGGTGGGGCAGACGGTGGTTGAAGGGGCGGGTGGGTGGGGTGCTTGGGTTGACATGCGCTCCTTGCGCTTGGCTTCCGCTTGCTCCCGGCAAAGAGACTCGAGGTGTTCGGCACCTTCCCAGATGCTTCTCCTCCACTTGGTGGGGTCTTGGGCCAGGGATTCCCAGGTGTCGGTGGGGATGTTGCACTTTTTCAAGGAGGCTTAAATAAGTAAGACAAAAATAATAATAAATATATATGCTTAATTCTATAACTAATTTTTATACAGAAAAAATACTTGTAATGTGTTAGAGGGGGTCCGTGGATTTTTTATAACATGGGGGGGGCCTCGGAATCAAAAAGGTTGAGAACTCCTATTGAACAACACCTTTAATGGAATAATGCTGAGAATGCAGACAAAATATATACCTCAAATCAGCAAGATCAGAGTAACCTAAATGGATTAACAAATTAAAAGTGAAATAAAGAGGAAACATTTCCTTTGCCAATGCTTCTGGATGAAAGGGTTCACTGGGATAAATATAGAAATGTGTGGAAACAAATTAAAAGGATGATTAGATGGCCAGGAGCGACCTAGAAAAAAATCGCAACTGCAGACAGAAAAGATAACGGTAAAATTCAGCACTACAGTGGTGTCACAGTTCAGGATTTTGTAGCCATCTTTTCCCCCGAAGGATAGGATCCAGACATGGGTAATCTTAAAATGCATTTTGGGCAGAATCTAGCACAAAAGTGATTTGCTGTTCCAGAGAGTCCCAAGCTGAGTTGTCAATCCTGTGGCAGTCTAGAGGTATTCTGAATGCAGGATGGGCACTTGTTTTGCACAGATTCTAAACAATAAAAGAAAAAAGAAAGACTTGCATTTATATAGTGCCTTTCAAGACCTCAGGAGGTCTTAAAGCGCTTCAAAGCCAATGTAGTGCTTTTGAAGTATAGTCGCTGTTGTATGCAGGAAACGCCAGTATTTCAGCAATGTCTGGCCATTCAGTAAGACAACTAGGCCTAGAAATTGGGTTCTGGTCTTGCCAGGGCTGTAGCGACAGAAAGTTTGCGCCAGCGGTAATGCGGCAGCGCCCGACGAAAATTCGGGTGCGCCGGGCCCAGACGGCGGCGGGCGCTAAAACCCTCCTTTAGCGCCTCAAAACGGGCGTGAACTTGGGTTTCCCGGCGCTAATCCCCCGCTGCGGCACCCGATGCGGTGCGGCAGGCAGGGGAACTGCAGGCCTCCTCCTCCTGTTAAGGAGGAGCTGCCTGCAGCCGACAACTGTCCGGCGGATTGACCCGACATCTGAGCCCGGCACCTCGGGGAAGTGCCAGGCTCGGATGAGACACTGATCAGGGCCGCCGGGGGGGAATGCAGGAGTCCGGGAAGGGAGGTGCGGGCAGGCGGCCGCCGGGAACGCGGCCGGCCGCCGCTCCACCTTTATGCGCCGGCGCACACTGGGGGAAGACTCTGTTGCCAGAGTCTTAGTTGCACCTGCCACGGGCGAGGCGGGCGCAACTGAATTTCGGCTTGGGGCCGGGTTACCACGGCAACCGGGACGCTGCGCACACCGATGACGTCATCGGTGCCGGCGCAGCGCTACCGGTCTACCGCCGCGGAAGGGCCCCAGGCAATTTAGGAACCGGCGCCAATTGCAGCGCTAGGCCCTCTAGCGCCGCAAAATCGGTGCTAAGGGCACTGAATTTCTAGGCCCTAGTACCTTGGTGTTTTGATTTTTTTGGTTTGGGAAGGGAAGCTTTTTACGAATCAACACAGACAGCAGAAGTCAGCCAGGAAAGCAGCAGAAAGACGAAAGGATTAAGGCAGCAGTCAGGCCGCAAGGGATAAATGATGACCCAGAATTTGCATTGCTAACAGCGCTCACCGTTATTATGAAGTAAATCAGACAGCAACTTCCAGAGTAAACACATGCGCAGTTAAATGCAGAATCCAGAAGTTGCAGTCCAAGTTACCCTGCTCCTCCACAGGCTGCACTATAACAATACCTTGCCAATAGACTCAGCATTGAAATCCATGTAAGGGCGTGATGTTGCAGTATTTACCCACTAGTTACCTACTAAACATGGCAGAAAAAGTTAGGGCTGGTGCATTCAGGGGTAAGTGAATTTTTAACGGCGTGATCAGTCATAATTGCAGCAGTGTCTAGGAGATCGATCTTAAATTTGTGGGTTGCCAACACACAAAACATGAATACAACTAGATAAAAGCAGAGAGTAATTGCTCTGCACTGTACTAATCACTACAGGGAGATATTTTTCTTTACCTTTAAGATGCTACAGACACTCCTGGTTTAGGTCCTTGCAAAAATCCTCTCTCAATATAGATTCTTCTGCCTCCATTCCAGTCCTGACTCCCTCTCTATCCTTCCACGTGTTGGAACTGCTCTAGGCAGGCGCACTCGGCACACCCAGGCAGCCACTCCGACTCAACCCTAAATACAAGCTTCCAGAACTCCAGAAGTGCGGCAAGCAGGCACAGCATGGCAGCAGTGAAGAGCCGATTGACGGCTGCACCATTTAAAAATATCAGCCCTGTTCTCCATCTGAATACAATAACGTGCAGCAAAAGGTAGGTCACCGCCAAAGAAACTTTTCTCCCGAGTTACCAGTGGCATTGCTCGGGATACGAACTGTCGATATCTGGAGATTTGACATTTTAATTAGAAGGGTTAGGAACCCTACCTTCTCAGGCCATGTAATTTTTTTGTCATTTTCTGTCCCATTTTTACACTTATTTTTGTATGTCACACACGCGGTTATTGAGTTTCAGTTTCACAGAAAAACAAGCTGAATTGTGGAATGTAATCTCCAAATAGAAATAAAAATCCTGAAACCCTATGCAATCAGTATTGCCAACTCTTGTGAATTCATCGCGAGAGACGCCATTTTTGAGTGAAATAAAGAATCGCTCGCTATCTCGCGACGGGATTCTTTTTGGATTTGCGACGAATGCCTGATGATGTCAATTCGCAGTTTGCGTATGCGTGGAAAAAATATGCCAATTTGCACACGCACAAAAAAGTACGCCGATTTGCACACGTGCGAAAAATACGCCGATTTGTGCATACGCGAGAAATTCGCGGCCATCATCGAAAAGGCAGCACTGGCTCCTGGGAGGCAACTTAAATGATTGATTCCAACTGCCCATCCTTTCACTCCAGATCCTCAGCATTGTAAAAGGGAGACTGTTGCCTTCTGTAGGGTGCTTAGAAGCTGGTCAGTCAACATAATTGACTACCTAAATTGGCCTCTCAAAGGGCATCTATTGTAATTGTCTCTTGGCTGTATGCTGAAATTTTTTAAGAAGCAATGCATCGCACCAAGATCATCTTCAAGATCAATTACATTTATTACCCATTTCTGGCTGCCATCAGAGTTCCTGGTAAGTTACTAGTTCTACTTACCATGGGTGGGCTGTGAGCGCAGTGTTTAACTTGTCCCCCTGTTGGGTCACTGTGCCCATGTTGGTTTAACGGGGCTGGATGTGTGCGTCCATGGGCGAATGTCTTTACAGAGAACAGTTGTGTTGTTTGAGTGTCAGGGCAGGTGGTAACCTGACAATGAGGGCCAGAAGTTGATAATAGCAACAACAACAGCTTGCATTTATATAGCGCCTTTAAAGTAGTAAAACGCCCCAAGGTGCTTCCCAGGAGCGATTATCAGGCAAAATTTGACACTGAGCCTCATAAGGAGATATTAGGGCAGGTCACCAAAACCATGGTCAAGGAGGTAGGTTTTAAGGAGCATCTTAAAGGAGGAGGGAGAGGCAGAGAGGTTTAGGGAGGGAATTCCAGAGCTTAGGGTCTAGGCAGCTAAAGGCACGGCCGTCAATGGTGGAGTGGTTAAAGTCGGGAATGTGCAAGAGGCCAGAATTGAGGACCGCTGAGATCTCTGAGGGTTATAGGGCTGGAGGCAGTTATGTTCCGAAAAGAATAACGGTCAAAAGCAGAGCGAGGCCAGCCTATGAGTAACACGACAGCGGAGCCACCGATCCACCTACTCCAGCTCCTATTTCTTACGTTCTTATGTCAGTAATTGGTTAGTGATGGCCGAATGCGCTTCCTGTCCGGGAGCAAAGGTCAACGAAGGGTCGGGTTGGGGTGGAAAAATAACCACTTGTGGCAGAGCCACTGAGGGACTCTGAACAACTGTACATAATTCCCTTTAACGATGTGTTAGCTACAGACTAAATCTGTACCATTGTATATACTGTTTGCATGTAGAGTGCGCGGCCCCTTTAAGAGCGCGGGCAAACGCGATGATGTCATGTCGCTAATCACGTGATCACCCAAACGCGGGGAAAACGTGATGACGTCATGACGCCATCCACGGGACCGCCCAGGCTGTCCTCATGGAGCCTCCGACCTGTTAAGACCTGTATTCATAGTTCTCTTGCATCAATCTGTTTAAACTCATTAGTTTGACATTAAAAACCTTTTTGATTGATTGCCTACATCGAACTCAATCTCTAGATAGGAATTTAACCATTCCTACATTGGTGACCCCGACTTTTGTGAACGGATTTCGCAAAAGGAACACAGCATGGAGGCGAATGTCGTTTCGCTGAAGCTGCCGCAGTTCTGGGAGCAACAAGCAACCTCATGGTTCATCCAAGTCAAAGCCCAATTCGCCCTGAGAGGCATCGTTGAGGATCAGACCCGATACTTATACGTGGTCTCCACACTCGACGGCTCTACCGCCTCGCGGATCGTCAGCCTTCTCAGGAATCCCCCAACTGACAGCAAGTATAAGACCCTCAAGGCGTGGTTGCTACAGGTTTTCGGGCTCACAAAATCAGAGCGCGCCCGTCAGCTGCTCGCTATGCCCGGGCTCGGGGACTCCAAACCTTCCGAGCTGATGAGCCAAATGCTCACACTCCTCGGCTCTGAACCGGAATGCTTTCTCTTCAGAGAGTTATTCCTCAGCCAATTACCGGAGCAAGTGCAAGCAGCTTTGGCGAGATCCGAGGTCGAAGACTGCGCAGCGCTCGCTGCCGAGGCAGACAAAATATTCGCAGTTACGCAACAGTACTGCGCTGCCATGAGGCACCCATCCCCCACAGACGCCGCCCCAGCTCCTCAGCCCGCGGGGCTGTGCTTCTACCACGCGCGGTTTGGCGCGAAGGCGAGATGTTGCCGCCCTCCCTGCAGCTTCTCTCAAAAAAAAACAACTCCGTCCAATGAAGAATGGGTCTAACGGGTGCCCCGCGGCTGCAATCGCAATCGGCAATGCAGGCAAGCTGCTCTTTATCACAGATATCCTCTCCGGTCGTCGGTTCCTGTGCGACACCGGAGCACAGTGCAGCATTCTACCCGTGTCCGCTCTTGATGTACAGGCTGGGAAGCACGGCCTCCCCCTCGAAGCGGCTAATGGCGGAGCTATTCGGACCTTCGGCAGACGGCGGGTCCAGGTGTGCTTCGGCGGCCAGCGGTTTTTCTGGGAATTCGTTACGGCCAAGGTTTTGCAAGCCATTCTCGGTGCAGATTTCCTGTGCGCCAACGGCCTCCTGGTCGATGTAAGGAACTGACGGCTGATCAACGCGACCATGCTGGCGCACCCGCTAACAGGAGCCACCATCGCCCTCACCACTGACGCGTCAGATTATGCAATCAGCGCCGTTCAGGAGCAGTGGGTAAACGGGACGTGGCAGCCGTTGGCATTCTTCAGCCGTCAACTGCAGCGTAACGAGCGGGTGTACAGTACTTTCGACAGGGAGTTGCTAGCCCTTTTTCTGGCCATCCGCCATTTCTGGTTCTTGTGGGAAGGACGTCCTTTCACCGCTTTCGTCGACCATAAGCCACTGACTTTTGCCATGGCCAAGACCGCCGAACCGTTGTCATCTCGACAACAACGTCAGCTGACATAAATCTCCGAATTTACCACAGATATTCAGCACGTGGCCGGTAAAGACAACCTGGTGGCAGATTGCCTCTCCCGCGCGACCGTGCATGCGGTCCAGCTGGGCATCGACTACGTCCTCATGGCAGCAGACCAAGTCTCAGACCCAGAAGTGCAGGCTTACCGCACCAACACCACTAGCCTCCAGTTGGCTGATGTCAGGTTCCATTCGGCTGGTACCACGTTGCTGTGTGACGTCTCCGTTCGGGACCCTCGCCCTATTGTGCCGGTCGCCTGGCGCCGCAAGGTGTTTGACGCCATACATGGGTTGTCACACCCAGGAATGAAGGCTTCTCAGAAGCTAATGTCATCTAAGTTCGTTTGGTGGGGCATGCATAAAGATGTCCGCGACTGGGCCAACACCTGCGTGGTCTGCCAAAAGGCCAAAGTACAGCACCACATCAAGGCTCCATTGGCCACCTTTGCAGTTCCTGAGCGACGGTTTGACCACGTTAATGTGGACCTGGTAGGACCACTTCCACCTTCCCATGGTTTTATGCACATCCTGACCATAGTAGATCGCACCACCAGATGGCCAGAGGCAGTTCCCCTGTCATCTACTACTTCAGCGTACGTGGCCAGGGCGTTCATCTCTTCATGGGTCACCTGTTTTGAAGTGCCTGCTGACATCTCTTCGGACCGGGGACCGCAGTTTTCCTCTGAACTCTGGAATGCGGTGGCTCAATGGCTCGGTGTCAAGTTACACCGCACCACAGCCTACCACCCACAAGCGAACGGTCTGTGCGAACGTTTTCACTGATCGCTTAAGGCTGCACTGAGGGCCAGCCTCCAAGACGCTGGATGGGCAGACAAGCTGCCGTGGGTCATGTTGGGCCTTCGCATGGCCCCCAAGGAAGATCTTCACTCTTCCATGGCAGAGCTCGTTTATGGTCAGCCGCTGCGAGTGCCCGGGGATTTCTTGCCAACACCAACGGAGCCATGATCTGCCTCACGCCAGCTTATCAGTCACCAGGAAGCAGCCAGATGTTTTGTGCCAGTTCCCACGTCGCATCACGGGTTTCAGGGCTCTCACGTTCCAGCGGAGCTGAAACAAGCCAACTACGTGTTCATCTGCCACGATGCTCACTGGGATCCGCTCAAGCCCCCATACACTGGTCCTTTCCGTGTGTTAGAGGCAGGAGACAAAACCTTCAAGGTGGATGTCGGTGGTAAACCGGACCACATTTCGGGCACACCTGGACCTTGACCGTCCCGTCGAGACCGCACAGCCACCGAGACGAGGTCGGCCGCCCACCGTCGTCATGCCAGAACAAGTGTAACCACCCGCCAGTCCGCCCGCCGTCCAACAGCTTCCGCTTCAGGAATACAGGAGTCGTTCTGACAGGCTTGTCAGACCCCCTCACCGTTTGACTTTTTCCGTTAAAGACAATTCTGGGGGGGGCGCATGTGGCAGAGCCACTGAGGGACTCTGAACAACTGTACATAATTCCCTTTAATGATGTGTTAGCTACAGACTAAATCTGTACCATTGTATATACTGTTTGCATGTACAGTGTGCGGCCCCTTTAAGAGCGCGGGCAAACGCAATGACGTCATGCCGCTAATCACGTGATCACCCAAACACGGGAAAAACGTGATGACATCATGACGCCATCCACGGGACCGCCCAGGCAGTCCTCGTGGAGCCTCCGACCTGTTAAGACCTGTATTCATAGTTCTCTTGCATCAATCTGTTTAATCTTGTTAGTTTGACATTAAAAACCTTTTTGATTGATTGCCTGCGTCGTACTCAATCTCTAGATAGGAATTTGACCATTCCTACATACTCACGATTTCTATACCAAATCTCATGATTTTTTAAGAGATTGTCTCCTGATTTATGAGGCGATGATTTTGGCAATTATGATGCAATGAAAAGAAATTTAACTTATTCAGTGACCTTGAAGCAATGACATTTAGTTAAGAGTTGTTTTCAGTTGTATGTGATTTTTTTTTGTGTTGGTCATGTCAGCTTTTGTGAAGCTGTTTGTCAGCTTCTCTTGAGTTTTACAAGCTTCCAGTAATTGGTCCCTAATAATTATTTAAAAATGTATTTACTATATTTCTTTATTGCTAACCAATGCTGGATAAACCCACATTTGTTGGAAAATGCAACATTTAATATTGTAAAAATTTCCTTTGACTGTGCCAGTAGTAAAGATGGCGTCCTCGCCTCAAATCGGCTCGCCAATGAATAATGAGTGCGGTATTTCCAGTTCCTCCCGTATTTCCGGTCGGTTTCCATGATCACAGCGTTAGCAAAGAAAGAAGTGCAATTCTTCAAGGGGATTCGTGACGGATAGTTAATGGGATTGATCTTAAGTTAATTAACGCCGTTGTTTATTCCCGGGCACAGTTAACATCAAAATGACGCTTGTGCAGATAAAGGACGGAGAATACACTGCGACCATTTATCGGCTGGTGAGTTTGTCATGAAACAAAAGATGCAGCACAAGGAGTTCGCTGAACAGACGTACGACACGCTTTTAATTTTGCTACCAAGGCCCAATCTAAAAATGCAGTTTGATGTCGATGTACTTGGATCTGGACAAAGGCCTACATTACAAATACTGTGTCAACATAGTGATTTTATATGAAACAGAAAATTCTGACAACACTCAGGCGATCAGGCAGCATTCGTGGCAACTTGACTAATTTTTAATCTTTCTATCAGGCACTTGACAGTAATAACTTCAGACCTTACCTATAGCTCCCACTTTTATCTTTGAAAAGAAAAAAGAAAAACTTGCATTTACATAGCGCCTTTCACGATCACTGGAAGTCCCAAAGCGCTTTACAGCCAATGAAGCACTTTTTGACGTGTAGTCACTGTTTCACAGTTGTGATGTAGGAAACTCAGCAGCCAATTTACACACAGCAATGTGATAATGACCAGGTAATCTGTTTTTTAGTGATAAATATTGGTAAGAACATTGGGGATAATTCCCTGCCATAGGCTCTTTTACATCCATTTGAGAGAGTAGACAGGGCCTCGGTTTAAGATCTCACCTGAAAGACAGCACCTCCAGCAGTGCAGCACTCCCTCAGTTCTGCACTGGAGTGTCACCCTAGATTTTTGTGCTCAAGTCTCTGGCGTGGGATTTGAACCCACAACCTTTATAGGCTTGGAGGCGAGGGTGCTGTCAACTGAGCCACAGCTGACACTTTTGTCAAGTAGTGGTGGTGATATAGGATCGGTGTGTTGATGTTTTCTCGGTTGGTGGGTGTTAGATCCGTGATTCTGAGAGTATGATGTTTTTCAATAACCACACGGATGCTGTAACTTAACAATCAACAGGTATTTACTGTAGTAGGGTAGTCTCAAGACTGGGGGTACAGAGGCATGCTCAAGGCTTATATACAGGTGTGGTCACTGCCGGTACTACAGTATACAGGAGCTGTAAAAGTAGTTCTCTCTTAAAGGTACATACACTACAATTCCTCCCCTTTTAGATTAGCAGTACCCATAATATTCAAATAACAATTAACACTTTAACATGTACATTAAACAACAATAGTCCATTTATAGATTCAGTCTTTGGGGCGGCTTCCTGATCCTTTCGGGATAGCGCCTTTCCTGAGGTTCTTGTTCTTGGTGCGGAGGCGATTCTGGCCCCTTTTTGTCGGTTAGTTCATCGGTTTCCACTGCTACTGGTTCTGAGGTAGATGCTACCGGTATGTCGGGTTCATCCCCAGGTACTCGAGACATGGGGTTGACTCGTTCCTGTGACGCTAAGATCTGATCGACGTGGCGTCTCACAATGTTCTCCCCGACATCCACTGTGTACATTAATGGCCCCTGCCTTGTGCATATCGTTCTGGGTTGCCATTTCTTGCGGTCTCCGTTGTATCTCTGCAGCGCCCCTTGCGGCTGCTTCGTGTGATACTGCCATACTGAAAGCCTTGTCCAGCATAAGATCCTTTTCTGATAGAAGCCGTTTCTGGGTTCCTTCACTTTGAAGCCCACACACAAACTTGTCCCTTAACGTATCTGCTAGTCCCACTCCAAACTGGCAGTGTTTCGATAGCTTGCGCAGTTCCGTTAAGTACTCAGCATTGCTTTCGTCTTTGTGTTGGTTCCTTTTATGGAACTTAAATCGTTCTGCTATCAGCAGTGGTGTGGGGTTTAAGTGGTCCTGTAGGATTTCTACTATGCTTTCGAAATTCTTATTCACAGGCTTCTCTGGGGTTATTAGGTTTCGCAGTAACCCATAAGTTTTTGCACCCATGGAATTTAACAAAACCAGTGCTTTCCTAGCATCTGGCACTTCATTCGCCCTGCAGTACACCTCAATACGTTCCACATATGTCGCCCAATCTTCGACTTCATTGTCGAACGTAGAGATACTGCCACTCTTCGGCATCCCTGGGTGTGATTTAACTGTCAAAAATGGTGTCTCCCGCGCTTTCCCTTCTTCTCCGCTGGCACAAAATGGCGTCTCCCGCGCTTTCCTTTCTTCCCGCGCTCGCCCTTCTTCTCCGCTGCGGCTTCTAAAAATGGCGTCTCCCGCGCTCTTCCTTCTTTTCCGCGGCTCAATGGCGTCTCCCGCGCTCTCCCTTCTCCCCGCGGACACTGTTCAGCCCTTGAGCCCTGGCTGCGCTCTGCGTGTTTTTTTTTTCTGTGCGCCTTTCCCGTTTCCGCCGCTCGGTCCTGAACCCGACTGCTGCTTTACCCTCTCTCCGTTTTGTTTTTCCTCGACGCCGCTCGGTTTTCAACCCCCAGCTGCGCCCTGTGCGCTTCACCCTCTATCTTACCCCGTCGACGCTGCTCGGCTTTTTCTCTGCCGTCGGTCGGCTCCAGCCGCCGCTGTCCGGGAAGGGTCTGCGCTGTACCTGGTACCTGTCGTCAGTCTGTTGCTGATCGTCGTGGCTGGGGAACCAAGCCCGGCTCTCCACAGCCTCCCCTGCGATGTTCACTCTCTGCCGGACGACTGGGCGGTTGCTCGTGGTCGACGCCCGTGTTTCTGGCCTCGACTTTCTTCCACTGCCCTCCCGGAGCGAATCCTCGAAGGGAAATGTAGAGTTGCAGGTAGATTCGAATCGACACTCGTCGCCACTGTTAGATCTGTGATTCTGAGAGTAAGATGTTTTTCAATAACCACACGGATGCTGTAACTTAACAATCAACAGGTATTTACTGGAGTAGGGTAGTCTCAAGACTGGGGGTACAGAGGCATGCTCAAGGCTTATATACAGGTGTGGTCACTGCCGGTACTACAGTATACAGGAGCTGTAAAAGTAGTTCTCTCTTAAAGGTACATACACTACAGTGGGGGTGCTGGAAGAGTTGGTGCTTGGGATGGGGGTCTCTCTGTTGCAGCACCTTGCTGGCAGGATGGTTTGCACCCTTTGTGCCGACCTTTTTTTCTACCAGACTCTTGGGCCACTGGATTCTTGCTTTGAGTTACATCCAGAAACAGGCCATTTGGCCCAACTGTTTATGCTGCCGTTTATGCTCCATACGAGCCTCCTCCCACCTCTCTTCATCTAATCCTATCAGCATATCTTTCCTATCTATTGCTTTCTCCCTCATGTGCTTATCTTGCTGCCCCATAAATGCACCAATGCTATTTGTCTCAACTGCTCCTTGTCTCCACTACATCTGAAAACACAGCATCAGTTTCCACATGTACGCTGACCTCTTCTCTCAACCCCTCCACGGTATCTAAATTGTCAGACTGCTTGTCCGACATACAGTTCTGGATGAGCAGAAATTTTCTCCAATTAATTACTGGGAAGACCGAAGCCATTGTTTTCGGTCCCCACCACGAACTCCGTTCCCTAGCCACTGACTCCATTCCTCTCCCTAACATTTGTCTGAGGCTGAACCACATTGTTCGCAACCTTGGTGTCATATTTGACCCATAACTAAGACTGCCTATTTCCACCTCCGTAACATTGCCCGTCTCTGCCCTTGCCTCAGCTCATCCACTGCTGAAACCCTCATCCATACCTTTGTTACCTCTAGACTTGACTATTCCAATGCACTCCTGGCTGGCCTCCCACATTCTACCCTGCGTGAACTTGAAGTCATCCAAATCTCGGCTGCCCGCGTCCTAACTCGCACCAAGTCCCGTTCGCCCATCACCCCTGTACTCACTGACCTACATTGGCTCCCAGTTAAGCAGCACCTCGATTTCAAAATTCTTATCCTTGTTTTCAAATCCCTCCATGGCCTCGCCCCTCCCTATCTCTGTAATCTTCAGCCCCACAACTCCCCGAGATACCTGCGCTCCTCTAATTCTACCCTCTTGAGCATCCCTGATTATAATCGCGCAACCTTTGGTGGCCGTGCCTTCTGTTGCTTAGGCCCTAAGCTCTGGAATTCCCTGTCTAAACCTGCCCGCCTCGCTACCTCTCTTTCCTCCTTTAAGACGCTCCTTAAAACCTACCTCTTTGACCAAGCTTTTGGTCACCTGCCCTAATTTATCCTATGTGGCTCGGTGTCAAATTTTTTGTTTTCTACACCTGTGCAGCGCCTTGGGACGTTTTACTACGTTAAAGGCGCTATATAAATACAAGTTGTTGTTGTTGTGTTAGTGCGTACCACATTCATATCACTTTTTGAGTAAAGAAATTTCTCCTGAATTCCGTATTGGATTTATTAGTGACTATCTTATATTTATAGGGTAAACTTGGAGAAACTAGAGCCCATCAAACCCTTTCATTATCCAGTCAACCTCAGTCTTTTTTCTAGAGGAAAGAGCCCCAGCCTGTTCAGTCTTTCCTAATAGTTATAACCTCTCAGTTCTGGTATCATCCTTGTGAATCTTTTGTGCATCTTTACCAATGCTTCTATATCGTTTTAATAATTTGGAAACCAGAACTGTGCACAGTACTCCAGTGTGGTCTAACCAAGATTCTATACAAGTTTAACATCACGTCCCTGCCTCTCAATTCTATCCCTCTAGGAATGAACCCTAGTGCTTGGTTTGCTTTTTAATGGCTTTATTAACCTGCGTTGCTACCTTTAGTGATTTGTGTATCTACCCTTCGATCCTTTTGCTCCTCCGCCAATTAATCTCTTGTTATCCCAGCAGTATGTGGCCTCCTTATTCTTCCTATCAAAATACACCACCTCACAATTATCTATATTGAAATTCATTTCACAAGTAAATGCCCATTTTGCAAGTTTATTAATGTCGTCTTGTATTTTGTCGCAATCTTGGTAACTACATCGCCCAATTTGGTGTCATCTACATATTTACAAATTGTCCTTCCTATTCCCGAGCCCAAATTATTAATGTAAATTGTGAACAACAGTGGCATTGCCAGTTTTTTCATCCTTCCAATTCTACTTGTCTTATCCCCCACTGCCTCAGCTATTCACATGCTCTGTATGTCTTGTAAGTGTCTTTAATTTTGTTGATTTCCCTCATCATGATAATATCACATCAGGCGTTTAACTGTCCCCTGTTTTCCACTTGAGCGCTTTACAGGTTTCTTTTATTTCTGTGTGTGTGTGTGTGTGTGTGTTAGGATTGCCAAATCTGGTTGGAGGTGTTCTTGATAGTTTGATCACTTGATGTCTGCAAATGTTATTGCATTTACCTTTTATAATATCCTGTAGCTGAGTATCTTTTCTCGTAGTTTTGCGCCTGCAGCTGTTGTGTGTGAAGTTCAGAGATTCAGGAGGCCGCCTGCGAGCAGGAATCCGAGGGTGGGGAAGAGGGAAAAAACAAAGTTGGAGGAAGGATTCGCAAGGGGGAATCCAGAGGTGCTGCTTCCACTTGCTACATTGCTGTTGCTGCTCCCACCTTTACAGGAAATTCTGGGCCCCAAGCCCTCCCCATTCCACAGTCTCCCTCTCTTTCTCACCCATCCCCCCCGAGCCCCAACCTCCTGACCCCATCCCACAGTCTCCCTCTCTTTCTCACCCACCCACCCGAGCCCCAATCTCCTGACCCCATCCCACAGTCTCCCTCTCTTTCTCACCCACCCCGACGAGCCCCAATCTCCTGACCCCATCCCACAGTCTCCCTCTCTTTCTCACCCACCCCCCCGAGCCCCAATCTCCTGACCCCATCCCACAGTCTCCCTCTCTTTCTCACCGCCCCCCCCACGAGCCCCAATCTCCTGACCCCATCCCACAGTCTCCCTCTCTCACCGCGCCCCCCACGAGCCCCAATCTCCTGACCCCATTCCACAGTCTCCCTCTCTTTCTCACCGCCCCCCCCACGAGCCCCAATCTCCTGACCCCATTCCACAGTCTCCCTCTCTTTCTCACCCACCCCCACGAGCCCCAATCTCCTGACCCCATCCCACAGTCTCCCTCTCTTTCTCACCCACCCCCACGAGCCCCAATCTCCTGACCCCATTCCACAGTCTCCCTCTCTTTCTCACCCACCCCCACAAGCCCCAATCTCCTGACCCCATCCCACAATCTCCCTTTCTCACCGCGTCCCCCACGAGCCCCAATCTCCTGACCCCATTCCACAGTCTCCCTCTCTTTCTCACCCATCCCCCCCGAGCCCCAATCTCCTGACCCCATTCCACAGTCTCCCTCTCTTTCTCACCGCCCCCCCCACGAGCCCCAATCTCCTGACCCCATTCCACAGTCTCCCTCTCTCACCGCGTCCCCCACGAGCCCCAATCTCCTGACCCCATTCCACAGTCTCCCTCTCTTTCTCACCGCCCCCCCCACGAGCCCCAATCTCCTGACCCCATTCCACAGTCTCACTCTCTTCCCCCCCCCCGAGCCCCAATCTCCTGACCCCATTCCACAGTTTCCCTCTATTTCTCACCCATCCCCCCCCCGAGCCTCAATCTCCTGACCCCATTCCACAGTCTCCCTCTCTTTTCCCCCCCCACGAGCCCCAATCTCCTGACCCCATTCCACAGTCTCCCGCTCTTTCTCACTCCCCCCCACGAGCCCCAATCTCCTGACCCCATTCCGTAGTCTCCCTCTCTTCCCCCCCGAGCCCCAATCTCCTGACCCCATTCCACAGCCTCCCTCTCTTCCCCGCCAAGCCCCAATCTCCTGACCCCATTCCACAGTGCCACGTGCTAGTCAGAGTAGAAATAGAAGGATATTTCAGATGAATACGTGGCTAGAGGAATGGTGCAATGGGGAGGGATTCAAGTTCCTGGGACATTGGAACCGGTTCTGGGGGAGGTGGGACCAGTTCAAACCGGATGGTTTGCACCTGGGCAGGGCTGGAACCAATGTCCTAGGGGGAGTGTTTGCTAGTGCTCTGGGGGAGGGTTTAAACTAAGATGGCAGGGGGTTGGGAACCTGAGCAGGGAGACAGAGGAAAGGGAAACAAGGATAAAAGCAAAAGAAAAGGAGAAAAACAAAAGTGGCAGTCAGAGAAATCAACGGTTTAAATCAAACATGGCCACAGTAAAGAATAATTCTAATAGGTCTAAGAGCGTTAAAAAAATAAGCCTGAAGGCTTTGTGTCTTAATGCGAGGAGCATTCGTAATAAGGTGGATGAATTGGCTGCGCAAATAGAGGTAAACGAATATGATTTGGTTGGGATTACGGGAACGTGGCTCAAGGATGGCCAAGGCTGGGAACTCAACATCCAGGGGTATTCGATATTCAGGAAAGATAGGCAAAAAGGAAAGGGAGGTGGGGTAGCATTACTGGTTAAAGAAGGTATTAACACAGTTGTAAGGAAGGATATTAGCTCTGATGATGTGGAATCTGTATGGGTAGAATTGAGAAATACCAAGGGGCAGAAAACGTTAGTGGGAGTGGTATATAGACCTCCAAACAGTAAGGCGGAGGTTGGGGATGGCATTAAAAGGGAAATTAAAGAAGCGTGCAATAAGGGCACAGCAGTCATCATGGGTGACTTTAATCTACATATAGATTGGGCTAACCAAATTAGTAATAATACTGTGGAGGAGGAATTCCTGGAGTGTTTACGGGATGGTTTCCTGGACCAATATGTCGAGGAACCAACCAGAGATCAGGCCACCTTAGACTGGGTATTATGTAACGAGAAAGGATTAATTAGCAATCTTGTTGTACGAGGCCCCTTGGGTCGGAGCGATCATAATATGATCGAATTCTTCATTAAGATGGAGAATGAAGTAGTTGACTCAGAGACTAGGGTCCTAAATTTAAATAAAGGAAACTACGATGGTCTGAGGCGCGAGATGGGTAGGATTGATTGGGGAATGTCACTCAAAGGGTTGACGGTGGATAGGCAATGGCAAACATTCAAAGACCGCATGGATGAACTACAGAATTTGTTCATCCCAGTTTGGCATAAAAATAAAACAAAAAAGGTGACTCAACCGTGGCTAACGAGGGAAATTAGGGATAGCATAAGATCCAAGGAGAGGACATATAAATTGGCCAGAAAAAGCAATAATCCTGAGGATTGGGAGCAATTTAGGATTCAACAAAGGAGGACAAAGGGATTAATTAAGAAGGGGAAAATAGAAAATAGCTTGCAGGGAACATAAAAACTGACTGTAAAAGCTTTTATAGATATGTGAAGAGAAAAAAATTGGTGAAGTCAAGCGTAGGTCCCTTGCAGTTAGAATCAGGGGAATTTATAATGGGGAACAAAGAAATGGCAGACCAACTAAATACATATTTTGGTTCTGTCTTCAGAAAGGAGGACACTAATAACCTCCCAGAGATGCCGGGGAATATAGGGTCTGATGAAAGGGAGGAACTGAAAGAAATCAGTATTTGTAGGGAAATGGTGTTAGGGAAATTGATGGGATTGAAGGCCGATAAATCCCCAGGGCCTGATAATCTACATCCCAAGGTACTTAAGGAAGTGGCCCTAGAAATAGTAGATGCATTGCTGATCATCTTCCAACAGTCGATGGAATCTGGAACAGTACCCATGGATTGGAGGGTAGCTAATGTTACCCCACTATTCAAAAAAGGTGGTAGAGAGAAAACGGGGAATTACAGACCGGTAAGCCTGACATCGGTAGTGGGGAAAATGCTAGAGTCCATTATAAAAGATGTAATAGCAGAGCACTTGGAAAACAGTGACAGGATCGGACAAAGTCAACATGGATTCACAAAAGGTCAATCGTGCTTGACTAATCTACTGGAATTTTTTGAGGATGTAACTGCTAAAATAGATAAGGGAGAACCAGTGGATGTGGTGTATCTGGACTTTCAGAAGGCCTTCGATAAGGTCCCGCATAAGAGATTAGCGTGTAAAGTTAAGGCACATGGGATTGGGGGCAAGGTATTGACTTGGATAGAGAACTGGTTGGCAGACTGTGGTAAACCACTGTTAACTCTGTACAGGTCCAGGCATGTCTCCGCCCCTGGCTCCACCCCTAAGCCCGGGTATAAAGGTGACTCACCACCCTTCTCCCGGGAGCTCTTAGGATGGATCCACTAGCAGAGGCATGCTCCAGTTCTTAGTCAATAAAAGCCTACTTCGTATAAGTTCAACTCGTAGTCTTTGGTGTTGTTGATAGTGCATCACAGACAGAAAGCAAAGAGTTGGAATAAATGGGTGTTTTTCCGAGTGGCAGGCAGTGGGGTACCGCAGGGATCGGTCCTTGGACCCCAGCTATTCATAACATATATTAATGATCTAGACAAGGGAACTAAATGTAATATCTCCAAATTTGCAGACGACACAAAGCTGGGTGGGCATGTGAGCTGTGAGGAGGATGTCGAGAAACTCCAGGATGATTTGGACATGTTGGATGATTGGGCAGAAACATGGCAGATGCAATATAACGTGGATAAATGTGAGGTTGTCCACTTTGGTGACAAAAACAGGAAGGCAGATTATTATCTAAATGGCAATAGATTGGGAGAAGGGGAAGTGCAACGAGACCTGGGTGTCCTTGTGCACCAGTCGCTGAAGGTAAGTGTGCAGGTGCAGCAGGCAGTTAAGAAGGCAAATGGTATGTTGGCCTTCGTAGCGAGAGGGTTTGAGTACAGGAACAAGGATGTCTTGCTGCAGCTGTACAGGGCCTTGGTGAGACCACACCTGGAGTATTGTGTGCAGTTTTGGTCGCCTTATCAGCGGAAGGATGTTCTTGCCATGGAAGGAGTTCAGCGAAGATTCACCAGGCTGATACCTGTGATGGCAGGAATGATGTATGAGGAGAGATTGGTTCGATTGGGCTTGTACTCGCTGGAGTTCAGAAGAATGAGAGGTGATCTCATTGAAACTTATAAAATTCTGACAGGCCTGGACAGACTAGATGCAGGAAGGATGTTCCTGATGGTCGGGGAGTCCAGAACCAGGGGACACAGTCTAAGGATAAAGGGTAGGCCATTTACATAGATACATAGAAGATAGGAGCAGGAGTAGGCCATTCGGCCCTTCGTGCCTGCTCCGCCATTCGATGAGATCATGGCTGATCCTTTAATTCAGTATCCCGTCCCCGCCTTCTCTCCGTAACCCTTAACCCCTTTTGCCCGTAGAAATATATCTAATTCCCTCTTAAATATATTTAATGAGCTGGCGTACACTGCCCTCTGTGGCAATGAGTTCCACAGGTTCACCACTCTCTGAGTGAAGAAATTCCCCCTCATCTCTGTCCTAAATGGTTTAGCCCTTATCCTTAAATTATGTCCTCTAGTTCTGTTCTCACCCGCCAAGGGAAACATTCCTTCTGCATCCAGTCTGTCTAGACCTGTCAGAATTTTATACACTTCTATGAGGTCCCCTCTCAATCTTCTAAACTCCAGTGTGTACATCCCTAAACTACATAGTCTCTCCTCATAGGTCATTCCCGCCATTCCTGGTATCAGCCTGGTGAATCGCCGCTGCACCCCCTCCATGGCAAGAACATCCTTCCTCAGATGAGGCGACCAAAACTGTACACAGTACTCGAGGTGTGGTCTCACCAGTGCCCTGTACAGCTGCAGCAAGGTATCCCTGTTCCTGTATTCTAACCCTTTTGCTATGAAGGCCAGCATACCGTTTGCCTTCTTGACCGCCTGTTGCACCTGCATGCTCGCCTTCAGTGACTGGTGTACAAGAACACCCAGGTCTCTCTGTACTTCCCCCTCTCCCAATCTATTGCCATTTAAATAATAATTTGCCCTCCCGTTCCTGCACCCAAGGTGGATAACTTCGCACTTGTCCACATTATAGTGCATCTGCCATTTATCCGCCCAATCGCCCAGTCTGTCCAAATCGCTCTGGAGCTTCCTGGTCTCTTCCTCTGAGCCCACCCCCCCTCCTAGTTTAGTGTCGTCTGCAAATTTGGAAATGCTGCATCCGACTCCCTGATCCAGGTCATTAATGTAAATTGTGAACAGCTGGGGGCCCAGGACAGATCCCTGTGGTACCCCACTTGTTACTGCCTGCCATTCAGAAAATGAGCCGTTTATTCCAACTCTCTGTTTTCTATCTGACAGCCAGTTCCCTATCCACGCCAAAACTTTCCCCTTTATCCCATGAGCCTCAATTTTCCATGCTAATCTTTTATGTGGGACCTTATCGAAGGCCTTTTGGAAGTCCAGGTACACCACATCTACTGGCTCTCCCCCATCTATTCTACCAGTTACTCCCTCAAAAAATTCCAATAGATTAGTCAAGCACGATTTACCCTTTGTAAATCCATGTTGACTCTGTCCTATCCTGTCCCCATTTGCTAAGTGCTCCGCTATTTCATCCTTAATGATGGACTCCAGCATTTTGCCCACAACTGATGTAAGGCTTACAGGTCTGTAATTACCTGCTTTTTCCCTACCCCCCTTTTTGAATAGTGGGGTAACGTTAGCTACCCTCCAATCCATCGGTACTGTTCCCGAGTCTAATGAATTCTGAAAAATCATCCTTAGTGCATCCGCTATCTCTAGGGCCACCTCCTTCAGTACCCTAGGATGCATGTTATCAGGCCCTGGGGATTTGTCCACCTTCAATCCCTTTAGCTTCCTTAACACCATATCCTTAGAGATATTGATTTGCGTCAGTTCCTCCTTTGCCAATGTCCCTATTTTTCCCGATATCCCAGGGAGGTTTTTTGTGTCTTCCTTCGTAAAGACTGACCCAAAGTATGCATTTAGTTGATCTGCCATTTCCTTATTTCCCATTATATATTCCCCCGTATCTGACTGCAATGGACCAACTTTGGTTTTCACCAGTCTTTTCCTTTTGATATACTTATAAAAGCTTTTGGAGTTAGTTTTTATATTTTCCGCCAGCTTGTTTTCGTAAGCTATTTTGCCCCTCTTGATTATGCCCTTTGCCCTCCTTTGCTCTATCTTAAACTGTTCCCAATCTTCCGCTCTGGCGCTTTTTTTGGCTATTTTATACGCCCTATCTTTGGATTTTATGCTGTCTCTAATTTCCCCTGTTATCCACGGTTGAGTCACCTTTTTAGATTTCCTTTTATGCCAGATTGGTATAAACAATTTTTGCAATTTTGTCATTCTATCTTTAAATGTTTGCCATTGTTTATCTACCTCCAGTCCTCCCAGGAACGTTGTCCACTCAGACCTACTCAGTTCCCGTCTCATGGCATCATAATTCCCCTTGTTTAAATTCAGGACCTTAGTCTCTGAGTCAATTTCTTCGCTCTCCATTTCGAGTGAGAAATCGATCATGTTATGATCGCTCTGACCCAAGGGTCCCCGTACAACAAGATTACTGATTAGTCCCTTCTCATTGCACAGTACCCAGTCCAATATAGCCTGTTCCCGAGTTGGTTCCTCGACATATTGATCCAGATAACCATCCCTCAAACACTCAAGGAATTCCTCCTCCTCATTATTTTTACTGATTAGGCTAGTCCAATCTATATGTAAGTTAAAGTCACCTATGATGACAGCTGTGCTCTTATTGCACGCTTCTCTAATTTCCCTCGTGATGCCCTCCCTAACCTCTATTTTACTATTTGGAGGCCTATATACCACTCCTATTAATGTTTTTCGCCCCTCGCTATTTCTTAGCTCCACCCATATAGATTCTGTATTAACTGAGTTAATATCCTTCCTTTCAATTGCATTTATCCCCTCTTTTACTAGCAATGCTACCCCTCCTCCCTTTCTTTTTTGTCGATCCTTCCTAAATACTGAATACCCCTGTATGTTAAGCTCCCAGCCCTGCTCACCCTGCAACCATGTTTCCGTAATCCCAATTAGATCATAATTATTAACCTCTATTTCCACAGCTAATTCATCTACCTTGTTCCTGATGCTTCTCGCATTAAGGTATAAAACCCTCAGGCTTTTTTTATGCTCACATTTTTTATGAATTAGTTTGGCCCTTTGTTTTTTGTTCCTCACCCTTTTATCATTTATTTCTGTCTGCCTTTCACTTTCCTCTATTTCACTACATAGGTTTCTAGCCCCCTGCCATACTAGTTTAAATGCTCCCGAACTGCTTTATCAAAAATTACCCCGAGAACATCAGTTCCATCTCTGCACAGGTGTAGACCGTCCCTTTTGTATAGGTCACACCTACCACAAAACTGGTTCCAATGCCTCAAAAATTTAAAACCCTCCCTCTTACACCAATAGGACAGAAATTAGGAGGAATTTCTTCACCCAGAGAGTGGTGAACCTGTGGAACTCTCTACCGCAGAAGGCGCTGGAGGCCAGTTCATTAAATATATTCAAGAAGGAGTTGGATATATTTCTTAAGGCTAAAGGGATCAAGGGGTATGGGGAGAAAGCAGGGACCGGGTACTGAATTTGGATGATCAGCCATGATCGCATTGAATGGCGGAGCAGGCTCGAGGGGCCGAATGGCCTACCCCTGCTCCTATCTTCTATGTTTCTATGTCTCCCTCTCTTTCTCACCGCCCCCCCCCCCCACGAGCCCCAACCTCCTGGCCCCATTCCACAGTCTCCCTCTCTTTCTCACCCCCCCACGAGCCCCAATCTCCTGACCCCATTCCACAGTCTCCCTCTCTTTCTCACCCCCCACGAGCCCCAATCTCCTGACCCCATTCCACAGTCTCCCTCTCTTTCTCACCCACCCCCCACGAGCCCCAATCTCCTGACCCCATTCCACAGTCTCCCTCTCTTTCTCACCCACCCCCCACGAGCCCCAATCTCCTGACCCCATTCCACAGTCTCCCTCTCTTTCTCACCCCCCCCCACGAGCCCCAAACTCCTGACCCCATTCCACAGTCTCCCTCTCTTTCTCACCCCCCCCACGAGCCCCAATCTCCTGACCCCATTCCACAGTCTCCCTCTCTTTCTCACCCCCCACGAGCCCCAATCTCCTGACCCCATTCCACAGTCTCCCTCTCTTTCTCACCCCCCCCACGAGCCCCAACCTCCTGACCCCATTCCACAGTCTCCCTCTCTTTCTCACCACCCCCATGAGCCCCAACCTCCTGACCCCATTCCACAATCTCTCTGCTTTCCTCTGCCTTTTGTAAAAGCTGTTCATCTGCAATGATGAGAGGCAGCATAAACTGAATTATACAATTTTATAAAGGGGCTATAGGAACGGGGAGGCCAAAGGGTTTACACACACAAATCTTTGAAGGTAGCAGGACAAGTTAAGAAGACTGTTTAAAAAAAGCATCCTCAGCTTTATAAATAGAGGATAGAGTACAAAAGCTAAACATTTATAAATCTCTGGTTGGACCTCAGCTAGAGTATTGTGTCCAATTCTCTGGTATGCTCTGTACATTCTGCTAATCATCAGTAACAAGAATTTCCATCTCTAATGGAATCTTTTAATTTTTCAGATCCGAGATGGAAGATATGGAGAAGCCATTCATATACTCAGTAATGAACTTCAGAAACATTCAAAAGTAACTATTGTAATTTTGAATGTATTTTTTATTCTTTTATCATCATATTTATTGACAAAAATAACTGGATGTACATCCAATTTAAAGAAAATTGAAGGATATAGCTGTGCTTTAAAAACAAAATTATGATAATGGAATGACCTTAAACGAGCCTCTTTGCAGAACATCTCCGTACGGTACTGGGAAGTTCTAGAAGCTGGGAAGTTAGCTGCCAGTAGTTTAGCATTTTATTCATCTCCCTGATTTGCTTCATCTCATGAACTTCATTCAAATAGTATATAACATAAAAGCGAAACTATATAATTTACATAAAATATAGTGTGAACAACAGTACAGTGTAATGCGATCTATAGTGCAGTTTGTTCAGATCGTCTGTGTACTCTTAAGTACATTTATTCTTTAAAAAGATTTTAGTTTTTTTGTCATGAAGTTGTAAATGTGAGGACTGGAGCACATTTCTACACATGGCACTTATTGTTGGCTTGAAGTATTCAGGAATACCAAGCCTATCTAGATCCAAACCTGCCTCTTGCTATCTCCAAAATATTCTTAAATCCACACACTCAAGAAATAAACAAAGACTAATCTGGATCCAATAATTTTAACATATTTAATATTTTTTCTCCAGAAAAGTAATGATTGCTAAATTATAGAAAATGAATCTGTAGCTACTGGATGCCACTAGTACACTTAACAAATTTAAGGGTTAGAAGGAGTGTTAATGAAATGATTATGAAGCTTTGCTTTGCATTGTATACTTATTCTTTCATAAATTTTCTTCTGTCTGATCACTGCTTTTAAACTTCACCTATGTTCTATAAGCAAGGACGTAATGGCTGAATTATACATCTTGGTGGCACTTCGAATATGGTAGGAGAATAGTAATTCAGGCAAAATCTGCCTAGCTTCGCTTCTCTATCAGAGCTGAGCGAAATGGCACAATGAGCTTTATAGCTAGGTTTTTTTAACAGCTTATAGATTTCTGACTATTTTTGCATCCTAAATAATATGAATCTCAATTATTGCCTCCTAAATAATATGAATCTCAATTATTGCCTATAGTATTGGAGGCTATTTTCTACAAGCAAACAAATTGTGCTTGCCTAAACAATATAGCAGTTAACATGTTAAACGCCTTCATAACAAAAATCCATTTTGTTTCTAGACGAAAATTAATGCAGAAAAAGATCTTTCACATCATCTGAATGTATTTAAAATATTTATAAGTTTTATTAAAAAGGCCAGAATAATTTGTTGGTGGAGCTTAGTTTGCAGTTATCAGTAAATGGCGCTCTGACTCTACTATACGTGTCAAATAATGCTGTTCACTGGGAATATGCAGAGATTTTTATAAATGCTGTTAAACTTGCAGTACAGAGTGACATTTTTTGCCTTTGAATAAATACACTAATTTGCAAATACAATTTTAAGTCAATCATTATTTTTGGGGTTCATTTAATGTCAACTTGCAGCATGCAATGCTTCCTGTGCCACCAATTAATTGTCCAGAACACAAACATTCCTTTTATGTTTCTGTGTTTTTCATTTTTGTTATCCTGTAGTGTGTTTCCTTTGGAAAGTGAGAATAATGGCATCATTTCACAGTAAATGATAGTTTTTTTTAATCAATATTGCCTAGAATTGCGCTGAGCAAATATGAATCCCTTAATATAACGAAATGTTGATTTAGTTAAAAGGCTTACTGTGTTAAATAGTTCGAAAGGGGTTGAAATGGAAACTTGTTTAATGGCCAGAATTATGAATATATTTTGAAACTGAACCTGCTGCAAATCTCCATCAGGCTTGATGAATTAGTTGGAATACATAATGGCCTGGATTTTGCGGCCCAGCCATTCATTACACTTACACTTGTCCACAGATTTTCTATGGGCTTTTGCACTGGAACTTCCTTTGATTAGAAAGCCATTTTGGCGTAGCGCCCTCTACAGGGGTTCTGTGACCTGTGTGAACAGGGCACGCAACTGTTTATCTCCTTAACCAATCAGATCGAAGAATCCTTACTGAGGCACGCAGAGTCTGAACCAGGAAATGTCAGATTGAATAGTTAAATCAATGCCAAATCATGTACAGAAAGCGAAATAAAAAGAGGGAACGAAAGATGGGATTAAGAGAGAAAGATAAAGACAAAGAAAGTTTTTAAAAAAAGTATTTACATTTTTAAAAATCTCCAACAATAATTAAAATCTGAAGAAATGAGACTCCACACTTGTAAAAGTTAATTTTCAGCACCAGAGGAGTTGTTTGGCAGTAAATTCAGACTTATCACGCCGTTAAAAATTTACTTACACTAGAACGGACAAGCCCTAAATTTTTCCAGCGAGTTTAGTGAGTATCTATCACGTAAGTACCACAACGTCACGCCCTTCCATGTGTTTCAATACCGAGTCTCTCAGCAATATACTGTTATAGCGCTACTTGTGGAGGAGCAGAGCAACTCGGACAGCAACTTCCTGATTTCCATGTGTAACTGCGCGTGTGCAAACACCGGAAGTTACTGTCCGACTTACACTTTAATGTTGGCGCCGATAGCCTTACCACTATTTTCACTGGTTAGGCCTCAGCTGGAGTATTGCGGACAATTCTGGGAGCCACACTTCAGGAAAGATGTAACGGTCTTAGAAAGGGTCCAGAGGAGGTTTACCAGGATGTTACCGGGGTAACGGACTTCAATAACTAGAGGTCATAGATTCAAAATCAATGGCAAAATATCTAGAGGGGAGATGAGAAGAGTTGTCGGGATCTGGAACGCTCTACCTGAAAAGGTGGTGGAAGCTGATTCCATAAATAATTTTAAAAGGGAGTTGGACATGTACTTGAGGATAGAGAAACTTACAGGGTTATGGGCAAAAAGCAGGGATGTGGGACTAAAAACGAATGCTCTTTCAAAGAGCCAGCACAGGTATGATGGGCCGAATGGCCTCCTTCTGTGCTGTACGTTTCTATGAAAATCCAGGCCAATGCTATTGCAATACAGGAAACTCTCTTTTTACTGGCACCTAAATAACCGTAAATCTCTCTTAACCGGCAAAATTCAGGAGTAGGTTCAGCTAAGTTTTACTTCATATTAGTGGCCGTGTAACTGGGGTTCCTGCACATGTTGCCATGCAACAGGGATGCCTGGATCTGTGGCCGTGTACGGGGCTCTCGTACCTTAGTAAATATACCTCTCTGTAATCTGGACTTTTTGATCAACCGGCACCACGCCGGTCCCGTCGGTGCCGGATAAAAAAGAGTTTCCTGTATTTGAATTCTGCCAGTGTAAGCTGTTACAGCGTTTTATTTCTCAGTAAAAACTGCTAACAGTGCAGTAGGCCCATATGCTTTACTGTCAGGTCTTTAACCCATGTACCCACGGAACAAAAAACAAATACTGCATAGACTGATTTTGCTAAATCAGCAAATGATAGACCGAGGTGGTGATGTCTAGTTCGTAGAGTGTATTTGTTAAAATATTGGCCTGTAATTTGCGGTCAGCGGCGAAGCGAAGGCGCTCGCCACTGGCCCGGGAGTAAGCTTTGCACAAAGATCTCGAGATCTCTGGTGAGAAGTTCGGGTTTTCTGACGTGTAATTTAAATCAACACAAGTTAATGGGGATTCCCAGCGAAGAGCTGCTGTGACATTAACAAGCTGTCCAAGCAGCCAATCTAAACGCAGAATTCTCACAGACAGCGAACCAGGAAGTGGGTAAGTTCCTTTGATTTTAACTTTTCCAAAATGTTAAGAGTGAGCAAAACAAAGATTGGGGCTCTCACATGGGGAAAAGGCAAACCTGAAATAAAGATGAACAAACTTGGGGAAAAATTTTTTTTTTAAGTTCCTTAAACATTTTGGCCTAGAAATTCGGTTGGTAGCGCCGACGTTCAGCGCCTAAAGAGACCTAGAATTGGGGCGATCGCTATGAAGATAGCGACAACTCGCATATTGACTATACACTTAACGCCTGCGCTAAGTGTTTGCGCGCGCCCGCAAACGCAAGCAGATCATGACGTCATTTCAGTGTGCAACGCCTTTTAGGAGCGCCTGAGCGCATATTGGGTGGCGCCTGGAGCCTTAACGCCTAGCGCTATTAGTGACAGTTCGAGGGAGCGCTAGCAGGCCCTTCTCGGAGTAGGGGGGCGCTATTTAAAGGGGACAGCTCTTGTGCAGAAGCTTCAGCCACTTGGCCTGCTCATTGCGATCGTTGCTGGAGAGAGTTGGCGAGCTACTGTGGAGCAGAGTTTTGGGAATTTAGCTTTAGAGTACATTGGGACCTTCAAACCTGTCCGGAGCAGTTGGAGCACTACACCTAACAGCCTTTTGACCAACTGGCATTGGAATGGGAGCTGCTTTGGAGAGCGATGGCGTCATGGCCGAACACTGTGAAGGGGCAGAGAGACGGCGGGAGAGAGGGCCGGGATTGGCCAGAAGGAGGAGGGGCAATGGAGGTCGGCCAATCCGACGGTATGCTGCGAGGGTCTTTAGGCAGCAGGTGTCAAGCCTTGACATGTCGGAGGAGCAGTGTTTGCGAAGGCTCCGAATCGGGAGGGACATTGTTACTGATCTGTGCCACCTGCTTGCTGAGGATCTGCAGCCGCGTGAACGGTGCAGGACCTCTCTGTCCGTGTTCGCTAAACTGACTGATGGCCTCAATTTTTATGCCAACGGATCCTTTCAGTCAGCCATTGGGGACATTGTGACTATCACTCAGGTTGCAGTTCACTGTTGCATCCGGCAAGTTACAGATGCCCTTTATAGGCGAAGGCGTCAATTCATCACCTTCCCTCTGACCCTGCACAAGCAGGCGGAGCGCGTGCAGGGTATCGCTTCTATTGCGGACTTCCCCATGGTGCAGGGGGCGACTGACAGCACACACGTGGCTTTGAGGGCGCCATGCCAGCATCCTTAGGACTTCCGCAACCGCAAGGGGTTCCACTCCCTCAACGTGCAGCTGGTCTGTGACCACCGCCAAATCATCATGGCAGTCAACGCGCATTTCCCAGGGTGCAGCCACGATGCCTTTATCCTGCGGTTGACCTCAGTTTGTTACCTTTTTGAGGGGCTGGCTCGAACACGAGGCTGGCTTACTGGGGACAAGGGCTATCCTCTCTGCCCATGGCTGATGACAACACTCCGTGTGGCCGACACCCCAGCAGAAGAGCTGATCAACAGCGGCCATCAGGCGACCAGGCACAGTGAACAGCACACTATTGGTGTTCTCAAAAAGCGTTTCCGATGTCTGGAACATTCGGGGGGATCCCTGCAGTACTCGCCGGAGCAAGTGGGACACATCATCGTCGTCTGCTACATGCTCCACAACTTGGCGATTCGACGCACCCAGCCAATTCCAGCTGTCCCTCAACGACCAGCAGAGCAGGCGGAGGAGGAGGAGGATGAGAAGGAGGAAGAGCAGGTGGAGGAGGAGGAGGAGGAGGAAGAGCAGGCGGAGGAGGAGGATGAGGAGGAGCAGGAGGAGGAAGAGCAGGAGGAGGAGGAGGAGGAAGAGCAGGCGGAGGAGGAGGACGAAGAGCAGGCGGAGGAGGAGGAGGAAGAGCAGGCGGAGGAGGAGGAGGAGGAGGAGGAGGAGGAGGAAGAGCAGGCGGAGGAGGAGGAGGAGGACGAAGAGCAGGCGGAGGAGGAGGAGGAAGAGCAGGCGGAGGAGGAGGAGGAGGAAGATGGAAGGGCTCCTGAAAGTGGAAGGGCCATACTTCAGAGGCTCATCAGGACTCATTTCGAGACCCCTCTGGCGGAATGATGAGAGTCTTAACTCCTGCGCACTTTGGATGTTTGACGGCCTCTGAATGCCAGCATCACTGAAAGTAGTCACGTGCACCATGCCACATTGAAACTTCTGTTTATTGTCACAAAAGTCTTTCATTACAGCAAAACAACGTCATGTCAACAGAAACCATAACTAACAAAATAACTGTGAACTCTTCGGCAAAGCTGCAAAACTCAACAAAACTTCTGCAAATATTACAACAGGTGAGGGTGTCCTTGAATTTGGACAAAGAAACGTCTCAGCACCTCCCTCTACAACTGGCCCCTTGAGGGAGAACGACTTCTCTTTCGCGGCCGGCCCCTTCCCTCCCTGCTGCTCCTACGTAATTGGACCCCAGTGGCGGGCTCAAGGCTGGGGGACGCCTGCTGACTGTGTGGAAGTGCAGAAGCCCCTGAGGGACGGCCTGGCCGACCTCTGGGCTTGGAAGGTGCGGACGCAGGATGCTTGATGTGACCATGGCTGGAAGCAGTGTGCCCTGCAGGTGGTGGCAGCTGCACTGCAGACGTCCCAGCGTTGGCATGTGCAATGGTCTCCTGCCGAGAGAGGACACCTGCACCATGGTCGGACGACACACTGGCTATCTGAGGGGACCGGCTCGGCTCATCCGCCACAATCGCATGCTCCACTGATTCCTGGCCTTGTATGGGACTGGAAGGGCCCGGGGTGATCCTAACTGATGCAGAGAGGGTGGCTGCAGTGAGAGATCGCGTTGCCTCAATCTGGGTGTGGACGAGGCCGGCAAGTGACTGCGTGGCAACAGTGAGGACCTGTGTGCCAGGTGCCAGTGCTTCGGAGAAGCCCTGGACAGTTCTTTCCATTGCTTCGGACAAGGCAGGTGCCGACCGCTCCACTGCCTCGGACAAGCCCTGGACAGACCTTTCCAGGGATTGTCCGAAGCCCTGAACAGTCCTTTCCATAGCGGCCTCAAAGCCCTGGACAGTCCTCTCCATTGTTGGCCCGAAGCCCTGGATAGTCCTCTCCATTGTTGGCCCGAAGCCCTGGATAGACCTGTCCATTGTTGCCCCGAAGCCCTGATAGACCTGTCCATTGTTGCCCCAAAGCCCTGGAGAGTCCTCTCCATTGTTGCCCCAAAGTCCAACATACTCTTAGCCAATGTATCTATTGACTGAGGCATCTTCTCCACTGCAGCCATCAGCTCCGTGTGTCTGAGCCGGGCCTGTTTGCTCATTTCACCCAGGCGACGCGCCTCCTCTGCACTCTGAGCAGCAGTCATAACTACCTGCCTTGCCCTCCGGGGAGTCAGTGGCCGAACTTGCCTATCCCCCTTGCGTTGCTGCATGCCGCTTGTTCCGCCAACTGGTTCATCCTCAGAGCCCCCCTCCCCTCCAGGGGACTACTATCCCCAGTCTGTAGATGTGTCCGCTCCCCGGATTCTGCAACGGCTGGTCCGGATTCCTCCTGCTCCTTGCCTCCGGTGGCACTGGCACTGGCAGCTTCAGTGCGTTGAGCCCGAGTTGGTGCTGATTCATCTGAAAGCAGGGAGGTGGAAGAGTGGCTTTAGCAAAAGGACAGGTTTGCGGAAAGGCATGCCAGATTGCGGCAAGGCTCTGACATGGCTGCACACTGAGGAAGCATGCTGGCGGGGGGACCAAGTGGAAGGCAACAGGTGAAAAAGGTGAGAGTCTTACCCTCGCTGTCGGAAATGGGGTCGGCAGATGCAGTGGTCACAGGACCAGACAGACGTCCTCCAAGAATCTGGTGCACTCTCTCCTCCAGATCCGTGAGAGGGACCACTTGTGGAGGCCCGCCACCGGTTTGAAAGTGGTCCCTTTGCCTGGCCGCCAGCTTGGCTTGGAGAGGAAAGAAGGGGAAGTTGTGTTACATGAGGCCTTGAGACATCATCGCATGCCCCCCATGGTGAAAGAGCCCTTACATGAGGCCTTGAGACATCATCACATGCCCCCCATGGTGAAAGAGCCCTTACATGAGGCCTTGAGACATCATCGCATGCCCCCCATGGTGAATGAGCCCTTACATGAGGCCTTGAGACATCATCGCATGCCCCCCATGGTGAAAGAGCCCTTACATGAGGCCTTGAAACATCTGTCCATGTGTGTGCCCAGAAAGGGCCATAGGTGCTTGCTGACAGATGGCCATTGGGGCATCATGGCAACAGGGTGCCCGAAGTCAGCTGCAGATGGAGGGAATCAGAAGTTTGCTAAACCATCACTCACCCTAACGATCCGTGTGAGGTTGTTGAATTTCTTCCTGCACTGAACAGGGGTCCTGGTCGCCATGCTGCTGGAGTTGACCCTCACAGCAACCTCCCTCCAAGATCGTCGGTAAGCCTTCTGATTCGGCCTCTTGCCATTGTCCAGATACAGGACATCTCGACGGCGCTCAACTGCAGCCACCAACTGGTCCAGAGCCTCAGTGCTGAAGCGCTCTGCTCTCTGTCTAACCTTCTCCATGCTCACCAAGTTTCTAACGCCAGAGAAGGGCGAGCGCCGATTCTGAGGCCTACAGGGCGTTGGGTGTGGCAGCTCAGGCTGACTGACCCACCCCTTTAAGAGCTGGCCGGCGCCTGGAAGTCTCGTGGTTTCCCGTAATTGAGATCACCTGCGCTGCGCCCGTCCGCGTCGATATTGAGTAGCGCCTGAACTTTTGCGCCTTAGGAGCACCGTGCAACGGCTGAATTCGCGCCTCAATCCCCTTTGGGGGCGATGCAACCCAATATCTCGCCAGGCAGCGATAAGTTTCATCTGGCTATAAACTTTGCGCACCGCCAGTTCTAGCGCCTCAAGCGGGGCTATACCCAATTTCTAGGCCTTTAATTTTTATTAAAATGGATAAATTTGACACTGAACAAAATTAAAAATAGTTTTTCAGGGCCATAACCTTTGTTTAGCATTCCATACACTGTTAAAACCCCAGTTACACCTAATCCAAAATGGTCTAACTTTTAATGGGGTATTACCGTGGAAGAGCCGAAGATTTAGTCAGTTTCCATAATTTGACAGTTTACACTGATTGCCGGCGGGGTGGGGGGCGCGTGGGGGAGGGTTGCACAGCGTAGCCTGTGGAGGAGCAGTGAATGACAAACCGCAACTTCAGGGTTTCCGCGTTCGGCTGCGCATGTGCTAAATCCTGAAGTTGCGGTCCATTTCATAGGCGGAATGACGGCGAACACTGCCAGTTCGCCGTCATCAGGACCGCAAATTCCGGGCCATTATAAATTGAGCCCCTTTGCAGATGTATTGGGTGTCTATCTTTGGTAGTGTTCTTTTACAGTTGGCCATTTATGACTGCTTTTAGCTTGAAAAGAAAATATTTTGGAATTAAAAAATGTGATTGCTGTTCTTGCTAAATAGTGATCAATTCCCTTCTTTATGTATATCAATTTGTCTCCAGTCCCGGGCAGCACTCTCTCTCCTGGGTTACTGCTACTTTCAGATGCAAGATTTTTCCAATGCTGCAGACAGCTATGAACAATTGATACAGATTCACCCAGAGGTAGATGACTACAAACTCTACCATGCACAATCCCTATACAAGGCCTGCATGTATGCAGAGGCTATGAAGGCAACTTTTCTTATAGATAATCCAGTTTATCAAACTAAGGTAAGATTAGAGATACATTATACAATATGTTTAGAACATTTATTCCGAAGAATGTTATATTTTCCATTATTTTATTGGGCGATTCATATCTACAGTTTGCCTGATTCAAAAGGAAAGAATTCATGTAATATAGTATATCTCACATATTGCATTATATGTTTATGTAGCAATTAACGATATATTGTAAATGTATCACCATCAGCAGTCATGCTCCTCTAAAGAGCATGGGCTAGATTTTCGGGGAGCCGTCAGGCAGGGTTTCAGGCGTGTGGGGGGGGGGGAATCCCGAATTTGGGGGTCCTGACACCATCCTGCCCAAAACCCCGCCCCACGTAAGTTTCAGGGGCGGCGGGTACCCACCCCGCACTGGGACCCACCGAAACCAGACAGGAAGGGATTAGTGCCAATTAACTGCCTGTTAACAGGTAGTTAACAGGCAGTTTTTAGCCTAATCCCTATTTTGAGGGGTTTCGTGTGGGTTTCCCGACGGCTCCAAACCATGCCAGGTAGAGCAGGCGGGCCGTCGGGTTGAAGGAGTTGGAGGGGTCGCGATGTCGGCGCTCAGGTGAGTGATGGGTGCATGAGTGCAAAGGTAAGTGTGTTTGGTGTGTCTAAAGTGTGTAAAGAACTTTTACTTACCTGTACTTACCTTCACAGCCTTTCTTCCTGTAGCCGTCGGGAGCGCATCACTCAGCTGGAACTTAAAGCTGAATGGCTGCGATCTGTCAAAAGTGACAGCCTTCAGCTTTGAGTGCTGGTGTGAGTTCTAACTGACGTCTGTGCAGAATGACTCATGTCAGAACTCAGACTGTCAGTGTTTCACAGCTTCAAACAGCTGTCAAACGCTGATATTTCTTGACAGATGAAATTTCAGTGTGTGACGTCACCTGTTGCCGGGTGGCCCTTAATTGGCCTGCTGAGCCCGCTGGGCGGGCTCAACAAGGTCAATCAAGGGAAAATCGCGCAGATTGGCCGGACGTCGAAGTAGGCGGGTCAAAAACCCGAAAGGGGAAGTCCCGCCTTCTTCCCGACAGGTTCGGCAAAATCTACCCCAACTCTCTTATAATTCCTGTGCTTCTCTATCTTGAGATTGTGTATTTAGAACTCAACTATTTGTGATTCTTGCAGTTGTTCTGAGAAAAGACCCACAGTTCTAATTTGGATATGATTTTTTTTCTTTCCAACGCAGGAGTATTTGCACTCCAAAAGTGGCAAGTAGTAGCTCTTCTGTCCATTGCAATTCCATTTTCGCAATGTCGCCCATTTACAGAATATAGTTATTCTTAAAAAAACACAATTCTATTCAAAAGCTTTTAAAACAAGCCTATTAGTGTCCTTGCACCCAAAAAAAAAACAGCTTAATCTTTGGAGCCTCCTCAAAAGCCTGCAAACGAGCACAATTAGAGGACTCCCAATGGTGATTAAATCAGCCTGGCTGGGTGGGGGGTAGCCAGTTTTGTGGAGGGGGGGGGGCCGGCTTCTAGCGATGTTTTTTTCATGGAACCTCGATTTTTGAGCTGGACCTAATTTGCGCTTGAAATTCCGCAATCTTTTACTCTGGTTTCACTGCGCCGAAAGGACCAGCGCAGCCGAGCGGAAACTGCGGACCAATCTGTTTATTTTTGAACAGCACTAATAATTCAAATGTTATAGTACAAAGCTGATGCTATACTATTTTTTTTAGAAATAATCAATAAATAAAATACAATCTGATTTCTTAATCAGGTGTTGAAACTACAAGCTGCAATTAAATATGGAGAAGAAGACCTTTCAGGAGCCAAGGTAAGGGTTGAATAATTCTAGTTAAGTTTCAGATAACTGACTGTTTAAAGTGAATCCAGAAATTTAAATTCATCCTGTATATCTGAATAAAATTGTAGCTTTGACTTGCACATTGCAAATGTTTTCCCCATCTGTTGAAGTTTAAGTATTGTCCAAGTTAAACTGCAGGTTATCCACAGTAGCCACCCAGTGATGAATCTGCCTTCAAAGATAGTTCATTAGAAGATGCCTACATGGCCATGTCCTAGCCTATCTCTGCAATCTTTTCCACTACTATATTCCCTCACAAAATATCCTTCTGATTTTACCACACCCCAACCTCTCCACTAAACCTCTCTGCCTCTGCACTTCATTTTTCACCTTTATAAACCTTCTCAAAACCCATCTCGTTGACCTCGTTTTTGGTCACCCCTGCTAACTTCTTGCTGGGTCAGCATCTGCTTTCATTATACCTCCTTGTGAAGTGACATAGGATGTTTTTTACATTAAAGGCAGTTGGGATAGAGTTTCCGCTCGTTTGCACCAGTAATATTAGCGCAATATGGGCAGAATCAGCCGAACCAGCGCAAAAGATCGTTAAATTTTAATCATGAGTGGAGGACTGGACACTTATGAAAAAGGCTTATTTTTGGTGATGAACTCATTTTCAGCTGTATTAATAAAGTTGCACCAGGTTACCACTCTTAAATACATAAAGGAATACTTTCTAACGGAAAGAAAAACAAAAGAAACGGTTACGTTCTGTTACGCTGCTCGATGACGCTGGTGGTTCATTGAAGATTTCACATTTGTGATTATGCAAAATCATTTTATTGGAATCTTAATCTGTTACCTGACAAGTGCAATTTTCGATAGCATTTTGGGCAGAATTTCCTGATTGCACTCTAAGCGGAAACTCTACCCCATTATATAAATGTAAGTAGTTCCTCCCCCTATGAAGAAAAAGAAATGGGACATCCAGAATGGAACTCGCCAGGCTTGAGGATTATTATATTTGCCTTCCTTGCATGTGCTGTACTGGCTTGGTGTAAGTGGACCATTTGTACCGTGGCTGTAGCCCTTGCCTTTACCTGACAGACTGTGAAAGTGGTGTCAAATTAAGGCTGAACTAGCAGTGGGCATTACTTGTGGAATGAGTTCCCTGTCTGTTTATTGGATGATTCACCAAATGTTTTAGTTTCCAACCTGTATGCTCAAAGTATTTCCATTTTAACAGTAAGTGGCGGGTTCTCCCTTGGGCAGGAGAATTCCAATAGGAATTAGATGCTATAAATTGGATTCTCTCTGACTGAATCTGATACAGCAACAACCAGCTGCAATATGAACACACTCTAAGGAAGCTGGAATTTCATTTGGCTCTGACATGAGCTAGCCTGGCACTCCTGCTCCTCCTGGCTCCACATAAATGAAAGTATAAAAAAAACCTCTTGCCTCTTTCTGGGCGGCCTCCAAAGACCCAGAACAACTGAGGATGCTCCACCCAGTTGATGATCAGTATTGACAACCAGCATTAGAACCTCACTTTGGACCCCAATTTGATTTGTAGAGCATCTAATGGGGGAGAAATTTGGTATCGCCCCATTTGGGGTTCAATTATCGGCCGGGCGCAAAGTTTAGCACCTGGCGCTAATTATCGCCTCCGACTGCAAACTTGGCTTCTATCGCCCCTGGAGGTGATTGGAGCGCTAAATCAGGCGCTACACACCTCTCTTAAGGCGTTAATGCCGAGGAGTGAGGCGCTACCTCAGAGTGCTGGCGAAGCTCATGTGATGTCAGTTAGCAATGGAACACAGACACACTGGCGCCAGCCAGTTCTTAAAGGGGAGGGTTGTTCTTGCTCTCTATCTACACCTTGCTCATTGCAGCCTTGAATCTCGGCCTGGAGAGACCTGTACATCAAATCTGCTGGAAAGAACAATGGAGAGACCCAGGGAAAGAGCTCAGAGTGCAGCCCCCACAGTCTCTTCTAAATCGATACAAGGAAGGGCAAATCAAAATGAACCTGCAAAGTGCTGCTCAGTACCCAAAACTCTTTCACACAGCGTTGAATATCTCCAGAAGTCTCTCCCTCTCACTCAGAATGCGTGATGCAAAAATGTCGCCAACAAAAAAAGGCAGGAAGTGGTCGCCTTTAAATAGCGATCCCCCAGTCCCTTCCCGACTGCAAAACGCTCCCCTCAACCTGTCGTTGCTAGCGGCAGGCGGTAAGGCAGGGGGCGCCACTCAATATCCGGTCCGGGGCGTTGCACACTCGACTGACGTCACGATCTGCAGGCGCAGGAGATCGTGGTGGTAGTGTTTAGCGCCGCCGCAAAATGTTTGGTTAATTTCACGAGTGGCGCAAACATCGCCGTGCCCGGGCGCTAGCTGCTTTGCGCCCCATTAGCGCCCTCTTAAGGTGCTAACGGGAAGCGTAAACCACTGTCTCTTGGGGAGAGGCCGGGTGTAGGAGACTGTGACCTAAAGTTGGTCGTCCAAACCTTCATTTTTTACCCCCAAAACTGATGAAACGAGCTTGAATTTCTCCCCACAAGAGTTCAAACTTAATATGTTGTGGGACAGGGAACCAGCGAGGAGGGGGGCAGTGGGCAAACGGGATTCATTTTGGGACAGGATACAGGCAGCTGCATTTTGGACAAGTTGTAGTTTGAGGAGGTTGGCAGGCCAGAAACAAGTCCAATGCATCAGTAAGGTTTTGGTGGCAGGGGCCAGCAATGTTGTGCCGATGGAAATAGGCAGTCAGAGTGATGACTAGGATATAGGATTTAAAGCTGATCCCAGGGTCAAAACTTCAAGGTTTTGCATGGTCTAATTTAAGTTTGAGCGAGTAGCCAGAAAGGTGGATGAGATCAGTGGCAAGGGAGAGAATTTTATGGCAGGGGTGGAGAATGATGGTTTTAGTCTTCCCAGCATTGAAAGTTATAGAATCATTGAAACTTCCAGCACAGAAAGAGGCCATTCGGCCCGCTGTGCCTCTGCTGGCTCTTTGAAAGAGCAGTCATGCTTAATCCTACATCCCCGCTTTTTGTCCGTAACCCTGTCTGTAAGTTCCTCATCCTCGAGTACCTGTCCAACTCCCTTTTAAAATTATTTATGGAATCAGCTTCCACCACTTTTGCAAGTAGAGCGTTCCAGATCCCGACAACTCGGAGTGAAAAAAATTCTCCTCATTTCCCTTCTAGATCTTTTGCCAGTGATTTTAAATCTGTGATCTCTGGTTTTTGACCCACTCACCAGAGGGAATCATTTTTCTCTATCTACTCTATCAAAACCTCTCATCATCTTGAAAGCCTCTATTAGGTCACCTCTTAACCTTCTCTGTTCTAAGGGGAACAGTTCTAACTTTTCCAACCTCTCCTCATAACTGAAGTCCCTCATCCCTGGTAACGTCCTAGTAAACCTCCTCTGTACCCTTTCTAAGACCTTTACATCTTTCCTGAAGTGTGGTGCCCAGAATTGGTCACAGTGCTCCAGCTGAGGCCTAACCAGTGATTTATAAAGTTCTAGCATGATCCCTTTGCTTTTATATTTTATTCCTCTATTTATAAACCCAAGTAACACATATGCTTTTTTAACCACCTTATATACTTGCCCTGACACCTTTAAGGATTTGTGTATATGGACACCAAGGTCTCTCTGCTCATCTACACTTTTCAAAATCGTGCCATTTATAGTATACTGTCTTTCCACATTAGTCCTCCCAAAGTGCATCACTTCACACTTCTCCGCATTGAACTCCATCTTCCATGCTTCTGCCCATTTCACCATCCTGTCTATGTCATCCTGAAGCCTGGAACTATCCTCATCACTATTTACAGTACTACTTTGCCAAGTTTTGTAGAATCTACAAACTTTATAATGCTGCTCCCTACACCCGAGTCTAGGTCGAGGAACACCACTGCAAACCACCTCCCAGTCTGCAAAACATCCATCCACCACTACCCTTTGCTTCCTGTCACTGAGCCAATTTCGTAACCATACCACCACTTTCCCCTTAATTCCATGGGCTTCCACCTTCTTAATAAGCCTCCTGTGTGGCACTTTGTCGAATGCCTTCCGAGAGTCCATATATACAACATCTACTGCACTACCTTGATCAACTTCTCTTACCTCATCAAATAATTCAATCAAGTTAGTCAGACATGATTGTCTTTAACAAATTCATACTGGCTTTCCTTGATATTGTAACAGCAATGGAATACATAGGCTCAAAAGAAAGGCCTGTCATAGCAAAACTCTGCTCCTAATTAGACGAGATCAAAGGCACATCTGTGGTGGGTGGAATTCCTGCCCCACTGGAGATGCATCCCAGTTCCATGGAGGTGGAAATCTAGGCTACAGTTTTTAATATTAGACTGTATTTGTTGGAATAAATGTAAGAAGTCACACAACACCAGGTTATAGTCCAACAGTTTTATTTGAAATCACAAGCTTTCGGAGCGCTGCTCCTTTGTCAGGTGAAGTGGAGAGATGCATAAAGACACAGCTTATATAGTCAGAGAGTAATGCCAGATGATTACAGGTAATCTTTCTAACTGCCATTTAACACACCTCGGCAGAGAGATAATCACAGCAAGCAAAGGTGTGAATGGTGTCCAAACAGGTCAGTCAGGAAAACATTACATCAAAGAACAATGAGGTGGGGTCACAAGGGGCCAAATGTTGCAGATGCTGGGGTCTGTATGAAAAACAAAAAACAGACAAAAAAACATTTTTTTTGCTGGAAATCACAGCAGGTCTGGCCGCATCTGTGTAGAGAGAACAAGCCAACGACGACTTGAGTCTGGATGACCCTACGTCAGGTGGGGTTACATGTAGCGTGACATGAACCCAAGATCCCGGTTGAGGCCGTCCTCATGAGTGCGGAACTTGGCTATCAGTTTCTGCTCTACGATTTTGCGTTGTCGTGTGTCTCGAAGGCCACCTTGGAGAATGCTTACCCGAAGATCGGAGGCTGAATGTCCTTGACTGCTGAAGTGTTCCCCGACTGGGAGGGAACACTCCTGCCTGGCGATTGTTGCGCGGTGTCCGTTCATCCGTTGTCACAGTGTCTGCATGGTCTCGCCGATGTACCATGCTCCGGGGCATCCTTTCCTGCAACGTATGAGGTAGACAGCGTTGGCCGAGTCACATGAGTATGTACCATGTACCTGGTGGGTGGTGTCCTCACGTGTGACGATGGTATCTGTGTTGATGATCTGGCATGTCTTGCAGAGGTTGCCGTGGCAGGGTTGTGTGGTGTTGTGGTCGCTGTTCTCCTGAAAGCTGGGTAATTTGCTGCGAACGATGGTCTGTTTGAGGTTAGGCGGCTGTTTGAAGGCGAGTAGTCAAGGCGTGGGGATGGCCTTAGCGAGGTGTTCATCGTCATCGATGACATGTTGAAGGCTGCGAAGAACATGGCGTAGTTTCTCCGCTCCGGGGAAGTACTGGACGACGAAGGGTACTCTGTTGGTTGTGTCCCGTGTTTGTCTTCTGAGGAGGTCTATGCAATTTTTTGCTGTGGCCCGTCGGAACTGTCGATCGACGAGTCGAGCGTCATATCCCGTTCTTACGAGAGCGTCTGTAGGTGTCCATCGCGTTCCTCCTTGTCTGAGCAGATCCTGTGTATTCGCAGGGCTTGTCCATAGGGGATGGCTTCTTTAACGTGGTTAGGGTGGAAGCTGGAGAAGTGGAGCATCCTGAGGTTGTCCGTGGGCTTGCGGTAGAGTGAAGTGCTGAGGTGTCCGTTTTTGATGGAGATTCGTGTGTCCAAGAATGAAACCGATTCTGAGGAGTAGTCCATGGTGAGTTTGATGGTGGGATGGAACTTGTTGATGTTATCGTGTAGTCTTTTCAGTGATTCTTCGCCGTGGGTCCATAGGAAGAAAATGTCGTCGATGTATCTGGTGTATAGCGTTAGTTGGAGGTCCTGTGCAGCGAAGAAGTCTTGCTCGAACTTGTGCATGAAGATGTTGGCGTATTGGGGTGCGAATTTGGTCCCCATGGCTGTTCCATGTGTTTGGGTAAAGAACTGGTTGTCGAAGGTGAAGACATTGTGGCCAAGGATGAAGCGGATGAGTTGTAGGGTGGCGTCTGGAGATTGGCTGTTGTTGGTGTTGAGTACTGAGGCTGTCGCAGCGATGCCGTAGAGTGCCGAGATGTCCATCGTGGCGAGGAGTGTTCCTTGTTCAACTGGTCCGTGGGTGCTGAGTTTCTGTAAGATGTCTGTAGTGTCGCGACAGAAGCTGGGGTGTTCCCTGTACGATGGGTTTTAGGATGCCCTCGACGTATCCAGAGAGGTTCTCACACAGGGTTCCGTTGCCTGATACGATAGGACGTCCGGGTATGTTGGCTTTGTGTATCTTTGGGAGGCAGTAGAAGTCTCCCACGCGGGGAGTACGTGGGATGAGAGCGCGTAGTATGCTTTGAAGGTCTGGATCGAAGGTCTTGATCAGTCTGTTGATTTGGCGGGTGTGTTCTTTGGTCGGATCTGCGGGTAACTGTCTGTAGTGTTCCTGGTTGTCCAGTTGTCGGTATGCTTCTTTGCAATAGTCCGTTCTGTTCTGTATGACGATGGCACCTCCTTTGTCTGCTGGTTTGATGACGATGTTGCGGTTGGTCTTGAGAGCGTGGATGGCGTTGCGTTGTGCTCGGGTGACATTCTGGACTGTCTTGTGAGTGCGGCTGATGAATCTGGCGTTGATGCATCTCCTGACAGCTTGAGCATACATGTCAAGCTTAGGGCAGCGACCCTCCGGAGGGGTCCAATTTGACTCTTTCTTCTTCGGTTGCTGCACTGCGGATCCCTCTGTCTGCTGTTCCAGATCATTGGTTGTCTCATTGGGTTCGCTGCTGACATCTTGGGATTTGTGGAAGAATTCCCGGAGCCTCATTCTCCTGATGAATCCTCTGTGTCTGCCGCGAGACCGATGGGGTCCATTTTGGTGGTGGGGCAGAAATTGAGCCCTCGGCTGAGAACTTCAATTTCACCTGGTTGAAGGGTGTGGTCGGACAAGTTGACGATGGACTTCCCTGTGGTTTCAACCGTGGTACCGGGGGAGGCTTGGTTGCTGCTGGTGGTGATGCCGAGTTTCTCAAGCTTCCTGTTCTTGGTGTGCATGTAGGCAGTGTAGTTCCGTTGCCTCGTCTGTTTGGCGGTGTCTCGTAGCTGGTCTGCTGTGTCCTGAGCACAGGCTGAGAACATGGACTCTATCTCGGTTTCGAGGTTGCGGCGTCTGCTGTAGAGCTGGTGTACGAGATGTTTGAGGAGTGTGCGAGAGGTACGACGGCAGAGTCTCTCAGCGTAGTCTGTGTTGTAGGTCGACTTGAGTGGGTTCGTGATCTGTAGTCCTTTTGGGATCTTGTCTGCTTTCTTGCATCTCTGTAGAAACTTGATGTCTATGTCGATATGCGCGATCTTCTTGGAGATCCTCTCCACTTTGAGCCGGCAGTTTGTGGTGTCGATAGTGGCCATGGTGTGGAGATGCCGGTGTTGGACTAGGGTGGACAAATGTAAGAAGTCACACAACACCAGGTTATAGTCCAACAGTTTTATTTGAAATCACAAGCTTTCGGAGCGCTGCTCCTTCGTCAGGTGAAGTGGAGAGATGCAGAAAGACACAGCTTATATTGTCAGAGAATAGTGTCAGATGATTACAGGTAATCTTTCTAACTGCCATTTATCACACCTCGGCAGAGAGATAATCACAGCAATCAAAGGTGTGAATGGTGTCCAAACAGGTCAGTCAGGAAAATATTACATCATAGAACAATGAGGTGAGGTCACAAGGGGTCAAATGTTGCAGATGCTGGGGTCTGCATGAAAAACAAAAAGCAGACAAAAAAACTTTTTTTTTTTTTGCTGGAAATCACAGCAGGTCCGGCCGCATCTGTGTCGAGAGAACAAGCCGGACCTGCTGTGATTTCCGGCAAAAAATTTTGCCTTGCGCCATCATCCCTTTTGTCAATTAATCTCTCCTGCCTTTCACCCAATCACAAACCTTCCTCTTTCTTCTTTCCTCCCCTCCCCCTTTCCCTGCTCTGTAGTTCAGATTTCCAGCATCCATAGTATTGTGCTTTTGTATTAAGAATGGGTTAGATGGGTTTGAAGTAAATGGAATGAAGGGATATGGGAACAGAGTGGACACATCAGACTAGGACTACTGCTCAAGTGTGGAGGACAAACACCCCCACTGACTTGTTGGGCCAAACGGCCTGTTTCCTTGTTGTCATTTCTATGTAACTCAAAAGGACTTGACTCCTGGTAGAAACTATATTAAAATAATAAAGTTCAATTCTGATAACCATATGTAACATACCATTCACTATTGTGATTATAAAGAAGTTGCAAAAAAAAAAGTATTGTGTTGTTTGAATTATTCTTTCTAGAAGATATTTTTACGATATGATTATAGAATGAAATGTAACAAAATGTACTTTTATGATGTTAGAGTCTAGTAGAGCAGCAGCCTACTGATGATCCAGACACTGAGATTAATCTTGGATGTTTACTGTACAAGGAAGGCCACTATGAAGAGACATGCAAGAAATTTACCACGGCCATGCAGGTTGTGGGCTACAAACCAGGTAGACTGTCTAAAGCATAAAAACTAATGGCTAAGTATTTGTCAAAAACTGTTCGGCTTTTTTGAATCTTTTTAAGCCTTACACCCCAGATTATTTGGGCACTTGTAGAATGATACAGCACAGAAGGAGGCTGTTTGGCCTTTTGTGCCTGTACCAGCTCTTTGGTAGAGCAATCCAATTAGTCCCACTCCCCTGCTCTTTCCCCATAGCCCTGTAATTTTTTTTCCCTTCAAGTATTTATCCAATTCCCTTTTGAACGTTCCTATTGAATCTGCTTCCACCGCCCTTTCAGGCAGTGCATTCCGGATCACAACAACTCACTGCACATAAAAAAATGTTTCTTCATGTCACCTCTGGTTCTTTTCCAATCATCTTAAATCTGTGTCCTCTGATTACTGACCCTTCTGCCACTGGAAACAGTTCCTCCTTATTTACTCTTCTCAAAACCCTTCATGATTTTGAACACCTCTATGAAATCTCCTCTTGCCTTTCTCTGCTCTAAGAAGAACCCCACCTTCTCTAGTCTCCACATAACTGAAGTCACTCATCCCTGGTACCATTCTGGTAAATCTATTCTGCACCCCCTCCAAGGGCTTGATATCCTTCCTAAAGTGTGGTGCCCAGAATTGAAAACAATCCTCCAGCTGAGGCCTCACCAGTAATTTATAAAGGTTTATAAAGTGGTGCGCCGATAACAACCTGGCCCTTAACATCAAGAAAACCAAAGAAATCATTGTGGACTTCAGGACGTCTAAAGGCGGAAGTCACACCCCCATTCACATCAATGGGGCTGTGGTGGAAAGGGTGGACAGCTTTAAGTTCCTCGGAGTCCACATCACGGAAGACCTCTCCTGGTCCCTCAATACCTCCTCTCTGGTGAAGAAGGCCCAGCAGCGCCTATATTTCCTAAGGAGGCTGAAGGGATGTAACCTGTCACCCCTGATCCTCTCTAACTTTTACCACTGCACAATAGAGAGCATCCTGACAAACTGTATCACAGTATGGTATGGCAGCTGTAGCTACTATGACCGGAAAGCCCTGCAGCGGGTAGTCAAAACTGCCCAACGCATTACCGGCACCCGGCTACCGACCATAGAGCACATATACCAGAAACGCTGTTTACGGAGGTCACGGTCCATCATCAAAGACCCTACCCACCCCAGCCACAGTCTGTTCGCCCTCCTGCCATCTGTGAGATGCTACAGATGCATTCGCACCCGTACGACCAGATTTAGGAACAGCTTCTTTCCCAGGGCTGTCATCCTACTGAACTCCACAAATAAACTCTAAAGCCTGCACATCTGCCAATGCACTTTATTATGGTTATGTTTATGTTAATGTATTACAAGCCAAATGTATGTTGAATGTTTAAATGTCTTAATCTAAATGTACACTCTCGGGAGCCGCAAGCCTACATTTCGTTGTACTGCACTTGTGCACTAACAATGACAATAAAAGTTGATTTGATTTGATTTGATTTGAAAGGTTTAGCATAACATCCTTGCTTTTGTACTCTATCCCTCTACTTATAAAGCCAGGGATCCCATATGCTTTTAAAACAGCCTTCTTAACTTGTCCTGCCACCTTCAAAGATTTGTGTACCTACATCCCCAGGTCCCTCGCTTCCTGCACCTGCTTTAACATTGTACTATTTAGTTTATGCTGCCTCTTCTCATTCTTCACATCCCTGGATTACATTTCATCTACCATCTGTTTACCCATTTCACCAGTCTGTCTATGTCCTCCTGAAGTCTGTTGCTATCTTCCTCATTGTTTGCTACATTTCCAAGTTTCGTGTCATCTGCAAACTCTGAAATGATTCCCTGTATACCCAAGTCCAGATCAGTAATATATATCAAAAAGAGCAGTAGTCCTAATACTAACCCCTGGGGAACACCACTGAATGCTTCCCTGAAGTCTGGAAAAACAACCAGTCACCACCACTTCTGCTTTCTGTCCGTTAGCCAATTTCGTATCCACATTGCCACTGACACTTTAATTCCATGGGCTTTAATTTTGCTAACAAGTCTAGTATGTGGTACTTTATCAAACGCCCATATATACATCAACTGCATTGCCCTCATCAGCCTAGCCCGTTACTTCATCAAAGAACTCAATCAACTTAGTCAAACACGATTTGCTTTTAACAGATCCTTGCTGACTTTCATTTATTAACCCATACTTTTCCAAGCGCCAATTAACTTTGTCCCAGATTATTGTGTCTCAAAGTTTCCCACCACCAACGTTAGGCTGACTGGCCTGTAATTGCCGGGATTATCCTGCTCTCCTTTTTTGAACAGGGGTGTATCATTTGCAATCCTCCAGTCCTCTGGCAGCACCCCCATATCTAAGGAGGATTGGAAGATTGTGACCAGAACCTCTGCAATTTCTACCCTTCCACCCTTAATAGATCACAGTCATGGATGATGTGATTCGCCACACCTTTGAGAATGTCTATGCTTGCCTTGTGGCCTTGGTAAGCTTCCAGTAATGTAAATGAGCAGCAAGCCCTGTTTGGTATTTGCATTCAGGTATTGGATAGTCATATGCCTTCATAAGATCCCCTTTCAGTCTCCAAAAGTAGTAGAGCATCACATGTAATCTCGTTTAAAGTATGAAACAAACTTATTTAAAAGAATAAACTAAGTGTTATAATGCAGTTCCATATTTACAGTTATCTAACTTCTCTAGTAGACAGAAGAATGAAAGATCACAATTCTGGGAACTAAACTAATCCTTTATAAATTACTTGTATATGCACATGGTGCTTCTCCTGTCTTTTAGGACTTTCATTTTATTGGTTCTTCTCAAACTGTCTCCTGATTGCTTTCTCTAAGACTTTTAGACTGTCCCTCTTGTGAAATTATCTAAAAGCTAACTGCTCATTTGAACAGAGCAGCTTTTTTATATATCGGAAAGCAGTTAACAGGACTTGCTAGCATGATTTGATTTCTAAATTTTATTTGCAATATTTATTTTGTGTTGGCTTTTATTTTTGCATTGTGACCAAGAGGAAGATATATTGATCAGTGACAGAAGAGTGTGGGGCTGTTGGTGATTGGAGAATTGGTGTTGCGGTTACTGGTATCACACTTGAATTAGTTCTTTAGGGACAGCCCGGGCAGAAGGGGGCTGTCTAGTTTGGCCTCTCCCTCCCTCCGTGTCTCTCCCCCTCTGCCCCCCCCAGCCTGATAGCTAGTGGCAAGGGTTGTCCCTCATGGTGACGATGTTGTACATAGAAGATAGGAGCTAGAAACATAGAAGATAGGAGCAGGAGTAGGCCATTCGGCCCTTCGAGCCTGCTCCGCCATTCAACGAGATCATGGCTGATCATCCAAACCCTAGCACCCGGTTCCTACACCGACAGCCATCCCACCCAAGCCCTATCCCCGTAACCCCATAACCCCACGTATTTAATCCCCCCTAACACTAAGGGTCAATTTTTATCATGGCCAATCAACCTAACCCACACATCTTTGGACTGTGGGAGGCAACCGGAGCACCCGGAGGAAACCCACGCAAACACGGGGAGAATGTGCAAACTCCACACAGACAGTCACCCGAGGCCGGATTTGAACCCGGGTCCCTGGCGCTGTGAGGCAACAGTGCTAACCACTATGCCACCGTGCTGCATTCGGCCCCTCGGCCCCCCTTAGTACAGTATGCAGCCGACCACCACGAATCTTGAGACCCACTCAGCCGAGTACGACAGGGCTCCTGCACATCGGTCCACACGGGAGAAAATTGCAGGGCTATGGGAAAAGAGCAGGGAAGTGGGACTAATTGGATAGCTCCTTCAAAGAGCCAGCATAGGCACGATGGACTGAATGGTCTCCTGTGCTGTAACATTCTATGATTATTTCGAGCAGAGAAGGTTAAGGAGAGATTTAATGGGGAGAAACAGATTTAAGATAATTGGCACAAATCCAGGGTAGAATGACGAGAATTATCTAGAATAGCGTGCTGCTGGATGAACCATCTGTCCTTCTACTACAGCATTATTGTCCCGGAAATACATTAGGATACCACCGTATGCTCCTGACCTGTGAATCGGAAGAAAACCACACTGACAGGTCATATAATTTGAGCTAAATTACCATTACAAATTTATTGCAAGAAATAAGATTATAGAAAGCAACAGTAAGTCAACTGATTAGGTTGCAAACCATCTGTTATATGTTAAAGACAGTGAGTGGTTCCAACAGCCTTATGATACTGTGCATCCATGTAGCACAGTGAGCATAATCTTATGTGACTGATTAACTTAAGTGGGGCACGCCCTAACATTAAGTTTTTTTTAAATTCATTCATGGGATGTGGGCGTCACTGGCATGGCCAGCATTTATTACCCATCCCTAACTGACCTTGAGAAGCTGGACTGTCTTCTTGAACCGCTGCAGTCCATGTGGTGAAGGTGCTCCCACAATGCTGTTAGGTAGGGAATTCCAGGCTTTTGGCCCAGCGACGATGAATAAATGGCGATATATTTTCAAGTTAGGTTGGTGTGTGATTTGGAGGGGAAATTGGAGTTGGTGGTGTGATGCGCTATCAATAACTCAAAAGACTGAGATTAAGCGAGTAATTAACAGGCTTTTATTAACAAGAGAATGAAGGTGTGCCTCGAGTGGTCGACTGGTCCAGAATACAAAGGGGCTGTGGAGCAGTCACCTTTATACCTGGATTCGTGGGAGGAGTCAGCCGAGGCATGTACAGGCATGTACACAGTGGAATACAAACAGTGGTTTACCACATTCACCCCTTGTTTAAAATTGAGTCCGGCGGGGTGAAGTGTATTAAAAGTTAGTGTATTGGAGTCTCTCCGGAGGTCTTGTCTGCCGCTGTGATCGACGTGGCGACGGCAGGGGTAGTGAAGCTTCCGGCGTCGAGTCCCGCGTAGGCTGGGGCACTGGTGTGTAGTCCTCGTAGATGTCGAGCGGGTCGCGGGGCCCAGGCCTGCCGTCTGCTGGGGCTGGATATCGGATCGTGGGGGGGGGTGGTAGTGGGTAGTGGGTTACTGCGGCCCCCGAGGGTGCGAGGTCTCTTATGGAGACTGTGTCCTCCCGCCCGTCCGGGTACGCAATGTAAGCATACTGGGGGTTGGCGTGGAGGAGGTCGACCCTCTCGACCAGGGGGTCCGTTTTATGGGTCCTCACGTGTCTTCTCAGTAGGACCGGCCCTGGGGACGTCAGCCATGGCGGTAGCGATTTCCCCGATGTGGACTTCCTTGGGAAGACAAACATTTTCTCATGAGGGGTGGCGTTAGTGGCAGTGCAGAGCAGTGACCGAATAGAGTGGAGCGCATCGGGGAGCACATCCTGCCAGCGGGAGGTCGGAAGGCCCCTAGACTTTAAGGCTAGCAGGGCGGCCTTCCAAACTGTCGCATTCTCTCTTTCCACCTGTCCGTTCCCCCGGGGGTTGTAACTGGTGGTCCTGCTTGTGGCAATACCCCTAGCTAGCAGGTACTGACGGAGTTCGTCGCTCATAAACGATGAGCCCCGGTCGCTATGGATACAGCTGGGGAAACCGAACAGGGTGAAGAGGTCGTTCAGACATTTAATGACCGTGGCACTGGTCATGTCCGGGCAGGGGATGGCGAACGGGAAACGGGAATACTCATCAATAATATTGAGGAAGTACACATTGCGGCCGGAGGAGGGGAGAGGCCCTTTAAAATCAACGCTCAGGCGCTCGAAGGGGCGAGTGGCTTTTATCAGGTGAGCCCTGTCTGGTCTATAAAAGTGCAGTTTGCACTCAGCGCAGACTTGGCAGTTCCTGGTCATGGTCCTGACCTCCTCAATGGAGTAAGGCAGGTTGCGGGCCTTGATGAAGTGGAAGAACCTGGTGACCCCCGGGTGGCAGAGGTCATTGTGGAGGGCCCGCAGTCTATCGATCTGCACGCTGGTGCAGGTGCCACGCGATAGAGCATCCGGGAGTTCATTGAGCTTCCCGGGCCGGTACAAGATCTCGTAATTGTAGGTGGAAAGTTCGATTCTCCACCTCAAGATCTTGTCGTTTTTGATTTTGCCCCTCTGCTTGTTGTTAAACATGAAAGCAACTGAACGCTGGTCAGTGAGCAGGGTAAATCGTTTTCCGGCCAGGTAGTGCCTCCAATGACGCACAGCCTCCACAATAGCCTGGGCCTCCTTCTCAACAGCGGAGTGTCTGGTCTCCGGGCCCTGGAGGGTTCGTGAAAAGAAGGCCACTGGTCTCCCCGCCTGATTGAGGGTAGCGGCCAGGGCAAAGTCGGACGCGTCGCTTTCCACCTGGAAGGGGATGGATTCGTCCACTGCGTGCATGGTGGCTTTGGCAATGTCCTCCTTGATACGGTGGAAGGCTAAGCGGGCCTCTGCCGTCACGGGAAAAGAGGTGGACTTGATCAGCGGACGGGCCTTGTCCGCATAGTAGGGGACCCACTGGGCGTAATAAGAGAAAAACCCTAGGCACCTCTTCAGGGCCTTGAGGCAGTGGGGCAGTGGGAGTTCCATAAGGGGACGCATCCGGTCGGGGCCGATGACTCCGTGTTCCACAACACAGCCAAGGATGGCGAGGCGGGTTGTGCGGAATATGCACTTCTCCTTGTTATACGTCAGGTTGAGGAGTTTGGCGGTGCAGAGGAATTTTTCGAGGTTTGCGTCATGGTCCTGTAAGTCATAGCCGCAGATGGTCACATTGTCCAGATATGGGAAAGTGGCCTGCAACGCATTTTGATCGACCATCCGGTCCATCTCCCTTTGGAAGACGGAGACCCCGTTGGTGACGCCAAAGGGAACCCTAAGGAAGTGATAGAGGCGGCCGTTTGCCTCAAAGGCAGTATACTGGCGGTCCTCAGGGCGGATAGGGAGCTGGTGGTACGCTGATTTCAGGTCAATGGTCGAGAAGACGCGGTACTGCGCGATCTGGTTGACCATATCAGCTATGCGGGGGAGTGGGTAAGCGTCCAGCAGGGTGTAGCGATTTATTGTCTGGCTGTAGTCGATGACCAGGCGCTGCTTCTCGCCGGTCTTAACGACCACAACCTGGGCTCGCCAGGGGCTGGTGCTGCCCTCAATAATCCCTTCCTTCAGGAGCCGCTCCACTTCGGTTTTAATGAAAACCCTGTCCCCGGCACTGTATCGCCTGCTCTTTGTGGCGATGGGCTTACAGTCGGGGGTGAGGTTAGCAAACAGTGGGGGGGGGGGTGACTGTGGAGAGGTTGCACCTGGTGCGCGGCGGGCAATTTGGAAGCTGCTGGCTGCGGACTGTGAGTGGGGGGAGGGGTCCACCGTACGCCATCGTAACACTTTTAAGGTGGCACTGAAAATCTAACCCCAGCAGGACGGCAGCACAGAGGTCGGGCAGGACCAGAAGTTTAAAATTATCGTACAAAGTCCCGTCTACTACGAGTGTCACCACGCAGTAGCCGCCAATGTCCGCCGACTGGGACTCGGAGGCCATAGAAATCCGCTGGTGCGCAGGCAGGACTGGGAGAGAGCAACGCCGCGCCGTGTCGGGGTGGATGAAGCTCTCCGTGCTCCCAGAGTCAAAAAGGCAGATTGTTTCGTGACCATTTACCTTAATGTCCATTGTGGAACTGGCCAGCTGGTGCGGTCTCGCTTGGTCCAGTGTAACGGAGGCCAGCGTAGGGGTCGGTGTGTCGCTGCGGGTATCAGATGAGGCGGTGTTGGGGGCCTGCTGCGTCCCGGCTGTCGTCCAAGATGGCGGCGTCCATGATCCCCATGTGGCTGGAGGCGTCCAAAATGGCTGCTGTTCCGGTGGTTCGCACATGGCTGGGGAGGCCCAAGATGGCGGCCCACACGCGGCGCTGCTGGGGTTCGGGGTGGCTTTGGCCCTGCAGACGCTGGCGTAGTGTCCCTTCTTCCCGCAGCCCGAGCAGATCGCATTTTTCGCCGGGCAGCGCGCTCTGGGGTGTTTGGCCTGGTCACAGAAGTAGCATTTCTGGCCTTGGGGCACTGCTGTCTGGCCTTGGGATACTGCTGCGGTAGTTGGGCCGTTGCTGGGATGTGGCTGGGGTGGCACGGCGCTATGAGACGGTCCTACCGTGTCCCAGGCTGTCGTTCCCCGCGGCGTCCACGGTGCAGAGGAGTAGGCATCCATGCCCCGGTAGGCTGCGTCCAATGATAGTGCGAGTTCAGAGGCCTTGTTGAGGTCGAGGTCACTCTGCTCCAACAGTCGCTGTCGGGTGTAATTGGACCTGTGGCCCGCTACAAAAGCGTCCCGGATAAGTTCCTCTAAACACGGCGGCCTTTACATCCTTACAACCACAGGCCCGGCCAAGCACAGACAGTGTCTGAAGGTATTCCTCGGTCGATTCCCCAGGTTGTTGTTTACGACTCCCCAGAAGGTGCCTGGCGTACACTTCGTTCACTGGGCGCGTGTACTGGTCCTTGAGGAGCTTGATAGCATCCGCGTACGAGGTCGCGTCTTGGATGACCGAGTACACTCGGTGGTTCACTTTGGAGGTCAGGACATCCAGTTTGTCCTCGTCCGATTTGATTGCAGCGGAGGCGGTCAGGAATTTTTCGAAACACCTAAGCCAGTGAGTAAACTTGGTGGATGAGTCCGCCTCCCGATGATCTAAGTCCAGGCATGCTGGTGTGAGGATCTTCTCCATTATAAAAATCTTGTTAATAAAATTGATGCGCTATCAATAACTCAAAAGACTGAGATTAAGCGAGTAATTAACAGGCTTTTATTAACAAGAGAATGAAGGTGTGCCTCGAGTGGTCGACCGGTCCAGAATACAAAGGGGCTGTGGAGCAGTCACCTTTATACCTGGATTCGTGGGAGGAGTCAGCCGAGGCATGTACAGGCATGTACACAGTGGAATACAAACAGTGGTTTACCACATGGTGTCCCCATGTGCCTGCTGCCCTTGTCCTTCTAGGTAGAGGTCACGGGTTTGGGAGGTGCTGTCGAAGAAGCCTTGACAGATTGCTGCAGTGCATTTTGTAGATGGTACACACTGCAGCCACATTGTGCCGGTGGTGCAGTGTTTAAGGTGGTCGATGAGGTACCAATCAAGCGGGCTGCTTTGTCCTGGATGGTGTCGAGCTTCTTGAGTGTTGTTGGAGCTGCACTCATCCAGGCAATTGGAGAGTATTCCATCACACTCCTGACTTCTGCCTTGTAGGTGGTGGAAAGGCTTTGGAGAGTCCGAAGGTGAGTCACTAGCCGCAGAATACCCAGCCTCTGGCCTGCTCTTATAATCACCGGGCAGGATTTTCATTGGGCCTTGGAGGCGGGATTGGAGGCATGTGGGGGGTTAAAATCTCAAAATCGGGGGGCACGAACCCATCCCGCCTCCATGCCAATTTCAAAGGAGGCGGATACCCGACCTGTGCTGGGACCCGCCTCCCCGAGGCCGGAAGGGGATTAGTGCCAATTAACTGCCTGTTCACAGGTAGTAAACAGGCAGTTTTTAGCCTAATCCCCATTTTTATTCCTGAAGTGTGGGATTCCCGACGGCTCCAAACCATGCCAATTTAGCGAGGCGGGCTGTCGGGCTGAAGGACTTGGAGGGTTCGAGATGTCCGGTGTTCAGGTGAGTGATGGGTGCATGAGTGAAGAGGTAAGTGTTTAAAGAAGTTTTACTTCCCTTTACAGCCTTCCTTCCTTCAGGTCTCGGGAGTCCCTCATCTCACCAGCACAGAAAGCAGAATGGCCACGAGCTGTCAAAAGTTGCAGCATTCAGCTTTCTGTTCTGGAGAGATCTCTAAATGAGCCTGAGAGGAAGGAATTAATTTAGTGTACAGATTGTCAGTGTTTGACATCTTCAAAGAGCTGTCAGATGCTGATATTTCATCTGTCAAAAGCTCTTGACAGATGAAATGTCAATCTGTGACGTCACCTGTTGCTGGGTGGCCCTTAATTGGGCTCAACAAGGTCAATCAAGTGAAAATTGCATGGGTTGGCCACAACTCGATGGAGGCGGGATTACAACCCCAAAAGTTGTAGTCACGCCTCCAGTATCAAAATCCAGCCCACAGTATTTATGTGGCTGGTCCAGTTAAGTTTTTGGTCAACAGTGACCCCCCCCCCCCCCGAGGATGTTGATGGCGGGGGGGATTCAACAATGGTAATGTCATTGAATGTCAAGGGGCGATGGTTAGACTCTTTCTTGTTGCAGATGGTCATTGCCTGGTACTTGTGTGGCGTGAATATTACTTATCACTTATGAGCCCAAGCCTGGATATTGTCCAGGTCTTGCTGTATGTGGACATGGACTGCATCAGTATGAGGAATTGTGAATGGAACTGAACACTACAATCATCAGTGAACATCCTCACTTCTGACCTCTTTTTGGAGGGAAGGTCATTGATGAAGCAGCTGAAGATGGTTGGGCCTAGGACACTACCCTGAGGAACTCCTGCAGCGATGTCCTGGGGCTGAGATGATTGGCCTCAACCATCTTCCTTTGTGCTAGGTATGACTCCAGCCAGTGGATAGTTTTCCCCCTGAATCCCATTGACTTCAATTTATAGGGCTCCTTGGTGCCACATTTGGTCAAATGCTGCCTTGATGCCAAGGGCAGTCACTCTCACTTCACCTCTGGAATTCAGATCTTTTGTCTATGTTTGGACAAAAGCCTTTGGTCAAGTACCACATATTAGGCTTGTTAGCACAATTGAAGCCAACAGGATAAAAGGGGCAGTAGCAGCACGGATACAAAATTGGCTAAGGGATAGAAAACAGTTGTGGTGAATGGCTGTTTTTTCAGACTGGGCGGGGGGGGGATCAGTACAGGTAGAACGTCCCGAGGCCGAGCCAGATTTCAGATTTTTTCGGACTTTGGAACATGTTTCTGATGTCCGAAGTCTGGAAACGCCCGAGCCCAGGTTGCGATATTTCCGGACTTCGGATATCAGAAACACATGCTGAGTCCGGAAATGCCTGGGCCCAGGTTGTGCTATTTCCGGCTTTTGGTAAGCCTCCCTCAGGGTGTCCGGATGCCGGAACATTTTACGGATTCCGGACCTCTGCCACCAATCGTCCTGGATTCCGGAACACCCCGGATTCCGGAACTCCGGATTTGGGATGCTCAACCTGTACTAGGATCACTGCTGTTTAAGATATACATTAATGACTTGGACTTGGGGATACGGGGCACAATTTCGAAATTTGCAGATGACACAAAACTTGGAAGTGTAGTAAACAGTGAGGAAGATAGTAATAGACTTTTTAAAAATTTGTTCACGGGATGTGGGCGTCATTGGCAAGGCCAGCATTTATTGCTCATCTCTAATTGCCTTAGGCCATTCAGAGGGCTGTTAAGAGTCAACCACATTGCTGTGGGTCTGGAGTCACTTATAGGCCAGACCAAGTAAGGACCTCAAGGACATTAGTGAACCAGATCGGTTTTTACAACAATCCAGTACATTCATGGGCACCATTATTGATATTAGCCTTTATTCCAGATTTTATTTAATTAACTGAATTTAATTTCCCTAGCTGCCGTGGTGGGATTTGAACCCTTACTTCTGGATTACTAGTCCAGTAACATTACCACTATGCTACCATTCCCACAAGAAGGCATAGACAGGCTGGTGGAATGGGCGGACACATGACAGATGAAATTCACGCAGAGAAGTGTGAGGTGATATATTTTGGTAGAAAGAATGAGGAGAAACAATACATGCTAAATGCTACAAATTTACAGGGGGTGCAAGAACAGGGAGACCTGGGGGTGTTTGTGCACAAATCTTTGAAGGTGGCAGGACTGGTTAACAAAGCAGTTAATAAAGCACATGGGATCCTGGGCTTTATAAACAGAAGTATAGGGGGAGAAATTCAGTTGTTAGCGCCAGCCGTTAGCGCCTTAAGAGGGCGATAAGTGGGGCGCGAAGCGGCTAGCGCCCGGGCGCAGCGAGACCTTCGCCTCTCGCGAAATTGAGCAGACATTTAGCGGCGGCGCAAAACAGCAACGCCCGCTCAGCTGCGCGCGCAGATCCTTATGTCATTTCATGGTGCAACGCCCTTGGTGCGCCCCGAACTGGAACTTCAGTGGTGCCCCCCTTTCTGCCTGGCGCTCCCAGCGACTGGTTGACTGGAACGGTTCCCAGTCGCTGGGGGGGGGCGCTATTTAAAGGGGGCTCTTCCTGGCTTCTTAGTGGTAGCCATTTTTGGACCACTCCTGTGTGAGAGAGAGAGAGAGATTTGCAGAGAGACAAAGGGAGAGAGCTTTCTGCATTGAGTCAGCGCTCACACAGGTACTTCTGGCTTCAGCCCAGAACTTTGCAGTTGGATTGATTTTTCAGTGCTATAGCCTTGAGTGGCCACATATTATGGGGGCTGCAATGGGTGGAAACGTTGGGTTTCTCCATTGCATTGAGAGGGCTCAGAGATGCCGAGAGAGAGTGCCAATCATGGCCAGATGGAGGATGGCCAACAGGCGTCGGCACAGGAGGCCTTACCCTCCCAGGGTATACCACCAGCAGTTCTCCTACCTCAACATGTCTGAGATGCAGTGTATTCGGAGGCTTCGATTCAGAAGGGAGGTGGTCACTGAGCTCTGCCACCTGCTTCAGACAGATCTGCAGCCTCAGCTGAGGAGCAGGACGTCTCTGTGGGTGGCAGTGAAGGTGACAGTGGCTCTCAACTTCTATGCCACCGGCTCCTTCCAATCCGCTACTGGGGACATTGCCAATGTCTCCCAGTTCACGGTGCATTGCTGCATCCATCAAGTCACGAATGCCCTCTTCAAAAGGAGACGTCAGTACATTTCCTTCCCCATGACCCTGGACAAGCAGCAAGAGTGCGCAATGGGATTTGCAAGAATAGCGGGCTTCCCCATGGTCCAGGGCGCCATTGACTGCACGCATGTGGCTTTGCGGGCGCCTCAAGAGAATGCCGAGGATTACCGCAACCGGAAGGGGTTCCATTCGTTGAACGTGCAGTTGGTGTGTGACCACAGACAGCTGATACTAGCTGTCAATGCCCGCTTTCCAGGCAGCAGCCACGACGCCTTCATCCTGCGCCAGACTTCTGTGGCAGACCTTTTCGAAGCCCCGGCTCACCCAGGAGGCTGGCTTCTCGGGGACAAGGGCTATCCTTTGTGCACCTGGCTGATGACCCCGCTCTGTGCGCCCAGCACCCCTGCTGAAGAAGGATACAATGAGAGCCATCAAGCGACCAGGAACATCATTGAGCACACAATCGGCGTGCTAAAGCAATGGTTCCGTTGTCTGGACCATTCTGGGGGAGCCCTTCAGTACTCACCTGAGCGAGTCTCCCATTTCGTTGTAGTGTGCTGCATGCTGCACAACCTGGCTATCCTCAGGACTCAGCCACTGCCAGCAGACATTGGAGGACCACCAGAGGAGGAGGAGGAGGAGGAGGAGCACCAAGATGGGAGGGAGGCACAAAGTGCAAGGACCGTCTGTCAGCGGCTTATTGCAAGTCGGTTCTAGGCCCCCTCTGAGGCAATGGCTTGTGCCATTGAAAGAACATGAATGGAACCGTAACGCAAACCCTGAGCCCGTCAAGGCAACAAATAGTTCAAAGAGCAAACATGCACAATCTGAATAAAGACAATTATTTATTTAACAAACTCTGTGCCCTTCCCGCATGACAAACAAATACAGAGAAACCCCCCAAAAAAACAGTCAGACACATAACTAACTCTTACAACCTGGAGACAATGAACAAACGAGTTAACCAAAAATGACCATGATCCTCGGCCTTCACTAAAAAAATTCACAGCGTTTTGCCACACCTCCTACTTTTTGGCCTGCGAGGGTGATCTGCTTCGCTTGTGAGATTGGCCCCTTCCCACCCTGCAGCACCTCCACAATGGGACCCCAGTGGCTGCAGCAAGGCTGGGGGAAGGCTGCTGAGCGTCAGAAAGTGAGTCGGCAGATGCCCTTGGGGGGCGGCTTGGACCAGCCCTGGGCCTGGAGGGCCCGGCTGCTGACTGCTCCAACTCTGCATGGGCGGCAGCAGTCTGTCCTACGGGTGGTGGCAGCTGCAGTGGAGGAGTGACAGTGTTGGCAGCAGGAATGCTGCCATCCTGACAGAGCACAGGCACTCCCTGGTCGGACGACACACTGGCACTCGCACGGGGCAGCACTGCAGCATGCGGAGCAATCTGCTGAAGCACAGACTGCTGGCCTGCTGCGGCGCGGCGAGGGCCCCGGCGAATCCTGCCCGATCCAGCGAGGGTGGCAGCAGTCAGTGCTCGTGTGGCCCTAATCTGTGTCTGCATCAGACCAGCCACTGACTGCATGGCACGACTAAGCACTTGCGTTGAAGCCGCCTGTGCTGCTCCGAAGTCCTGCAGACTCCTTGCCAGTGCTGCACCGAAGTCCTGCAGACTCCTTGCCAGTGCTGCACCGAAGTCCTGCAGACCCCTTGCCTGTGCTGCACCGAAGTCCTGCAGACTCCTTGCCTGTGCTGCCCCGAATTCCTGTACACTCGTTGCCAGTGACTCTATGGAGTCAGGCATCCTTGCCACTGCAGCCATGAGCTCAGTGTGCTTGTGCTCCGCCTGGGCGCCCATTTCAGCGAGGAGCCGCACCTCCTCTGTGCTCACTGTAGCAGGACTGGAGGCCATACTCTCCCTCCGGGGAGAAGGCCGCCGAGCTTCCCTACCCCCCCCCCCCCCGCGTTGCTGCAGCCCGCTGGGCCCCGGAGCTTCACCCTCCTCAGACCCTTCCCCCCCTGCTCCCCTCCAGGCAAGACGTGTCCCCATTATGGCCATGGGCTGCCTCGGCTGAGGGTGGCACTGATGGTCCGGCTTCCTCTTCCTCCTCGCCTTCAGAATCACTCACAGTGGCAGCTTGAGGGTCCGCCTCCTCACCTGGCGAATCAGCATCTGAAAGCAGGGAGGTACAAGAGTTGCTTTAGCGTGAGGGCAGGGCGGCAGCGAGGGAGGCATGAGTGCTGCAATGCACTGTGTTGGTTCGACAGTGGCAAAGGATGCTGGTGTGAGGCACAAGTGGAAGGAGAGAGGTCAAAAAGGTGATGACCTTATCATTGCTGTCCAGAATGGGGTCGGCATCTCCAGTGGCGACGGGGCCAATCATCCGGCCTGCCATAATCCGTTCCGCTCGCTGCTCCAGATTGCTGAGCTCTTTAAGGTCAGGACGGCCTCCCCCGGTCTGTTGTTGCTGCCTCCTATTGTGCGCCAACTTGCCCTGCAAGAGAAAGGACGGGCTCTGAGTACAGTGTGAAGCCTTGATCTTGACTGCACTGCCTCCCATGGTGGAATAGCCCTTACAGTGTGAAGCCCTGATCTTGGTTGCACTGCCTCCCATGGTCGAATAGCCCTTACAGTTTGAAGCCCTGATCTTGGCTGCACTGCCTCCCATGGTCGAATAGCCCTCACCGTGTGAAGCCCTGATCTTGGCTGCACTGCCTCCCATGGTCGAATAGCCCTTACAGTGTGTAAAGTGGTGAATGTGCATGTGAGTTTCATGAAAGGCCCATAGGTGTTGGATGAGGGCTGGGCATTGGGGCTTTCAGGACCCTTTGGCCATAAAGTGAGGTGCACATGCAGGGATGAAGAGGATACTGGAAAGGGTACTCACCCTGACAACCCGAGTGAGGTCGTTGAATTTCTTCCTGCATTGCACAGGGGTCCTAGGCACCATGCTGCTGGAGGTCACTCTGTGTGCCACCTCCCTCCAAGCTTTCCGATATTCGTTGGGCAGCGGCCTCCTGCCAGTGTCCGGAAACAGGATAGATCGCCTGCGCTCCACTGCGCCAACCAGAACCTTCAGGGCCCCCTCACTGAACGGCTGCGCTCGCTCCCTGGCCTTCTCCATGGTCCTAGGCGTTAGAATGTCGTAGCAGGTCTGTCCAGGCCGAGAATCAGGGCTCCAATGTGCAGGGCGTGGCTGCAAGCCAAATCGACCCTCCCCCTTTAAGAGGTGACCGGCGCCAGCGTGTCTGCCTGCAATCGCTAACTGGCCGCACCTGCGCTGCGCCCGCCCTCGGTGGTAACACCTCGCCTCTCCGGCTTAGCGCCTTAGGACAGTCGTGCAGAGCCTGCTTTAGCGCACCAAGCACCTTTTGGGGCGATGCAAGTCAATTTCGCTGAAGGTGGCGATAATTTGCGCCGGGTGCTAAATTTAGCGCACGCTCGACTATAACGCCCCAAACGTGGCGATACTGAATTTCTAGGCCATAGAGTACAAAAGCCAGGAAGTTATGCTGAATTTATATAAAACACTAGTTTGGCCCCAGCTGGAGTATTGTGTCCAATTCTGGGCACCGCACTTTAGGAAGGATGTGAAGGCTTTGGAGAGGGTTCAGAAGAGATTTACTAGAATGGTTCCAGGGATGAGAGATTAAAGTTATGTGGATAGGCTGGAGAAGCTGGGCTTGTTCTCCTTAGAGCAGAGACGGCTAAGAGGAGAATTGATAGAGGTGTTTAAAATCCTGAACGGTTTAGATAAAGAGAAACTGTTTCCAATGGGTAAAGGGTTAATAATGAGAGGGCACAGATTTAAGATAATTGGTGAAAGAACCAGAGATGACATGAGGAAAAACTTTTTTACACGAATGGTTAGGGTTTGGAATGATAGGGTTGTAAATAAAGATTCAATAGTAGCCTTCAAATGGGAATTGGATAAATACTTGAAGGAGAAAACACTGCAGGGAAAGAGCGGGGAGTGGGACTAATTGGATTGCTCTTCGAAAGAGCCGGCGCAGGCTCGATGGGCCAAGTGGCCTCCTTCTGTTCTGTACTATTCTACGATTCTGAGGCTGTAATGAGGTCTGGAGCCGAGTGATCCTGGCGGAACCCAAACTGGGCATCGGTTAGCAGGTTATTAGTGAGTAAGTACCGCTTGATAGCACTGTTGATGACACCTTCCATCCTTTTGCTGATGATTGAGAGTAGGCTGATGGGGCAGCAATTGGCCGGATTGGATTTGTCCTGCTTTTTGTGGACAGGACATACCTGGGCGATTTTACAATTTATCGAGTAGATGCCAGTGTTGTAGCTGTACTGGAACAGCTTGATTAGAGACACAGCTATTTCTGGAACACATGTCTATAGCAATACAGCTGGGATGTAGTCGGGGCCCATAGCCTTTGCCACATCCAGTGCACTCAGCCGTTTCTTGATATCGTGTGGAGAAGATCGGATTGGCAGAAGACTGGCTTCTGTGATGCTGGGGACCTCGGGAAGAGGCAGAGATAAATCATCCATTCAGCACTTCTGGCTGAAGATGTTTTTGAAAACTTCAGCCTTGTCTTTTGCACTCACGTGCTAGGTTGCGCCATCATTGAGGATGGCGATGTTTACGAAGCTTCCACCTCCCGTTAGTTGTTTAATTGTCCACCACCATTCACGACTGGATGTGGCAAGACTACAGAGCTTTGATGTGATCCGTTGGTTGTGGGATCGCTTAGCTCTGCCTATAGCATGCTGCTCCACTGTTTAGCATGCTTGTAGTCCTGTGTTGTAGCTTCACCAGGTTGGCACCTCATTTTTAGGTGTGCTTAGTGCCGCTTTTGGCATGCTCTTCTACACTCTTCAATGAACCAGGGTTGGTCGCCTGGTTTGAAGGTAATGGTAGAGTGAGGGATAAAGCGGGCCATGAGGTAGCAGATTGTGGTGGAATACAATTCTGCTGCTGCTGATAGCCCACAATCCCTCAGGGATGCTCAGTTTTGAGCTACTAGATCGGTTCTGAATCACTTCATCTCCACAAGGACCTTGGAGTGGGCACTCCAACCAATACTGTCATGGGCAGGTAGATTGGTGAGGATGAAGTAAAGTAGGTTTATCCCTCGTGTGGGTTCTCTCACCACCAGCTGCAAGCTCAGTCTAGCAGCTATGTCCTTCGGGACTCGGCCAGCTCGGTCAGTAGTGGTGCTACCGAGCCACTGTTGGTAATGGCCATTGAAGTCCTGTACCCAGAGTATATTCTGTGCCTTTGCTATACTCAGTGCTTCTTCCAAGTGCTGTTCAACATGGAAGAGTACTGATTCATCAGCTGAAAGAGGGCAGTAGGTGGTAATCAGCAGGCGGTTTCCTTGCCCATGTTTGAATTGATGCCATGAAACTTCAATGTTGCGGACTCCCAGGGCCACTCCCTCCTGACTATACTACTGTGCCGCCACCTCTGGTGGGTCTGTCCTGCCAATGGGACAGGATATACCCAGTGATGGTAAGGGAGGAGTCTGGGACGTTGGCTGAAAGGTATGATTATGTGAGTATGACAGTATCAGGCTGTTGCTTGACTAGTCTGTGGGACAGATCTCCCAACTTTGGCATAAGTCCCCAAATATGAGTGAGGAGGACTTTGCAGGGTTGACTGGGCTGGGTATCCCTTTGTCGTATCCAAATCTGATGCCGGGTGGTCCGTCCGGTTTTATTCTTACCGTTTTTCATAGTGCTTTGTTACACCTGAGTGGCTTGCTAGGCCATTTCAGTGGCCAGTTAAGAGTCAACCACATTGCTGTGGGTCTGGAGTCACATATAGGCCAGACGGGGCAAGGACAGCAGGTTTCCTTCCCTGAGGGACATTAGTGAACCAGGGGGTTTACGACAATTTGGTAGTTCGTCCACAGATAGCACTGTGCCAATGCATTTACTGGAGTATGGCAGAAGTGCACAAACAAACAATTTACGCAATTTAAAAAAAATTATTTGTAGTTTCCTTTTTGTTTCTGATTTTAAAACTCAATTGGATTTCACATTAAAGAAAATATTTTGCTCTGATGCCTGTCGGTCTTTCAAAATCATACAATCAGGATGTACAGATTAGCTGCGCTGCTTAATTTCAGTTTCCTGCTCTGTACTCTAGATTAACATCTTTGGCTATTACTTAATAGTTAAGTGGCTGTTAATTATTCTGTACCTCCCAAGTGACTTATTATTGCAGCGAAGTCCTATTTGGCCATGTGTCTGCTGGTCAGTCTAACAAAATCCTAAGGAATGAACTCACCTAGCAGAAAGCTCAAGTAATAACAATAAAGATGATGCAATGCCCATAGGGCAGTGTAGCGCTGGTTTCAGCAACTTTTGACATTTTGTAGACCATTTTAATAGCTCATTTTCATGTCAGATTTTAATGGTCTTGCTTCCAGTTTTGTAGCATTAGTGTTGATTATCATTTCCACAGGGACAAAGAGATATTAACTAATCTTAATATTATCAAGAATGTCTTAAAAACCAAAGCAATATATAAAGGTGTATAAATGATACTTTTGCAAGAAAGTAATTTTATTTAAAGCTATACTGTACTGATCTAGCGGCAGGATGGCATGGTTCTTTAGCGTAGTGGCTTTTCATGTCTGGAGGTTCGGTTTAATCGAGACCAGTATGAAAATCTGTTTGCTATCAGCTGTAATGATTGCAAAGGGCTGATGGCATGAATTCAGAAAAATCAGCCATTACGTAAGTATATTTGAGGTGCTTCTATTGGGAGTGAGCGAGTGTCCCAAAACACTCTACAATTTTGTACTAAATGACCCTAAGTTCAATGCTGCAAGAATTATAATAAATTGACAATTTCTTGAGTCCTACCAGAAATCCTGACCTTGTTGGGCCGCTTGTGTCTGACTTGTACCAGAGGAGCATAGTTGGGGCCGAGGCATTTTGACTCCAATTTTTAAATCCATAAATGGACAGACTAACAATGGAAAAATTAAAACCATTTTCCTGTTTCTCCCAACACCGAATACTAAGAACATAAGAAGTAAGAGCAGGAGTAGGCCATACGGCCCCTCGAGCCTGCTCCATCATTCATTAAGATCATGGCTGATCATCGACATCAACTCCACTTTCCCGCCCGATCTCTATATCCCTTGATTCCCCGAGAGTTCAAAAATCTATCCATCTCAGCCTTGAATATACTCAAAGGGCTGGATTTTGTCAGCCCCAAGGAGGTGGGTATGGAGGCAGGACTGCCGGTAAAGTTGCAGGATTTGGGGGCGGCTGGCAAACCCGTCCCCAACCCACCTCCGTGCCCTTTTGCCAGGAGGCGGGAAGCCGTCCTGCCCCGGGTCCCGTCTCCTCAAGGCGGGAAAGGGATTGAATCCTATTAACTGCCTGTTGACAGGTAGTTAACAGGCAGAAAAAAGGATTATCCCTATTTTTAACTCTGAAGTGCAGGCTTCCCGACCTCGGATAACCCCGCCAGGGTGCAGGAGACGAGTAGGAGGTCTGCGGGGGTCGGAGGGGTCTGAAAGTGAGATGTAGAGGTGAGTGATGGGTACAAGTGTGGAGTGGTAAGTATGTAAGGTGAGTGTTAAGTGTTATCAAATGTTCACTTACCTTTGTTTCTGCCTACAGCTTTCAGCCGCTGTGGATCCGGAGTCCTGACATCGTCATTGTAGATTTCACAGACTGGCTGTTGGATCCTCTGAACCAACAGCCAGGTGATTTCTGCAAAGTTGAAGGTTTGATGAGTCCTGAACACAAGGTCTCATCAAATTACACAGAATGTCAGTGTTTGACAGCTTCACAGATGGCACGTCAGACATTGATGTACTCTGTCACTGACTTCCCCCTAATTGGCCTGCTGAGCCCGCTGGGTGGGCTTAACAAGGTCAATCAGGAAAATCCCGCGGGTTGGCCAGAAGCTGATGGAGGTGGGATTGAAAGCCGGCAAGCAGCAGTCCCGCCTCCAAAAGCTTCCCATTGACAAAATCCAGCCCATAGACTCAGCATCCATAGTCCTCTGGGGCAGAGAATTCCAAAGATTCACAACCCTCTGAGTGAAGAAATTCTTCCTCCTCTCAGTCTTAAATGGCCTACCCCATGACACTCCAGCCACGGGAAACAACCTCTCGGCATCTACCCTGTCAATCCCCTTCAGAATCTTGTAAGTTTCAATGAGATCATCTCTCATTCTTCTAAACTCCAGAGAGTATAGGCCCATTCTACACACTCTCTCACCATAGGACAGCCCTCTCATCCCAGGAATCAATCTAGTGAACCTTTGTTGCACCGCCTCCAAGGCAAGTATATCCTTCCTTAGATCAGGAGACCAAAACTATGCACGGTACTCCAGGTGTGGCCTCACCAAGGCCCTGTACAATTGTAGCAAGACTTCCTTACTCTTATACTCCAACCCCCTTGCAATAAAGACCAACATGCCATTTGCCTTCCTTATTGCTTGCTGTACCTGCATGATAACTTTCTGTGTTTCTTAGACAATGTTATGAATTCAGGTAATTGAAAGATTTTTGTTTAGATCTTTTCTGTTTAAACTTTACAACTAAATAAAGGAAATTAGTTTTGAATGCTGTACATCATTTATAGCTTGCAAAGTGAAACTATTCTGTTTAACCTCGGTAGTGGGGAAGCTTTTAGAAACAATAAACAGGGACAACGTTAACAGTCACTTGGACAAGTGTGGATTAATTAAGGAAAGCCAGCACGGATTTGTTAAAGGCAAATCGTGTTGAACTAACTTGATCGAGTTTTTTGATGAGGTAACAGAGAGGGTTGATGAGGGTAATGCAATTGACGTGGTGTATATGGACTTCCAAAAGGCGTTTGATAAAGTGCTACATAATAGGCTTGCTAGCAAAGTTGAAGCCCATGGAATAAAAGACCCAGTGGAAGCATGGATATGAAATTGGCTAAGTGACAGGAAACGGAGAGTAGTGGTGAACGGTTTCTCGGACTGGAGGAAGGTACATACTGGTGTTCCCTAGGGGTCAGTACTGGGACCGCTGCATTTCTTTGATGTATATTAATGACCTGGACTTGGGAGTACAGGACACAATTTCAAAATTTACAGATGACACAAAACATGGAAGTATAGTGAACAGTGAGGAGGAGAGTGAAGACTTCAAGAAGACATAGAAAGGCTGGTGAAATGGGCGGACACGTGGCAGATGAAATTTAACTCAGAAAAGTGCGAAGTGATACATTTTGGTAGGAAGAACAAGGAGAGGCAATATAAACTAAAGAGTACAGTTTTAAAGAGTTTAAACAGTTGAACAGAGAGACCTGGGGGTATATGTGCAGAAATCGTTGAAGGTGGCATCGCAGGTTGAGAAAGTGGTTAAAAAAGCAGGGTCCTGGGCTTCATAAACAGAGGCATAGGGCTGGATTTTGCCATTGGGGCCGGGCTGGGGCATGTCAGGTGGTTTTTGTGTCAGGACCTCGACTCCGATGTGAAGTGGGAAAAAAGTGCGATTTTCCCCTAATTGGGCACTTGATTTCCAGCGTGTGGGTACCACTGGCCCAATGAGTCTTTCCATCCTGAAAGTCGCCTCCGATGACGTCATCAGTGCTGCTGGATTTAAGGCCTGCAGGCAGCCTTGCTTCTTCTGGAGACTGGAAACACTTTGGACAGTGTATGAAGGACTTCATTTACCGACCATGTCCACCAGCAAAAGTGTGCACCTCGATTTGATGAGCCCTCCCTCCAAGCTCTGGTGCAGGGAGCAAGATGTAATAAGGACGTGCTCTTCCCTTCCTCAGGGAGAGAAAAGCCACCACCACAGACTAAAGCTGTGGGACTGCAAGTGGCCCAGGAGGTCAATGCCATCTCTATGTGCCGCAGAACCTGGCTGCAATACAGGAAGAGGTTTCATGACCTTCTCCGCACAGGAAAAGTGAGTATGACTTTCTCATCACCCTCAATCTCATCCCCATTGCCTCTCCTCACCAGCACTCTACTTTGCCAACCTCTTCCTCCACATCCCACTTGACACTGACATCCCTGCACCCTTACCCATTCCCTCTCTCTCTATGGTCACATTCACTTAACTATTCGACCATGCAGCCCTCACACTCCCTATCACTGTGACGCAATAACAACAACTTACAACACACAGGGAGGGCCCTTTGTCTCCTTCAAAGCATCTATGCTATGGATTCTCTACACTCACTCCTTCATTCTCACTCAAACTGCATTTGTGTCCCTCATTGCAGGAAAAGAGAGCCCAGTAGCTCCTCAGTAGCCCAGCTCACCACCTCGGAGAAGGCGGCCCTGGAAATTGCCGGGATTGAGGAGGATTCCCAAGTGGGGGACGGACAGGCGGGCGCATCACAGCAAGCTGGTGACAGAATAGTTTGGCATCTCTCATTGACATTGCATGAGTGACTGATAATGATTCTGATGCTCTAACAGATTAACGTACGATCATCTGCACAATTCAATGTGCATGCAACCTTTACCTCACATCTCTAACTCTTTCCTTTACTCCCCCACAGGACCATCGCGAGCCCTTTCCCCACTCTCCAGGAGGAAGAGCCTGAGCTTCCAGACTCCTCAGAGGAAGCTGCAACCTCTGAGGGCGCTCAGTCAGCAGAATTAAGCGCACCCTGCACCAGTGCAGACACTCACACCTCGGTGGGACCTTCGGGACATAGGGTAGAGTTGTCACCTGGTGTATCACAGCTCACAAGTGAGCATCAGCAGATGGTGGAGACAGGGACAGCAGTGGAGAGTCCTCGTCACAGCGGAGAGGACGCTCCCAGCTCGGCTCCGCTGCATGCCGACCCTGTGCCTCCGGGTCCATCCAGAAGGAGAGCGGTGCTGGAACTCCAGGAACAGGTGCAGGAGTCTCTGGCAAGCTTTGTCTCCAGGGTCACTGCAAGTGTGGAGCGAATGGAGGAGCCCATCGCTAACATGAGCAGAGCCTTTATGGAGGCGTTGGCGCATGAACGCATCACCACGGAAAGGATGCTAACCTCCATGGTAAGGATGGCTATGGTAGAGGAGAGGATGGCTACGTCCATGGAGGAGCTCAGTCGCCAGGGTATGGAAAACATGGTAATTGTTCAGAATAGACTGACATCTCTTGAGGAGTGATGGTCAGCTATTGAGCAAACAAACCAGACCTTCATGCAAGTCCTCTGGTGTAGGACTTCCAGTGCAGAAACGGGTCCTCATGGCCCCCCTGCAGTGCAGCAAGGTGCTGTCCAGCCACTTGCTAGCTCTGAAGTGGGGCTGACCCATGAGAGGGATGTTGGTGGCATACAACAAGGAAGTGAGGGCTCCTCTCCAAGCACTCACACGACCATGCCACTGCAGAGCCCTTGGTCGGAGCCCCACCAGAGTCCCCACCCAACTGAGATCGGCATCTCAACCCCTGCACAGCCGCAGGAGCAGCAGACTGTTGCCGAGCCCTCGCAGGTTCGCAACCCCAGAGGACGCCCGCCAAAAGTGTCGAGACAGGAGCAGCAAGAAAGTGAGCAAGGGGCCTCCACATCTGCTGAAGCCACAGGGGAAGCACCACGTAGAAGCACGCGTAAGAGGAAGATAATGCACAAGTAGTCACAAGGGTAGTCATTTGGGTATAATGTGTTTAATTTTGAAAAGCCATCAGTTGCTTATTGTCATAATAAATTCTGATGGCAAACTGCTGTAGTTGTGGCGTGTGTCATTTCGCTAATGGGGCTTCCACATTGAGAGTTTAGGGTGACTTGCAATTGTCAGTATGGTGGTCAGAGTGATAGGAATCCGCAGGTTCTTGGCCATTGTCGATGTCTGATAAGAAGGTGCGACGCAAAAGTGTTTGATTGTGCAGGCTAAGCAAATCTGGCCAGGATGAGTGTGTCCCTTGCATCCCGGGCAGCAATGTGGTCGCGCGCTGGCGCCTTCTGGCCTGTGCAGCTTCAGGTGGGTGAGCAGCAGCTTGGTGCTCCTGTTGTTGCTGCTGCTGTTGGTGCTGCTGTTGTTCATGGTTCTGCTGCTGCCACGGCTGGTCTTCATCCAAATCTGATGTCCAGGAGGAAAGGAAATAAATGGTTCCCATGCTTCTGGTATATGCCTCAGTTGAGGTAGCGCTCAGTCAAGGTGGCGAGAGGGGTTTCCCAGGAGGTCACACTGGAGATGGGTGTCAGGCACCAAACTTCCACAACAATGGGTATGCCTGCTAAAAGTTCCCCCAGACCTGAGACAACAAAGTTCTACCACATGCAAATGATGATTGCTGAAAACTCCTTTTTAATGGTGGAGCTGCAGCTGTTAGTCAGCAGTCCACTTGTGAGGCCGCCAGGATTCACTGGCGTGTTCCAGAGGAGATGTGCAGGACATGGGAAAAGTGGTAAAATCAGAAAGGCCTCTCAAAATGGGATTATAGAGGCAATTAAGTGGTTCTTAAGGGCCTATCCCGCCTCTTGGAGGCGGGATGGAAAAAGGGTCAGAAAACACGCATTTGGGAAAATTGCTCGGAGGCGGGATCTGGCCCACCCGTCATTTTTTGCGATTTTACCACCTCACACGCCTCCAATCCCGCCTCCTCGGGCCTGGCAAAATCCAGCCCATGGAGTACATAGGCAAAGGAAGTTATGATGAACCTTTATAAAACACTGGTTCGGCCTCAACTGGAGTATTGTCTCCAATTCTGGGCACTGCACTTTGTGAAGGATGTGAAGGCCTTCGAGAGGGTGCAGAAAAGAGTTAAGAGAATGATTCTAGGAATGTGGGATTTCATTTACGTGGATAAACTGGAGAAGCTGGGGTTGTTCTTAGAGCAGAGAAGTTTGAGAGGAGATTTGATTGAGGTACAGGTAGACTATCCTTTATCCGAACTTCCGAAAACCTCTAAAAACCGAAAGTTTTTTCGTTCAGCATAAGTCGTGCGCACGACATGACCAGAGTGGCGCATGACTTACGCTGAGCAGGGCAGAGGGTCACAGAGTTCCCTCCTGGGTAGGAGATTGCAGGCCGAGCCGGGCAGTGTGAAGGAGGTACCGGGAGAGTGAACCCAACAATACAGCGGCCCGTCCGATATTCTTTTCTCCCCCCGACCCGAACCGAACCGCGGCCCGTCCGATATTCTTTTCTCCACCCCCCCCCCCCCCCCCGCACCCGACCCGACCCGAACTGCGGCCCGTCCGATATTCTTTTCTTCCCCCCCCGACCTGAACCGCGGCCCGTCCGATATTCTTTTCTCCCCCCCCACCCGACCCCCGACCTGATTTGCGAGCCAGCTTAGTAGGAGTCAGCCGGAAGGGGAATGAGACACGGAACAGTTGCAAGAGGTAGCCTGAACTTTTAAAATTTATATTAAATACAAATTTCCCAGTCTTATAATAATACCTTCTGAAATCCGAAAAATTCCAAAAACCGAAACTCAGCTGGTCCCAGGGCTTTCGGATAAGGGATAGAGTACCTGTATTCAAAATCATGAGGGGTCTAGACAGAGTAGATAGAGAGAAACTGTTCCCATTGGCGGAAGGGTCGAGAACCAGAGGACACAGATTTAAGGTGATTGGCAAAAGAACCAAAGGTGACATGAGGGAAAACTTTTTTACGCAGCGAGTGGTTAGGATCCGGAATGCACTGCCTGAAAGGGTGGTGGAGGCAGACTCAATCACAGCTTTCAAAACGGAATTGATAAGTACCTGAAGGAAAAAAATTTGCATGGCTACAGAGAAAGGGCAGGGGAGTGGGACTAGCTGAAGTGCTCTTGCAGAGAGCTGGCATGGGCTCGACGGGCCGAATGGCCTCTTTCTGTGCTGTAACCATTCTATGATCCTATGGAACTAAAATGATAGAAATGCATAGCACAGTAGAATATAGCATTCACTCAAAATTGATCTGGTACTGAAACTGTTTAAGTAACCCTCCAATTACTTTTACAGTATTTTTCTCATGTATAGAATCACTGAAGCTCATATTTAGTTTTTAGTAGTATTGGGCATGGACAATGCAGAATGCATGCAGCATGTTGCAACTTTATTTGGAATATATTCTGAAATTATTTAAATATGTCACTTGTGTTCTCTTTCAGATTTGACCTATAATATCGCCCTCTGTTATTACAGCATGAAACAGTATGCACCTGCTTTGAAGTACATTGCAGAAATAATAGAGCGTGGAATCAGGGAACATCCAGGCAAGTTGCTTTGCCCAATTTAACCTTTATTTAAAAGTGTCATTATCAGTACAATTTATAAATTAAAAAGCAGGACCCCACAGGTGGGAATCTCGGGATTACTACCCGAGCCACGTGCTAATTGGCATAGAGATACACAGATCAGGAAGGTAACTGCATGGCTGAAAGAGTGGTGTGGGAAGGAGGGTTTGCATTTCATGGGATGCTGGCACCAATACTGGGACAGGAAGGAGTTGGGCTCTACCTGAACTGGAATGGGACCAAGGTAGAATGGATAAACAGGGCTGTGGGTAAGACTTTAAATCAGTAAAACAGGGTGAGGGATCTGGTGGCAATAACAGTAGCCTGAAAATAAAAGAAATAGGAGATGAGAGTTATGGTCAGACCAAGTTAAGGAATAAGGGTAACATAAATGGTCAGGGAACAGATTAAGTTATAGAACATAAGTATAAAATATCTGTTAAAAATAAAGCAAGAGGAATGATTAATAAAAACATTAAATTCCCTGTACAGTACTGTGCACCGCAATTAATATTGCAAGTTGTATCATGTTTAGAAAGGATAGGGAAGAAAGAAAGGGTGGGTGGGATCGCTGTACTAATTAGAGATAACATAATGGCAGTAGTATGAAGGGACATAACTAACAGAAAGATAGAAACAGAATCCATATGGATTGAGACAAAGGATAAGAAGGGATTGATCCCACCAATAGGGGTATATACAGACCACCTAATAGTGGAAGGGAAGTGTAGGGAGAAATATATAGGCAAATCTATGAAATGAGTAAAAGACATGGAATAATAATCATAAGAACATAAGAAATAGGAGCAGGAGTAGGCCAATTGGCCCCTCGAGCCTGCTCCGCCATTCAATAAGATCATGGCTGATCTGATCCTAACCGCCAATCTACTATCACAGAACCATCTCCTGAATCTAACAGAATTAGACACACAAAATAGGAGCAGGATCAGGCTACACGGCCCCTGGGCCCGCTCCGCTACCCACAGGGCCATGTCCGATCCGAACCTAGACTCATGTCCAAATTCCTGCCCGCTCCCCGTAACCCTTAATTCCCTTTACTTCTAGGAAACTGTCTATTTCTGTTTTAAATTTATGTAATGATGTAGCTTCTACAGCTTTTTGGGGCAGCATATTCCATGGACCTACCACCCTCTGAGTGAAGTAGTTCCTCCTCATCTCAGTTTTGAAAGAGCAGCCCCTTATTCTAAGACTATGCCCCCTAGTTCTAGTTTCACCCATCATCGGGAACATCCTCCCCGCATCCACCCGATCCAACCCCTTCACAATCTTATATGTTTCAATAAGATCGCCTCTCATTCTTCTGAACTCCAATGAGTAGAGTCCCAATCTACTCAACCTCTCCTCATATGTCCATCCCCTCATCCCCGGGATTAACCGAGTGAACCTTCTTTGTACTGACTCGAGAGCAAGTATGTCTTTTCTTAAGTATGGACACCAAAACTGTATCATGGGAGATTTCAGCTACCCCCAAATAAACTGGCAAGAAGAGATAGTAAAAGGGGAAAAGAGAATGGTGTTTTTTGTAATGTGTACAGGACTCCTTTCTTACCCAGTACATAAGAAACCCAACAAGCGAGGAATCACTGCTGGATCTAGTAATGGGAAATGAACCAGAGCAAATAAGAGAAGTAAGTGTAGGGGAACATATAGGCTGTAGCGATTACAAAATAAGGTGTAAGATAATGATTAAGAAAGAAATAAGCAAGACTATGACTGAAGATTGGAAAAAGCTGATTTTATGCGGATGAGAATGGAACTTGGGAAGATGAACAGGGAAAAAAATATTGACAAACAAAGAGATAGAACTGCAGTGGAAAATATTTTAAAAGGTGATCAGTAGAGTCCAGGAGAAATATATATCACCAAAAAACAAGAACAAACTACCCAATAATGAAACACCATGGATGAATAAAGAGATAAGGGCAACATTGAAACTACATAGGGCATACTAAAGGAAGCTAGGGAAGACATAGCAGAGGCACTAGTGTGTATAGGGAATAGTGCCAGAGGACTGTTGGACAGCTAATGTCATTCCTATTATTTAAAAAGGGAGGTAGAACAAATCCAGGGAACACTAGACCAGTTAGTTGAACATCAGTGATAAGAAAGACAATGGAATCTTTACTCAAAGATGTAATAGAAAAATACCTAGAAACCAAAAATATAATAAAGAATAGTCAGCAAGGATTTCAAAAGGGAAGGTTGTGCTTGACCAACCTTACTGAATTCTTTGAAGAAGTAACAACAGAAAGAGATAAGGGTAATGTAGTAGATGCAATATACTTGGATTTTCAAAAGGCCTTCGATAAAATACTGCATAGTAGATTCATGACTAAGGTCACAGCATTATAATCGATTTGGACATGACACCAAGAAATGGTAATCAATGATTTGTTTATTGAAAATCACATCAAACATATGCTGACACTCAATATTAATAGTAATAATAATAGAGCTCAAAACAATATTACCCCGTTGATCTCTGGTCAGAATTCATTGGTGGCGTGGTTATCTCGAGTTCTCTGTCTGCTTGATAGTTCTTTGACAGCACGGTAGTTCTTGAACTGCTCGGTGGTCTTCACTACTTCCTCTGCACTGAGCTTAGGGGATGATGGTTATTATAGCCCCCGACCAGGAATTGAATAGGTGAGTTTTAACAGAACTCCAGCTGATCAGTTTGTTTCCAAATTTGCCATTAACCATCTAGCTGTCTCACCGTTGTTCATGGTGCTCTAGACCGCTAGAGATTGACGAGGTTAATTTTCATAGAACTCCAGGTGATCAGCTTGTCTCCAGATTTAACATTAATCGCCTAGCTGTCTCGCCATTGTTCAAGGTTCATTAATTAGTCAAAGATTAGTATTTTGCCACTTCAAAACAAGCAGCACATCCTACAAAGTTAAAAGCATTAACCAAAAGATGTTAATTTGACCCTGTCCCCAATATTCATACAGTATGTGGAGTCAGGGGACAAGTAGCAGAATGGATAGCAAACTGGCTACAAAGCAGAAAATGGAGAGTAGTGGTTTAAGGTAGTTACTCAGACTGGCAGAATGTGGGAAGTGGTGTTCCACAGTACAGGAAACTTTTTTTTATCTGGCATGGATGGGACCGACGTGGTGCCGGTTCATCAAAAATTCCGGATAACCGAACGCTATAGTAAAAGATAGGGAGCGCTGACAGCTTCGTATAAAGCAACAAACCCTGTTGCTTAGCAACAACTGTAGAACAATGAACACAAGTCTCTGTAGCTTAGCAACAGCTGCAGCCACACCCTTGCACAGCACAGATGGAAGAAGGCAAATAAATATGAAGTAAAACTTACTCCTGAATTTTGCCGGTTAACCGAGATTTCCGGTTATTTAGGTGCTGGTAAATCGAAAGTTTCCTGTAATCAGTGCTGGGGCCACTGTTGTTCAATATTTGCATAAAACTATTTGGACTTGGGAGTCGGAAGTGCAATATCAGAATTTGCTGACGACACCACATTGGGGGGTACAGTTAATACTGAGGAATTTGGCAACAAACTTGCAGAATGGGCGTGTAACTGAATAGAAATGGACATTAATTTTTCCATCGTGTTTTTAAGGTGACAGCTTTTAAAATCGTGTTTTCCTATCTTATTACCATGGGATTACTGCTTTCTGATCCTTCTGTGGTTCCCAACAAAAACTTGTTTAAACACTTCATAGTCTTGTGTTGCTGGATTCTTAATGGCTCTGGTTTAGACATACAAAGTCTAGAAATTCGGTAGCCTTCCAAAACGGGCGCAGGGATCGTTATGCAATAACAACCCGCACCCGTTCAGAGGACTGCAGGCAGCACACAACCGTCATGCTGCCTGCTCATTTGCATGATTGTAGCATTCAGCCTAGCGCTGAACACTGCTGCAAGCCTGATTCGGCACCTGTAGTGCCCAAACAACAGGTGCTATGCAACCGAATTTTTAGCGCACATCATATTTATAGCACAGAAACGGGTCGTTTGGCCCAATAGGTCCATGCTGGTGTTTATGCTCCACATGAGTCTTTTCGCACCCTTCTTCATCTAACCCCATCAATGTATCCTTCAATTCCTTTCTCCTTCATGTGTTTATCTAACTTCCCCTTAAATTCATCAATTCTATTCGCCTCAACTATTCCTTGTGGTAGCGAGTTCCACATTCTAACCACTCTCTGGGTAAAAATGTTTCTCCTGAATTCCCTATTGGATTTACTAGTTATTATCATCTTATATTTATGACCCCCAGTTCTGGTCTCCCCCACAAGTGGAAACATCTTCTCTACATCTACCCTATCAAACCATTTCATAACCTTAAAGACCTCTATCAGGTCACCCCGCAGTCTTCTCTTTTCTAGAGAAAAGAGACCCAGCCTGTTCAATCTTTCCTGATAGATATAACCTCTCCGTTCTGCTATCATTGTAGTAAATCTTCTTTGCACCTTCTTTAGTGTCTCTATATTCTTTTTATAATATGGAGACCAGAATTGTTCACAATACTCCAAGTGTAGCCTATACAAGTTTAACATAACTTCTCTGCTTTTCAGTTCCATCCCTCTAGAAATGAACCCCAGTGCTTTGTTTACTTTTTTTATAGCCTTATTAACCTGCGTCGCTACCTTTAGTGATTTGTGTATCTGTACCCCCAGATCCCTCTGCTCCTCTACCCCATTTAGACACTTATTTTCCAAGAAGTACGTGGCCTCCTTATTCTTCCTCCCAGAATGTACCATCTCAGACTTGCCTATATTGAAGTTCATTTGCTAATTACACGCCCATTCTGCAAGTTTATTCGACGTGATTGTTTTCCCTGGCTGGAGTGAATTACATAGAATGTACAGTACAAAAACAGGCCATTCGGCCTGCTGGTCCATGCCAGTGTTTAAGCTCCACACGAGCCTCTTCCCAGCCCTCTTCATCTCACCCCATCAACATACCCTTCTATTCCTTTCTCCCTCATATACTTATCTAGCTTCCCCTTAAATGCATCAATGCTAGTTGCCTCAACCACTCCTTGTGGTAGCACGTTTCACATTCTAACCACTCTCTGGGTAAAGACGTTTCTCCTGAATTCCCTATTGGATTTATTAGTGACTCTCTTATATTTATGGCCCCTAGTTTTGGTCTCCCCCTCAAGTGGAAACATCTTCTCTATGTCTATCCTATCAAACCCTTCCATAATTTTAAAGACCTCTCTTACATTACCTCAGCCTGCTCTTTTCAAGAGAAAGCAGCCCCAGACTGTTTAGTCTGAATGATTGTACCTGGGACTACTGTATGAATATGCAAAAAATTCAACAACCTCGTAACATACCCATGCTGGGACTTTCTAGAGTCTAGAACTAGGGGCCACAGTCTCCGGATAAGGGGTTGGCTTTTTAAGACTGAGTTGAGGAAGAACTTCTTCACTCAGGAGGTTGTGAATCTTTGGAATTCTCCACCCCAGAGGGCTGTGGATGCTGAGTCGTTGAGTATATTCAAGGCTGAGATCGATAGATTTTTGGACTCTAGGGAAATCAAGGGATATGGCGATCGGGCGGGAAAGTGGAGTTGAGGTCAAAGATCAGCCATGATCTTAGTGAATGGCGGAGCAGGCTCAAGGGGCCACATGGCCTACTCCGGCTCCTAATTCTTATGTTCTTACGTCCTTAAAATGTAATCTTTTGCTAATTGTTGAATTAGCTTTTGTTGTCATTTGTTCTTTTTCAGAGCTCAGTGTTGGCATGACAACTGAAGGGATTGACGTGAGAAGTGTTGGAAACACATTAGTGCTCCATGAAACTGCATTGATTGAAGCTTTTAATCTTAAAGCAGCCATTGAATACCAACTGAAGAATTGTAAGTGTAAAGTCAAAAATAATTAGAACTGTTTTGTAGCTTGTAGCTCGTGGACTCTCCCCCTTCCCCTCCCCTCCCCCCCTCCCTCCTCTCCCCCCCTCCTCTCTCCTCCTCCCTCCTCCCCCCGCCCCTTCTTCCCCCCTCCTCTCTCCTCCTCCCTCCTCCCCCCTCCTCCCCTCCCCCCTCCCTCCCCTCCCGTCTCCCCCCCGCCCTCCCGTCTCCCCCCCGCCCCCCGTCCCTCCCCCGCCCTCCCGTCTCCCCCCCGCCCTCCCCTCCCCCCCCCGCCCTCCCTCCCCTCCCCCCCGCCCTCCCCTCCCCCCCGCCCTCCCCTCCCTTCCCCTCCCCCCCGCCCTCCCTCCCCTCCCCTCCCTCTCTCCCCCTCCCCCTCCCCCTCCCTCTCTTCCCCCCAGTCGCTCTCTCTCTTCCCCCCAGTCGCTCTCTCTCTTCCCCCCAGTCGCTCTCTCTCTCTCTTCCAACAACAACATGCCCTCGAAAAAGCCTCGGCACCGCCGGGCACTTCAGCTAGTAATTAATATAAAGGGAGTGATCAAGATCCTTGATGTCACCGGACAACCCTTGTTACTATAGGTTATTCTGTTAAAACATAACGGCACAGAATTTGCTGGGAAAATAACGAGAATTTTAATGCGCTCACCGTCAATAGTATCTATATATATAAATCGGTCGATCTGTCTGTCATCGCGTGTGCGTCTGGCGCGCTATGCGCTCGAAAGTTACAGGGCGTACCTACGCGCGCGTTACCTCCAAAGAAAGCTTACGCTTCCGAGACAGTTTTAAGTGTATTTACGTTTCGGCCGGGCTAAAATCGCGCCCGCGGTATCCCAAAAACCTTCAACATTACGCTCATTAGCATCTCATTATCCGCTCATTAGCGACAGAGTGACCTCGAGCCCGACCAATCGTACGCCGGGTTGCTGGCGTGTGCCGCCGGGCCAATCGGTGCGTGTGTGGCCGGGCCTTATCGTTCTGAACCGAGGTGAGTCGCTGCCATCTTGATTCCAAACTTTTCCTTTCTTTTTCCCGCTTTCTGCGTCTTTAAAAAAAACGTTGCTTTTAAAACACATATTGTTTTTTTAAAAAATGATTTAGAAACGAATTAACTTATCTAATCTCATTAATTTTCCTACCTTTCCCCGTTTTTCCAGGTAGGCCTCGAAGCCTCGGCTTCTCCTCCGCACCCACGCCCGAGCTAGGCACCTCCCGGCCCCACTCGAAGGCTGGAGGGGCGGGCCTGCGCCGCTACCTTACTAAAGGGTGCGCGCGCAGCAGGAGCTGAGACGCGGCGTCTCTCTCTGGCTCGGCCAGGGGGCGGGACTTGCTGAGCGTCAACGGTTACCCTGGCAACCGGGCCCGCCGGCCATCTCGCACAGCCGCAATCGGCGGTCTTCACCTCGGGGGGGGGGGCGCGACCCTTTGGGGGGGCCGCGACCCTCGGGGGGGGGCGCGACCCTCTGCGGGGGCCGCGACCCTCGGGGGGCCGCGACCCTCGGGGGGGGGGGGGCCGCGACCCTCGGGGGGGGGCCGCGACCCTCGGGGGGGCCCCCCTCCCTCCCCCCCTCCCCTCCCTTCCCCCCCTCCCCCCCGCCCTCCCTTCCCCCTCCCACCCCCCCTCCCTCCCCCCTTCTCTTCCCCCCGCCCTCCCTTCCCCCCCCTTCCCCCCCTCCCTTCCCCCCGCCCTCCCTTCCCCCCCGCCCTCCCTTCCCCCCCGCCCCCCCTCCCCCCCCACCCTCCCTCCCTCCCCCTCCCTCCCCCCCAGTCACTCTCTCTCTCTCTCTCTCTTCCAACAACAACATGCCCTCGAAAAAGCCTCGGCACCGCCGGGCACTTCAGCTAGTACAGTATAAATAACCCTGCAATTTGGGGCGAGGAAGAGATCAGTCGTGAGTTGCAGGTCGCTAAAAATTGCTGGATGATTTTCATCGCTCCGCTATTGGAGAACAATTTAAACTGTTCAGTCTGATTCCTGCTTGTAATAAATTCTCTTAGAGATTTAAAAATATTAAAATTGACAGTTTAAAAAAATTCTAACTTTTCCTTTCTGTCCCTTATTTCTCTCTCTTAATCCAATCTTTCTTTCCCTCTCTCTTTTTCTATCTGTACCTAATTTGACTCTAATTCATCCTATTTCCATCTCTGTCATTCATCTGTTTAATTCTCTATCCTTAAATCTCACTGTTTAAGGAGATAGACTGCTGGTCCGCTCATTCACGATGGTTCCAGATGCTCCGCTATCAGCTTGCACTTTGCAGCGCAACATTTATTTGAGCTGACGTGTGAGGAAAAAAAATCCAACAACACGCCCCGGATGCCCCGCTCCAGCAGATTCTGGCCAATAACGCTTTTACTTTTTTTAATTGGATGGTGGTACTCGCTATTTGAGTTTGTTCTCGTACTTCATTATTTTTCCATTTAATATATCTAACATTTATATGGCAATGACTGTAACATAATGGCCCAGAACTTGGTGTCGGGGGCTTGCCGCGCGTGCAAGCCCCCGATGTGCACTTACCCGGCACGCCGACATCTGAAACCTGGCCCGCAGTGGATTTCCTGTCACTGGCCCGGTTCAGATGTCAGCGCACAGTGCTTACCTGATCCAGCGGCGTACTTAGTGCGATGTGCCGGCTGGGATCAGGTGAGCACTCTGCAGCCAATCAGGGGAGGGGAAACTCATTCATGAGTTTGATAGTAAAGACTGTCAAACTCATGAAAACCACGGGGGCCCAAAACACTAGTTAAACTTTAAATAACATTTTAAAAAACATCCCACTGATTATAATAACTATAAATAAGTTTTTAAAAATGTTTTAAACAATTAATCAATTTTTTGAAAAAAATAAATATTTTAAAAATAGGGTCTAAAACTAAACTTACCATCCTGTAAATTCTTTAAAAATAACAAACCTGTGGAAAAAAAATTTCTACATTGTACTAAAAGCCCACTTAACTGAAAAACTAAATACTTATGTCTTGTTTTTCCACGCGTAAAGACCGGAGGCCTTTCCACGCGCGCAACTCTGGGGAAAAAAAAGGAATTTTACTGCTCACGCGCTGCCTGTGCAGTCGCACGCGTTCTGCCTCTGAACCCCTTCGTTCAGAGGACAGGAAATGCCGGTTTTCCCCGCATGCGCTGTGCATGCTGAAAACCGGCATTTCCTCCGGCCAGACGCGTGAGTACCCCGACCGTACTCACGCGTTTGGAAAGGAATTACTGGGCCTATATCAGATTATATATACTGGGATAGTTTGTTTTCTTTAAAAAAAATAATTTTAAAAGAATGTTTTAACTAGCCAAAAATGAAACACCATGGATGAATAATGAAGTAAGGGCAAAATTGAAACAAAAGAAAAAGACATACATTAAGTACATACACAACAAAGGAGAGATGACAAAAGGGAATACAAAGAGATTAAGAAAAAAGTCCCCAAAAAATTAGGTAGGCAAAGAGGACTACAAAATTAAATTAGCAAGGAATATAAAAAGAAATAGGAAAGTATTCTACAAGCATTCATAAATGACAAAAGGAAAATCAGGATAGGGATAGGGCCATTAAAGGATGCCGAAGATAAATTCACAGGTACTGACAGTGAAATGGCAGAAATATTGAACAGTAGTTTTGCCTCAGTATTTACCAGGGAGACTAACAGGGCGGACATGACCTTAGAAGAAGGAATCAAAAAAGATATCAAGGCATTTAAGACAGAAAGGGGGAGGTAAACTAATCAAACTTAGAGGATAAAACCCCTGGTCTGGATAGAATTCTGCGCGTACTGAAGTAATATATAAAGAATATAAAAGAATATGTATAAAATTAAGATTAATTAGATAAGGAATAGTGCCAGAGGACTGACAGAAAGCTAATATTCCTATATTGAAAAACAAAGATAGAACAATTCCAGGGAACTATAGACCAGTTAGCTTAATGTTGGTGTAGAAAAGATAATGGATTTTTTTTAAATTCATTTATGGGATGTGGGCGTCACTGGCAAGGCCAGCATTTATTGCCCATCCCTAATTGCCCTTGAGAAGGTGGTGGTGAGCCGCTGCAGTCCTTGTGGTGAAGGTACTCCCACAGTGCTGTTAGGTAGGAAGTTCCAGGATTTTGACCCAGCGACGATGAAGGAGCGACAATATACTCAAACATGTAATAGACATGGACTTTCAAAAGGCCATTTGATAAGGTACAGCATAGTAGACACATGACTAAGGTCATATATAAGAGCATATGGAATCGGGGGATAAGTAGCAGAATGGATAGCACTGGCTATAAAACAGAAAACAAGCGAGCAGGAGTTAAAGATATTTACTCAGACTGGTGGAAGGTGGGAAGTGGTGTTCCACAAGGATTGGTGCTGGGACCACTGTTGTTCACCATGTACATCAACGATTTGAACTTGGGAGTACAATTTCAAAATTTGCAGATGACACCGAATTGGGGCTTATAGTTAATACTGAGGAAGACTGTGACAAAATAAAATATATTCATTAACTTGCAGAATGGGCATGTAAATGGAAAATTAATTTCATTATCGATAACTAAGGTGGTGCATTTTGGTAGGAGGAATAAGGAGGCCACATACTCCTTGGAAAATAAGAGTCTAAATGGGGTAGAGGGATCTAGGGGTACAGATTCACAAATCACTAGAAGTAGCGACGCAGGTTTACAAGGCCGTAAAAATGCAAACAAAGCACTGGGGTTCATTTCTAGATGAATAGATTTGAAACATGTTAAACTTGTATAGCACCTTGGTTAGACCACACTTGGAGTACTGTGCACAGTTTTGGTCTCCATATGACAAAAAGGATATCGAGGCATTGTGGAAGGTGCAGAACCGATTTACAAGGATGATACCAGAACTGGGAGGTTACAACTATCAAGAAAAACTGAACAGGCTAGGGCTCTTTTCTCTAGAGAAGAGAAGGCTGAGGGGTGACCTAATAGAACTTTAAAATTCTGAAGGGGTTTGATAGGGTAAACGTAGATAAGATGTTTCCACTTCTGGGAAGTCCAACACGAGGGGTCATAAATATAAGATAGTCACTAATAAATTCGATATGGAATTCAGGAGAAACTTCTGTACCCAGAGAGTGGTTAGAATGTGAAACTTGCTACCACATGGATACATTTAAGGGGAAGCTAGCTAAGTACATGAGGAAGAAAGGAACAGAAGGATATGCTTATAGGATGGGAGGAGGATGGTATGGAGCATAAACATCGGCTTAGACCGTTCGGACTGAATGGCCTGTATCTGTGCTGTACATTCCATGTAAGTCATAATTTCTCTAAACCCATATCATACAATTGACACTTGCACAGTATATAGCTGCACTGTAACAAATTACAGAGGAACAAAGTGCCTCATTCAATACCTCCTTTTTACAAATAGTTAATTTTACATAGTTTTGATAAAGTTTGGTATCAAGAGGGTTTGCAGAATTATGATTTATATTCCATTCATGATGTTGACTGTAACTCACTTGTGATCTTAGCCCAGAATTTCCTCTTAGCCGCTCCTGCTCTGTGTGCCCAAGTCGTCAGAAACTCTGTTTACATGTTAAACAAGGTTTCTGGCACACTCCTGACTTAAGTTGCAGCGGTGGACTGGGCACAGCTCTGAGGAAATTCTCGGCCTTTGTTATTCATGATTCATCGGGTCAACCAATTTCAGAGAGAAATCCTATCCCATGGGTTTTCTGTGTTTGTTCTGATGATTTTATAGCTATTTGTAATATTTTTAATATATAATCTGGCTTCTTGGGGGGAGAATATTGTTGCAGTGACAGAATATTATTGACCTCAATTATGCGATCTGTCCTTTCGCCTCATTAAACAGATGAAGCAGCACAAGAAGCATTGACAGACATGCCGCCACGATCTGAAGAGGTAAGCTGATTTGCTGATTGATAAAGACTTTTTATTAAAATCGACACTTAAAGATACGAGTAACATTCTGTTTTCTCAACTGTTTAAAATGCAACTAATTTGGTCACGCATATCCCAACATGATCAATGATCAGCCATGATCACATTGAATGGCGGAGCAGGCTCGAAGGGCCGAATGGCCTACTCCTGCTCCTATCTTCTATGTTTCTATAACATGCTTGAGATTGTGCCTACAAATTTTCTTTTTTTTTCTACTGAATAACCTGGCAACTCTGGCCCATACAGTTATTTTCTACTCTAATTTTTGTTGTAGAAGTTTCTGAATCAAAACCAAAGGACAAAACTGTACACAAGTTATGGCCCCCTGCCTTTGAGATTCAGTTGCTAAGAAACAACATAAACATAAGAAATAGAAACATAGAAGATAGGAGCAGGAGTAGGCCATTCGGCCCCTTGAGCCTTTTCCGCCATTCAATGAGATCATGGCTGATCATCCAAACTCAGTACCCTGTCCCTGCCTTCTCCCCATATCCCTTGATCCCTTTAGCCTTAAGAAATATATCCAACTCTTTTTTGAATATATTTAATGAACTGGCCTCCACCGCCCTCTGGCAGAGAATTCCACAGGTTCACCACTCTCTGGGTGAAGAAATTCCTCCTCATTTCAGTCCTAAATGGCTTACCCCTTATCCTTAGACTATGACCCCTGGTTCTGGACTCCCCGGCCATCATAAACATCCTTCCTGCATCTAGTCTGTCCAGGCCTGACAGAATTTTATAGGTTTCGATGAGATCCCCTCTCAATCTTCTAAACTCCAGTGAGTATAAGCCCAATCGACACAATCTCTCCTCATACGTCATTCCTGCCATCCCAGGTATCAGCCTGGTGAATCTTCGCTGCACTCCTTCCATGGCAAGAACGTCCTTCCTCAGGTAAGGCGAACAAAACTGCACACAATACTCAAGGTGCGGTCTCACCAAGGCCCTGTACAACTGTAGCAAGACATCCTTGTTCCTGTACTCGAACCCTCTTGCTACGAAGGCCAACATACCATTTGCCTTCTTAACCGCCTGCTGCACCTGCATGCTTACCTTCAGCGACTGGTGCACAAGAACACCCAGGTCTCTTTGCACTTCCCCTTCTCCCAATCTATTGCCATTCAAATAACAATCTGCCTTCCTGTTTTTGCCACCAAAGTGGATAACCTCACATTTATCCACATTATAGTGCATTTGCCATGTTTCTGCCCAATCACCCAATCTGTCCAAATTGTACTGGAGTTTTACGACATCCTCCTCACAGCTTACCCTCCCACCCAGCTTTGTGTCATCTGCAAATTTGGAGACATTACATCCAATTCCCTCGTCCAGATCATTAATATATATTGTGAACAGCTGGGGTCCTAGGACCGATCCTTGCGGTACCCCACTAGTCACTGCCTGCCACTCGGAAAACGACCCGTTTATTCCAACTCTTTGCTTTCTGTCCGCCAACCAGTTCTCTATCCAAGTCAATACCTTGCCCCCAGAAATTTGACTCTGCCCTCGCCGCCAGAAGCACAGCTGGCAGTGATCTGGAATGTATCCAGAAGAGGAGGCAGGCCAGTAGACCAACTGAAGGCGTAAAGTGGCTGGGAAATCAGAAATGGCAGGACAGAATCGGTGCGGCACTTGGCAGAAGTAGGAATGGAGCCAGGAAGCAAGGAAGAAGATGGAGCATGATATAAAAGTAGTCGCGGCCCAGAAACATAAACAAGACAGCGGTTTGAGGTGGAAGAGAATGAAGGGGAAATCTAAGCATGGCAGAACCTGAAAGGAGGTGCGTGGAGCTCGAGGCTTCTGTAGCCAGCAGAGTGAAAGAAACTGGGTGATATTTAGAAATGTTTTAAATTATTTTAAAACTGAGGGAGAATCTTGAGTTTTTAATAAAGCTTGCTTTGTTAGCAATTTGTCATTTTATTTGAGTGAGGATAATCAAGCCTGCACCAATCCACTCTCTTTTCTTCATAGGAACTTGACCCAGTCACTCTTCACAACCAAGCCCTGATGAATATGGACTCCAAGCCAACTGAGGGATTTGAAAAACTACAGTTCTTACTTCAGCAGAACCCTTTTCCACCAGAAACCTTTGGCAACCTGCTGCTTCTGTACTGCAAATATGAAGTGTGTTTACTTCAAGGTTTTTTTTAAACTTCTGCTCATTTTAGTTTGTAAACAAATATTTATGCTTCAGACATGTTCCATTTACAGTGTGATTGATTTATTTTTACATAGCACTGCTTCCTTTTAAAGTTTGAACACAAGAACACCTATGCAATGGAGAAAAGTATTTTATTGACCCAAATAAGGTGGACTGGCCGCCTTTAGTTGTGGCTTTTCCTCAGTTAGCAAACTAGCCTGACAATTTTTGAGATTTTCTCGTATCCAGTGTGCCACCATGTCCTTCCTTTCCTAACCAAGTTATCTCCCTGTCACCTGATTTATCTTGCTGTCTCTCACTTATTGGAGGCACATTAGGTGGGAGGATATGGAGAAGCACATTGGTGAGGAGGAGGACTCAAAACTACATTGGGCAGTATGGAAATTTGAGGCACATATTAAGTGAAGAGAGAATTCGAAGGCTTGCAGAAGTTTGGGAGGTGAAATTCAACTTTGGGGGCCCAAAACGGGCATAGTGGATCAGCTGCCCGCTAAACAGTCCGCCCAATTTTCCCTTTCCATTAACATCAATATGGGGTGTACAGCGAGTGGCCGATCCATTACTGTGCTCCTGCCGAAGTGGAATTTTACCCCCATATAGTGAAAGCAAGGAGATGAGAGCCAAAAAGGGGGACTATGAGGCAGAAATGAATTTGAGGGAAAATAACTTTGCAGGTAGAATGATCTATTATTTTTTCCAATTAATTAAATTCCAGGTTTCAAATAATGGGTTTATATACAAAATACCAGCAGTACAAGGGAAACTAAAAATAAATCAAGGGGAGAAACTTATTGGATATAATACAAGAAAGCCATATCAGGGTATTTTCTAAATAGTGAGAAACTAGAAACTGGAGGAGCAAATAGATTTGGGTGTCCGTGTCTACAAATCACTAAAAGCTAGTGGGCAGGTACAGAAAGCAATCAAAAAGGCGAATGGAATGTTTGCCTTTATCTCGAGGGGACTGGAATACAAAGGGGAGAAAGTTATCCTTCAGTTATATCGAGCCTTGGTCCGACCCCATCAGTTTTGGCCAGCTCACCTCGGGAAGGATAAGTTGTCCTTGGAGAGGATTCAACACAGATTTACCAGAATGATACCGGGGTTAGTTATGAGGACAGTTTGCATAAATGTGACTTGTTTACCCTCGAGTATAGAAGATTAAGGGGTGATCTCATCGAAGTGTTTAAAATTATAAAAGGATTCGATAGGGTAGATAAGAAATACCTATTTCCTCTGGTAGGGGAATCCAGAACAAGAGGACATTGTATTAAAATTAGAGCCAGGCCATTCAGGGTAGAAATCAGTATGCACTTTGTCACTGAGTAGAAATGCAAACTCTCTCCCTCAGAAGGCAGTGGTTGCTGGGTCAATTGAAGCTCTCGAGACAGAGATTGATAGATTATTGTTAGGTAAGGGTATTAAGAGAGGGAACCAATGTCAGTAAATGGAGTTGAGATACAGATCAGCCATGATCTAATTGAATGGCTCGAAGGACTGAATGGCTTGCTCCTGTTCCTATGTTCCTAGCCCAAGATGATGGTGGCCCGAGAAGCTGTGTTTGAAATCCTGAGATTTAATTTATTAGGAAAATCAAAAAATTGACAATTGTAATTTAATATCAGGTAAGACAGGCTTGCAAAGATGTAAAGACTAAAGGGCAAAACATATCAATTTAGCAGCTAATTGCTGGGAGTGGGTGATTGTGGTCAATGGGACTGCTGTGGAGCCTAGAGGAACACTCCTGCTCCTCCTGGCCCTACATGAATTTAAAAAAAAATTAAACTTACCTTTTTGGTGATGGCCGCAACCATATCAGGAAAACCTGAGCCAGTATTATTCTGGTAAATCTGCGTTGAATCCTCTCCAAGGACAACTTATCCTTCCCGAGGTGAGGTGGCCAAAACTGATGGGGTCGGACCAAGGCTCGATATAATTGAAGGATAACTTCCTCCCCTTTGTATTCCAGTCCCCTCGAGATAAAGGCAAACATTCCATTCGCCTTTTTGATTGCTTTCTGTACCTGCCCACTAGCTTTTAGTGATTTGTAGACATGGTCACCCAAATCTATTTGCTCCTCCAGGTTCTAGTTTCTCACTATTTAGAAAATACTCTGACCCGGAGTCTCTTCGCCGGAAGCCAAGCGCAAGGAGCGCACGTCAACCCAAGCACCCCACCCACCCACCCCTTCAACCACCGTCTGCCCCACCTGTGACAGAGACTGTAGGTCCCGCATTGGACTCATCGGTCACCTGAGAACTCATTTTTAATGTTGAAGCAAGTCATCCTCGGTTCCGAGGGACTGCCTAAGGAGAAGAAGAGAAAGGGCAGCATTCCAAAAAGTTACTGTCGATCCGACGCTTGCGTGTAAATCCTAGGTGTTGATTTTAACTCCCAGTCGGTGTCTAGCAGGGAATTACAGGAGTCAGTTAATTTCCCGCCCGTGACAGAATGAGATCATGGCAATTTTAACCGCCACCTAAAAGAGAAGTTAGGCCTCCACGGAATTTGGGCTACCTTGAGTGGAGCAGGAATTGGAGCTGCTCGGCTCAGGTTTTCCCGATATGGTTGTGGCCATCACCAAAAAGGTAAGTTTAATTTTTTTTTAATTCATGTAGGGCCAGGAGGAGCAGGAGTGTACCTCTCGGCTCCACAGCACTCCCATCGGCCACAATCACCCCCTCCCAGCAATTACCTGCTAAACTGATATGTTTTGTACTCATTTTATGCCTGAAAAACAAGCACAACGCATACCAATTTCTACCCCTATATCCTTGAAATCTGGCTTAATTGATAGCTCTATCTAGAGGCCAATCAGTCTGCAGATAAATGACAGCCGCTGACCATTGTTTTAGTTCAGCTAGTTACTGGATTGAACCACACAGCGAGATGAAACAAGAAGCCAAGATGTGTTCTACATAGAAACATAGAAGATAGGAGCAGGAGTAGGCCATTCGGCCCCTCGAGCCTGCTCCGCCATTTAATGAGACCATGGCTGATCATCCAAATTCAGTACCCTGTCCCTGCTTTCTCCCCTTATCCCTTGATCCCTTTAGCCTTAAGAAATATATCTAACTCATTCTTGAATACATTTAATGAATTGGCCTCAACTGCCTTCTGTGGTAGAGAATTCCACAAGTTCACCACTCTCTGGGTGAAGAAATTCCTCCTCATCTCTATCCTAAATGGCTTACCCCTTATCCTTAAACTGTGACCCCTGGTTCTGGACTCCCCCGCCATCAGGAATATCCTTCCTGCATCTAGTCTATCTAGTCCTGTTAGAATTTTATAAGTTTCAATGAGATCCCCTCTCATTCTTCTAAACTCCAGCGAGTATAAGCCCAATCGACCCAATCTCTCCTCATATGTCATTCCTGCCATCCCAGGTATCAGTCTGGTGAATCTTCGCTGCACTCCCTCCATGGCAAGAACTACTTCAAATTATCAATGGACTCTAAGAATTTTGAAGTGTTCTGTCTTGAAAACAATTTTAAAGTACTAGTGAGAATTAAGGACTATTATTTTTATCTGTTGATTTATTCATGCTTCTGTAAAACATTAACAATAAATTAACATTAATAGTTTAGGCTGAGGTACACAATCTCTCATTATAGCATCTTTCCATCTATTAAAGATACAGTATAAGGAATATATTGTGGCATCCTATTCTATTTCTGGAATATAACCTGCCAATGTAAGAATCAATTCTTCATCTGCGCCACTCTAACCTATATACGTCACACATAAGGTCAAGTGTTGGTTCACAGGAAAAGTAAGGTTGTCTATGAAGCACAAACAAACTTCTTTGTATCTTAACAGCATTCAGAGCTAGCAAATTGAATTGTGTAGACTTTCTGACTGCACTGTACTGGGTTAGAAGTCTGTTAGAATACACTTTTACATGGCTTGACATAAAAGGCTACATAAATTTGCAACTCAATCCCTCGTAAATACCTGAAGTCAAAGTGTTAATTGATAGTTTTCCAGTGTGTTAATATGGCTGTGAAATGATGCATGTAAAAACAAACTTGATGATTAATCCTGATATAATAATGCGTAATTGGAAACACACATAGAAGAGTAATTATTTTTAAACATGTTTATCAATTATTTTAGTGTTTGTTTGCTTTTAGTGTTACAGTGCAGATTAAATGTCTACGATTTGTTTTTAAATATAAATGTATGATTTTTAGGTGTGTATATATATTGGCAGTATGAAAGCTAGCAAATGTCATAATCTTTTTAATATAGGCCCAGAAATTCAGGTCAGGGGCTTCCCGCAGGTGCAAGCCCCTGACCTGCACTTACCTTGCGCGCCGGCCGTTGAGCTGTGGGCCCCCGTGGAATTCCGATCCGGGGCCTGCTCCAGCTGCTGGCGCACAGTGCTTGCGTATCCCAGGGGCGCAGTTAGTTCGATGCGTCCCCTGGGATCACGTGGGCCATGGAGAGCCAATCGGAGCAGGGAATGCTCCATTCATAAGATTGACAGGAAGAGCTGTCAAAACTTATAAATACTACGGCCCCAAAACAGCACTAAATCTTCAAATAATTTTTTTTTTAAATCACATTTTTTAAATAAACTATAAATTACATGAAATAACTATTTTAAACAATAATTTAAATTTTTGAAAAAAATAATTTTATTTTCTAACGGGGCTAATAATAAACTTACCTTGCTTTAAAGTATTTAAAAATAATAAACCTGTGGAAAAAATGTTTTAATTTTAATTAATTCACCACTTACCTTGTAAAAAGCAGGCCTTATGCCTGCTTTTTACATGTCTAGACTTACCCTCCCGGGAAAACCTGTATAAAAAAAAACCTAAGTTCGATGCGCACGCGCTGCCTCTCCTGCGCACGCGTTCGACCTCTGAACCCCTTCGTTCAGGGGAACGGAAGTGCCGGTTTCCCGCGCATGCGCAGTGCGTGCAGGAAACCGGCACTTCCATTGGGCCTACTGGTGAGTACCCCATGCGTACTCACCCATGGAGACCTGAATTTCTGGGCCATTATATTTATGTGGAACACTGAGGAAGAACCAGATTAAAATTTTATTTTGGATGTTTAGAACTGGTATAGAATATAGATTACAAATTTCAAACAATATTTTAATGGTACAACTCCAAAAAGTGCTGAATTATTTTGCTTTACTTTTTCAGTATTTTGACTTGGCTGCTGATGTTTTGGCAGAAAATGCTCACCTCACTTACAAATTCCTCACACCGGTAAGAAATTGGAATGGTTTGACGTGTGTGTGTGTGTGTATATATTTCATACAGGCACAATATACTGTCTACTGTTGATAAAGTAGTTTTCTTGCACTTAAAAAAATGACCAATACTTTGAATTAAGCAATGTATTAAGTAATAACACAGCAAGGTGGGAATTTATGCTTAAGAAAAGGATTTCACATCCATGTAAACACTGATTATTAAAAAGGATTTCATACATATGTAAAAAAAGAAATTGTGGTTGAGATAGATTTCATACCCGGCTTTGAGTTTGCCTTATATAGTCTCTCGGGTACAGTGGTGTTGGTTACTCCCGTAAGATGTCTTCGGGGGAAAAATTCAGTATCGCCCCGTTCGGGGCACCATTATCGGCCGGGCGCAAAGTTTAGCGCCTGGCGCTAATTATCGCCTCCGACGGCAAACTTGGCTTTTATCGCCCCCGGAGGTGATTGGTGCGCTAAATCAGGCGCTTCACACCTGTCTTAAGGCCAAAGAGCGAGGCGCTACCTCAGAGCGCTGGCGAAGCAAAGAAGGGCAAATCAAAATGAACCTGCAAAGTGCTGCTCAGTATTCAAAACTCCTTCACACAGCGTTGAATCTCTCCAGAAGTCTCTCTCTCTCTCTCTCTCTCTCTCTCTCTCAGAATGCGTGGTGCAAAAATGTCACTGACAATAAAAGGCAGGTAGCGGTCGCCTTTAAATAGCGCTCCCCCGGTCCCTTTCTGACAGCAAAACGCTCCCCTCAACCTGTCGTTGCTAGCGGCAGGCAGTAAGGCGGGGGCGCCACTCAATATCCGGTCCGGGGCGCTAACGGGGCGTTGCGCACTCGACTGACGTCATGATCTGCTGGCGCAAGAGATCGTGGCGGTAGTGTTTAGCGCCACCGCAAAATGTCTAGTTAATTTTGCGAGCGGCGCAAACATCGCCGTGCCCAGGCGCTAGTTGCTTTGCGCCCCAATTAGCGCCCTCTTAAGGTGCTAACGGGAGGTGCAATCAACTGAATTTTTCCCCCTTAGTGTCTTACATTCAGCAGTGTGTCTATACTGCTCAGTATTTAATTATACCATAGTGCAACCTGTGAGTGTAACAATAGGACACCTTGTGATCTAAACTGGATATTGTGTCGTTTGCATTTGCACTCATGCACTCCTCCAATCTTTCTGAAGGCAGACATGGAAAAAGTTTGGTGGAATGAGGCCAGATGCGAATCATTAAGCTGCTTTATTTTAACAAGGGAGCAAGTGAATGTACAGAGTAACAGATGTAATCAGATCTCACCTTGATTCGATTAACTATAGAACCCACCTCAAAAACAAGAAAAATAATTTTCAGATGCATTTCATACTATCCATATTAGTGGCTAACTTTTCCTAGTTAGCTTTCTGGTCTTCCCCTCACTGATCTTCCTCGCAAGACCTTGTTGGCTGCCTGACCTTGTGCGGAACTTTCAACTTTAGCAGGAACATAAAATGTGTGTTAGCGGATTGGTCCGCCATTATACACCCCGCCTGATTTTCATTCCTTCTGAAGTCAGTGAAAAGAAAAATTGGGCAGGGTGTATAATGGACAGCCGGTCCGCTACCGCTCATTTTATGCCCCCATCGATGTTGAAAGTTCCACCCCATGCGTGTCCCCTCTCTCAGGGATGGCTATCTATCTCACTCCTTCCCATATCAGTGATTCACCAAAGGTCTGTCGGTAAATCTGGCTACCCTGCCCCTTATGCTGCAGGTTTAAAGAAAACAACTGCTATTCTTAAAATGACTACAGGACATCTGGCCTAATGAGCCTGGGATGAGACAATCAACACTCAATGTAGCAGGCTGAAATAGACTAAGCTGCAATACTTTTACATCTGGCTTTAATACACAACTTCAATGGTTTTCATGCCCATGTAAAGCCTGATGTTTGAGGTGCATTTCATATCCATGTAAAAGCCATTAGTTGAGAAGCATTTTGTGCTCATGTCAAAAGTAGTGGTTAAAAAGGACTTCATAGAAATATTATGAATGGGAATAGGCCATTCAACCTCTTCTACCTGCTCTGCCATTCAATTAGTTCATGGCTGATCTGCAGCTCAATTCTGTTTACCTCTCTTTGCTCCATATTACTTGATACCTTTAACTAACATAAATCAAGCTATCTTGGTCTTGAAAGCTCCAATTATCCTAGCATCCACAGCCTTTTTTTTGAGGGGGGGGTGGAGAAGGAGAGCTATTTCCAGATTTCTACTACCCTTTGTGTGAAAAAGAGCTTCCTGATTTCACTCCTGAATAGCCTAGCTCTAATTTTAAGATTATATCCCCTTATTCTTGATTCCCTCACCAGACAAAATGGTTTCTCCACATGTAACCTATCAAATCCTTTTAATATTTTAAACACCTCGATCAGATCACTCCTCAACCTTCTATACTCGAGGGAATTCAAACCAAGTTTATGCAATAGTCCTCATAATTTAACCCTCTAAGCCCCAGTATCATTTTGGTGAATCTGCACTGTGGCCCCGCCACGACCAATATATCCTCCTTGAGGTGAGGTGCCCAAAACTGAACACCGTACTCAAGATGAGATCTGACCAACACTCTGTACATAACTTCTTCACTTTTGTATTCTACCCCCCTTGAGATAAAGGCCAACATTCCACTAACCTTTTTGATTGCTTTTGTACCTGTCAACTAGCTTTTAATAACTTGTGTACTTAGACACCCTTTGCTCCTCTACAGCTCCTAGTATATCGCCATTTAGAAAATTCTTCAATTGATCTTTCTTGGGTCCAACGTGGATGACCTCGCACTTGCACACGTTGAACTCCATTTGCCCACTCATTTAATCTGTCTATGTCCCTTTGCAACAATCCTTTTCCCGTCTGCACTGCTTACTGTCCCTCCTAACTTAGTGTCATCTGCAAACTTGGATATACAATGCTATTCCTTCATCCAAGTCATTATTAAATATGGTGAAAAGTTGAGGGCCTAGAACAGATGCCTGGGGAACACAACTTGTTTTAGACCTTTGGCAGATGTATTGGTTTTTCTCTGATATCAATACTGGTAGATCCATTTACCGCAGAAAATTACGTAATTGCTATAAAATTTCTGCTTTACTTCATGATATCATACACCTATAATGTGAAACTTACTCTTTAGTCAGACTGAAAAACACTTAATTTAATTGAAAATTGTACAGGTCTATTTAGAGGTGGGAGGACAAGTTGTAATAAAAGCATATGAGATCCTAGGTTTTATTAATAAGGACACCGAGGTAATACTAAATCTATACAAATCATTGTTTAAGCCACAATTAGAATAGTTGTTGAGTTTTGGGCACCTTACTTTAGGGGAGGATGTAAAGGCCCTGCAGAGGGTGCTGTAGAGTTTCACTAAGAGGTTGTCCTGTGAGGAGAGACTTTTTTTATGAGGAAGCTGGGACTTCTTTCATTAGAGCACAGAGGAGATCTGATACATGTATTCAAAATTAGGTTTTATTAAGGTAAATACTGAAAAACTACTTACATAGAAAATATATTTACACTAGTCAGTGAGTTGGTAATGAGAAGATATAAATTTAAGATCACAAAAGCACAAAGAGAAAGGGTAGGAGAAAAATTGTTGTACAAAGGGTTGTTAGGACACGCAGTAACCTACCAGAAACAGTGGTAGAAGCAGAATCCATAATAGCTCTTAAAAGGGCAATTCATAAATATTTTAAAAATAATTTTTTTTAAATGAGTGTGGAGAAAGGACAAGCGAATGGGACTAAGTGGATAGCTCTCTGATAGACCCAGCACAGGTGCAATGGCCGAATAGACTCTTCTGCCCAATAAAATTCTGATTCTGGGTTAAAGGAGCTGTGTTTTGAGTGTACATTTAGAAAGCGAAGTGCAAAATCTTGTGAATGAGTGGTAATAAAGTAAATTTGAGGGTTACTGTATAAATTGGCTAGGTCTTCTGCGTTTGCCAGACTGATTTTCTGCCCATTATGACAGACTGGTCTCTATAATAAAAACTTTCAGACATTGCTGACTCTTTCACCTGCCAGTTCATCACTGCCAATTCATGCTGGCACTATTCTCCTCCTCTTCCTCCACCCAGTGCAGAGATTCTCTTCTCTGATTCTGTCTCCCCCCTCAGTTAATGGATCCAGTCCTCTCCAATCCTTTTCACCTCTCTCCCCACCAGTTTGTACTGTCGCTGTTGTCCAATTCTTCCACACCACATACCCCAATTTACACTGGCATAATAGCAAAATACTGCGGATGCTGGAAATCTGAAATAACAACAGAAAATGCTGGAAATACTCAGCAGGCCAGGCAGCATCCGTGGAGAGAGAAACAGATTTAACGTTTCAGGTCTGGGACCCTTCATCAGAACTGGAAAAAGCTGGAGATGTAACAGATATTAAGCAGGTGCAGAGACCGGTGTGGGGGGGGCGCCCCGGCGGGGGTTAGTAGGGGAGGAAGGAATTAAAAGAACACCCTGTACTTTTGTAAGAGGCATGAAAGATAAAATGTTGCAAATGGGAATGGCAAAAATCATACTGCATGAAAAATGGGGGCAGGGATAATTATCTGAAATTGTTGAACTCAATGTTGAGTCCGGCAGGCTGCAAAGTGCCCAATCGAAAGATGAGGTGCTGTTCCTTGAGCTTACATTGAGCTTCATTGGAACAATGCAATAGCCCGAGGACAGAGTGGGAGTGAAGCGGTGAATTAAAGTGACAGGCGACCAGAAGCTCAGGGTCACCCTTACGGACTGAACGGAGGTGTTCCGCAAAGCGGTCGCCCAATCTGCGTTTGGTCTCCCCAATCACACTGGCACTGTTTTGAGAGTTAGGGAATTCTTGCACACAGCATGTAGCAGGGTTTCAATCCCCTGGAACTGCAGCATCATCAGGTAGCAGTGACAGGAGAATAAAGAAGTCATGCTGCTTTTTGCTGACAAATTCTAACAGCCTGTGTAAAACTTGTATGGATTCTTTCATTCTCAACAAATGAGTCAATTTATTATTTTTCAGGTATTTTCTCCCATAACCCATTTAGTGGGCCATGCACCATTGTTAGCTGGAAAGGCAGCAGGTGACACTGCTGCTGTGCAACTATCTGCAAAGAGGTGTCTGAGAATGACCCGGGATAATTCTCCTTTCCATTCCCTCTACTTCTGGTGGGGTAGCATATGGGTTTTGCTTGGCAGGTCTCCATGGAGGCATGCATGAGATCAGGAGCTCTGGGTTAAGTTGGATGATCCCCGAAAACAGACGTGGGGATTGTGGTACGTGATTAACCCACGCCCGTTCCTTACGTTGCAGGTGGCATGTTAAGTTCGTGCTGCCTGCTCTTTTAAATGATTTCTACGTGGAGCCAGCGCGCCCCGTGCTGTTCATTGGCTGCATGCATCAGCGGGGTCCTGATGTCGCAAGTGGCTACTTAAAGGCACCCTACACCTCTTAAAGGGGAGGAGCATTGTGGCTACAAGAGGTGGTGGGAATTTTTTCAAAAGTCAGTCTGGACTGTGATACTTTGAGCAATGGCTGAACATGCGCGAGAGCGAGCACCAATGTTTTCAGACAATGCACCGGAGGTTTTGGTGGAAGATGTGGAAAGGAGGAGAGACATCCTGTATCCATAAGGGGGCAGGAAGCCATCCAGACATATGCTCATGAAACAGTGGAAAGAAGTAGTGACGGAGGTCTTTACCAGGAGTGTTGTTCCAAGAACACGGATGCAGTGCAGGGAGAGGTTTAACAATCTGACATGAGTTGTCAAGGTGAGTGAGTTCATTTTCAAATGGCATATCTTGCCAATTGCACCACAATTCTCTACACCCCCATCACCCACCTACCAACAATCAGTACTCAATCCTAAAATTCATCGGCTTTACTTCACCCTCACATACTTAGCACCGTTGCACGCCTCGAACCTACAGCTCACACACACTGGCAGCTATTCACTATGAAAGCCACATCATCCAAACATTTTGCAGGACACTCACTGACCTACTTCCCTCTTTCTTCCAGGAGAAGGTGACGCGTAACAATAGACAGCAGGAAAGAACTGGAGGAGAAACTAATGGGACTAAAAGCTGACATATGCCCTGGAGCTGATAGCCCACATCCTAGGGTTCTAAAAGAGGTGGCTGCAGCGACAGTGGATGCATTGGTTGTGATCTTCCAAAATTCCCTAGATCTAGGAACAGTCCCAGTGGATTGCAAGATAGCAAATGTAACCCCGCTATTCAAGAAAGGAGGGAGAGAGAAAACGGGGAACTACAGGCCAGTTAGTCTGACATCAGTTGTCGGGAAAATGCTGGAATCTATTATTAAGGAAGTGGTAACAGGGTAGTTAGAAAATCATAATATGATTACGCAGAGTCAACATGGTTTTATGAAAGGTAAATCGTGTTTAACAATTTTATTAGAGTTTTTGAGGGTGTAACTAGCAGGGTAGATAAAAGAGAACCAGTGGATGTAGTATATTTGGATTTCCAAAAGGTTTTCGATGAGATGCCACATAAAAGGTTGTGAAGCAAAATGAGGGCACATGGAGTTGGTTAATGTATTAGCATGAATAAAGGATGTCCAGGTATATCCTGTCCTGTCCACAAAAAGCAGGACAAATCCAACTCAGCCAATTACCACCCCATCAGTTTACTCTCAATCATCAGCAAAGTGATGGAAGGTGTCATCGACAGTGCTATCAAGTGGCACTTACTCACCAATAATCTGCTCACTGATGCCCAGTTTGGGTTCCGCCAAGACCACTTGGCTCCCGACCTCATTACAGCCTTGGTCCAAACATGGGCAAAGTAGCTGAATTCCAGAGGTGAGGTGAGAGTGACTGCCCTTGACATCAAGGCAGCATTTGACCCGAGTCTGTCATCAAGGCAGCATTTGACCGAGTCTGGCATCAAGGAGCCCTAGTAAAACTGATGTCAATGGGAATCGGGGGGGAAAACACTCCACTGGCTGGAGTCATACCTACCACAAAGGAAGATGGTTGTAGTGGTTGAAGGTCAATCATCACAGCCCCAGGACATCGCTGCAGGAGTTCCTCAGGGCAGTGTCCTAGGCCCAACCATCTTCAGCTGCTTCATCAATGACCTACCCTCCAACATAAGGTCAGAAATGGGGATGTCCACAAGGATGTGTGCTGAGCCCCCTCCTCTACTCCCTCTTCACCCACGACTGTGTGGCTGTTAATGGTTCCAACACCATCATCAAGTTTGCAGATGACACCACGGTAGTAGGCCAGATCACCAACAACGATGAGTCAGCCTACAGGGAGGAGGTCCAGCATCTCGTGAAGTGGTGCGCCGATAACAACCTGGCCCTTAACATCAAGAAAACCAAAGAAATCATTGTGGACTTCAGGAAGTCCAAAGGCGGAAGTCACACCCCCATCCACATCAATGGGGCTGTGGTGGAAAGGGTGGACAGCTTTAAGTTCCTCGGAGTCCACATCACGGAAGACCTCTCCTGGTCCCTCAATACCTCCTCTCTGGTGAAGAAGGCCCAGCAGCGCCTATATTTCCTAAGGAGGCTGAAGGGATGTAACCTGCCACCCCTGATCCTCTAACTTTTACCGCTGCACTATAGAGAGCATCCTGACAAACTGTATCACAGTATGGTATGGCAGCTGTAGCTACTATGACCGGAAAGCCCTGCAGCGGGTAGTCAAAACTGCCCAACGCATTACCGGCACCCGGCTACCGACCATAGAGCACATATACCAGAAACGCTGTCTACGGAGGTCACGGTCCATCATCAAAGACCCTACCCGCCCCAGCCACAGTCTGTTCGCCCTCCTGCCATCTGGGAGACGCTACAGATGCATTCGCACCCGTACGACCAGATTTAGGAACAGCTTCTTTCCCAGGGCTGTCATCCTACTAAACTCCACAAATAAACTCTAAAGCCTGCACATCTGCCAATGCACTTTATTATGGTTATGTTTATGTTAATATACTACAAGCCAAATGTATGTTGAATGTTTAAATGTCTTAATCCAAATGTACACTCTTGGGAGCCGCAAGCCTACATTTCGTTGTACTGCACTTGTGCACTAACAATGACAATAAAAGTTGATTTTGATTTTTGATTTGATTTTGATTTTTTGATTTGATTTTTGATGACTGCACAGTGTTCAGCACTATTCACAACTCCTCAGATAATGAAGCAGTCCATGCCCGAATGCAACAAGACCTGGACGACGTTCAGGCTTGGGCTGATAAGTGGCAGGTAACATTCGTGCCACAGAAGTGCCAGGCAATGACTATCTCCAACAAGCGAGATTCTAACCACCCCCCTTGACATTCAATGGCATTACCATCGCCGAATCCCCCACTATCAACATTCTTGGGGTCACCATTAACCAGAAACTTAACTGGACCAGCCACATAAATACTGTGGCAACAAGAGCAGGTCAGAGGCTGGATATTCTGCTGCGAGTGTCTGCGCAGGAGCAAGGACGGGGGGAAAGGATAGCGCAGATGCCAGATCGCCGGTGGGCGAGGTTGCGCACTAATTCTGCTGCAGAGGACTCAGATGAGGACTTCGATGGGCCAGGCTACAGAAGAAGGCTGATGGGTGTAAATAACCAAATGTTTGGTGCACTGTCAGAAAGCCGGCTCTCAACATCAAGGAGCATGGAGGAGTCCAGCACCAACTTGGCACAGGGGTTTCGCAGAGCTTGGAGCCCTTCCTTTCCAACTTGGAACAGGTGGTCACCTTCGTTTGCACACCTGTAGAAGTCACCATGATGCAACGTCTGATAGCCGATGTCAAGGCTTCCCTTACAGCGCAAACAGCTTCCATCAAAGGTCTGAGTGCTGCAGTGGTAGCTCAGACTGCTGCCATTATGGCTTTGGATACCACTATTCAAAGAGGATTCCAGGGCATCACAGCAGTCCATCAATCTGTTCTCCCAACAGTTCAATTAGATTGCTGAGGTGCTGCCCCAGGAGAGTGGAAGTGGCTTCACGGAGCATGAACTTGCTGTCCTCTCTCAGGATGACAGACTGAGATGGTGCAGTCTGAAGCTGGGTCTTCTAGACCCAGAGCTGCTCGAGGTGGCCCTCCAAGGCCATCTGCAGTCTCCTCAATTGGAGGTCAGCAGCCTTCCACCATCCATGCTGCAGCCACTGGGGAAGCACCTTGTAGGAGCACTAGGATAGGCAAAGGCACACGGAAGACAGGCACTAAGGGAATGCACAAGGGTGATTAGTTTATTTTTGTATACATTATGTCATGATTTAATTTTATAAAATTGGATTTGAATGTGCATTTTCTGGTGGTTTTATTTTTGTGTTGTCAGAAAGAGGACGATGTGCTGCTCAGTGATAGAGGAAAGTTTGGAGTGTGGGACTGTTGGTGAATGGGGAGGTGTGGTTGAGGTTACTTGTATCGCTCATTAATTATTTGATCACGTAGAGCCTCTTCTCTTCTCTCTTAGGCAGTCCCTCGGAACCGAGGATGACTTGCTTCCACATTAAAAATGAGTTCGCAGGTGACTGATGAGTCCAATGCGGGACCTACAGTCTCTGTCACAGGTGGGGCAGACGGTGGTTGAAGGGGCGGGTGGGTGGGGTGCTTCGGTTGACGTGCGCTCCTTGCGCTGCCTGCGCTTGGCTTCCGCTTGGCTGTCTACATTGTAGCCTCCCTTTTTCCCCTCGGTCTTTAGGTGTGATCCCACATCCTACCCCTCTGACTTATGTTGGAGATTCACTATGCAGCGCCACCACAGCACTCTGTAGTTCCTTTGATTTTTTGTTTTATTTGCTCATGTAGGTTTTCAGTTTTGTAAATTCATCTGTAGCTTGCACCTTTGAAATGCTAGCCTGAAAGTGAAAATAATATATTTCTAGAACGTTCTATGCCTAAGTTCTTCAAGTTGATTAATTTTACTTTTGATTTGCATTCTCTGAAGAATATGCATCAACATTGACATGACTGACTATATTAATACTTTTCAAGGTTGATTAATGTCTGTATAATTATCTGGATTTTTTTTATTGTACAGTATTTGTATGAGTTCCTGGATGCCATGATAACCTGTCAGACAGCACCAGAAGAGGTGAGAATGTGTTTTATCTCTAAAGGTCTTAAATATTCTTTTGGATTCTAAAACGTGCCTCATACTTCACCCAATACAATTATATTCTCACGTATTAAGCACAGTGTAAAAAGATTAATTATGTAGACTTTGAAATTAACACTGTGGGATAGTAAGTCTGAATGCTTAATTTGTTCCTCTCATGATCTTCATTACCTTAGGTGAGATGATAACCTGTTCAAAATAATGGGTTTAAGCTTCTTCAAAAATAATGGAGAGAGGAATAGAGAAGTATATGATAGAGATGATATGACCAACAAGAACTAGTAACTAATACAATAGCAAAATACTGCGGATGCTGGAAATCTGAAATAACAACAGAAAACGCTGGAAACACTCGGCAGGCCAGGCAGCATCCGTGGAGAGAGAAACAGAGTTAACGTTTCAGGTCTGGGACCCTTCATCAGAACTGGAAAAAGCTAGAGATGTAACAGATATTAAGCAGTCTGTCTCTGTTTCTCTCTCCGTGGATGCTGCCTGGCCTGTTGAGTGTTTCCAGCATTTTCTGTTGTTATTTAAGAACTAGTAACTGTTCTACTGGTTGTCTTCCGAGTCATGTTAGTAGGATGTAGTTTGTATGTGGTTAAAAAAGAAAAGTTGAGTCAGAACATATTACTTTGTTATTAAGATGTACAGGAAACATCCGGCACCGACGGGACCAGCGTGGTGCCGGTTTATCAAAAAGTCCGGATTACAGAGAGTTATAGTTAAAAGGTACGAGAGCTCCGTACACAGAACAAATCCAGGCTTCCCTGTTGCTTAGCAACAGGTGCAAGAAGCCCAGCCACAGACCAAGCGAACCTGTTGCTTAGCAACAAGCGCAGAAACCCCCGATTACACAGCCAAGAATCAAGAAACGGCCACTAATATGAAGAAAAACTTAACTGAACCTACTCCTGCATTTTGCCGGTTAACCGAGATTTCCGGTTGTTTGGGTGCTGGTAAATCGAGAGTTTCCTGTATGAAGAAGTGGAATCTTTGTCAATAAGAGAGCATAAAATAGCCCAAGGTTCACCCTAATCCATTAGGAATACAATGTAGGATGGTGTGGGTGAATATGAAAGGGAGTTACAAGGGGTTTGCCGATGTGAAGCTTTAAAAAATTGCGTTTGGAGGGCATCTACAAGCAGGTTCTTTTCTCGGGATCTCTATGGTAGAAGATTTGAAGGCAGTTACCTCATCTCACCTGACAGGGCCGACCTCTTTGAAAGTATGTACACTCAGTCATCTACTTTGTAAAAAAATACTTATCATGCACTTGGTCCAATTGGGCCCATTTTGTGCCTTTCAGTAAAGTCAGTTTTGCCTATAGTTATGGTTACCATGATGCATGTTGGCTGCATGGTCTGGATTTTTCTCTGAGCAGTATCATCACCATAGGTGAGTCAGACCAGGACTTCCAATGGAATCACCACTTGGCAGAGGGAATTCAACTCTGAAACAAAGGAAAACCCTGTGGTGCTGCAAAACCTCAAAAGGAAAGGGCCAGTGTTAAAGGGAGCTGAGGCCTGCTGAAGATCTCTAGTACTTAGCATTTTGATGGCTCTAAATGAGCCTGCAGGAGAGTTGCTGATGTTCAAAGGGCATAGGATAGGGAAAGGTGGTGCTTTTTCTCCTTCCCTGGGTGGCACCTTCTTCCCACCTCCTGAAGTCAGTCTACTGCCCTGCCCCACCCAACTCCACCCCCCTCCCCAGCAGGACTGGTCTAGCTGTGGATCGGCAGTACTGCAGCGGAAAGAGAGGAAAATTGGCCAGTTTCCTAAGCCCTGCTCCCTCACTGTCATTTAAATGTGGCAGGGTGATAAAGCACAGGTGACTGAGATCCCTGGTAGTTAGGGGCAGGCATTCAGTGGTGGGCCTTTTCATCTCGTGGACTTCCTGTCTCTCTTCTCTGCTTCATCCCTCTGGCACTGCACGAAATTGGGTGGTTTGCCAGAGGAAAATTCAGGCCTAGTTAGCTACCATCATTTTGTTCATTAAGTTATGTACTTAATTTCTTCTCAAAAGATACCACATGATAGAGAATCATGAGTGATATAATAGTATCAGAGACATGAAAAAAATCTTTTAAAGGATGTTGCCCTCAGTATTTTCCCGTTAATAGTTTCCATGCAAAGAATGAAATACTCTTATGGTAGGTAATTTCACTTTTGGTGTTGTGGACAATGTGTACTAGTGACTTCTTCAAACAGAATAAAAATCATCATTGATTCTCTACATCTTTAAAAACATAAGAATTAGGAGCAGGAGTAGGCCATATAGGCCCCTCGAGCCTGCTCCGCCATTCACTAAGATCGTGGCTGATCTTCGACCTCTGATTCTTCTAAACTCCAGAGAGTATAGGCCCAATCTACTCAATCTTTCCTCAGAGCATAACCCTCTCATCCCAGGAATCAATCTAGTGAACCTTTATTGCAAGTATACTCTTCCTCAGATAAGGAGACCAGAACAGTACACAGTACTCCACCAAAGCCCTGTACAATTGTAACAAGACTTCCTTACTCTTGTACTCCAGTCCACTAGCAATAAAAGCCAACATGCCATTTGCCTTCCTAATTGTTTGCTGTACCCGCCTGCTAGCTCTCTGTATTTCTTGTACGAGGACACCAAAATCTCTCTGAACACCAACATTTAATAGTTTCTCACCATTTAAAAAATATTCTGCTTTTCTATTCTTCCTACCAAAGTGAATAACCTCATATTTTCCCACATTATACTCCGTCTGCCACCTTATTGCCCACTCACTTGACCTGTCCATATCTCTTTGCAAGCCCTTTGTATCCTCTTCACAGCTTACTTTCCCCACCTAGCTTTGTATCATCAGCAAACTTAGATACATTACATTCAGTTCCTTCATCTAAGTCATTAATATCGATTGTAAATAGTTGAGGCCTAAGCACTGATCCTTGCAGCACCCCACTAGTTACAGCCTGCCAACCAGAAAATGACCCGTTTATCCCTACTCTGTTTTCTGTCCATTAACCAATCCTCTATCCATCCATGCTAATATATATATATAACCCCCAACCCCATGAGCCCTTATCTTGCTTAACAACCTTTCATGTGGCACCTTATCGAATGCCTTTTGGAAATCCAAATATACTACATCCACTGGTTCCCCTTTATCTACCCTGCTAGTTACATCCTCAAAAAAGACTAATAAATTTGTTAAACACGATTTCCCTTTCATAAAATCATGTTGACTCTGCCTAATCATATGATTTTCTAAATGCCCTGTTACCACTTCCTTAATAATGGATTCCAGCATTTTCCCGACAGTTGATGTCAGATTAACCGGCCTGTAGTTCCCTGTTTACTCTCTCCCTCCTTTCCTGAATAGCGGGGTTACATTTGCTACCTTTCAATCTGCTGGGACTGTTCCTGAATCTAGGGAATTTTGGAAGATCACAGCCAATGCATCCACTATCTCTGCAACCACCTCTTTTAGAACCCTAGGATGTAGGCCATCATGTCCAGGGGATTTGTCGGCTTTTAGTCCCATTAGTTTCTCAAGTACTTTTTCCCTACTGATCTTAATTACTTTAAGTTCCTCACTCTCATGAGCCCCTTGGTTCCCCACTATTTTTGGTATGCTTTTTGTGTCTTCTACTGTGAAGACAGATACAAAATATTTGTTTACCGTCTCTGCCATTTCCTTATTCCCCATTATAATTTCTCCTGTCTCAGCCTCTAAGGGACCAACGCTTACTTTTGCTACTCTTCCTTTTTTTTTAGGCATTCAGAAAATTTGATGAAATGGCAGGTAAACTCACCGAGCATTTACGGAAATTAACCAAACAGGTAATTAATCAATTTCAGAAACAATTGACCATAATTTAGATTAGATGTTAGTGCGCAATTAATGACTGTTTCCTTCATTGCCACTTATCACAAGGCCTATTTAGCTTATTGATATCACTATGCTATAGGAAAAATTATAATTGTGCTCTAATGTGCCAATGCGCTTCTGATGTGATCCTTCTTCTTAGGCAGTCCCTCAGAACCGAGGATGACTTGCTTCCACATTAAAAATGAGTTCCCAGGTGACTGATGAGTCCAATGCGGGACCTACAGTCTCTGTCACAGGTGGGGCAGACGGTGGTTGAAGGGGCGGGTGGGTGGAATGCTTGGGTTGACGTGCACTCTTTGCGATGCCTGTGCTTGGTTTCCGCTTGTTCCCGGCGAAGAGAGTCGAGGTGTTCAGCGCCTTCCGGATGCTTCTCCTCCACTTTGTGCGGTCTTGGGCCAGGGATTCCCAGGTGTCGGTGGGGATGTTGCACTTTTTCAAGGAGGCTTTGAGGGTGTCCTTGAAGCATTTCCTCTGCCCACCTGGGGCTCTCTTGCCATGCCGGAGCTCCGAGTAGAGCGCTTGTTTTGGGAGTCTCGTATCGGGCATGCAGACAATGTGACCCGTCCATCGGAGCTGATCGAACGTAGTCAAAGCTCCGATGCTGGGGATGTTGGCCTGAGCAAGAACACTGACGTTGGTGCGCCTTTCCTGCCAATGGATTTGCAGGATCTTGCGGAGGCAGCGTTGGTGGTACCTCTGCAGTGCTTTGAGGTGCCTGCTGTACAAGGTCCATGTCTCTGAGGCATACAGCAGGGTGGGTATCACTGCTGCTCTGTAGACCATGAGCTTAGTGCTGGGTTTGAGGTCCTGGTCTTCAAACACACTCTTCCTCAGGCGACCGAAAGCTGCACTGGCACACTGAAGGCAGTGTTGGACTTCGTCGTCGACGTCTGCCCTTGTTGACAGTACGCTCCCAAGGTATGGAAAGTGTCCATGTTGTCCAAGGCCTTGTCGTGGATTTTGATAACCAGGGGACAGTACTGTGTGGCGGGGGCAGGTTGGTAGAGGACCTTTGTCTTACGGATGTTTAGTGTAAGGCCCATGCTCTCGTACGCTTCAGTGAAGGTGTTGACGATGGTTTGGAGTTCGACCTCCGAATGAGCGCAGACGCAAGCGTCGTCTGCATATTGTAATTCGACGACAGAGGACGGGATGACCTTGAATCTGGACTGGAGGCGACGGAAGTTGAACAGTTTCCCGTTTGTTTTGTAAATTAGCTCCACTCCAGCGGGGAGCTTACTGAGGGTGAGATGGAGCATTGCAGCAAGGAAGATCGAGAAGAGCTTTGGTGCGATGACACAGCCTTGCTTGACCCCGGTTCATACGTGAATCGGGTCTGTGGTGGAACCATTGGTCAGGATCACAGCTTGCATGTCGTCGTGAAGCAGGCGGAGGATGGTGACAAACTTTTGAGGGCAGCCGAATTTGAGGAGGACACTCCATAGTCCCTCACGGTTGACAGTGATGTGATACTCTTAATTTATCAAACTACTACCATACCTGCGACAAATCTATAATCACCAGTACTTCTCAAATTGCTCTCTAGACAAAACCAAGGTTTGGAAAGACAAAATCTATAATAACTTGGCTATTTGTCACTGTTTAAGTGGACATAGTACAAAAATTTCAGCAATGCTTAATTGAAATCTTACTAACAACACTGTCTTTTTATCAAAGTGATGTGCCCTAGCTTAAATTTAAAGGTACTGTTTCCTCGGTCTTCTAAATTACGATTTTTTTTGTGGACATGATGGGCTCGATTTTTGTCAATGGGGAGCTTTTGGAGGCGGGACTCCCACTTTTTGGGTTGTAGTCCCGCCTCCATCGACTTGTGGCCAACCCACGCTATTTTCCCTTGATTGACCTTGTTAAACCTGCCCAGCGGGCTCAGCAGGCCAATTAAGGGACACCTGGTTACCAGTGATGTCAGTGATTGACATTTCATCTCTCAAGAGCTTTTGACAGATGAAAAATCAGCGTTTGACAGCTCTGTGAAGCTGTCAAACACTGACAATCTGTCTTCTAACTTGAGTCCTTCTATTCAGACTCAGTTAGAGAGCTCTCCAGACCAGAAAGCAGAGGCTGCAGCTTTTGACAGTTCAGCGGCCATTCTGCTTTCTGTGCCGGTGAACTGAGGGACGCCCGAGAACTGAAGGAAGGAAGCCTGCAGGAGAAAGTAAAGGTAAGTAAAACTTATTAAAACACTTTACACTTACCTCACACACTTACCTCTGCACACATGCACCCATCACTCACTTACACAACGGACATCTCGACCCCTCCAACCCCTGCAGACCAACGGTCCGCCTCGCTAACTTGGCGTGGTTCGGATCCGTCGGACAGCCCACACTTCAGGGCTAAAAAGAGGGATTAGGCAAAAAACTACCTGTTAACTACCTGTTAATAGGCAGTTAATTGGCACTAATCCCCTTCCCACCTCGAGGAGGCGGCTCTCAGCACAGGTCGGGTACCCGTCTCCTGGGAGATTGGCATGGAGGCGGGTTGGGGGCGGGATGGATTCCTGCCCCCCGATTCTGCAATTTTCCCACCATTCCTGCCTCCAAACCCACCTCCTCGGGGCTTGGAAAATCGAGCCCGATGATTTTATATAGAATTTAATTATATATGTAACCCCTTCACGGTTCTCTAGATATATGTGAGATGTGGTCTCTGTTGTAGACAGTATTCTATAGTCCAGTAAGGAGATCACTACTACAATGGCTTAATTCTAATTATCTTACTTTATAGTTTTAGCGTCAGACAGTATAAGAAGATTACGGGTCAATGACCTAAATTAGACATTTGCATACATTAGAATGAATCTAGATATAATAAGCATACATTCTCCATTTATATGGATTCAAAGGAGAATCTGTCCCTGTGTCCAAATTCGAGTGCACTCTTTCGTTGGCGCGCTTAAGTTGGAGCTCATGGTATGTATACAGTCTGCAAGACTTACGACTCCGAACCCCTTCGTTGAATTCTTTTCACGATCACTGAATCCCACTTTGAGTTCTGGATGCAGAGCTACTAATACGAAGGGCGGCGGCCGAGTTTGGAAGCCCGGGATGGGATGCGGCAGCCATTTGCCTCCTGAGCCCTCTTTTCAGAGCTCCTGCCCTCTTTTCTTCCAGTCGCTCCTTTTTCCCGCTCGAAAACCCCGACTCCACCCCTTCCTCCTGGGGTTTCTGCCTGGAGACTGCGCAGCCTCACTGTCTGCAACAGTTGATACTGGTGCAGAATTATGGAAAGTCTGCTCTTAGTCACATTGTGTCCTTAAAAGTTCTTGCCGTACCTTCACATGGGCAACTTTAACCCAGGGATTTATAACAATGATAATACAGTGTCTAAGTTAAAGATTGATAACCATACTTAGCGTACATAACATTTCCAGTGGGTATTACACTCCCCCCCCCCCCCTACCAAATATAGGCATGTCCCCATGACTAATGAACTTTACACATAAGTGGTTGCATGCTTCCCAACCATGTATAAAGGGAGGTAACATATCGAACCGTAGGGGCTATCATTACACTTGGCACTCCTAGTGTACTGTATGTCAATCTTTCAGGAACCTTCTTAACTCGCTGTGAGCTCCTTATTTTGGATACCCGGTCTTCAGTTCCTTCAACTACGTTGGAGGCGTTGGTTCCTTTGTTATCATGCCTTTCAGTCTCTTTTATCTCCTTCTCGGAAGCATCTGGTTCTTCCCAGACCATGTCCAAGTCTGAACTAAATGGTTCAGACAATTCATCCAGATTCTGTCTTATGCGTCTTTCTGGGAGGTCGTACCATAGATCCCATTCTTCATCTTCCGACTCATCAGGTTCCTCATGATCCACACACTGTGTCATGGGTTTTCTGTCTTCTGGAACAAAGTTTTCCTGGTTTCTCGTTTTTTTCCTTCTTCTTCTCTGCAGGGTTCTCCTACTAGGTGTCGGCTCATTATCCGCTGGCGGATCCAGACGCACTTGCTGTCCCAATGGCAGGATATGATTCCGGTGCAGTATTTTTATGGGTCCATTCCCACCTGCAGGTTTTAGCCGAAACACAGGTAGTTGTGACATTTGACTTTCAACAATGTAAGGTGTAGAAGCCCAGCGGTCTGCTTGAAGTCCTAGGTTCCGTATGAGAACTCGGTCACCAGGCATGAGTTGGGAAAAACGGATCTTCTGTTCATACCTCTGCTTATTTCCTTTATTCTGTTTGGCAGAAACAGACTCAGCAAGTTCATAAGCAGCTTGCAATTCCTTTCTCATGTCAGATACATACTTGAGGTAAGTTCTCTGTGATGTGCCATCACTGGATACTCCGAAACACAAATCCACCGGCATCCTCGCTTCACGTCCAAACATGAGGTAGTACGGTGAAAAACCAGTAGCGTCATTTCGGGTACAATTATAAGAATGAACAAGATGTCCAATGTGCCGACTCCACTTGTTCTTTCGCTTTGAATCCAGCGTTCCAAGCATGTCTAACAAAGTACGGTTAAACCGCTCAGGTTGAGGATCTCCCTGAGGATGGTATGGAGTTGTTCTTGACTTCTCAATCCCGAGCATGGACAACAACTCATGTATAAGTCTACTTTCAAAGTCTCTACCTTGATCACTGTGTATTCGCTTTGGCAGTCCATAGTGGATGAAGTATTTCTCCCACAACACTTTGGCAACGGTGGATGCTTTCTGATCCTTTGTGGGAAAAGCTTGGGCGTAGCGAGTATAATGATCTGTAATGACCAAGACATTTGCGGTATTGCTGGAATCGGGTTCGATGGACAGAAAATCCATACAGACAAGGTCTAGAGGTCCATCACTTTGCATGTGAAACAGAGGAGCAACTCTTTTAGGTAAAGTCTTTCTCTGGACACAACGTGCACAGGACTTGCAGAACTCCTCAACCGCAGACTTCATACGCGGCCAATAGAATCTGTCCTTGACCAACCCATAGGTCTTATCTACTCCCAGATGACCTGCGTCATCATGCAAAGACTTCATCACTATTTCCCTGTACTTTTCAGGCAGGACCAACTGTGAATGACATGGTTTAGTGGGTGGGTGGGTGAGTGATTCTACACAACACTCCCTCTTTAATTTCCAAGTGGTCCCATTCTCTTAGGAGCAGACGACAGTCAGGATGTTTTGATTTGTCGATCTGTGTAATATCACCCAGACGGAGAGCTGAAAACACCTCATGAATACAGGGATCCTCCTGTTGTGCTTTGGATATTTCAGATGAACACAACATGGGTAAGTTTTGTACCTCCAAACTGGAAAGGTTGCAAAATGCCTGGGGAACAGCATGCATTGACGCTCCCAAGTGGTCAATCTCTCGGGCATGAAATGAATTCTTTGGTCCAGATACCACGGACATCTGACACATTACTTTCACATCTGCTGAAGCAACATCTTTCCACTCTGGTTTCTGGTAGTGTGGGCGACGAGACAGAGCATCTGCGTCAATGTTCTGGTTCCCAGGTCTGTACCTGAGACTAAAGTCGTAAGCAGATAGTGTAGCAAGCCAGCGGTGGCCGGTGGCATCAAGTTTTGCCGAAGTCAACACATAGGTTAATGGATTATTGTCTGTCCTCACTTCAAACTTCGCTCCATACAGATAATCCTGCAGCTTATCCACTTCAACGCCAAGAATTCTAGCTTATGAGCTGGGTAGTTACGCTCTGATGGCGTAAGACTGCGACTGATGAATGCTACGGGTCTCAGCCCTGCTCCTTGGTCCTGATACAACACACCACCCAACCCTTCTTGACTGGCATCCACGTGTAGCACATATGGCAGCTGTGGGTTTGCAAAAGCCAACACGGGGGCTTGAGTAAGACTTTGCTTTAAGGTGTGGAAGGCCTCTTCGCATTTCTCATCCCATCTAACACCAAAAGGCTCAGAGGGTTTGAAGTAGTCCTTGTTCTCTTTACCTTTAGCCTTTTTCTTCCTCTCGGCTGGTGGGAGGTAACCAGCCAGCAGCTGATTCAGAGGATGGGCCACTTTGGAGTAATCCTGCACAAAGCGCCTGTAATATCCGCAGAACCCAAGAAATGACCGCAAGGCAGTCACTGTGTTCGGTTTGGGCCATGTGGTAACAGCTTCGATCTTGGATGGATCTGTGGCTACTCCATCCTGTGATACAATATGCCCCACATAGGACTCGGATGTTTGGCAAAACTGACACTTGTCCAATGATAGCTTGAGACCTTCATCCTCCAGCCGACCAAGCACTTTCAGCAACCGAGCTACGTGTTCTTCAAGGGTTGCCCCAAACACAATGATATCGTCCAAGTACACCAATACTTCGAGCAAGTTCATGTCCCCAACTGTTTTTTCCATTATTCTTTGAAAAGTTGCTGGAGCGCCTGAAGCTCCCTGTGGCATCCTTTCAAATTGGTAGAACCCAACTGGACATATAAAGGCTGTCTTTTTGTCCGATTCACTCATCGGTATTTGGTAGTATCCACTTCTGAGATCCAACACACTGAACCACTTGCTTCCATTAAGACAAGCCAATGCATCCTCAATTCTTGGAACGGTGTATTGGTCGGGAATAGTACGTCTGTTAAGCGTCCTAAAGTCCACACACATCCGAATCTTTCCGTTCTTTTTCCTCACCACCACTATAGGAGATGCATAAGGACTCCTGGACTCGGTAATGATCTCAGCTTCTTTTAACTGCGACAGGTGCTGTCTCACTGCTTCGATGTCAGCTGGTGCCAGCTGTCGAGACCTCTCCCGAAAGGGTTTATCCTCGGTAATTCTGATAGAATGGCGAGTACTCTTACTACAACCAACATCAAACTCATGAGGAGAGAAAACTCCTCTCCGCTCCATCATCTTCCTGACTAATCGGTCCTTCCATTCTTTAGGAACGAATGAATCTCCAAAGTTGAAGGAGGAGGGTGTCAGATCTCTGGTTGAGTTAACTTTGGACTCTTCCTTCACATGTGACGACAGTACATTTACAGGAAACAGATGCGCAATCGGCATTCCTTTCCTCAATGTGATTCCTTTGCCTGACATATTCCTCACGGTCACTGTAACTCTCCTTGACATCACAGCTGTCGGGATCTGCAACTCTGGTCTCACCAGAAGCTCATTTGGAAACCGTGACTCTTCTGCAGGATCATCAGGTGACTCTATCAGAATGGCTTCAGTACCTGGCGTTCCAGGGAATTTTGGTATCCCAGGGATTCTAGCCACTCCTCCAGGACGCAGGGTGATAGGTTTGGCTCGAACGTACCACACAGTTCCTCTTTTGCTATCATCTACGTCGGAAGAAAGTTCAGGCAGTTTCTCAAAAGCCTTTTTGAAAACAGGGTGAATGTGTCTGGTGCTCAAGAAGTTTTCACCTCCCTGCTCTTTGCAGCTTGTCAGGAGTCGTCTCACTATGGGTGTATTACTGCCAACCAGTATGGAAACCTCACCTTTCACCATGGGGTCAGGGCAAACCAACACAAGTGCATCAATGGTCTCAGTGGTCCCTACATCAGCTTCCAAGAACTCCAACCTCAGCGACAAATAGCCATCATATGGGTAATCAGCAGGACTAAGGCCCCAGATCTGCAGAAGACTGATTGGGGTTAACGGCAAATGCGTCAGGTATCGGTCATAGAAGGATCTGTACAGTATGGTAACCTGAGAACCCGTGTCGAGGATAGCTTTAGTATAAATGCCTTCAATCTGTATTGATACAGCAGAACTCGGCCCTACTAAGCCTTCAGGTATGATGTCTCTCATATCCCCTCGTCTATTATTGCACTTAGCGGAACGTGTCTTAACTACAGGGACAGCAGGCCATTCCGTTACTGTGCCCCTTTGTAGTTTCCCGACTTCTTGGTAAGTTTTATGAGACGGTCATTTACTTTTTTTAGATTTTCCTCACCTCTACATTCTCGCTTGAAATGTCCATCCTTTCCACAGTTATAACAAAAGACTCCAGGTCTACCTCCTTCATGGGGATATCCTTTAGAGGAATCATTCATTTTGCTGTTAGACTTCGCAGGGTGTTCAACCTTTTGCACCCGTGCGTCATCCCTTTCTGTGTTGGGCTTAGACCGAAAATATGCCATCTCGGCTCTCATGACATTTATTTCCTTCTTCAGCTGTTCCATCTCAGGGTTGACATCACCCTTAGGAGTAGGAACTGTAACAGGAGTCACAAGCTTGGACATCACAGCACTCTTGGCTACATTCCGGGCCTGAAGCATATCCTCCTCCTCTCTGACTTCCCTTAGCAGCTCAGTGAAGGTAGGTGGATCTCGCAACTTATGGGTCATGCGTATGCGAAGAGCAGTCACGTCTTCGAGCAATGCACCTCGCACAACCTGTTCAATGCAGAACCGATTCATTTCAGACAACTCAATATCTCTTTTCCGTAACATACAATGCAGCAGTTTGTCTATTCTCAGCAGATAACTGGACAGCTTCTCTCCCTCACACTGGAATGTGCTTCTGAATCTGACCATCAAATCTGAAATGGTTTCAGTAGTTCCAAAGGCAGTTTCTAGAGCCTGCATGTAGTCAAAGGAAGTAGCAGAGGTGTTCTGCGCCTTTAAGAACAATGACAATAAAGTTGAATTATTATTATTATTATGTCAGCAGCAGGACCCTTAAGGCTTTCTACTATTCTCTGCCTCTTCACATTGTCACTGCACTGCCATTCCTCTAGCAGAGGCAGGGTCTGCTCAGCCCAGGCGTCGTACTCCTCTTCCCCACTGGGAGTTGGTCTCACTCCTGAGAACATACGGAGCTTACGGTATCCCTGAGCCTCGAAGGGCAGATTGGTGCATTTATCCACCAGAGAACTAATGGCACTGACCAACTGAGTGTTCATATCCAGGGCCGAAGGACCTATCAGACCTTTGACATCAGCAACAGTCTTTCCTTCTTGTCTCAAGAATGACAACAACTTGGTCTGAAACCCTTCTTCTTCCTTAGTAGTAATAGGGACAAACTGAACTGGCCAGGGACCAGCCTCTTCAGAAAGCCCAACTGCCTCAGGTAAACCATGACACCTCAGGTTCTCTGATGTCTGGATCAACACAAACTGCTTCTTGGTAGCTGTATCCAAGCAGCGCTCAACTATCCTAACCTTTCCAAAGGCTTTGACACAATTCAGAGCCCTTAGCAAGACATCATCAGGGTCATCGTTAGCAACACCATTCAGCACAATGACATGGGTAGTAGCTATCTGCTTCCGTTTGCACCAAGCTTCAACCTCAATAACATCCATCTTTATGCTCAAACAGCCCAGTAGAAACCACAAACCATTCTCTTAGCAATGAGCATTCAATACTGTTAGTTTACTGACATAAATAGACCACAATCCCGGACGAGCCCCCAAAATGTAACCCCTTCACGGTTCTCTAGATATATGTGAGATATGGTCTCTGTTGTAGACAGTATTCTATAGTCCAGTAAGGAGATCACTACTACAATGGCTTAATTCTAATTATCTTACTTTATAGTTTTAACGTCAGACAGTATAAGAAGATTACAGGTCAATGACCTAAATTAGACATTTGCATACATTAGAATGAATCTAGACATAATAAACATACATTCTCCATTTATATGGATTCAAAGGAGAATCTGTCCCTGTGTCCAAATTCGAGTGCACTCTTTCGTTGGCGCGCTTAAGTTGGAGCTCATGGTATGTATAATGTCTGCAAGACTTACGACTCCGAACCCCTTCGTTGAATTCTTTTCACGATCACTGAATCCCACTTTGAGTTCTGGATGCAGAGCTACTAATACGAAGGGCGGCGGCCGAGTTTGGAAGCCCGGGATGGGATGCGGCAGCCATTTGCCTCCTGAGCCCTCTTTTCAGAGCTCCTGCCCTCTTTTCTTCCAGTCGCTCCTTTTTCCCGCTCGAAAACCCCGACTCCACCCCTTCCTCCTGGGGTTTCTGCCTGGAGACTGCGCAGCCTCACTGTCTGCAACAGTTGATACTGGTGCAGAATTATGGAAAGTCTGCTCTTAGTCACATTGTGTCCTTAAAAGTTCTTGCCGTACCTTCACATGGGCAACTTTAACCCAGGGATTTATAACAATGATAATACAGTGTCTAAGTTAAAGATTGATAACCATACTTAGCATACATAACATTTCCAGTGGGTATTACATATATTTTTCCTCACATGCTTAACAACTATTTATGAGTGAATTAGACTTTTTTCTAAAAAGGGGAAAACCATTGCGACACTTGCTTTGAGGCTGATGCCACACTTCAGTTTGTTGTCCACATGGTCCTCTTCCATCCTTCTTCGCTTCCGTCTTTTTTTTGGTGATCAGCAGCAGTTAATTCTGTTGCAGTACAACTTGGAGAAGTTTGACTTCACCCTTTTTTTTAAGTCCTTTTGGATTGATGCATATAGGCCCGAGTTTTGTGGTTAAAAATAACAGTGACTTTATTAAAGAATAAATCGGACAGCAACTTCCAGCGACTACACATGCTGTAAGAATATAGGCTTATAAGGGTATTAAGAGGGATTAGGCATTGCAAGAGTTAAATGTTCCAAGCTGTGCTTTTGGATTCTCAGGCGACGCTTATTTAAGCATAAGTAAGGTGCAGTGTTTGAGCAGCAGTTTAAAAAGTACAATTGAGAATTATATTTGCTGTTGTTGTACTTTGGGTAGAAGGCGTGACCCATTCCCCGTACTGCGCCTCATGAGCTTGTACGCCTGTCTGTTTCCCTCTGTGGCCCATTTACACTGAGAGAGACCCAAACCCCCTACCTAGGATATATCCCAAAAACCGGAACTGCGAAAAAATCCATCCAATCATAGGGACGACAGGTCTGTGCCCAGGCACAGGCCTTGGGCCTCCCTTATCTGTCTTTTAGCCCTAGACGCAAGTTTTTTTTGTTCCTACAATTGATGACGCACTCTATGGACCTTGAAGACAAGAGTTCTAACTGTAAGTAAAATCTAGGTTGGTTTCCCTAATTCTAACAAAGGAGAAATAAAACTGTAGATCAGCAAACTTAAGTTTTTCTAGATTGAAGTTTAATATTAATACTGAAAAATAGTAAAAGGGGATTATATTTTATTATATTTTGACAAATAACAGGAGCTCTTAGTATGTGCATATCCACAGTCAGAAAAGAGATAAGAGATAACGCTGTAGACAGCTTCAAGTCTCAAACTGTTCTTCCCTCCCTTCTAGCAATAACAATTAGTTTGCAATAACAAGGATATTTGTGATTATTCATCATTCTGCAGCTGCACAAAAGCCAGCCTGAGAGTCCAAAAGCAGTATATTTTGCAGAATAGCAGCTCTAGCAAAAGCTTGGGGCATTTAACTCTTGCAATGCCTAATCCCTCTAAATATCCTCATAAGCCTATGGCCTAGAAATTCATTGTAGCCACTTTTGGGGCGGTAAAGTCGGGCGGCCGGTAAAGTTTGCGCCCGGCGCAAAATCGAGGCCACTTCTCCGATATTCATTAGCTTTGCCCTAAGAGTTTGCTCGAGCGCTATAACTGGCGCTGCACGCCTCTCTTTAGGCGCTAAGCCGGAGGTGCTGAGCGAGAGCGCCGAGGCCGGGCGCAGCGCAGGTGCGGCCATCTCGTGATTGACAGCAGACACCCTGGCGCCGGCCAGCTCTTAAGGGGGAAGGGTCGACTTGGTCTGCTGCCACGCCCTGGATAGTGGAGCCCTCCAGCTAGGCCTGAACACTGCTGCTGGACCCAAATAGCGCCTGAAGCCATGCAGAAGGCCCGTGAACGAGCGCAGCGCTTCTCAGAGCTTGATCTGAGTGTGCTGGTTGGTGGTGTGGAGAAGAGGCGCCATATTTTGTACCCAGACAATGGCAGGAAGGCGCCGGTCCGCGTCTACCGGAGAGCCTGGAGGCATGTCGCCAGCAAGGTGTCAGCCAACAGCGAGGTCCCCAGGAGCGGTGTCCAATGCCGCAAAAAGTTTAATGACCTCACTCGGATTGTCAGGGTGAGTACCCTTTCCAGTGTCCTCCTCATCCTTGCATGTGCACCTCACATTATGGGCAAAGGGACCTGAAAGCCCTAATGGCCAGCCCTCATCCAGCAGCTATGGGACAGGCATGAACATCAATTGCACATTCTGCACTTAACACACTGGCCAAGCTATTCCACCATGGGAGGCAGTGCACACAAGATCAGGGCTACACACTGGCCAGGCTATTCCACCATGGGAGACAGTGCACACAAGATCAGGGCTACACACTGGCCAGGCTATTCCACCATGGGAGGCAGTGCACACAAGATCAGGGCGACACACTGGCCAGGCTATTCCACCATGGGAGGCAGTGCACACAAGATCAGGGCTACACACTGTACTTAGAGGCCGTCCTTTCTCTTGCAGGCCAAGCTGGCCAATAATAAGAAGAGCCGGACTGCGACCGGGGGAGGCCGACCCCAGATCCAGCCGCTCACCGAGCTGCAACATCGCGTGGAGCGCATCATGGGTGGCCGGGTGATTGGCCCCGTTGCATGTGGAGATGCCGACCCTGTTCTGGGCACCAATGGTAAGGACATCACCTTTTGGACCTCTCTCGTCCCACTTGCGCATCAGATCTACATCCTTTGCCACTGTCCGACCAATGCGCTGAATGCCACCACTCATGCATCCCTCGCTGACGCCCTCTCCTCACTCTGAAGCTACTCTTGTGCCTTCCTGCTTTCAGATGGTGAGGAGGAGGTCCCTGAACTTGCCAGTGACAGCCCCTCAGAAGAGGAGGAGGAGGAGGAGCAAGAGGAAGGCGGCCCATCAGGGGAACCCTCAGCCGCGGCAACCCATGCGAATGTAGGGGACACGTCTTCCCTGGAGGGGAGCGTGGCGGAAGTGTTGGAGGGGAGGGGAGCTCATGGGACCTGCGGCCTGCAGAAACGCGGGAGGGGGGTGGAAGCTTAGCGGCCTTCTCCCCAGAGGGGGGAAGGGTCGGAGGGGAGTCCAATTGCTGGGCCCAGCGGCGTCCAGCAACGCAGGAAGGGTCGGCCAGCTCGGCGGCCTTCTCCCCAGAGGGAGAGTCCGGCCTCCAGTCCGGAGATGGTCTTCGCCGAGGAGATGGAACGCCTCGAGGACTTGTCCGCGGACTCGGAGCGCCGGCACACGGAGCTCATGGGGGTAGTGGCACGGTTGCCTGAGGCCATCGAGTCCCTCTCTCGGAGTGTGACCGACGTCGGGGCCTCACAGGCCATCAGTTTGGCGGAATTCGGGGCAGAGCAGGCAGCGAGTCGGGCGGCATTCGGGGCAGCTCAGGCAGCGAGTGGCCAGCTGATCAGTGGTGCCGTGCAGTCACTGGGTGCTCTGATGAGGTCACTGAACAGGTCAACACGGGCACTCACTGCTGCCACACTCGCTGTGTCAGCCAGGCATCGCCAGGGCACCCGGCGCGCTGCAGCAGCACAGCGGTCTGTCCCTCGGCAGATTGGTGCGCATGCTGCAGTGCTGGCCCGGGCGAGTGCCAGTGTCTCAGGTGACCAGCGAGCACCTGCCATCCGCCAGCTTGCCCCCATTCCTCCAGCCGCCACTGCCACTCCCCCAGTGGAGCTGCCAGGAGCTGCTGCAGCGACTGATGCTGGCCAGCCACAGCTGCAGCATTCAACAGCCGCCTGCTCGCCGGCCAGACCTCGACTAGGCCGACCCCCAAGGGCATCTGCCGTCACGACATGTGCCCCTCGGGAGCCTGCCCCCAGCCTTGCAGCAGCCAATGGCCTTACTTTGAGGCGGAGCAGCAGGGCGGGCAGGGGCCACCCAAAGATGGCCAAGGCATCGCCCTAGCGGGCCAAATAGTCGAATGTGTGGCCATTTGTGTTTGTTTTTTGAGGCCGAGAATTGGATGTTTGTTTTTTGAAGGCCGAGGATGTGATGTTTGTTTTTTACGAAGGCCGAGGATGACGGCCATTTTAGTTGCACTGTTTTGTCAATCCTCTCCAGGTTGTGGGAGCGAGTAATGTGTTTGAGTGTTTTTTGGGGGTTTCGTCTGTTTTTGGTTTTCATGTGGGAAGGGCCCTGAGTTTGTACAATAAAGCATTTTATTTATTAACATTGTCCATGTTTGATCTTTGAAGTGTTTGTTGCCTTAACCGGCTGAGGGCTTGCGGAGCAGCTGCAATCATGTTCTTTCATTGGCACAAGCCATTCCCTGACAGGGGGCCTAGAAGTGACGTTCAATAAGCCGCCGACGGGCGGCCCTTGGACCTTCTGCCTCCCTCCTGGGCTGGTACTCCTCGTCCTCCTCCTCCTCATGCTCGTCCTCCTCCTCCTCATGCTCCTCCTCCTGAGGTGGTGGTCCAACATGAGGTGGCAGTGCCTGAGTCCTGCGGATAGCCAGGTTGTGCAGCATGCAGCAAACGACGACAAATTGGGAGACTCGCTCCTGCGAATACTGGAGGGCTCCCCCGGAGCGATCGAGACAGCGGAACCGTTGCTTGAGGACGCCGATTGTTTGTTCTATGATGTTCCTAGTCGCTTGATGGCTCTCGTTGTATGCCTCTTCAGCAGGGGTCGTGGGCGCGCGGAGCAGGGTCATGAGCCAGGTACACAAAGGATAGCCTTTGTCCCCGATAAGCCATCCTCTTGGGTGAGGCTGTGCCTGGAACATGTCAGCCACAGTTGTCTGTCGCAGGATAAAGGCATCGTGGCTGCTGCCTGGAAAGCGGGCATTGACAGCTAGGATGCGCTGCCTGTGGTCACACACCAGCTGTACGTTGAGGGAATGGTAGCCCTTCCGGTTGCGGTAATCCTCGGCATGTTCCAGAGGTGTCCGCAAAGCCACATGCGTGCAGTCAATGGCGCTCTGCACCATGGGGAAGCCCGCTATTCTTGCAAATCCCACTGCACGCTGCTGCTGCTTGTCCAGGGTCATGGGGAAGGAGATGAATTGATGTCTCCTTCTGAAAAGGGCATCGGTCACCTGGCGGATGCAGCAATGCACAGCGAACTGGGAGATGTTAGCGATGTCCCCAGCAGCGGATTGGAAGGAGCCGGTGGCATAGAAGTTGAGAGCCACCGTCACCTTCACTGCCACCGACAGAGACGTCCTGCGCATCAGCTGTGGCTGCAGATCTCTGTGAAGCAGCTGGCAGATGTCTGCAACCACCTCCCTTCTGAATCGCAGCCTCCTAACACACATCGCGGCAGACATGGTCAGATAGGAGGACTGCTGGCGGTATACCCTGGGTGGGTAATGCCTCAGTTGGCGACGCCTGTTGCCCCCTCTGCGTCTAGCCAGGGCTGCCACTCTCTCATGGCGTCTGTAAGCCCTTCTGGCATAAGGCTGAAAGTCAGCGTTGGCACCCAATGCAGCCCCCATTATATGCTGGCAAACACTGAGCTCTCAATGAAGGCAAAGATAATTGCTAAGCTCTGGCCTGAGCCAAAAATACCTGTCCTAGTGTTGGTCCAAACCAGTAAGCTCTCCTCCTTGGTCTCTCTCCAAAAAACCGTTGCACAAGAGTGAATGCTGCAAAATGGCTGGCCTTTATAGTGCAGGGTAAGTGCCCTTTAATTAGCGCTCCCCGCGGCCCGCTTCGGCTGTGTACCATTCCACTTCACAGTCGTTAGGGCCGCCCGGCGCACAATGGCCCGGCGCGAGTGAAGTTCCGGTTCGGGGCGCACAAAGGGCGTTGCACGACGAAATGACGTCATGATCTGCGCGTGCAGCAGGGTGCGCGCTAAGACTTTGCGCCGGCGCTAAATGTGTACTGAAGTTGGGGCGAGGCGCAGATCGCGCTGCGCCCAGGCGCTAAGCGCCTAGCGCTCGAGATCTACTCCTCCTAAGGCGCTAACGGCTGGCGCGCCCAACTGAATTTCTAGGCCTATATTCTTAAAATGCGCAGCTAAGCGTGGAAATCAGGAAGTTGCTGTCCAGGTTGCCCTGCTCCTCCAGGTGCTTCTCTATAACAGTATCTCACCGAGAGACTCAGCATTCAGATACATGATAGATACCCACTAAACATGCCAGAAAAGCCATGATCTTATTGAATGGTGGAGCAGGCTCGAGGAACCAAATGGCCTACTCCTGCTCCTATTTCTTATGTTCTTATGTAAAAAGATGGGGCTTGTCCATTCCAATGTAAGTGAATTTTTAACGGCGTGTCTTAATTACTGCCAAGCAACCAATTTGGCACTGAAAATTAACTTTTACAACTGTGAGGTCTCATTCTTTCAGATTTTAATTATTGTTGGAGATTTTAAAAAATGTAAATAAAACATTTTTAAAATCTTTTCTTTCTGTCTCTTTTATCGCTCTCTCTTAATCCCATCTTTCCCTCTTTTTATTTCGCTTTCTGATTTGGCATTGAATTAAATATTACACTTCCTGGATTAGACTGCGTGGCTCAGTAAGGATTCTTCAATCTGATTGGTTAAGGCGATACACAGTTGCTTGCCCTGTTCACACAGGTCCCAGACCCCCTGTAGAGGTCGCCGCACTGTTTGGAGCTTGCGGTGGTTAGAAATCCAGTGAAAAAGCCCATAGAAAGTCTGTGGGCAAGTGTAAGTGTAATGAATGGCTAGCGCTGTTCATTCAGCGCTGACTGCAAAATCAGGGCCATTGTTTTTGGCTGCAGTTATACTGCATATAAGGATTTGAGACTAGTGTGTTTTTGAGTGCCCAGCCGTCACCGAGTTTGACTGCAACTTTGAATTTTTTTAAGTGATTCTCAGAGCACTTCCAGACCTGAGAAGATGTACACACCATAGATGTCTGTGTGATAATAGGTGCATTGAACATGAGAATTAAACTTTTAATGAAAATATTGAAGCTATAAATTATGGGTACAAACAACTAATATGCTGGGTGGTGGTGTTTGTAGTCCTGACATGATGCAAGGTGTTCATTTCACTCTACGTCCAAAGTATGGAAGACCGGAGTTATTCAGCTACCTGTAAATTAGAAAACAAGTTTCAGATATTCAATTGTTAAGTGCTTACTCCTCCTACATTAATGGGCTGGAGCAGGGCATCTCATGACCTTTCCTTGCACCCTATAGCTCAAAAATGCTTTGCCCTGTAAATTGCTGGAAGTGTGAGCTTAAAACGGCTTGGCGAGAGCAACGGGGCATCTGGGACCTTGGTGAACGATGGGACCAATAGTGTATCTCCTTAACCAATGAGATTTAAGTATTGAGAAAAACACAGGAAGGACTGAAAAGGAGGGTGAATTAGAGTGGATGAATTCAATGTCAAATCAGGTACAGAAAAAGAAAGAAAGATTGGATAAAAAGAGAGAAAAATGAGACAGAAAGGAAAAGTAAGAAAATAAACGTAAAAATTAAAATTTTGACATTTTAAAATGTCAACAACAATTCTACCTGAAGAAATCAGACTCCACAGTTTAAATTGTTTACTTTCAAGGCCAGAGAGATTGATTGGCAGTCATTAGCAATTATCACATCTTTAAAAGGGTACTTGCACTATTAATTACTAGACTTAATTTTCTGTGGCATGTTTAATGGGCAATTAATGTACAAATGCAGCAACTTCATGTAACTCACAGGGGGGTTAAGGACGAGCTGCCGTTTTCGCGAGGCTAATGACGGATCGGCACAAATCGTCCAGCAACATGTGACGATTCGCAATTCACGGGGTATCTCTTCCTCGCCACAAGTTGCTGGCTGATTTGCGCATTAATAATGGCATGCGTCATTCAAACAACATTTTTTTCAGCAAATTCCAGCCCAATATTGTTAGCCATATTGCCACTTTTAGCAGAAAGTGCTTTGCACAAAAGAGTCACTATAACTTCAGCAAGTTTATTGTAAAAGTTTAAATATGTTTTTGTTCTTGTTGACTTCTGACTTTTGCAAAATTGCTACCATTGACTTCTGCTTTCAGAATACTTTTTATGATTTTTTGTAATTAGGGTTTAGCGCAAGGCCTGTATGGTTATGACAGTTGATTACATTTCTAGTTGAGTTGATCCTGACTTTGGTTAATGGAAGTGTCCAGTTTCAAGATTTGTGTATATTACAGACTTATTTATCTAACTGTAAAGGGGTCTAAGACCCCGATCTTATCTCGGGAGCGGGGGCGGGAGGGCAGTTTTGAGGCCAGAAGAACGAGTTTCCCTCCGGTTCTGCCAAATTTAACCTGATTACCATTTTTTGTTTCAGTTTCCCGGCCACAGCCAGCAAGATTCAGAGGCTGGCTGGCTGGCGGTCAGGTGGGCCTTCAGCACCAGGCCACAGCCGGGGAGCGGAGGGGAGGGATAGAGGGATCAGAAAGGTGGGGGGGGCTTGGGGACGATCAGAGGCCAGGGTCAGGGGAAGATTGGGGTTTGGAACTGGGGAAGATCGGAGGTCCAGGGAAGATTAGGGTCTGGAGCAGGGGGAAGGTCGGAGGCCAGGGGGTAGAATGGAGGCATGGGGCAGGAGAAGATCGGAGTTCAGAACCGTGGAAGATGGGAGGCTGGAGGGAAGATCGGAGGCCAGAAGGCAGACCAGAGCCGGGGAAGATCGGAGGCCAGGCTCGGGAAGATCGGGATCCGGAGCCGGGGAAGATCGTCCAAAGGCAAGATCGGAGCCAGAGGGAAGTTCGGGGTCTGGAGCAGGGGCAAGACCAGAGGCTGGAGGGAAGATCGGAGGCCAGAGTGTAAATCGGGGACCGGAGCAAGGGGAAGATCAGAGGCCAAAAGGCAAACCAGTGCTGGCAAATATTAGTGGCCAGAGGGAAGATCGGATCTGGGGCAGGAGGAAGATCGGAAACCGAAGGGAAGATCGGGGTCCGGAGGGAAGAATGGAGGTAAGAGACAGGAGAAGATCGGAGTTCAGAGGGGTAATCGGAGGACCGAGGGAAAATCGGGGTCCGGAGCAGGGGAAGATCGGAGGCCAGAGCGGGGGGAATATCAGAGGTAAGAAGGCAGATCTTAGGCCAGAGGGGAGATTGGGGTCCGGAAGAGGGGGAAGATAAGAGGTCAGGGGAAGATCAGGATCAGAGCCTGGGAAGATCAGAGGATGGAGGGAAGATCGTGGTCCGGAGCAGGGAGAAGATCAGAGGCTAGAGCAGGGAGGACATCAGAGGCCGGAAGGCAGATCTGAGGCTGGAGCAGTGGGGCGGTCGTAGGCCGGAGGGAAGATCGGGGTCTGAAGCGGGGGGGGAGGGTTGTGAGGGGTGGTGGGGTGTAGATCAGAGGCCAGAAGGTAGATCGATGGTCGGAATGGGGGGAGATCTGAGGCCAGAAGGTAGATCGGAATGGTCAGGGTGAAATCGGAAGGGTCAGAGGGGCCGGGGAGGAGATCGGAAGGGTCCGGGGGATGTCTGATCACAGCGGCTGGGTGATGCAGGTAAGCTGGATCCAGCAGGTAAGTGGAAGGGCACATACCTCCTGGATCCAGCAGTCCTCGCCTCCCTTATGCTTGAACTGTATAAAACACTAGTTGGGAAACAGCTAGAGTACAGCATACAGGGTACAGAGGAGATTTATGAAGATGTTACCAGGACTGGGGAATTTTAGCTGTGAGGAAAGATTGGATAGGCTGAGGTTGTTTTCTTTGGAGCAGAGGAGGCTGAGGGGAGACTTAATTGAGGTGTATAAAATTATGAGGGGCCTAGATAGAGTGGATGTGAAGGAACTTATTTCCCTTAGCAGAGAGGTCAATAACCAGAGGGCATAGATTTAAAGTAATTGGTAGAGGGATTTGAGGAGAAATTTTTTCACCCAGAGGGTGGTGGGGGTCTGGAACTCACTGCCTGAAAGGGTGGTAGAGGCAGAGACCCTCATCACATTTAAAAAGTACTTGGATACGCACTTGAAGTGCTGCAACCTACAAGGCTACGGACCAAGAGCTAGAAAGTGGGATTAGGCTGAATAGCTCTTTTTCATCCGTCACAGACACGATGGGCCGAATGGCCTACTTCTGTGCTGTAAATTTCTATGATTTAGTTGCTGGGTTTCCCAAGGCTCGGAAAACTCGGCTGGCCAGTGTTAAATTTAAAATGGTGATTAAATATGAGGCACGCAGCCTCATTATAATATTTAAATGGCCAGCCCGCCTCCTAGGAGTGGGCTGGTTGCCCACCCCCACCCACCTCCATTAAAATCGGAAGTGGGCGGGTTGGGATCGGGATTCAGATTTTTTACATTTTTACATCACACCCGACCCAAACCCACCCGTTTTTGTGGGTTAAAATTCCCCCCAAAATGTTTGTGGACTTGGATATATGCTTACATGGAAGAGAACATTTTTCTCAAATGCAGTACTTTATTTAGTTTAACCCATCTTAGTCCTAATGCAAATTTTGGAGACTTCATTATTGTTAAGAGAAAGGATTATTGAGGAGGCTGATAGATTTGAAAAATGTGATATTGCTGAAGTGTCATTTTAACATTGCACTTCTGTAACTTACAGGGGAAAATGATAGGTTGTCTTTGATGTTAAAACAGGCCTGCTAATAAAAATAAAATAGCAAAACTTGTTTTCCATCTAGGTACAGGAAGCGAGACATAATCGAGATGATGAAGCTGTGAAAAAGGCAGTAAATGAGTACGATGAAGCGCTTGAAAAGTGAGTTGCATTCAGAAAAATCCTTCAAATATGTTATTGTGGTTTAATAATTGTTAGAAGAAATGAAGTTCCTAGGTTGGAGGTATAGGTATTCTACAAGAAAAGACTACAGGGCAAATAGTTTCTATCCCCTCCCTCCTTCTAAAGATGTATCATTGCAAATTTTGACACCACTCCCTTTAGGTTAAATCAAAATCATTGGCACAGTGGACAGAATTTGCTCCCTGTGAGAACTCCACTACATACTTCCAACTACTTTGGGAAAAACTGCCTTTAACTTCTTGTCTAAAGTCTACGTATACTATCTCCACTGCATTTCCCTACCATGTCTGTTACCCCCTCAAAGAATTCTATGAAGTTTGTCAAGCGTGGTCATCCCTTTTAAAATCCATACTAGCTACTTCTAACTTTTTCCATTTTGTCTAGATTCTTATGATAATTTCATCTTTAATTAGAGACTGAAATTTTCCCTACCAGAGTTTTTTTTAATTAACTGGCCTGTAATTACCCAGATTAGCTCTTTCTCCCTTTTTTAAAAATGCGTACTATATTGGACACTCTCCAGTATTCCATCACACATCCACACTCAGTAAACCCCTGAAATATAATTTCTAGGGCCTCGGCAATTTCCACCCTTCTCTCCCGCAGGATCTTAGGATGTATCCTGTCGGGACTGTGGCGCATTCTATCATTGGTCTCAACATGCTAGAGTCAAGAAGAGGAAAATTGACCCAGGTTCCTACTCCTATTCTGTGACTCCTGCAGGAACTCTGTGTATGAATGTTGGCTGAGGACAAGGTTGAGCTTAGGATACACAAGCCCCTTCCCTACTGCTGACTCCCATCTACTGGGGGTCAGGGGGAGGGGGTGAAAGTCTGCCTGCCACAAAGATGAAACACTGACCACTGCCATATTTCTGACTTTGGGGTCAGTATCATATTGAAGGCAGACTCCCCATGCTGCCTGCAAGATCGCAATGGCAATTAAAAAAAAAAAAAATCATGCAGCACCTTGGGTCTGTGTAAGGCAGCACTCCCTCAGGTGACCGTTCCAGGATTCCTGGGCAACTCTTCCACAAACCACTGAATGCTGGCCCCTGCATCCAGCACTTGTAGAGTCCAAATGGCGCAAATACAGTGAAGGCATGTTTCCTTCATTTGCATGAAGCTAACAGACCCCTCCCCATACACAGGCACGCATACTCTGTTGCTTTGGGACCTACCAAAGACTGCAGGGAGGCAAGGCCTTGCCTGGTCTTTTTAATCCTGTCCACGTCCGAATCACTGAAAAATTACCATGAGTTGTTCTCATTGTCTAGGTTCACATATGAAAAATAGTCACTTGGCCAAGGTGCGGGTGCCCTTGAACCTGTACCCCAGCAAGGAGTCAAATTGATGGAGAACTGTTGATGATTTTTTTTTAATGTATGCCTTGTAATAACTTTGCACTTTGACTATTATAAAACTAATGGAATGCATTTTCTTAGGTATATTCCAGTGCTTATGGCTCAGGCCAGAATCTACTGGAACTTGGAAAACTACCAAATGGTTGAGAAGATCTTCCGAAAATCAGTGGAGTTCTGCAATGAGCATGATGTTTGGAAATTGAATGTTGCCCATGTTCTCTTTATGCAGGAGAACAAGTATAAAGAGGCAATAGGCTTCTACGAACCAATTGTGAAAAAGCATTACGACAATGTAAGACACCAACATTTGCATGCGGTTTTGTTTTTTAACCATAGTGAATTGTCATTTTTAAGTCATTTTATGTCCCTGATGATTTTATTCAATACTTGTTATTTACAGTCTGATAGCTGTCAAACTACTCTAAATTAAAGCTTAATTATTAGATATTAATAGTCAGTTATGTATATGTATCCAACCAGCATTTAGAATTATTATTCATAGCCGAACCACATTTTTTAATTCATTCATGGGATGTGGGCGTCACTGGCAAGGCCAGCATTTATTGCCCATCCCTAATTGCCCTTGAGAAGGTGGTGGTGAGCCGCTTTCTTGAACCGCTGCAGTCCGTGTGGTGAAGGTTCTCCCACAGTGCTGTTAGGGAAGGAGTTCCAGGAGTTTGACTCAGCGACTATGAAGGAACGGCGATATATTTCCAAGTCAAGATGTAACTTGGAGGGGATACAGTATATCCATATCCTGATGTGCGCTTTCTAATAGGTGGCCAAGTTTGTGGTCTTGACCTGAATTTTTTTTGGCTTGCTTGGAGTTACACGCACAATCCTTTAGTTTATTTTAAAAAGAAAAACTTGGTAAAGGTGAGTGTGAGACTTGAGTCAACTGATCACTGTTACAAGATCTCTTCTGTTAAGTTGTTAGTTTTTTGGAAGTGTTCCTCATATGTTTGATAATTCTAGGATCAAGGTTTTTCAAGGTCAAGTCATATGTAAACCCTAAATTTACCAGATTCTATGTTGAAGCAGTGACAAATATTTCCTTATTGAACACAAACCTAAGAACTTAAATTGACAGAAGACTGATTATCACTGAAATGTTTTCATTTGGTGATTTTTGTCTGTCAATTAAGTGAGATCTGTACATGAAACGTACCAGTTTTATTGGGTATACAATATACATTTTATACAGGCATTGAATTGACAAATGCAGTATCTCTAACAGTTTACTTTTGGATTTGTTCACTGACAAATAGGATTGGATTTTTATACGGAATCCATGGCATTCTACAAAGTCAGAGAGACTGATAAATTTCATATAAATCTCCTAAAAGCTGTGTAAAATACTACACAATTCATCGAGCTCTCACAACTTGACAGAATTTCATAGATTCTGCAGAATATATGAAAAACATACAAAAACTTAATTTAAAATCATAGAGTTAGCCCACTTAAGGGTTGATTTAGGTTGTGAATGTTATTCCAACCACAAAATGATTCAACATGCGTTCAATGAAACAGGGTGAGCAAGCCCTCTAGCATTTCTTATATATAAACTGTAAGGCAACAATAGAGCCTAACAAAAAGCAAAAATAAAATGCTATAAATGAAACAGGGGACATCAAATTATTCAAAATATGAGAGTTTAGGATGCTAAATAAAATTAATTAAAAACAAGTCTTTTTGATGTACATTTATGGACGAATGCATAGAATTAGGTAGAAATTACAAGACAGAAATTGGCTGTTCGGCCCAACGATTCCTTGTTGATGTTTATTCTCTACACGAACAGCAGTCCTGATACCATATGCTCGCTCTGTTCCCATATTCTTTTATTTTATTTTCAACCACCTACTCTTAAATGTTAACATGGTCTCTGCTTCAGTCACTAACTCTGGTAGTACATTCTATAGCCTTGCAATCCTAAGTGTAAAATTGTTTCTGCTGCTCTCTGTCCTAAATCTCTTGCATTTAATCTTGTATCTGTGCTTTTATATTCTAGACCCCTCAGTCACTGGGAACAGGCTGTTTCTATACTGCATTCCATCCCTTCATAATTTTAAACATCTCTGTCAAATCACCCCATAATCTCTCCTGTTCTAAGCAAAACAGCACCAATTTTTCCAAGTCTTTTTTTATATTTGTATCACCTCAAACAGGGCAGCATCTTCATGAATCAACATCCTTCCTATAGTATGAAGCCCAAAACTGAAGTCTGTGTTGCCTGCTTCTAATTATTTCCTTTTCATCTACATATTTAGGAATTTAATTAAAGATTCCAAAATTTTCCCGACCACAGATGTTACACTAATCAGCCTGTAATTACCTGGGTTAGCACTGTCTCCCTTTTTTGAAAACAGACATTGCATTAACCACTCACCAGTTTTCCAGCACACAACTACTGTCTATAGAATGCTATAATTTTTAGGGTCTGGGCTATTTCTTCCCCCATTTCTCTCAGCTTCCTTAGATTTTGGGCACCACACTTTAGGAAGGATGTCACCTTGGAGAGGGTGAAGAGGAGATTTACTAGAATGGTACCAGGGATGAGGGACTTCAGTTACGTGGAGCGACTAGGGAAGCTGGAGTTGTTGTCCTTAGATCAGAGAAGGTTAAGGGAAAATTTAATAGAGGTGCTCAAAATCATGAGGGGTTTTGATAGAGTACATAAGGAGAAACTGTTTCCACTGGCTGAGGTTCAGGACCAGAGGACACAGATCTAAGGTAATTGGTAAAAGCGATGAAGAGAGTTTTTTTTTACGTAGAGAGTTATTATAATCTGAAATGCACTGCCTGAAAGGGAAGCAGATTCAATGGTAACTTTCAAAAGGGAATAAGATAAATATTTGAAGGGGAGAAAATTGATAGGCTATAGGGAAAGAGCAGGGGGAGTGCGACTAATTGGATAGCTCTTTCAAAGAGCCAGCACATGCACGATGGGCCAAATGGCCTCCTGTGCTATAAGGTTCTATTAACCTCTCAGGTCCTGGCACTTTGTCCTCCTTTAATTTAACTAACTTCGCTAATACTTTCCTTTTTATATAGTATAGTATCTCACATTTTTTAAACAATTTAGGATTTATCGCCTCTCCAAAATCCTTCCCTTTTGTAAAAACTGAAACAAAGTAATTGAGTATCGCTGCCAATTTCCACTCATCCTCTACTAACTTACTATCTTCTCCTCTCGGACCCCACTTCAGATTTGGCAAATCTCCTTTTACTAATATGGTTGGAAAATACTTTATTGTTCTTTTTAATGTTTTTTTAATTCTCTCCTTGTTACTCCCTCATTGCTTTTCTATTCTTTTATTAAACTTTCCTTATTTTCTTGTAGGCCACGATTTTACGAACCTCGGCGGGTCTGTGGTGGGCACAGTCAGTGGCGGGTCGTGGCCCCACTGCTGTCTCCATCCCGGCCTCTGAAATGAATTTCCCCTGATTGGGCTTGCTAAGCCCGCCCAGCGCATTTCCCAGCCAAATAGAGGAAGCAGGTCTGGTGACGTCATTTGATGACGCATCATCAGCCAGTTTCCTTAAAGGGACCATGTCCAAATTTATTTTGACATTTATGCTGTCCGTGTTCTACAGCATTGAGGTGCTGCAAACACTCACAGTCACTGCACAGAGGTGCAGGGCTACACCCAGGTTATTCCAATTCAATTCAATTTTATTTGCCATATGTAACTAGTACAATGGAATGCTTACTCCCCGTAGGGACAAGTCAGCTATTCTTACAGCGCCGTGTTCAGAAAGTCAATTCTTTGGCATCCAGTGGCAGTGGGAGCACGATGTCCCTCAGCCGCTCCATCCTCCTCGTCGCCGCGGCCTCCTCCTCACTGTTGCCGGCTCGGCTCCACGTGTGGTGGCCTGCTTCTCCCGCTCACCCTCTGGCCACCATTCCCGGCTCCCCTCCTCCCAGCCGGACTGCGAGTCGTCGTGGCTGCTGCTGCTGCTGCTCGATGCGCTGCACTGCCTCCGCCTGACTCGCCGAACACATCCTCTGGTCGCCGCGGCCTCCACCTCACCGTCGCCGGCTCCGCGGTCCGACGGCCCGGGGCCTGCTTCTCCCGCTTCCGGTCCGGCTTCTGGCCGCCATGCTCGGCTCCCCTCCTCCCAGTCGGAATGCCTTCCCGCTGAGGAGCTGCCGGCCGACGAGTTCTAGCGGGCCGACGAGTTCTAGCGGGTCGACGTGGCTGCTGCTGCTGCTCGATGCGCTGCGCTGCCTCCGCCCGACTCGCCGAACACCTCACTCCGGTTGCGGGAGCGAGCGGCGAGAGCGGGCCGCCCGAAGCAGGGAGAGCGCGCTAGCACCGGACCGTCTCGGTTGCCATCTTGACTCACTATATGCACCACAGGGAGGTTCTCGTCCCTTCCCATGGGCGGAAGAGACCTCCCCAGGACACCAACACAGCCCGATTGCACATTGCAGAGGAGAATACAAGCAGGGATGTTGTCAGGAGGGCCTGGGTGCAGTGCTGCAAACGTTTCAGTGATCCCAGTAGATCACGAAACGTTAGTAGAAAGCCACACTCCTGCACATCCTTACTCACACCAACTTACCTTGCACCTCCACTCATCCCTCTCTATCTACATTATCATATCCCCATCTCACTCGCCACCCCTCACACTTGCCCTCATCCTAGTACAATCATACCAACTAACAACACACAAGGGTAGGCACTTGGGTGTTTCATGCAATGTTCATGTGAAGTTTCTGTTATTGTGGTGTCAAACATTGTAACCATTATTTTCAACACTTTGCATTCTTGGACAGATTTGTGTGCACCTTTGGAAGTGGCTTAGTGAGTTGCAGTGAATGGTGAGACATAACGGTACCCCCCGCAATGGTGATGAGTGTGAAAGGAATGGCTTGGGCATTGTAGGGATGCTTTATGGTGTTGGTGTGGGGTGGTGCCAACCTGGCGCATCATGTGGCAGCCAGCGTGTACAGCGTCAAGTGAAGTAAATCTAGCCATGGTGAGGCCATTTCTGGCCTCCCAGGTAGCAATGTAGTCGGGTGCTGATGTCCTGTGCAGCATTGGGTGATTGCGGAGAAGGTTGGTGTTGCTGGTGTGCCTGGTGCTGATGATGTTGGGGCTGATCATGGTGGGATTCTGAGGACCAAGGTGAGAGAGTTTCAAGTGCACCCATGCTGATGGAATGGATGGCAGGTGAAGTAGCGATGACAGAAGCGATCTGTCAATTTTGGGAGAGGTAATGAGGGCAAACTGGATGGAGACTTCTGTAAAGACTTGCAGCATCCTGAATCTGTAGTGGAAATGCAGTTTAGTGAAGCTAGTGGTTAAGGGAACATATCTCAATCAGCTGGGAGCTTTGACTTGACATTTGAAGCTGTCAACTCATCAGCTGATTCAGTGGCCACGGACCTTCTGCCTCAGCTTCACAGACGAGGTCCAGGCACAGCGGGGAACCGGTGGATGGCCTGTCAAATCCAAATAGCTGGGGAAAAAACCATTGATAAGTAGCTGTAAACAAGCCGCTAATGATTTTAATTGCCTCTCCTGCCGCTGCCTGTTGGGTCTGCTCGGCGCTGGCAAACCCGACATCGGGAAAGTCCAGTGTGTGTGTTTTGATAGCATGTTCCCGACCCGCTGTCAATCATTTTAAATTTAACAGCTGACCCACCACCCATCCCGTCCACTGAGGGCTGGCAAAATTCCAGTCGTATTGTCTTATTTTTTATCATACCTATAGGCTTCATATCCTCTTCTCCAATCTTAGTTTGTTTCTCACCTTTTTACTTATCTGTAGTATTCTGAAACTTGGTCATTTTTTTAAAATGGTATATATTTATTCTGTAACTTTGCAATCTCCTTTTTAAAAAGTATGCTGTTGTTGATCTACAGTTCTGTGTATCAATTTCTCTTTCTACCTCTTCTTAACTAGCTCACTCTGCATTTTTCTAAAATCTGCCCTATTCCAATCTGGTGACCTTGTTTTTGTACTAATTATTTTCCTTTTCTATTTAGACCTGTGCGTCATTCTCCCAAAAGTGCAATTTCTGAACAAAAATGGGAAACTTAAAGGTCCTGTATACCAACTACGTATAGGTAATGCCAGGCAGCTGTGTACACCAGCACCAGGAGATTGCCTGCACAAATACATGTAACCCCCTCACAATATTGTCAGTTATAATACCTTTGCAAGTCTATTCACTCATGCACTAGATTCTACATGGGGCCAGACTATTAATACACTTCAGTAGAAAAAGTTTATCCACTATTATGGTATAGGAAAATTGGGAAGTAAAGCTATTAAAAGGTTTGCTTAAGAAGATCAAATTATTGTAGTACATTGTTCCAAAACAGAAATTATAAATGTTTCTTTAAATTTTGTAAAAATACTTAATTTTGGTCAAATGTAATTTCTAGTTGTTACATACTTCTTAAAATATTGCATCTATATTCCATCAGGATTTGTACTTGAACATGGCAAAATTGCAGGTAATTTAGAGTCCATTCTAATCAGATTTTTTTTAGAACTGTGCGAACATTAAAAAGGCATTATTAAGTAATCACTACAGTGGGCATTTGGTACATGCATTTCTGTGAGTTGCCACTAACATTAATACATGAAGAGAATAATGCATTAAAAATGTATTTATTCTGCTTAACTAAACAATGCCTGTATCGCCTTATCTGGGAACTTTTCACCTGTCTACTGTAGTTGGGCAAGTGTAACATCCAAGGATGTCCCTGCAAGAGAAAAATCTCGGTAAAAAGACTCGACAGTGGATGAGATTTTTTTTTTAACAACTGACAGTATGATATAACAGCATGATCTGAGTGTGAGAAGTGTTGTTTTGTATTAGAAAGAAGTGTTCTGGTTATGTGTGTTTATTGTGATGTAGAACACTTCAAGTTGCAATATCCTATCTCAAGACTTCTACATTGAATCCTCTATATCAAATCATTTTTTATTGTAAAATGACTTGCTATACTTCTACAGATGATTTGTTTTCTTTTACGAAATTGTTTTAAAACTGGCATGGAGATCTATTTTGGTAACTGCCAGGGAACAGACATCAGGTGATGATAATGGGGACTTTGTTTTCCATTGATTGTAAAAAATTTGAATTATGAAAACTGAGTTAGAGGAACTGATTAAGGGTAGTCTTTTGAACACTGCTTTTACTGTAAAGGGATAGTACAACTTTTGTTGAACTGCTAAACTTTCTTGGGGTAGATGCAGTCTATAAAATATGGGATTTTGATTATACTTTAAATCATAGTTTTTAATCTAAATTGTCATTCTCTTGCCAAGTCTATGACTGGAATGTAACCAATGCAGCCTTTATTACAGAATTAGACCGTTCCTTATTATTGTTTGTGCGATTATGTTATTGATCAATATTATTGCATTAAACTGTACCATAATTTTTTAAAAGTCACCAGATGTAAAATTTAAAAATGTAGTGAAGCACTCATTTAAATTATTTGGAAAATGGCTGCGACAAAACCTTAAAATAGATTTTTAGTCAGTTTTAACTGGAATATTTTGTGACAACAGTTGTGAAAGAGGAAATTGTTAGATAAATTGAGAAATTTAAAATTCAAACATTTAGGAGATACTATACAATGAAGTAAAACTCCAATTAGGAACACCAAGTTCAAAAAACTGATTTATGGTCTATTGCTTTAATTTCACAACAATATATGCTAAAACATTATAGTTAATTACGGGATTCTGGAGGAATAAGGAATCCTATTTAGTAGCAATTTTAGTCCCTAGTTATATAATATTGGGACAAACTATATAAAAATTGTCTAGAGTATTAATTTGAGGACATCAGCAACTTGTGTCCAGTAATTGATAATTTTGCAAAACGTAACTTTCCAAGTCCAATATCAAATGAAGCATGAGAGATTGAATGCAGTTGTATTGCTAATAGTTTCCTCTACAGCTACACAAAAAAAGTATAATATACTGCATGTAGGAATTTTAAAAATGGACAGTGTAAAGTCTGTGGGTTGTACAGTTAATAACGACACAGACTTCAGGAATAACAAACAAACAGATCTTTACTATTCGAAGATCAGGGCGAATCTGCCCAAGGAATCATGCCACAACACTTATATACCGGTGTGGTCACCGTCGGTATTACAGTATACAGAAGCCAAACAAGTAGTGCCACACCTAAAGTAGTTCTCTTAAAGGTGAACGGTTACATACAATAGTTCTCTTAAAGGTAGACGGGTACATACACTACAATCCTCCCTTTTTAGCTTATTACATACAGAGTCCCCATTAAACATAACATATCTTCAACTTCATATAAAACAATTTACAGACATAGTCTCGGTGGGAAACAGTTCACAGGTTCAGTCTCTGCGGGAACAGTTCACAGATTCAGTCTCTGATCTTGACTCGGTCCGAACAACATCTCTTTGGTGTAGATGGTTCACATTGCTAGCGTGACTCCTCCATATCCTTTTCTTGACGTAACAGCTTGAACTTTCGTCCTGCTGAACCAGCAGTGCTGACTTTTACAACAACTGGGTTGCCTTGATATTTTCCTACTTCCCAACTGATTTAACTCCTTTCGTAGGGTCCACGCATGATCTGGTAGAAGTGATAATATTTGCGATAGTTATCATCTTCTGCTTCTTCTTTTTCTTTTCTGCTTTTTGGAGACTCTCGGGGCTCCCTTATCAGCTGCCAGCTGTAGCGCCACCAACTCTCTATGTTCCTTCGACTTTAAGTGCTTCATCCTGATTTCGGCACTTTGGGAGTTTTCATCACAAACTGGGCAGACCACATCCTCGTAATATTCAGTGTCACTCAACAGGTCATGGTAATATTCGGGTTCGTCCTGAGTTAGGCCAGCGAGAGGGCCTTCTACTTCCTCCTTACCCATCTGGACATTAGCTGACTGTGGTTCCTTCCCTAGACATCTTTCTTGAAAAGACTTCTTCGTGCATTCATCTTCATCCCGCTCTTCCTGGGTTTCCTGCAAATCCTTCACTAATGACCTCATTTGTGATTTCAATACTTCCCCTTCCCTCGGGGATTGATTGATCGGGCTATTCAATCCTTCTACTGGAGCAGCTGTTTCAACATTCTGTTGTTCACATAGACGCGATTCAGCGTACTTTTGGCATCCCAGTAAAGTCTGTTTTGCAACCTCAGCTATTTCCCAAACTTTTGAGAGCTCCGAACTCCTTCCCGTTGAAGATTGAAGCTCGTGTTCAGATTGTTCCCATTGCAGAGTCTTTTCCCTCAGCATATGAAGGAGTTGGCTGACCGTTAACTCTTCCACGGGAACACTGTGGATCAGAGTCTTCTCCATTTCATCCACCTTTTCCTCCAATACTTCCACCTTCTGTTCCTCTTGTACTTTGGCTTTCAGCGCTCGGAAAAGTTGCGCCCTGATGCTCTCTAGCTCATGTTCAGGGACCATTCTTACAGTCTCTGTGTTTCTTACAGTTTCCTTTTCTTCCACTGAAAGGATTCCCAGTTGAATCTGTTCTTCAAGTTGTTGAACCTCGGACATTGCCGCCTCATATTTGTCTTGGGTTTCCTTCAATATTTTTATGAGTTCTTGGACATCTTGTCTTTCATGTTCTGCCATGTCTTTCACCTCTAATTTCTCATCTATGGATGGAACTTCTACCGATGAGTCTGTCTTGGCCTTGAGCTCATCAAGAATTTCCTGCAGCCTTTGGACTTCTTGCTCATGTTCAACCTTTAGTTGTTCATATGCTTCTACTGAAACTAGCTTTTCGGAGGTTGCCGAGTTAACCCCCTCCAGAATTGTAGCCTGGGCCTGTTCATACTGTTCTTTCAACTTCTCACACTCTGCTTGTAAGGAGTCGTAGAGAAGAACTGGAATAACATCCTGGCTTCCTGAAGATTCCTCTTCATTTGCTTCTTTCGCAATTTCCTGTTGGAGTTCAGCCAAGGCTGCTATGCTATCTGCCTCTCGAAGTCTCACTGCCATCAAATCTTCTTTATTCTTGCAGTCTATCTCAGCCATTTTCCGATTACTTTCATTTAACTGAGTGAGTAGTCCCTTATTCTGGGCTGAGAGATATTGCACCTTCTCATGTAGACCATAGCACTCCTTCTCTGCTCGACATAGCTGGTTACTGCTGATTTGGTTCTGTGTTTCAAGTTCCAACATCCTTTGCTTAGCTTCTTTCAGTTTCGCCCCTATAAGCTCCTCTTGCAACATGGCCACATTATTCACATCAGGTAAAGAAGCGTTTCTCTTTTCCATGTCCAAGATTTTTTTCTGCATATCTTTAAGTGCACACTGCGATTCAGCTTCTCTTAACCTTGCTTGCACTAGCTCCGTCTCCAATTGCAGAACAAAATCCTCAGTGTAGCGTGGTTTGCCTTTATGCTGTATCTCTAGATCATGCAAATATTCTAACTCCTGAACATCATAAGGGAGATGTGATCGGTAATTGGTCACGATGGCTCTATGGTCGCTCTTTGCTTGAGCTAGCTGCCTCTGCTGTCTTTCCAGATTCTCCCATTCGGTGTCCCAGAACTTTTCCATTGTTTTCATCTCTTGTACGAGACGGTAACTCAACTGTTCTAATTGTTGTCGTACTTTGAAATAAGTTTGAGTCCGAGTTCGGTGTTCTTCCGTCGTGGATAAGTCCTTAACTTGAACAGGCTCAGAATTCTCTGTCAAACTGGAGTTCTGCTCTGAAGCTTTATTCTTCTCGGTAGCATAAGCCTTTATGCATGTCTTCGTTTTCTCCACCATAGTCGGCAAGTTCATTTTAGCCTTGTCTTCCATATTTGAGTTGGTCTTATCGTCATCCGTTTCAGAATCTGAGCTGATAGCTTGCACCGAGTCCTCACTCATTATGGCTTTTAGATAGTGCCACTCCATGTCTATTTTCTTGATCCACTCTCGTCCTAGAAGTGATGGTCCTCCCTCAGATAATACGTACAAGTTCATTCTTGGGTGTTCTTTACCCCTATCTCTCACCTTGACTCTTATCTTCCCCATGGGGTATACCTTATGCCCCGTGTATGTCTGCAATACGAACTTGGTATTTCTTAAGGGTATGTGAGAGAATAGCCGGTGGTAGTCCCTTCGATTTATGACTGATAGAGCTGATCCAGTGTCCAACTCCATTCTTACTTGGACTCCAGCTATTTTTAGTATGACCCAGATAGTTTGTAGGTCAGCTTCCTTACTCACATTGTGAATTCTCAGACTACCCAGCTCCTGGCTGTTTGGGTCTGAGTCTGAATTCTGTTCGTCTGAACTCTTCTCAGCCACCTTGTGTACCTTGTTGTACTTTTCTTGTGGTGGCTTCCTTTGGTTGTTGGTCTTCTTCCCTGACCGGCATACCTTAGCGATGTGACCCAGTTTGCCACATTTCCTACATTCTTGGTTCTTAAACCAGCATTGATTCTGGTCGTGTGTTGTCTTCCCACAACGATAGCATTTTGTTGTACTTGAGGTAATTTGGTCCACCCCGAGTGCCGCCGCCTTTAGCTGCATTTCCGCCGTTCCTTTCGCTGCGGCTTCGTGCGATGCGGCTATAAGGACAGCCCTGTCAAGTATGAGGTCGTTCTCTTTGAGTAGTCGCTTTTGTGTCCCTTCCTTGGACAATCCGCATACGAACTTGTCAGATTCCCTCCGAACTGGCAGCATTTCGCTAGCCTACGCAGTTCGACCAAATATTCCGTGTTGCTTTCGTCTTTCCGTTGCGTTCTTGCATAGAATTTGAATCGTTCAGCCAACATCAATGGTGTGGGGTTCAAGTGGCCCTTCAGAACAGCCACAATCCCTTCGAAAGTCTGATCCGCCGGTTTAGCTGGTGCTAGTAGATGCTTCAAGAGCCCGTATGTCTTTGCGCCCATCGAGTTTAGAAATGTTATCGCTTTGTCGTCTTCCTCTATTTTGTTGGCTTCACAATAGATCTCGATGCGTTCCACGTACGTGGCCCAGTCTTCTATCTCAGAATTAAAATCGTTAATATTCCCTCGCTTAGGCATCTTCCTTTCCTTGGGAGCAGCACAAGTATTTCTTTAAATTCTTATTTATTATTTATTTATTTCTAAGATGGCGGTTTTTCCCGCAAAAATGGCGGTTTCCCGCTCTTTCCTTCTCTCCCCGCCCCTTCAATGGCGGTCTCCCGCGTCTGTCGTCTTCTCCGCCTAATGGCGGCTTCCCGCGTTTCTTCCCTGGTGGGAGGGGTACGCTTTCCCCACAGCGGACAGGTTCAGCCGCTGGGCTGGCTTCCGCACAGCTCCCCTTACTCGGCTCTGTCTTTCTCTCCCGCTCGCACGGCTCTACCGGCGCTGGGTACCCCGTTCACGGAGAACAGTTCAGCCGCTGGACTGGCTCTCGCGCAGTCTCTCTCCCCTTGCTCGGCTCTGTCTCTCTCTCCCCCACGTTCGGCTCTACCGGCGCTGGGTACCCCGTTGGTGGAGAACAGTTCAGCCGCTGGACTGGCTCTCGCGCAGCCTCCTTTGGTCGGCTCTGCCTCTCCCACATGCCCGGCTCCTGTTCACCTCCCAGCCCTCACGCAGTCCGGTGCTTCCTTCCCCGGCTGCGGCTGAGTTTCTCTCTTCCCGCGCCTGCTCCCGGTCTCAGCGCTTCGTGGCTTCGGTCGCTGCCCGGCTTTTCCCGCCGATCGTGGTCCGGCTATCTCACGACGCCGTTGGACCCGCCTTCCTGACCAGCTCTGCTCCCCCTCGACCGTGGTCGAGTGCACAGCCCTTATCCTCCGGATTTCGTTACACTTTCCCCTACTCACAGTCTCCGCGGCCGCCTTGTTTCCAGCTGATCGGCGCACTCCGCACCGTGGTAGAAGGGTAGTCAGTGCCTGTTGCTGATGGAAGCTTTTGTTGCTAAAGTCTTCCTCCTTTCTATTGCTGCAGCCTCGTGTTTTCTTCCAGCAGAACGACGAGGGCGGTTGCCTCTCTTCGACGCTCTTTAGTTGCTTTGGTAGTCTTGCCGCAGGGTACGATCGGACTCGTCGCCACTGTAAAGTCTGTGGGTTGTACAGTTAATAACGACACAGACTTCAGGAATAACAAACAAACAGGTCTTTACTATTCGAAGGTCAGGGCGAATCTGCCCAAGGAATCATGCCACAACACTTATATACCGGTGTGGTCACCGTCGGTATTACAGTATACAGAAGCCAAACAAGTAGTGCCACACCTAAAGTAGTTCTCTTAAAGGTGAATGGTTACATACAATAGTTCTCTTAAAGGTAGACGGGTACATACACTACAGACAGGATTTCACTTCATGAGTGAGATTGAAACAGCAAAGGTGAAGTTGAAAGATCCAGAGGGTCTTATTAGACGTATTGTTCATCAAGTACAATCACTGCAAAGTAGCAATCAATAAATCAAGTAGAAAGCTAAACTTTAGCCAAATTAGTAAAGTTCAAGTCCGACATAGTCATGCTCAAACTGTATAGTGCTCTGGTCAGACCACACTGTGTCCAGTTCTGGTCACCAAATCACAAAGAAGGCATTCAAGCCCTTGAAGGCAGTGCAGAGTACAGTGATAAGACTGATGTCCAGCATCAAAGGACTAAGTTATGATGAGAGACTGAAGAGATGAGGCAACTGAGAGGTGATGCCATAGAGATACATAAATGTTGCAGAAAAAAGTTGAAACATAAACTAAGTCAAAGGGCACAAGTTACCACTTGTGAAAGGCAAATTTAGAACTGATGTGAGGAATTTCTTCACACAAAGAGGGAAGTCGATTAAAATTAATGGGCAGCTGAATTGATATTTTACACTATCATCTAAAGTCAGAATTACCCCAAAAGAGTAATTAACACACGGGAAGAAATTCAACTTGTGGCGGTCTGTTTTGGGCCTAAAAAGCAGCAGCCAGAAGTTGAAAATCGGGAGGTGGTAGCCCTAGCCCCACCTATTTAGGCGGACCTGTTGATACGTGAGTAGCTCACTTGCCTGAAAAAGGCATTAGGCTGCTTTACTTGGCAAATCGGAGTCCTACACTGATTGTAGGGCCCTGATGCAAAATTCAGGTACAAATGGGCAGAGCTTGCACTGCACAAGCTCTGCCTGGTTGTACTAGGTCTTGAGCGGCCTATTCAGCAGTCCTGAAAGGGACCACTGGTAGCCGTTCAAAAAACACCCGCAATATTTTTTTCAGTTATATTTTTGTGGAGCCAGAGGGAGCAGGAATACAGTGGGTTGCTACCATCATGCTTTGTTGTCCCCTCCCCCTAGGACATACCTCAGACCAGCACAGACCTGCACGTGGAGCAATTGTTCCACTGAATTACCACCCATTTTGGGTACAGGTCAAATTTCTCTCCCATGGGGTAGACTTCAGCATGTGGTAATGACAGCAAAAGCAAAAGAATCATTTAAGAAACTGTTGTGATGGAGGTCCTTCTGAACATATGAGCTAAGAATGGCCTTCCTCATCTGTATCAAACGTGTGATCTTGTAAACAAAACTGTTGTTACTTGCGTTGTAAAAGGACAAGCCAAGCGTAAGAGAATAAACTCAATGTAATCATTTTCAGAGCTGATTTTGAGTGGGTGGATACCTGCTTATTTCCAGCTATGGTTCTGTTTGCCCACAGGCTGAGCATGCAGTTAAATCTATGATAAGATTATCAAAGACCATAACCGACAGATGCGAGACATCCTTCGATGATAGATTGATGATTCTTTCTCAATCTTTATACAGTAGTGGAATGTTACTTGTAATAAACTAGTTAAAGCCTTTGAATTTTTTATTTTATTTGCTATGCATTGAAAGGAATAGCAACGCTGTTTAATAGTTAAACTACCAATTTGCAGTAACAATCAAGTGCTAATCTTCCATTGTTCAGCCCTTAAGGGACAGTGGAATGTTCTTCAGACAAATCAGTGGCAGTTGCGGTCAACAGTTGTAAAGCACTGAATCCAATTTTTAATTGTTCAGCTCCAGGAAATAGTATTTAAATGTGATTTTTTAGTTGGAGTTCACATAGATAATCTTCTAAATACTGAATTATAGCTTTCTGTATTTTTTTTTTAAAGTTTGTAATCCTAAACTCAACTGCTTACTGTAACTGAAACTTCTGTTTTATTTGTATGATCAAACTGTTAGTAATCAGTTAGCAATCTCTAGATAGAATCACATAAATCACAGTACTGAAAGAGGCCTTTCAGCTCATTATCATTATGCCAGTGCTGACTCTTCAACTGGAGCTATCTAGTCTAATCCCACTTGCCTGCCCTTTCCCTGTATCCTTTTATACTAATTTCAAATACTTACTAAATTCCTTTTTAAAATTCCCTTTTAAATATATAGGGGCGAAATTGGGTGCCTTTGCTCCTCCCGTTAGGGACACCCTGATCTCCTTCGCCCAGAGATCGTGACGCCATCGCCGTGCGCACCATCCCGGTAGCACCGCAAAATTGACTTCCGCCCCCATGCAGCAGCGCCGGTCGAAAACACCGACAGCTGCAGGAGGTGTGAATCGGGCGGCCAGCCGCTTCGGGGGCGATGATTAAAGGCAAGGTGACGGAGGTAAATAAAACAAAAAACTTACCTTTCTTGTTCCATTTTTTTCCACGGGTTCGTGCCTGCGATCGATCAGCCTGTCTCTCTGCTTGAGTGCCGGGCTGATCGCGTGGGATCGTGGCTGCCTTGGTGGTCCAGGTAGGTACTTTTTATATTGCAGAGCCTGCAGCGATGACCCTTCCCTTTAAAGGAGGGAAGGAGCCTTTGAACGCGGCAGCGCTGCACGGCCCAGTGTGCAGCGCTGCTGAAGTCTCCGCCCCGTCGGCTGCCGATTGCACTCCAAGAAGGAAGTGGATGGCTTGATTTAGCGCTCCCCTTCCTGGAGCGCAAACGACGAATTTTTCGAAAGTGTGAAATCGTTATTGCCTGGCGCTACCTTTTGAAACTTAAGAATTAGCGCCCCAAACGGGACGGTAGCGAATTTCTCCCCCATAGTTTTTGCTTCAGTAGTCGCTTGTAAATAAATACATGTTCCAATTTTAAGGTACAGAAAATTAACAAACTACAATAAAACATAATCCTTAGAAAGTAAAATAGCAACCCCATACCCGCAATATTTCCAATATTGTTCATATAGAATTACATAGAGTCTACAGCACACAAACAGGCCATTCGGCTCAACTGGTCTATGCTGGTGTTTATGCTCCACACGAGCCTCCTCCCACCCCTCTTCATCTATCCATATCAGCATATCCTTCTGTTCTTTTCTCCCTCATGTGCTTATGAACTTCCCCTTAAATGTATCTATGTTATTCATCTCAACTACTCCTTGTTCCACCTTCTTACCACTCTTTGGTTAAAGAAATTTCTCCTGAATTCCCTATTGAATTTATTGGTGAATATCTTATATTTATGCCCTTAGCTTTGGTCTCCCCCATGTGGAAACATCTTCTCTATGTCTATCAGACCCCTTCATAATTTTGCTCTATTAGGCCACCCCTCAGCCTTCTCTTTTCTAGAGAAAAGAGCCACAGCCTGTTCCGCCTTTCCTGATAGGTATATCCTTTCAGTTCTGGTAACATCCTCCTAACTCTCTTTTGCACCCCTCTCCAGTGCCATAATATACTTTTTACAATATGGAGACCAAAACTGTGTACAGTACTCCCAAGTGTGGTCTAACCAAGGTTCTATACAAGTTTAACAACTTCTCTGTTTTTCAATTCTGTCCCTCTAGAAATTAACCCCAGTGCTTTGTTTTTTTTATGACCTTGTTAACCTGTGTCACTACTTTTAGTGATTTGTGTAACTGTACCCCTAGATCCCTTTGCTCCTCTACCCCATTTAGACTCTAATTATCCAAGCAGTGTGTGGCCTCCTTATTCTTCCTACCAAAATGTAACACCTCACCCTTATCTATATTGAAACTCATTTACCAATTACATGCACATTCTGCAAGTTTATTAATGTTGTCTTGTATTTTGTTCAATGTCGTTCACTTTTAATTGGTGATACTCCATCCCCTTATTTAAATACCTTATTAGGATATATTTGATATAAGTGTTCAGATCAAAATAATTCACCATCAGTATTTTTGTATTTTTCTTGTTTATAGCAGATATATTAAAGATAACAATGTATTTCTCTCCCCCTGCCCCATTTTGTGGCCTGCCAAACAGCTGCTATTTTCTGATTGCTTCTCAGCCCTAGAATGTTAGCACCACTGAACCGTGACATCTTGCCAGCTAGACTCCGGCTTCCTGCAACCCTTGCCCCTCCCCCACTGTATTTAATGGGGCATATCTCAACTACACAGTTTTCTAAAGTTATTTAATCTGCAAAATGCATCTATGAAACAATTTTTAAGGAATCCCCAGGATAATAGATTATTTCATTTACTCAGTTTTTATGAAATGCAAATGAGGAATTATTTCACTTAAGACCAATAACACAATTTAAAATTACACAATTGATTTAGTTCGCTCAATTATTTTCCGACATATTTTTCCCCACTCTCTTTTATGGTTCTTTGACTTCTAGTCCTTTAAGTGCATAATTTCACTACATATCCTGCTGCAAATAGTAACCTAGACTTTGTCAACTAAGAAAAGGATTTTTCCACTTTAGAAGAGTTTGCTTTTGATTTATTCTGAAGCTGGTGACAGAAGGTTTATACTTTCTCATGACTGGGTAGATACTTTGGTCTGTAAAATAGAACATTATGCTGCCCTTAACTAAAATAATGCTTAGTTCTCACTTCATTAACCTTACATAGTCGACTTCATTATACAGTAATAACAGTTTTAAACTTGTGTCAAGAATGAATTGTGACTTGATAACAATTTGCAAATATCGTGTCGGAATATGCTGATGTGCTTGCATGTATTTAAATTTGATTGTACTACTTAAAATGCCTTAATTGACCATCCCATTAAATGTTTGATTGGATGTTGTGCACACTGTAATTGTCACTTTGCTTGTTTTCATTTCGAGATCCAGACTTGTTACATGTGGTTTTACACCCTTTGCCCTGTTTTATCCATTTTTAATGTTGTGTTACTTTTATGTAGACAAATGCTTATAATAATTTTATTGTTTCCAGATCTTAAATGTGAGTGCCATTGTCCTTGCTAATCTCTGCGTTTCCTATATTATGACCAGTCAAAACGAAGAGGTGAGTGAAATATCCACTTATGGGGGTGACCTATATTAGAATACAGTAGTTTTCATTTTTATTGTATTAACTAAACCTTTTTGAATGGATATTTCTTAACTTCAGTCATTTTGTGTTTAATTTTGGCCTTTATTCACCCATTTACACACCCCTCCCGACTCCAGCACTAAGCCAGCCTGTCACTCGCCTGGCTGCCCTTCTTGTGGAATCTGACCACCACAATGTGGAGCAAGGCCCCACCGCTCAGCTGCATCCTGCTGTCCTGGAGTTGCGATAATGCGTTCAGTTCTGGGGACCACACCTCAGGAAGGATAAATTGGTCTTGGAGGGGGTGTAGTGCAGATTCACCGGCATGATACTGAGGCTAAATGAGTAAATTATGAGAACAGTTGCATAGACTAGGCTTGTATTCCCTTGAGCATAGAAGATTAAGGGGTGATCTAATTAAGGTGGAGGATGATTGAAGGATTTGATAGGATAGATAGAGAAAAACTATTTCCTCTGGTGGGGGTGGCATAACCTTAAAATTAGAGCTAGGCTGATGAGGGGTGATGTCAGGAAACACCTCTTCATAGGGATAGTAGTGGAAATATGGAACTCTCAAAAAAGCTATTGAGGCTAGGTCAATTGAAAATTTCAACTTGAAATTGATAGATCTTTGTTAGACAAGGGTATTAAGGGTTACGGAACCAAGGCGGGTAGATGGAGGTAAGTTACAGATCAGCCATGATCTAATTGAATAATGGAACAGGCGTGAGGGGCTCAATATACTACTTCTGTTCCTATGTTCCATGCTGCCTCTCTGATCAGCTCAAAATTATCCAAATGCTCAGTCACTATGTTCTTGATGACAGATTCCAGTAACATCCCCACAACTGACATTAAACTGACAGGTCTATGGTTACCTGTTTCTTCTCTCAATCCATCTAGGGATAGATACTGTTCTCTGCAGCCGCGACCGGCAGTTCCAAAGGCTGTGTTGACTGCCAGGGTTAAGGATATCTCCTCACGGCTGACGAAGAATTTGGTGTTGGGAGGGGGAGGATCCAGTTGTTATGGTCCACTTGGAACAAACGACATAAGTAGAACTAGGAATTCGGTTCTGCTGAGAGAGTTTGAGGAGCTAGGGTCCAAATTAAAAAGCAGAACCTCAAAGGTAATAATCTGGATTATTACCTGAGCCATGCACAAATTGGCATAGGGACAAGCAGATCAGAGAGTTAAATGCATGGCTTTTTAAAATTTGTTCCTGGGATGTGGGCGTTGCTGGCAAGGCCAGCATTTATTGCCCATCCCTAATTGCCGTTCAGAGTGCTAATTGCTCAAAAGAGTGGTGTGGGAGGAAGGGGTTTCAATTCATGGGACACTGGCACCAGTACTGGGGAAAGAGGGAGCTGTTCCATTGGGACAATCTCCACTTAAACTGGGCTGGGGCCAGTGTCCTGACGAATCGGATAGCTAGGGCTTTAAACTAAAAAGGAGGAGGGGTCAGGTGAGGAGAAATTTAGAAATCTTAAGGAGCAAAGTTAAAGAAATGGAGCAGTGTAGCAATTTGGGTAAAGATAAGCAGAGTGTGACAGGAAGGGATAGAGAGTTTAATGGTAAAAATGCATCAGCGAATAAGGTGAAAGCAGGGAATAATGGTAAAAAGTTAAAATTAAAGGCACAAATAGATATAAATGGCTTTGATCTAATAGCCATTACAGAGACGTGGTTGCAAGATGACCAAGGTTGGGAACTAAATATTCCAGGGTACTTGACGTTTCGAAAAGACAGGCAGAATGAAAAAGGAGGGGGGGTAGCCCTGATAATAAAGGATGACGTAAGGACAGTAGTGAGAAAGGATCTTGGCTCATAAGTTCAGGAAGTAGAATCAGTATTGGTGGAGATAAGAAATAACAAGGGACAGAAATCACTGGTGGGAGTAGTTTATAGGCCCCCAAACAGTAGTTGGACAGAGTATTAATCAATAAATAATAGGAGCTAGTAACAAAGATAATACAATAATCATGGGGGACTTTTGATCTTCATATAGATTGGGCAAGTCTAGTCTGGAGGACGAGTTCAAGGAATGCATTTGAGACAGTTTCCTAGAACAATACAACATGGAACCAATCAGGGATCAGGCTATTTTATTTAGATCTTGTATTGTGTAATGAGACATGATTAATTAGTAATCACATAGTAAAGGATCCTCTGGGGAAGAGTGATCATAATATGATAAAATCTCACATTGAGTTTGAGAGTGAAATACTTAAGCCCGAAACTAGAGTCTTAAACTTAAATAAAGGCAATTACATAGGTATGAGGGGTGAGTTAGCTAAGGTAGATTGGGAAATTAGATTAAAAGGTATGACAGTAGATAAGGAGTGGCAAACATTTAAAGAAATATTCCAAAATTCTTAACGAATATACATTCCATTATGAAATAAAAACTCCACGGGAAAAGTGATCCATCCGTGGCTAACTAATGAAGTTAAGGATAGTATTAGGTTAAAAGAAGAGGCTTATAATGTTGCAAAGAGTAGTAGTAAGCCTGAGGATTGGGACAGCTTTAGAAACCAGCAAAGGATGACCAAAAAATTGATTAAATGGTTACAGCACAGAAGAAGGCCATTCGGCCCATCGAGCCCATGCCGGCTCTCTGCAAGAGCACTTCAGCTAGTCCCACGCCCCCTAAACTAGAAAGAACAAGAAAAACAAATGATAAGAGCTCCTACAAGTATGTAGAAAGGAAGAGAGTAGCAAAAGTAAGCATTGGTCCCTTTAGAGGCTGAGACAGGTGAAATTATAATGGGGAATAAGGAAATGGCAGAGACTTTAAACAAATACTTTATATCTGTCTTTACATTAGGGACCAAGTGCAATGTATCCAAGTTTGCTGACAATACAAAGCTAGGTGGGAAAGTAAGCTGTGAGGAGGACACAATGAGCCTGCAAAGGGATATAGACAGGTTAAGTGAGTGGGCAGTAAGGTGGCAGATGGAGTATAATGTGGGAAAATATGAGGTTATTCACTTTGGTAGGAAGAATAGAAAAACAAAATATTTTTTAAATGGTGAGAAACTATCTAATGTTGGTGTTCAGAGAGACCTGGGTGTCCTCGTACAGGAAACACAGAAAGTTAGCATGCAAGTACAGCAAGCAGTTAGGAAGGCAAATGGCATGTTGGCCTTTATTGCAAGGGGGTTGGAGTACAAGAGTAAGGAAGTCTTACTACAATTGTACAGTGCTTTGGTGAGACCACACCTGGAGTACTGTGCACAGTTTTGGTCTCCTTACCTGAGAAAGGACATACATGCCTTAGAGGCGGTGCAACGAAGGTTCACTAAAGTGATCCCTGGAATGAAAGGGTTGTCCTATGAGGAGAGATTACGTAGATTGGGCCTATACTCGCTGCAGTTTAGAAGAATGAGAGGTAATCTCATTGAAACGTATAAGATTCTGCGGGGGATTGACAGGGTAGGTGGTGAGGTTGTTTCCCCTGGCTGGAGAGTCTAGAACTAGGGCATAGTCTCAGGATAAGGAGTCGGCCATTTAAGACTGAGATGAGGTGGAATTTCTTCACTCGGAGGGTTGTGAATCTTTGGAATTCTCTACCTGAAAGATTCTGAGTCATTGAGTATATTCAAGGCTGAGATAGATAGATTTTTGGACTCATAGGGAATCAAGGGATATGGGGATCGAGTGGGAGAGTGGAGTTGAGGTCGAAGATCAGCCATGATCTTATTGAATGGCGGAGCAGGCTCGAAGTGCCGCATGGCCTACTCCTGCTCCTAATTCTTATGTTCTTATGCCTTGGTGGTCAAATGGCGTGACATATGCAATTTTGCAATCCAACAGTACAATTCCCAAATCAAGAGAGCTTTGCAAAATTGTGACTAACTCATCTTCAACTTCCTCACCTACTTATTTTAATACCCTGGAATGGAAACCATCAGATCCTGGAAATTAGTCTATGTTGCATCCCATTATTTTCTCTCTCCTTTTTTTTTAACTTAACTTATATTAAAGTTCCAATAAGTTCTTCCCCTTGACTTAATTTTAGGTTCCCTTGTATCACTTGTATTTTATCCTCTTCCTCTACTGTGAAGATGGACACAAAGTACTCATTTTCTTATTGTCGATTACAGTATCACCTGTGTCTGTCTTTAATTCCCCTTTACCATTCGTTCTCCTATTACTTTATTATTATAAATATATTAAGACTTGCATTTATATAGCGCCTTTCACAACCTCAGGACATCCCAAAACGCTTTACAGCCACTTTTGAAGTGCAGACATTATTATAATATAGGAAATGCGGCAGCCAATTTGCGCACAGCAAGCTCCCACAAGCAGCAGTGTGATAATGACCAGATAATCTGTTTTTGTTATGTTTATTGAGGGATAAATATTGGCCAGGACACCAGGGATAACTCCCCTGCTCTTCTTAGAAATAGTGGTATGGGATCTTTTATGTCTACCTTAGAGAGCAGACAGGGCCCCGGTTTAACGTCTCATCCAAAAGACAGCACCTCCGACAGTGCAGCACTCCCTCAGCACTGCACTGGAGTGTCAGCCTAGATTTATGTGCTCAAGTCTCAGGAGTAGGACTTGAACCCACAACCTTCTGACTCAGAGACGAGAGCTTTGGGATGTCCTGAGGTTGTGAAAGATGCGATATAAATGCAAGTCTTTCTTTTCTCCCTGCAGCCTTTCATGTTATCCTTACAGGTAGCAAGTCCATTGTACCTGTTGGACAGGACAAGATTCTGCGGTTTCTCCTGTCTCCACTAGGTTCCTCGTACCCTGTTGACTGTCAATCACTCATTCCTCTATCTGTACCTGTATCTCTCTACGTGGTGTGATTGTTGTTGAGGGACTGCCCTCGCCTGGTTCCATTCCTATTAATCCAGTCATAGCCGGAGAATCACCTGCAATGGTTTCTCTTCCTGCTCCCGCACCATTACTTCTGGAGTCCCCCAAGGATCTATCCTTGGCCCCCTCCTATTTCTCATCTCTCATAGACAGACTGGTGAAATGGGCAGACACGTGGCAGATGAAATTTTACGCAGAGAAGTGTGAAGTGATGCATTTTGGTTCTCCATATTGTTTAAATTTGCTCCAGTCCTCTCCCGCAATATTCCACTATCCCGCTAAGGTTCCCTGCGTTGTTTAAATTTACTCCGTTCCTCTCCCGCGATATTCCACTATCCCGCTCAGATTCCCCACATTGTTTAAATTTATTCCGGTCCTCTCCCGCGATATTCCAGTATCCCGCTCGGGTTCCCCACATTGCTTAAATTTACTCTGGTCCTCTCCCACGATATTCCACTATCCCGCTCGGGTTCCCCACATTGTTTAAATTTGCTCCGGTCCTCTCCCACGATATTCCACTATCCCGCTCAGGTTCCCCACATTGCTTAAATTTGCTCCGGTCCTCTCCCGCGATATTCCACTATCCCGCTCAGGTTCCCCACATTGTTTAAATTTGCTCCGGTCCTCTCCCGCGATATTCCACTATCCCGCTCAGGTTCCCCACATTGTTTAAATTTACTCTGGTCCTCTCCCGCGATATTCCACTATCCCGCTCGGGTTCGCCACATTGTTTAAATTTGCTCCGGTCCTCTCCCGCGATATTCCACTATCCCGCTCGGGTTCCCCACATTGTTTAAATTTGCTCCGGTCCTCTCCCGCGATATTCCACTATCCCGCTCAGGTTCCCCACATTGTTTAAATTTGCTCCAGTCCTCTCCCGCGATATTCCACTATCCCGCTCAGGTTCCCCACATTGTTTAAATTTGCTCCGGTCCTCTCCCGCGATATTCCACTATCCCGCGATACTCCACTATCCCGCTCAGGTTACCCACATTGTTTAAATTTGCTCCGGTCCCCTCCCGCGATATTCCACTATCCCACTTAGGTTCCCCACATTGTTTAAATTTGCTCCGGTCCTCCGAGACCTAACAACAGTAACTGCAGTTCAAAGTATTGCATTGACAAAAGCATTTATAAATGCATGTTTTTTATGGTTTTGTAATTAACCATTGTGTTGTATTTCATAGATAAATACACAAAAATTACCAAATCATTTCTGACTACTGAGCTGATGAATATGTAAATTAGCAATACATAAATGGATCTATTCTGAAGAAATATGTTAATTAATTCATTTTAAATACGGTGCCATAGCTTAGTAACACTTAACACTTATTGACATTGTTTAAATATCTATTTTTCTTTTTGTTTCAGAAATAAACATTTTGATTTTATAAATTGTTTTTATTAAAGACTTGTTTTCAGAATAGTTTACTTTGTACTAATAGGAATGTATATATCTCCCTTGAAAGGCAGAGGAACTGATGAGGAAGATTGAAAAGGAAGAGGAACAATTGGCATATGATGACCCAGACAAAAAAATTTATCACCTCTGCATTGTTAATCTTGTGATAGGGTAGGTAGTACATCATTTGATAGTGACCGACTAAGCGCTGGAGCTACAAAATGATGTGTTGTATATAACAGAGGATTGTATCTCAGAAGAAATAAATGATACCATGGACTGAATGGTGTCGTTGCTGAGGGGCTGCAAATAATTTTCGGGAGGCAGCGTAACATTGCAAGGTAGATGCTGACTCTAATCAAGTCAGTTGAGTGTTTAAGGAAGACAACTTGTGATGCCATGGACACCACAGCTTGGATAATCAATGCAGCAAGTGGCACTTTGCAGAAAATCATGCTTCAGACTATGAAGACTGGCGGTGATCATCTGTGCTAAACTTTGAACCGCAGCTTTGAGGACATATAAGGAGGCCAGAAAGAGTGATTTCAGACCTTTCACTGGCAATTGACGTGCCAATAATTTTTAAAAATGGGCTAATAAGCAATATTGGAACTTTTACTTGTATAGGAAAAGAATTAGCAATGGGCAAATTCCAAAAACTTCAGCATTAGTATTAGAAAACCTCCCCCAAAAGACCTAATTAGTATCAGAAAACCACCCCCCCCCCCAAAAAAAAACAACCTAAGTCTGAATCCAAGTCTTAATTGGCATCTTTAGTGGAAAGTTTTGCAGTCTCGTGTGCATTACCAGGAGAAGAGAAGGTTTTTCTGCATCGTTTAATGGCACCTTATGTTAAGGTTACCAAGGAACAAATAGTGAAAATCATGAATAAATCTGCCATTTGAACTGCGCCACCTTCCCCATTGAAAAGGATGACCTGAATGTGGGAGGGGCTAAAACAGATTGGTGATAAAGAAAATGGGGAAACAAATTGTCAAAATTGTCTGGTGGAATGCACAGCAAGTTCCTGTGGTTCTCAGGTTTGTGTTCTTACACCTTCGTTTATCATTTTAGCTGCTCACAAAATATCTCACCTTCGACAAAGGTATGAAGGTTACGAACACGGCCAATGATAAAAGACATTCAAGCCATTGGACCTCGAATGAAATCTGAAAAGGCATTTTCTAAAAAAAATGGAACTTTCTCATAAAACTGAGATAGAAAGTTTCTCCTTCCTCCTAGCATTATCTGTTCAGATGTGTCATCAGATACATCAACCAATTCTTTCAATTATCTGACTGCAGTATTTTGGTTTTATCTTTATACAAACATTTGCTTATAATAAAGAGTAAGGTAAATTTTTATTTAGAATTGGTTGCAGAGAATGCATGTAACAAAATTCACATTTCAGTGTCCTGAAGCGGTTTAGTGACTTCTGTCCAAAATCCAGTCACTTTGGGTCACTTCAAAATAAAAAAGATCTGTGTTACATTAAATGAATAATGCTGACAGAGGTTAGCGGACCTCGCTGCCAACTGATTTAACTTACTTCATTTGATATTGAACCTTCTAATGATTTTCTTAAGTTAGATTAATTCATGTACTTTGGGGCATCTCATTAGGGTGTTGCATATATATTTCCATCTTGGAAAATTGATCTTTATTAAAATCAATAACCAAGTTGTTTTTACCTTCCAATAAACATTGGGTCCTTTATATTTTGATTTTATTTATTAATTACCAATGGATTGTGAGGAAGTAGTTCAGATCAAACTCACATACACAGAATAAATACAAATAAGTATAACATGGTAATATGTGATACAAAAATTTGTATTTCATTGTAAGCCATTGCATATCCTTAAGTCACATTTTATTTACACTAGCAGTTTTTTATATGACATTGTTCATATGTTGGGTAATATTCTGTTTTATCGGTGGAGCTATATTTAAATTCACCTGTCCTTTTAATACATGTAAGTAGACACAGCTTGCAGTCAGACTGCAATTGCTGTTTCGAGAGGAATGTTTGCAGGTTATAAACTTCCAGCTCCAGATCAGAAAAAAATACCTTTCTCTCTTTTAACACCTTTAAATATGACACTTTCAACATCCATAGATTGTGTTTAACATTTTATACTATTGGACAAGTATTTTTGTGATACAAAGGTTCCTTTCGGATGACATATTGTAATTGAATTCTTAGTGAAAAAGGACTGCCAGAGGAACAATATCATGCTAATGGGTGATCTAGAAACAAAAATGCTTTAATATAGCTGAGGGTGAACTTTTGGGGGTTAATTTTCTGATACGTATGGAAACCGAGGCTGTGTGGTCTGTAGTGGATAGTTTTAGGATTCAAGTTGTGTTTTGTACCACTAATGGTATATATACCAAATTAAAAATGTGGTTTAATACAAGCACAACAGTATTCCTGCTACTGAACCAGGTTAGTCATTTTACATGTTTGTGGATGGGGTAGATGCCAGATACACATTCACATCCAATCTACTTGTATCCTGGCCCTGTTGTTAAGTGTTTAGTTACTCTGAGCAAGTTAACAACTTCCTTTAAAATAAATAAAAAGCTACTCTTATTACAATTCCAGAAACCTTCAATAATACATTGATACTGTTAGTGATAAATCCACGTTGACCTCTGCTGTTTTTATGTAATGTTTTATGTTCTCAATTCTTTCAGGACCTTATACTGTGCTAAAGGAAATTATGAATTTGGCATTTCAAGAGTGATAAAGAGCTTGGAGCCATACAATAAAAAGGTAAGATGAAACGAAGGTGCAGATTGTATCAAGTGAAAACTTCTAACCAAGTAGGGCTTCCACAATATCACTTTCATATTGAGAAAATTCAGATAGTATTGATAGTCTGCAAAGTGAATCAGTTCAGACCACTTTGACAGTCCTATTCTGGCTTTCAAATTAATCTCTTAGAAATCATTAATTGTGTTAAGCAATGTAATTATGACAGTTTGCTTAAAATGTGCACAAATACCAAATCACTTATAGGATGAAAACTTGAAACAAAAAAAATCACCTGCTGTAAAACACCAGGAAATCCCCAACACTGATCCAGTCTGTATCAGTCATTGATGCAGAATTTAATCTAGTCAAAATTGAGAGACCTGAAAGCTGGTTGTTGTAATAGTCAAACACAGATTAAGTACTTGACTTCAACAAGAAGCCTGTTTCCAGTCAGGTAGATCATGAAATCTGCATGTTATTACACTCCGATGTTAACATTAGAGTAACTTTGTTGCTTATAACCCATTGGGCCAAATCTTGCTGGAGCGGGGCCTTAGTTAGTTAGTCTTTCTTCAGCACCCTTCAACTCAAAACTTTTTTGTGGCGTAACTTATTGGAAGTGCGAGCTGATAACAGCATGGCGAGTGCAACGAGGCATCTGGGAACTTAGTGAACAACGGGACCAACAGTGATTCCAGTAAGATTTAAGGATTGAGAAAGAAACCGGAACATCTGAGAAGGTGGGTGAGTTAGCATCAAATCAGATACAGAAAGAGAGGGAAAGAAAAATTGGATCAAGAGAGAAAGAAAAAAGAGACAAAGGAAAAGAAAAAATGTAAACATTTGATATTTGACATTTTTAAAATCTCTAACAATTTATTACATGCAGGAATGATGCTCAACAGTTTAAATTGTTCCCTTTCTGGGCTGAAGAGATTGATTGGCATTGCATCAACAATTATCATGTTGTTAAAAGGGTACTTATGCTATTACTTATGAGCCCTAACTTTCTGCGGTGAGGTTAATGTGCAAATCCAGCAAGTTCTTAAAAATAACAGGGAGGCTCAGGGCGCGATACCATTTGTGCGAAGCCAACAGCGGAGCGGCGTAAATCGACCAGCAAGCTCTGGAGATTCACAACTCATGGTGTTTCTCTTCATCCCCTAAACTTCCTCGCTGATTTTCACATTTAACACGCTGTTATTTTTCTAGGAAGATTTGGCCTAAAGTGTGCTGTACTATATTAACAATAAACAATTGGGAAAGCACTGCATTTCATAACATGCGTGGATTATATGTGCATGTAGTATAAGCTTGCTGCCGGGTATACATGTGAAATTTACTCAATGCAAGGCAGTAACCCAATCAGAACTACTTTGTGAAGTATTAAATTAAGTTTAAATCAAACAGCAGTGCATTGGTGGTTGTTGTCAATAAGCCGGTGTAATTATGGCAACTCTTTCGATATTACTCATGGAATTAACATTGCATTCAACAATTTCATGTGCAGTTTCCTTGATAGCCTTGCAATCCACAGGTGGGATGAGTTTCATATTGCAGTTTTCCAATGTTGTATGTTCTTCTACCAAAAGTAACAAATTAGGCCATAAGTCAAATTCACCTTTATTAAAATATTACTTTTCTTGGAATTGGATTTAAACACATATTTAAGAAGGGGATGAAATTATTTTCTTTGAAGAAGGCTTTGAGTCACTGGATTAGAGTTAGCTATTCAGGGATGGGGGGGTATTTCATAGAATTTTACATCAGGAATGGAAATAAAGGAAAGTTACTGAATTTTTTATTGGCAATCATGGTCAATCTGACCATCAAATATTTCAATAATGTAAATATTAGGATTTATGTAAATGAAACTGGCCTTTTGAACTTTAAAATTAATTTTCTCCATTACTGCATTTCAATATACATCCTTTGACATTAAAACTACAATGCAGTTATATTGGCCCGTATTTTCCGATCGGAGGCTTCCTGCGTGCGGAGGCCTCCGATCTGGAAAAAATCTACGGACTTACCTGAGGGCTCCCGAGGTCCGGACACTTCTGCTCCTGGGCCTCTCCAACTCGAAATGCGCACAGGGCCCACGTATCCCAGAGGCTGGGATCAAGTGGGCCATGGGAAGCCAATAGGAGAAGGGAATCTCCCTTCATACACTTGATAGACCTGTCAAATATATGAATGGAGATCACCCCAAAAACACTGTAAAACATTAAATAATTTTTTTTAATCACATTTTTTAAATGAGTTGAAATTACAATAAATTAAATATTCTTTAAAAAAATTAAATTTTGGAAAAAAAATAGAAGTTTTTTACGGGGCTAAAAATAAACTTACCGGGGGAAAAATTCGGTGGGTTGCGCCACCAGTTAGCGCCTAAAGAGGGCAGTCAGTGGCTGTAGCGCCACTGGCCGCGCCTCCCGCGATATTTATCGGGGGCGCTAATGGCGGCGTTAGCCTGTAGCGCTGCACCGCCACCGATGACGTCATCGGTGTGCGCAGCGCCCCGCTACCGCCCCGATTGCGATATTTGTTCACGCCCGCCTCCGTTAATCTGGCCGCAAATCGCGCCCGGTTCACGGGGCCTACCTGTGGCGGTAGTGGCGCAAATTAAGGTGGAGGTGCGGGGCGGCCGTTTTTTTCGGCGGCCGCCTGCCAGCACCTCCGTCCCCGGCCTCCTGATCTCCCCCCCCTCCCCCCACCCTGGGCAGTGCCGGCTGTTTTCCGAGAGCCCGGCACTTCTCCTCGGTGCCGGGCTCTTTTGCCAGCACTCGCGATCGCTCATCGCGCTGGTGCAGGCCCCTCCCCCTTAAGAATGGGAGGAAGGCCTGCAGTACCGCAGCGCGCCGTGCTGCAGCGTGTGGCGCTGCGGCACGTTGCGCTGCGATATTCAGTTTCAGCGCCCTAAGAGGGACGCGGGGCACCTCGAGCAGCGCCCCGTGTCCCTCTTGGGGCGCTCAAGTCGAATTTCCGGCGGGCGCAAGCGACTCCGTGCGCAGCGCTAATTCCGGCGCCCAGGCGAGCTTGGCGCCCCAAAACGGGGCACCACTGAATTTCTCCCCCACCCTTTTTAAAGTATTTTTAATTAAATGATAAATGAGTGGGGGGAAAAAGAATTTTAACTTTTTTTCCAACTCTTATGCTGGTAAAAGCAGGCGTAAGGCCTGCTTTTACCAGCATAAGAGTTGAAAAAAGTAAGATTTCTAAGGGTTTTCTGCGGGCGGAGGTTCTCCAGAAAGCGGAACTATCCGCCCGCAGAGGCCCTTCTCTAGGACAGGCGTCCGATCTGTCAAGAGCATTCTTGACAGATCGGAAATGCCGGTTTTCAGCGCATGCGCTTGGCACGCCTGAAGCTAGCATTTCTGATGTCCCTACGAGTGTGTACACAGCGTGTGCACACCCGCAGGGATCGGAATATACGGCCCAATGTAATGCCTAATTTTTTTTCCTTATTTATGTACTCTGTATCTGGAGTGTTTGATTGCATACTTGTTAATGCCTGGTCACTTATATTTAGAAATCCATAGGGAAAATGTGTGTACCAGTAGATTACAGATATTGCTTATTTGGAAAAAAAAATGTTCACAAAGAAGTATGGTAGGTTTGAAAATTCTTTAAATCAAAATGGCAAAAAACCCTACATTGAACATTCAAGTGAGGTGCTTCAAGCAAAGTGTTCATGGATGATTGGAAATTTTTGATTTACAAAATAACAGAAACCTCTTTCCATGGGTAGTATTTCTGTGGCTTTTGAAAATAGACATTTGGATCCTAATACATTCTACTTTTAGAAAAGAGTTATGTAAGTCTTTTCTAACAAAAGGCTTTGTAGCAGTGTTACACACCGTCAACAGAAGTTCATGAAATGCAATGGTTGCATATCGTTGGCAACCCCACCTGGTTCAGCACCAAATGTTGGTCAGGTTTCATGCTTTTAATGCTCTCTATAAAAATTAGTCTTTTTTTTTTACAGCTTGGAACAGATACTTGGTATTATGCCAAACGGTGCTTCTTATCTTTACTGGAAAATATGGCAAAACACATGATTATGCTGAGGGACACGGTTATACAAGAATGTATTCAGTTCTTAGAGCACTGTGAAAGTAAGTACCAATCAGTATTACTAAAGCTGTTGAACCACATTCTAATCACTTTTGAAAAGTGATGTTCCAGTGGCTGGTATAGAAGTAGACATACAACCTTGAAGGTTCTCTATATTTATATAAGTGAGATAAAATTGTTGGGGTAATTGGATCCTATTTTGGCAACTATGTTCACAAAACAACAGCTATATCTGAATTAGACACCACTGTATATAGAAAGCTTTCTTAAAAGATTGTTAGTACTATTTAGGACAAAGTGCACCCTGAACAAAGTTAAAAAGAATAGAGATCTATATAACTGATTATCATTGTATGTGACATTATACCACTCCAAATTTAATTTTTATAAATATCTAAAAAGTACAGAGATCTATATAAATGATTGTCACTTGTATGTGACATTAATGTACCAACTGCAAAACAGATAGGAACATAGGGACAGGATTAGGCCATTTAGCCTCTTGAGCCTGTTCTGCCATTCACTGAGATCATGGCTGATCTGTGACTTAACTCCATATACCTGCCTTTTCCCCATATCTCTTAATACCTTTGGTTAACAGAAATCTATCAATCATCTGCTGTTTTTGGAAGAGTTCTAAACTTCTACCACCCTTTGTGTTTAGAAGTGTTTCCAAACTTCACTCCTGAAAGGCCTGGCTCTTAGTTTTAGGCTATGTCCCCTAGTCCTAATTCCTCAACCAGCAGAAATAGTTTCTCTCTATCTAACCTATCAGTTCCCCTAATATCTTGAAAACTTCGATAAAATCACCCGTAATATTCTAAATTCCGGGAAATACAACCCTAGTTTGTGTAATCTATCCTCACAATTTAACACTTGGAGTCCAGGTATTATTCTAGTAAATCTACGCTGCACTCCCTCCAAGGCCAATATATCCTTCCTACGGTGTGGTGCCCAGAACTGAGCACAGTACTCCAGGTGTCGTCTAACCAGGGCTTTGTACAGCTGTAGCATAACTTCTACTCCCTTGTATTCTAGTCCTCTAGATATAAAGGCCAGCATTCCATTAGCCTTGATTATTTTTTATATGTGTTCATGACATTTTATGATCTATGTACATGGACCTCTAAGTCTCTTTGGACCTCCAATGGTTCTAGCTTTTCACCATTTAGAAAGTACTCTGATCTATCCTTTTTAGGTCCAAAGTGGATGACCTCATACTTACCTATATTGAAATCCGTTTGCCACAGTTTTGCCCATTCACTTAATCTGTTACTACCTCTTTGTAATTTTATGCTTCCATCTACATTGCTTACAGTGCCACCTATCTTTGGGTCAGCGGCAAACTTGGATATATGGCTCTCTATCCCGTTATCTAAGTCGTTAAGAAATACAGTGAATAGTTGAGGCCCCAACACAGATCCCTGTGGGAGGCCACTATCCTATCCTGCCAAATAATAAATGGGTCATTTTCTGGTTGGCAAATGGTAACTGGTGGGGTGCCACAAGAATCGGTGCTGGGGTCCCAACTATTTACAATCTACTTTAATGACTTGGATGAAGGGATCGAGTGTAATGTAGCCAAGTTTTTGGATGATACAAAAATGGGTGGGAAAGCAAATTGTGCAGAGGACTCAAAGGGGGAGAAATTCGGTATAACCCTGTTTGGGGCGCATTAGCGGCTGTGCGCAAAGTTTAGCGCCTGGCGCTAATTATCGCCTCCGATGGCAAACTTGGCTTTTATCGCCCCTGGAGGTGATTGGAACGCTAAATCAGGCGCTTCACACCTGTCTTAAGGCGCAAAGGCCAAGGAGCGAGGTGCTACCTCACAGCGCTGGTGAAGCTCATGTGATGTCAGTCAGCAATGGAACACAGACACACTGGCACCGTCCAATTCTTAAAGAGGAGTTCTGACGAATGGTCACCGACCTGAGACGTTAACTCTGTTTCTCTCTTCACAGATGCTGCTGGACCTGCTGAGTTTCTCCTGCATTTTCTGTTTTTATCTTAAAGGGGAGGGTTGATCTTGCTCTCCATCCACATCCTGCTCATTGCAGCCTTGAACCTCAGCCTGAATCTCAGCCTGGAGAGACCTGTACATCAAATCTGCTGGAAAGAACAATGGAGAGAACCAGGGAAAGAGCTCAGAGTGCAGCCCCCATAGTCTCTTCTAAATCGATACAAGGAAGGTCAAATCAAAATCAACCTGCAAAGTGCTGCTCAGTACCCAAAACTCCTTCACACAGTGTTGAATCTCTCCAGAAGTCTCTCTCTCTCTCTCAGAATGCATGGTGCAAAAATGTCACCAACAAAAAAAGGCAGGAAGTGGTCGCCTTTAAATAGCGCTCCCCTAGACCCTTTCTGACAACATAACGCTCCCCTCAACCTGTCGTTGCTAGCGGCAGGCGGTAAGGCAGGGGGCGCCACTCAATTTACAGTCCGGGGCGCTAACATGGCGTTGTGCACTCGACTGACGTCACGATCTGCCAGCACAGGAGATCGTGGTGGTAGTGTTTAGCGCCGCCGCAAAATATCTAGTTAATTTCGCGAGCGGCGCAAACATCGCTGCGCCCGGGCGCTAGGTGCTTTGCGCCCCATTAGCGCCCTCTTAAGGCGCTAACGGGAGGCGCAAACAACTGAATTTTTCCCCCAAAGAATCTGCAAAGGGATATAGGGGGGAAAATTCCGTTGTTTGCGCCTCCCGTTAGTGCCTTAAGAGGGCGCTAATGGGGCGCAAAGCAACTAGCGCCCAGGCGCGGCGATGTTAGCGCTGCTCGCGAAATTAACGACATTTTGCGGCACGCTAAACACTATCGCTACGATCTCTTGCGCCGGCAGATCGTGACGTCAGTCGAGTGCGCAACGCCCCGGTAGCGCCCCGGACTGGATATTGAGTGGCGCCCCCTGCCTTACCGCCTGCCGCTAGCAACGACAGGTTGAGGGGAGCGTTAATGCTGTCAGAAAGGGACTAGGGGAGCGCTTTTAAAGGCGACCACTTCCTGCCTTTTTTTGTCGGTGACATTTTTGCACCATGCATTCTGAGAGAGAGAGAGAGACTTCTGGAGAGATTCAACACTGTGTGAAGGAGTTTTGAGTACTGAGCAGCACTTTGCAGGTTTAATTTGATTTGCTCTTCCTTGCTTCGCCAGCGCTCTGAGGTAGCGCTGTGAGGTAGCGCCTCGCTCCTCGGCCTTTGCGTCTTAAGACAGGTGTGAAGCGCCTGATTTAGCGCTCCAATCACCTCCAGGGGCGATAAAAGCCAAGTTTGCTGTCGGAGGCGATAATTAGTGCCAGGCGCTAAACTTTGCGCACGGCCGATAATGGCACCCCAAATGGGGCGATATCGAATTTTTCCCCCATAGACAGGCTAGGTGAGTGGGCAAACATTTGGCAGATGGAGTATAATGTGGGAAAGTGCGAGGTTATCCACTTTGGCAGGAAAAATAAAAAAGCAAACTATTATTTAAATGGAGAGAGATTACAAAAATGCTACAGTTCAGAGGGACCTGGGGTCCTTGTGCATGAAACACAAAGGGGGAAAAATTCAGTTGTTTGCGCCTCCCGTTAGCGCCTTAAGAGGGTGCGAATTGGGCGCAAAGCAGCTAGAGGCCGGGCGCGGCGATGTTTGCGCCGCTCGCGAAATTAACTAGACATTTTGCGGCGGCGCTAAACACTACCGCCACGATCTCCTGCGCTGGCAGATTGTGACGTCAGCCGAGTGTGCAACGCCCCGGACCGGATATTGAGTGGCGCCGTCTGCCGCTACCAACGACAGGTTGAGGGGAGCGTTATGCTGTCAGAAAGGGACTAGGGGAGCGCTGTTTAAAGGCGACCGCTTCCTGCCTTTTTTTGTCGGTGACATTTTTGCACCACGCATTTTGAGAGAGAGAGAGACTTCTGGAGAGATTCAACGCTGTGTGAAGGAGTTTTGAGTATTGAGCAGCACTTTGCAGGTTTATTTTGATTTGCCCTTCCTTGCTTTGCCAGCGCTCTGAGGTAGCGCCTCACTCCTCGGCCTTAAGACAGGTGTGAAGCGCCTGATTTAGCACTCCAATCACCTCCAGGGGCGATAAAAGCCAAGTTTGCTGTCGGAGGCGATAATTAGCGCCACGTGCTAAACTTTGCGCACGGCCGATAACGGCGCCCCAAATGGGGCGATACCGAATTTTTCCCCAAAAAAGTTAGCATGCAGGTACAGCAAGTAATCAAAAAGGCAAATGGAATGTTGGCCTTTATTTCAAGGGGGTTGGAGTATAAAAGCAGGGAAGTCCTGCTACAACTGTACAAGGTATTGGTGAGACCACACCTTGAGTACTGAGTACAGTTTTGGTCTCCTTATTTAAGGAAGGATATACTTGCATTGGAGGCAGTTCAGAGACGATTCACTAGGTTAATTCCAGAGATGAGGGGGTTGACTTATGAGGAAAGGTGAGCAGGCTGGGCCTATACTCACTAGAATTTAGAAGAATGAGAGGTGATCTTATCGAAACATATAAGATACTGAGGGGGCTCGATCGGGTAGATGCAGAGAGGATGTTTCCCCTCATGGGGAAATCTAGAACTCAGGGGCACCGTCTCAGAATAAAGGGTCGCCCTTTTAGAACTGAGATGAGGAGGAACTTCTTCTCTCAGAGGGTGGTAAATTTGTGGAATTCTCTGCCCCAGAGAGCTGTGGAGGCTGGGTCATTAAATACATTTAAAGTGGAGATAGACAAATTTTTGTAAGATAATGGAGTGAAGGGTTATGGGGAGCAGGCTGGGAAGTGGCTTTGAGCCCAAGATCAGCCATGATCTTATTGAATGGCGGAGCAGGCTCGAGGGGCCAAGTGACCTATTCCTGCTCCAACTTTTTATGTTCTTAGTGTAGCTGCACATTCTCCCTACTCCCTGTCATCTGCCGCTCAGCCAATTTCTTAACCAGGTCAATAATTTGCCTTCAATTCCATGGGCTTCAACTTTAGCTAGCCGTCTCTTATGAGGGACTTTATCGAATGCCTTCTGGAAGTCCATAGACATTCCCCTGTCCACTACTTTAGTCACCTCTTCAAAAAAAATTAAATCAGGTTCATCAGGCGTGATATACCCTTTACAAATCCATGCTGGCTCTGTCTGATCAGCTGAAAATTTTCAAGGTGTTCAGTCACCCTATCCTTAATTATATACTCTAGTAATTTCCCGACAACAGATGTTTGGCTAGCTAGTCTATAATTCCCTGGTTTCCCTCTCTCACCTTTCTTAAAAGCAGAGTGACATGTGCAATTTTCCAGTCTAAAGGAATGGTTGATGTAGGTGAAGGGACCCACATTGTCTGTTTACTTGACTAGTAACAAAAATAATCGTTGCTTCAGGTTCAATACCTTTATTTCTTCAGTCAGTATGCAAAGCACTTTACAAGCAGAGTAGATTAAACAGATATGAGTTCAGAAATGTAGACATGCACTTCACTATTCCCTCACTGCACTAACTTTGCTAAGCACAACATTTCTGTTTTTATATCATTCTTGTCCCCTTACTAAACTTGAATCTGCTTCTTCTCCCTTGATTGGATTCCTTCTGTCACCTGAATTAACATCCCACCCCCCCTTTAGTAACCTTCCCATGGTGTCCATGTTGAACCAAGGCCCAAGCCCCATGTCATGTAGCATCCCTTATCTCGTCTGCTCCCAGAACATTATCAGTCTGCTTTTCTGTGTGAACAATGAAGTCTTACTTATTACAATCTCTGCAGCTGCATATCCAATCTGGTTTCCGAGGCAACTGTCATAAAAAGCTCTTCTTTGGCAAGTTTTAATGGGCTCACATTCCCCTTTAGCACTCTCATGCTCTTAATATATTTATAAAAATCTTTTGATTTGATACGCCTTGCAGGTTTTTGTCATAGTACTTTTTGCGCCTCATTGCTTTCTTTGTATCTCCTTTTATAGCTCTCCCAGTCTGCTGCATTTCCACTTTTCCTTGCATTTGTGTAACCGTTGATAATGTCTCTCACCTCATTTTATTGAACAACGTTGCTTAACTACACAAAAGTGGTGGCTTTGCTTTTAGGAGTATGGACTGGTTTAGTATTGTACCAAACACTTCTTTGCATACTTCCTACTGTTTCCTTGTAGGTTTATACATTAACAGTTCAGCCCAGTTTACATTACAGCAGTGACTACACTTCAAAAAGTAATTAAGTGACTATGAACAACAACAACTTCTATTTATATAACACCTTTAACGTAGTAAAACATCCCAAGGTGCTTCACAGCAGTTTTATCAAGCAAAATTTGACACCGAGCCGCATATTAGGGCAGATGACGGTCAAAGAGGTCGGTTTTAAGGAGCATCTTAAAGGAGGAAAGTGAGGCAGAGAGGTTTAGGGAATTCCAGAGCTTAGGCCTTGGCAACTGAAGGCATGGCCGCCAATGGTGGAGCAATTAAAATCGGGGATGCTCAAGAGGCCAGAATTGGAGGAGCGCATATATCTTGGAGGGTTGTAGGGATGGAGGAGTTTACAGAGATAGGAAGGGGTGGGGCCATGGAAGGATTTGAAAACAAGGATGAGAATTTTAAAATTGAAGCATTGCTTAACTGGTTGCCATTGTAGATCAGCGAGGGGGCGATGTGTGAACAGGACTTGGTGCGAGTTAGGACACAGGCAGCAGAGTTTTGGATGCGTTCAAGTTTACGGAGGATGAAAGATGGGAGGCCGGAGGATGGAAGATGGGAGGCCGGCCAGGAGTGCATTGGAATAGTCAAGTCTAGAGGTAACAAAGGCATGAATAAGGGTTGCAGCAACAGATGAGCTGAGGCAGGGGCAGAGGCGGGCTATGTTACGGAGGTGGAAATAGGCGGTCTTAGTGATGGCGCGGATATGTGGTCAGAAGCTCAAATCGGAGTCAAATACAACACAAGGATGCGAACAGTGTGGTTCAGCCTCAGACAGTTGCCAGAGAGGAATGGAGTCGGTGGCTAGGGAACGGAGAATGTGGCAGGGACCGAACATAATGGCTGCGGCTTCCCAATATTTAGTTGGAGGAAATTTCTGCTCATCCAGTAGTGGATGTCTGACAAGCAATCTGACAATTTAGAGACAGTGGAGGGGTCGAGAAAGGTGGTAGTGAGGTAGAGCTGGGTGTCATCAGCGTACATGTAGAAACTGACGCTGTGTTTTCGGATGATGTCGCCGAGGAACAGCATGTAGATGAGAAATAGGAGGGGGCCAAGGATAGATAGATCCTCGGGGGACACCAGAGGCAATGGTGCAGGGGCAGGAAGAGAAGCCATTGCAGGTGATTCACTGGCTACGACTGGATAGATAAGAATGGAACCAGGCGAGTTCAGTCCCACCCAGCTGGACGGTGGTGGTGAGGCGTTGGAGGAGGATGGTGTGGTCAACCATGTCAAAGGCTGCAGACAGGTCAGGAAGGATGAGGAGGGATAGTTTACCATTGTCACAGTTACATAGGATGTCATTTGTGACTTTGATAAGAGCTGTTTCGGTACTGTGGCGGGGCAGAAACTAGATTGGAGGGATTCAAACATGGAGTTTCGGGAAAGATGGGCACGGATTTGGGAGGACTTTGGAGAGGAAAGGGAGGTTGGAGATGGGTTGGTTGTTTGCAAGGACGGAGGGGTCAAGGATTATTTTTTGAGGAGAGGGGTAATGACGGCAGATTTGAAGGAGAGGAGGACTGTACCTGAGGAGAGAGAACCGTTAACAAGTTCAGCTAACATGGGGGCCAGGAAGGGAAGTTGGGTGGTCAGCAGTTTAGTGGGAATAGGGTCAAGGGAGCAGGAGGTGGGTTTCATGGACATGATGAACCCGGAGAGGGCATGAGGGGAGATAGGAGGGAAACTAGAGAAAGATGCGAGTTCAGGGCTAGGGCAGGGGGGACACTTAGAGGAAGTTTGGCCCGGTGGGTTAGGGGAAGGGAGGGAAGCGGCAGAGGCAGCTGAGCGAATGGTGGACTCAATTTTAGTGACAAAGAAGAGCTCCTCGTGCTTGCTGGAGATGAGGGTGGAGGAGACAGGGGAGAGGGGTTTAAGAAGACAATTTGAGTAGAGGAAAGAAGCTGGGGTTATCTTTACATTCCAGGATGATCCTGGTATAGTAAGGTGGCAGGCGAGAGCAGGACCCGATATTGCTTTATGTGGTCCAACCAGATCTGGCAGTGAATGGCTAAACCAGTTGCCGCCATATCCGTTCAGGTCTGCGTCCCTTGGACTTAAGGGAGTGGAGGCGAGGGCCATACCAGGGGGAACGCCCAGGGTGAGAGAGAGTATGGTTTTAATGGGGACTAGGGCATCAAAGCTAAAGGTAAGGATGTGGTTGAGCAGATCAGTAGCTGCAGAAATGTTGTGGTGAATGGAGGGCCAAAAGCTAGACAGTTGGGATTTTGAAATGGCAGTTGTAAGTGAATTGAGAGAGAGTTTTTTCCAGGGGTGGACACAGAAGGAAGTAGGGTTGGGAGGGGGATGGGGGATGTGGGTGGAGAGCGATACAAGGAAGTGATCAGAGATGGCCTTATCTGTGAATGACATGATGGGAGTAGCGAGGCCACATGCAATGGCAAAGTTAAGGGGGTGACCGTGAATATGGGTAGGGGAGTTTATATGGAGGGAGAGATTAAGGGAGGATAGGAGGGGCAGAGAACTCGGAAAAGAGAGCATGATGAATTTAGATGGAGGTTGAAATCACCGAGGATGAGAAATCACTCGGTGCAGAGGCTGAGGGAGGAAAGCAGTAAAGATATCTCGGTGAGAAGAATTTTATGGTACTTGGGTGGGCGGTAGAGAATGAGGATTTTAAATGAAGCACATTGGGATTTCCTGAGATTATGAAAAGCACTATATAAATGCATGTTCTTTCTTTTAATATATGGTTTTAACAATATTGTCATTTTATTTTTGACCCATTTAGTTTATGGCAAGAATGTATTAGCAGTGATTGAACAGCCCTTAGAGGAACAAAGACTGCATACAGGAAAGAATACAGTTACATACCAGGCACGACTGTTGAAATCATTGATTTATGAGATCATTGGATGGAATAACTAACAAGTATTTATCTTGTTGAAAACAAGCTTGGCTAATCCATTGACCTTGCTAAAGATTATTTTACATTTCAACCTTGGTTCAAAGGCAAATACCATTTTAGAAAACCTTTGATGGCTTAAATGTTTTTCTCACTGAAATGTTAAAATATTGGCTGTATAAATTCAGACAACTTTGCATAATTCATATTTTACATACCAGTCCAAATTCCACAAATATGTATTTTACGTATCTCATTAGAAAATAAAACCTACTATTGCCCATGGGGGAAAAAATGAGATTCCAAATCTTATTTATGGCTTAATCATTTGTCGTTCCATGTGCAATAGAGAAAATGTGGAAAAGTTTCACTGAAATTCTGTCCCGCTCTATCTGTTAACTGGCTCTTTGAAAAATTACTTGCTGAGAGTTGTTACTATTTTTACCGTTGCATGTATTTTTGGAAGTACAAGACTTGGGTCTGTGTATCTAATGTACTCTTTTGGCACACTTTGTTTTGAAGGACTGTCTTATTATAATATTGACACAAGCTTTGCACTTCACTTCATATTTTATTGAATAAAGTGGACAATGAAAAATACAGAAGATTATGTGGCATCATTTAACCTACATCAGAGTTGCAAAACATGTTCCACAATATGACTCCAGTCAGTCATTTTTGTGAGGGGATGAAAACAAAAATAACAATCAGGAATGCACTAAGACCATGTTAAACGCCTCTCTGACTAGTGAGAATTGCTGGAATTCGCCATAAAACTCAGTAAGAAACAGGGAGGAAGAAGACAGGAAAAAAGACCGACAGAACAAAACCTGAAAACTATTGGAAAAAGAAACATATTATACCAGCATGAACTTATTCTTGCAAGCAAGATGGCAGATTTTCAATAGCATTTTGAAAGTGGACAGCTGTAACAACTTAGCCTGCCAGTGAAATGGGAACACGCCTTTAATCTTGTATTATAATTCTGTGCTATAACAATCTAAGGGGTGGAACTTTTCCCGTAAATTTTGAATGCTATCTTGCACTCTTGGTAACATTTTTACTATAAATGAACAATGAATTTCACTCTTTTACAGTAAAACATACAGACTATATGATGCCCCTTTTTTCTTAACTTTCTATTCAGATCACTTACACCAATGTATAACAAGGGATAGATGAATTGGGTTTCATTCCATCATTAGCCAACCTAGATTGCCGCTGGATGTGATCCCTAGATGCTACCTAGTCAATTTTTCTTCAGTCCTTTCTGGGAAAGAATCTGGCCTCTTGATATTCCAGATAAGAACAGAAACTCACCATTTGAAGACAACAGTGATTTTACTTTTTACACAAATGAATAATTAGAATTGGTATCATTCTAGACACTAGCTTGAATACAAATATGTTGTATGTCTGACCCTTGCTAGGCTAAGATAAATGTTTTTTCACCTTCAGCAAATTGTATGAATAATTATCACTAAACAACTAGAGAGTCATCAGAAATGAGATGAAAAGCAAAATTGTAATTGTAGTATGCAGCTAAAACAAATGCTATAAATGATTCCACAAAATCCTAAGGACCAACGTGTTGCTAGATTTCTGGTGGTTCGGTGATGTTCTGGCTTGTTCCATAGAAATGAAGGTAACCACCTAGGGCTCCGACAGCAACGCCAGTCATGTGACTTGAACAATCATCTGTAAAGAAAGTACTGCAATAAACATTTTGAGCGCCAAATCTTTTCAGGTAAATGCTAATACCATTTTGTAATCGATTATTCTACATTTTGCTGATTTTTAAACAAAAACCACAAACATTTAGTAAACTAGGTGCAATATTGTTGTTCTAAATATTTCATGCCATTGATGCTCAGTTTTTAAAATGTTCATCCTTTTATAGTTGTCTTTATTTCACACCCTGTTCCAGCATGTTGATAGAGCACTGAATGCAATTTCTGCATCTTCATTTTGCTGTGGTATCCCAGCAGTGACCACATCATCTTTTTAATGCAAACAGAATTTAGGGAAATTTAAGTGAGTTGATGTCTAGTATTTGGTGTAAATTTTAAAAAGTATGCAAAAAGTGAAATTGTGTTGACATACAGCTAAAATTACTGCTAATTTTGGTCAACCCACTGAGAGTTTCATGTTTGCAGAACAAAGCACCACCATTTTTTTTTTAACTCATTCACGGGATAAGGGCATCGCTGGCAAGGCCAGCATTTATCACCCATGCCTAGTTGCCCTTGAGAAGGTGCTGGTGAGCCACCGCCTTGAACCGCTGCAGTCCGTGTGGTGAAGGTACTCCCACAGTGCTGTTAGGGAGTTCCAGGATTTTGACCTAGCGACGATGAAGGAACGGTGATATATTTCCAAGTCAGGATGGTGTGTAACTTGGAGGTGGTGGTGTTCCCATGCGCCTGCTGCTCTTCTCCTGCTTGGGTGTAGAGGTCGTGGGTTTGGGCGGTGCTGCTGAAGAAGCCTTGGCGAGTTGCTGCAGTGCATCTTGTTGATGGTACACGCTGCAACCACGGTGCACTGGTGGTGAAGGGAGTGAATGTTTAAGGTGGTGGATGGAGTGCCGATCAAGCGGGCTGCTTTCTCCTGGATGGTGTTGAGCTTCTTCATTGTTGTTGGAGCTGCACTCATCCAGGCAAGTGGAGAGTATTCCATCACACTCCTGACCAATGTTCCCCTTAAGCTATGCAGCACTCTGCTGCTCCCGCACAGCCGGCTCACTGGCTTTTAAATTGAAAAAACCCTGCATGCGCAGTATTTTGAATGGGCCATGCAACTGCTTAAAGGGGCCGCACACCCCAAAAAAATTAAAGGGTCATTGCTCCTGACTTGTGCCTTGTTGATGGTGGAAAGGCTTTGGGGAGTCGGGGGTGAGTCACTCGCTGCAGAATACCCAGCCTATGACTTGCTCTTGTAGCCACAGTATTTATGTGGCTGGTCCAGTTAAGTTTCTGGTCAATGGTGACCCCCCCCCCCCCCCGCCCAAAGAATGTTGATGGGGGACTTGACGATGGTAATGCCGTTGAATGTCAAGGGGAGGTGGTTAGACTCTCGTTGGAGTTCGTCATTGCCTGGCACTTGTGTGGCACTAATGTTACTTGCCATTTATCAGCCCAAGCCTGAATGTTGTCCAGGTCTTGCTGCATGCGGGCACAGGCTGTTTCATTATCTGAGGAGTTACGAATGGAACTGAACACTGTGCAATCATCAGCGAACATCCCCACTTCTGACCTTATGATGGAGGGAAGGTCATTGATGAAGCAGCTGAAGATGGTTGGGCCTAGGACACTGCTACCACAATGTCCTGGGGCTGAGATGATTGGCCTCCAACAACCACAACCATCTTCCTTTGTGCTAGGTATGACGCCAACCAGTGGAGAGTTTTCCCCCTGATTCCCATTGACTTCAATTTTACTAGGGTTCCTTGATGCCACACTCGGTCAAATGCTGCCTTGATGTCAAGGGCAGTCACTTTCACCTCACCTCTGGAATTCAGCTCTTTTGTCCATGTTTGGACCAAGGCTGTAACGAGGTCTGGAGCCGAGTGGTCCTGGCAGAATCCAAACTGAGCACTGGTGAGCAGGTTATTGGTGAGTAAGTGCTGCTTGATAGCACTGTCAACGACCCCTTCCATCACTTTTCTGATGATTGAGAGTAGGCTGATGGGGCAGTAATTGGCCGGATTGGATTTATCCTGCTTTTTGTGGACACGGCATACATGGGCAATTTCCACATTGTTGGGTAGATGCCAGTGTTGTAGCTCTACTGGACTAGCTTGGCTAGAGGTGCGGCTAGTTCTGGAGTACAAGTCTTCAGGACTACAGCCAGGATGTTGTTGGGGCCTATAGTCTTTGCTGTATCCAGTGCGCTCAGCTGTTTCTTGATATCATGTGGAGTGAATCGAATTGGCTGAAGACTGGCTTCTGTGATGGTGGAGATCTCAGGAGGAGGACGAGATGGATCATCCACTTGGCACTTCTGACTGAAGGTGGTTGCAAACGCTTCAGCCTTGCCTTTTGCACTCGCGTGCTAGGCTGTACCATCATTGAGGATGGGGATGTTCATGGAGCCTCCTCCTCCTGTTAGTTTTTTAATTGTTCACAACCCTTCACGGCTGGATGTGGCAGGACTGCAGAGCTTTGATCTGATCCATTGGTTGTGGGATTGCTTAGCTCTGTCAATAGCATGCTGCTTCCACTGTTTAGTATGTATATGCTGCAGTTTCACCAAGTTAGCACTTCATTTTTAGGTTCGCCTGGTGCTGCTTCTGGCATGCCCTTCTACACTCCTCATTGAACCAGGGTTGATCCCCTGGCTTGTTGGTAATGGTAGAGTGAGGGATATGCCAGGCCATGAGGTTACAGATTGTGGTGGAATACAATGTGCTGCTGATGGCTCATAGCCCCTCATGGATGCCCAGTTTTGAGCTGCGAGATCTGATCTGAATCTATCCCATTTAGCACGGTGGTAGTGCGACTCAACAAGATGGAGGGTGTCCTTAGTGTGAAGACGGGACTTTGTCGGCACAAGGACTGTGTGGCGGTCACTCCTACCAATACTGTCATGGACAGATGCATCTGCGACATGTAGATTGGTGAGGACGAGGTCAAGTAGGTTTTTCCCTCGTGTTGGTTCTCTCACCACCTGCCGCAGATCCAGTCTGGCAGCTATGTCCTTTAGCACTCAGTCAGCTCGGTCAGTAGTGGTGCTTCCGAGCCACTCTTGGTGATGGACATTGAAGCCCCCCACCCAGAGTATGTTTTGTGCCCTTGCTGCTCTCAGTGTTTCTTCCAAATGGTGTTCACCATGGAGGAGTACTGATTCACCAGCTGATGGAGGGTGGTAGGTGGTATCAGCAGGAGGTTTCTTTGCCCATGTTTGACCTGATGCCATGAGACCCTGGGGTCCAGAGTCAATGTTGAGGACTCCCAGGACCACTCCCTCCTGACTGTACACCACTGTCCCACCACCTCTGGTGTGTCTGTCCTGCCGATGGGACAGGACATACCCAGGGATGGTGATGGAGGAGTTTGGGACATTGGCTGAAAGGTATGATTCTGTGAGTATGCCTATGTCAGGCTGTTGCTTGACTAGTTTCTGGGACAGCTCTCCCAATTTTGGCAAAGTCCCCAGATGTTAGTGAGGCAGACTTTGCAGGGTTGAATGAGCTGGGTGTAGCTTTGTCGTGTCCAGTGTCTAGATCGATGTCGGGTAGTCTGTCTGGTTTTATTCTTCTTATGCTTTTTTGTAGCGGTTTGGTACAACTGAGTGGCTCGTTAGGCCATTTCAGAGGCAGTTAAAGAGTCAACCACTTTGCTGTGTGTCTGGAGTTGCATTTAAATGTCTAACTTATGCAGTGAATCGATTGCCAATAATAGCAAATGAAACACCAATAAAGTAGGCTGGGTATTCTGTATGCTCATTAGGAAACAGAGTAGGACAGGTTGTGTTGATGGAAGAACCAGCATTTATTTACAAGCAGCTCCGATACGTGTGAGCGTATGATTGGTATACGTATGTCTTAAGTGCTATAAATCTCCTTTACAAATGATGTACAATTCCATTCCAGCACATATTAATATTAGTTTTCATCATCTGTTATTTTTTTGGTTTTAAGCGGATCGTCTCCTGATATATTAAAAGCACTGAAATGAGGAAGATGAAGCAGTCAACTGCGTAACCGTAGATGAGTTTCCCATGTTTTGTGCATTTTAAATATTTAAATTTATTGAGGAGAGCTCCAGGTCCATACTGAGCCTGCTGCTGGCAGCTTGCCAGAGGAAGATTAAATCATGTGTGATCAGTGTTAACAAGGGATTCTTGGTAAATTTCAAGACCTGCAGCCAAGGTAAGCAATCACACATGGAAGCAGAAGTGTTTGTAACCTTTAAAAAGGTTATAAATATTTTACATATTTAAAATTTCCAAAATCTGTTTAAAGGCAAAAAAGTGACTGGCAAACCCAGCACCTGGGACAATAAATGTGGATACAGGAAACCGAGTCTGTGGACTAGTGATAAAATGGTGCAATAATTGAAGCCCCTGTTTGATTGGTGGTAAACTGGAGGTGCTGCTACTTGGAGGTGGTTGCAAGGAGGGTGGCCTTGTGTGCCACTCCAGTGCACATTCCCTGGAGCATAGGAAATAGTGATGGCCAAGCTCAACACGATCCACAAAGGTAGCACATCTGAAGAAAGCTACCATTTCTTTCTGTATGCAAGACCCAAGAGTACATAAGAACATAAGAAATAGGAGCAGGAGTAGGCCAATTGGCCCCTCGAGCCTGCTCCGCCATTCAATAAGATCATGGCTGATCTGAGCCTAACCGCCAATCCACTATCACAGAACCATCTCCTGAATCTAACAGAATTAGACACACGAAATAGGAGCAGGATCAGGCTACACGGCCCCTGGGCCCGCTCCACTACCCACAGGGCCATGACCGATCCGAACCTAGACTCATGTCCAAATTCCTGCCCGCTCCCCGTAACCCTTAATTCCCTTTACTTCTAGGAAACTGTCTATTTCTGTTTTAAATTTATGTAATGATGTAGCTTCTACAGCCTTTTGGGGCAGCATATTCCATGGACCTACCACCCTCTGAGTGAAGTAGTTCCTCCTCATCTCAGTTTTGAAAGAGCAGCCCCTTATTCTAAGACTATGCCCCCTAGTTCTAGTTTCACCCATCATCGGGAACATCCTCCCCGCATCCACCCGATCCAACCCCTTCACAATCTTATATGTTTCAATAAGATCATCTCTCATTCTTCTGAACTCCAATGAGTAGAGTCCCAATCTACTCAACCTCTCCTCATATGTCCATCCCCTCATCCCCGGGATTAACCGAGTATATCCAGAGAACCTGTTCTACATTTACTGCTGGCCCATGCCTAGCTCTAAACCTGACCGATCCTTCATTGCTGACCATGCATGCGTACCAATATGGCTGTAACTTACAGTTGAAAACCTAATCATACTTACACCTTCAAAGGACTTCATGCAGAAAAGCACTAATAGAACAAAACTTAGCTGTCTGGTGCATGGACACTTAATGAAACCTAGGATGGGCTGTGTTAAGTCTGTGTGTTATATTGAGAATTAATACACAGACCACAAGAGTAAACTTTAACAGGTCTTTACTAGTCGAAGGTCAGGGCGGAACTGCCCAATAAATCATTACACAGCACTTATATACCGGTGTGGTCACCACCGGTATTACAGTATACAGCAGCCAAGATAAAGTAGTGCAACTCTTAAAATAGTTCTCTTAAAGGTGGAACAGTTACATACACCACAATCCTCCCTTTTTAGCTTAACAGTATATATTCCCCATTAACATAACATAATAACATATATACACAACTTCATGTAAAAACAGTTCACAGATTCAGTCTCTCTGGAGGCTTCCTGACTCGGTCCGGATAACGCCTCGGTAGTGTAGTAGTTTTCGGTGGTGTAGTAGGTTCGTTTGGCAAGGTCGAGTCGGCTTGAATGCCAGTGTCGGGTTCATCTGATTCCAGTATCACCGGATCGGAGGTAGATACTATGGGTATCTCTGCTTCATCATTAGGCGTATAGTGTTGTGGAGTAGGTTGTCCCTTTTCAGATGACTCTATGATCTGGTCAACATGGCGCCTTATTATGCTTTCACCAATGTCCACGGTATACATCAGTGGTCCTAGTCGTGTGCAAATAGTTCCAGGCTGCCATTTCTCGGTACGGTAGTCCCGGGCCAAAACTTGTTGACCTATCTGGAAGGTTCTAGTTGGCCTTTCATTCAAGCCTTGAAATTGCCGGTTCTCTACATCCCTTCTGATGTTTGGCTTGATCAAATCCAGCCGGCATCTTAGTCTTCTATTGAAAAACATCATGGCGGGAGTTTGGTTTGTAACCGCATGTGTTGCATTCCTGTACGCCAACAAGAAGTTATCTACCTTATGTTGTAGATTTATGTCTTCATTACCCATGGCCTTTATGGCCTTCTTGAAGGTCTGGACAAACCTTTCAGCTAATCCATTGGTGGCGGGATGGTATGGGGCGGACGTGTAGTGCTTAACCCCATTGTTTTTTAAGAACTTCCTGAATTCCTCGGACACAAATTGCGGTCCATTATCAGAACAGATCTGTTCCGGCAGCCCATTCCTGGCAAATATTGTCCTTAATACTGTGATGGTTTTTTCCGTGGTGGTGGAGGACATCTTTATTACCTCCGGCCACTTGGAGTGTGCATCCACCGCGATTAAGAACATTGAGTCCATAAATGGACCAGCAAAATCGATATGTACCCTTTGCCATGGAGATGAGGGCCACTCCCATAGATGTAGAGGAGCTTGTGGTGGGGCGTTTTGGACCTTCTGGCATCCTAGACAGCTCTTGGTCATTTCTTCGATGTCTCCATCGATACCTGGCCACCACACAAACGCTCTGGCTAAGTTTTTCATTTTTACTCCACCCAGATGCCCCTCGTGAAGCTCCTTTAGCACTTTATGCTGGAGTTTGGGTGGAATCACCACTCTGGATCCACACATCAAAGTTCCTCGGCACACTGACAGCTGCTCTCTTCTTTGCGAGAATGCTGGCAACAGTGGTTCGCCATGTGCTAGCCATCCCTTCACCGTTAAATCGTAGACTCGTGAGAGAGTCGGGTCATTTCTCGTTTCCTTTTCGATGGTAGAATTTGTTACTGGTAGACATTCCACTATGGTTGAGTGGAACATCTCCACTGGGTCCACTGTAGGCGCCTCTTCTATCGTTGGCAACGGTAGGCGCGATAAACCGTCAGCATTCCCATGCTGTTTTGATCCTTTGTATTCTATGTCATATTGGTGTGCCCCTAGGAAAAGGGACCACCTCTGTAGCCTTTGCGCTGTCATAATGGAAACGCCCTTTTTAGGGTTGAATATGGATACCAACGGCTGGTGGTCTGTCAGCAGTGTAAACTTCCGGCCCTGCAGGTAATGATGAAACTTCTTTACTCCCCACACCAGGCTGAGAGCCTCCCTATCTATCTGAGCATAGTTGCGCTCAGCGGAGGTCAATGATCTGGATGCAAATGCGACTGGCCTTTCCGAGCCATTTGGCAACTTGTGTGAGAGTACTGCTCCAATACCATAAGGAGAAGCATCACAAGCTAAAAATGAATAGGTAGCGTTGGGTTGAAGTGAGCCAACACTTCCTCTGAGGTGATCAATGCCTTGCTTTTGCGAAAGGCCTTCTTACAGTCCTCGCTCCACTTCCATGGTACTTCTTTCTGCAAAAGAGCATTCAGCGGGTGCAGCACCGTGGATAGATTTGGCAGAAACTTATGGTAATAGTTAATCAACCCTAGGAACGACCTCAACTGGGATACATTTTCTGGAGCGGGAGCCTTCACAACAGCTTCGATCTTGTCAGGCGACTTGTGCAGCCCCTCCTGGTCAATGACATGACCACAGTACGAGATCCGTTTCTGAAAGAACTCACATTTCTGGCGATTAACTCGAAGGCCATATTCCTTCAACCTGGTGAGCACCAGTTTCAAATTTGCAAGGTGTTCCTCATCGTCATCCCCTGTAATCAGGATATCGTCCAAGTAACATTGAGTGCTTGGAATTCCCTGTAATACCTGCTCCATGGCCCTCTGCCAAATTGCTGGAGCCGAAGCCACTCCAAAAACCAGTCTATTATATCGATACAAGCCTCTGTGCGTGTTGATCGTGAGATACTGGCGCGACTCTTCCTCAACTTCCATCTGTAAGTACGCTTGCGCCAGGTCTATCTTGGTGAAGTGTTTCCCGCCAGACAATGAAGCAAAGATATCCTCAATCCGCGGAAGCGGATATTGCACCGTGTGAAGCACCGGATCAACTGTGATCTTGAAGTCTCCACAGATGTGGACCTTCCCCGGTTCCCCTGGCTTGTTACTCGATGAACGCTTCATGACGGGAACAATGGGCGTGGCCCACTCACTCCAGTCCACCTTAGACAGTACTCCTGAATGTTCAAGCCCTTCCAGCTCAGCTTCCACAGCAGGTCGTATCACATAAGGTACCGGTCTGGCTTTGAAAAATTTTGGGTTTGCATGCTCTGCAATCTTGATTTTTGCCTTAATTCCTCTCAGTGTTCCCAGTCCCTGTTGGAACACCTCTTTAGCCTCATCCAATATTCTGGACAATCGTTCAGGTTTGACATCTTTTTTTCCGGAATCTACCGTTATTGCTTTTAGGGAGTGCCAGTCCATATTTATTTTCCTGATCCACTCCCGTCCCAGAAGTGGTGGACCTCCCTCAGGTAGTACATATATGTCCATTCCTTGGTGTTCTTTGCCCTTGTGTACCACCTTGACTTTTATCTTTCCGATGGGGTATACTTTTTGCCCCGTGTATGTCTGCAATACTATCTCCGTATCCCGTAGGGGAATATGTGTGAATAACCTTTTGTAATCTTGCTTATTCATGACCGTCAATGCCGAGCCGGTGTCCAATTCCATCTTCACTTGGACTCCTGCTATCTGAAGTGTAACCCAGATAGTTTGTCGGTCAGCTTCCTTACTCACATTGTGAATTCTCAGACTACCCAGTTCCTTGCTGTTGGAGTCTGAATCCGAATTATGTTCATCCGCACTCTTCTCAGCCACCTTATGTACCTTTCTGCACTTTTCCTGCGGTGACTTTTTGTTGCTGGTCTTCTTTCCTGACCGGCATACTTTAGCTATGTGACCAAGCTTGCCACATTTTCTACATTCCTGGTTTTTAAACCAGCATTGGTTCTGATCGTGTGTTGTCTGTCCACAACGATAACATTTCGTTGTACCCAAAGCCATTTGATCTACGCTGAGTACCGCTGCCTTCAGCTGCATTTCCGCAGTGCCTCTCGCTGCGGCTTCGTGCGATGCTGCAATAGTGACAGCCTTATCAAGTGTAAGATCATTCTCTTCAAGCAGCCGCTTTTGTGTTCCTTCTTTCGACAATCAACACACGAATTTGTCTCTCAGTGCCTCTGTCAGACTTTCCCCAAACTGACAGTATTTCGCTAGCTTACGCAGTTCAATTAAATACTCCGCGTTGCTTTCCTCTTTCAGTTGTGTTCTCGCATAAAATTTAAATCGTTCTGCTAACATCAGCGGTGTGGGGTTCAAATGGTTTTTCAGGACAGCAACAATTTTAGCGAAAGTCTGATCCGCCGGTTTAGCTGGTGATAGAAGATGCTTCAATAGCCCGTATGTCTTCGCACCCATTGAGTTTAGTAAGGTTAGTGCTTTATCTTCATCTGATATTTTATTTGCCTTACAAAATATCTCTATGCGTTCTACATAAGTGGCCCAATCTTCAACATCGGGATCGAAATCGTTGATGTTACCACGCTTAGGCATCCTCGCAATCTTCTTGAGAAACAAAAATAAATTTTTCTTTAACTTTTTTTTTTCAAAATGGCGGTTTCCCGCGCTCGTCTTCTTCCCCCGCCTACGAAAATGGCAGCTTCCCGCGTTTGCCTTTCTCCCCCGCTGGCTGTAATGGCGATTGCCGTATTGCTGCGTTCGCCCTCCCCGGCGGTTTTCAAATCGTGCCTCCCAGCCCCTCTTGCAGTCCGGTCCTTTCCCCCCGGCTGCGGCTGAGTTCTCCGCGGTTTTTTTTTTTTTTCCCGCGCCTTACGACGTCCCGGTCGCTGTGCCTCGCGGCCTCGGTAGCTGCCCGGCCTTTCTCACCGGTCGCGGTCGAGCTCTCTCTCGACGCTGTTGCGTCTCCCAGCCCGCTTGCAGCCCGGTCTTGTACACCGGCTGCGTTTGCATTCACCGCGGCTCCCGTGCCTTACGCTGCCCCAGTCTCAGCGCCTCTGGCCCCGACTTCTGTCCGGCTCTTTTCCCCGGCCGTGGTCGAGTTCTCCGCCCTTATATCCTCCGTTTTTCCCTCCCCTACTTCACAGTCAACGCGGCCGACTTGCTGCTCGTCGCTGATCAGCTTACCCACCACCGTGATAGAAGGGATGATCACTGCCTGTTGCTGATGGAAGGCTTCGTGTCAGAATTCTTCCTTTGCTCTGCAGACCCGAGTCTTTTCTTCAGCAGAATGATGAGGGCGGATGCCTCCTTCTCGACGCCCGTTAAACTGCCTTGGATGTATCTCTGCCGCAGGGTAAGATCGTACTCGTCGCCACTGTTAAGTCTGTGTGTTATATTGAGAATTAATACACAGACCACAAGAGTAAACTTTAACAGGTCTTTACTAGTCGAAGGTCAGGGCGGAACTGCCCAATAAATCATTACACAGCACTTATATACCGGTGTGGTCACCACCGGTATTACAGTATACAGCAGCCAAGATAAAGTAGTGCAACTCTTAAAATAGTTCTCTTAAAGGTGGAACGGTTACATACACCACAGGCTGTAGCTTTGTCATATCTGTTAAAGTGCATGTGCTCCTTGAGCTTACTGCATGGCAAGATTACTTCTCTAGGCACAAGACTACTTCTAGCCACAAGGAATGGAAATGATTTGAAGGAGGGCTCAAATTACAAGGGCTCAAATTACAGGCCCTCAAATCCCTTACAGGAGGCTAGCCTAACAATCTTGCCTATAAGAGTAGAGTAATGAGTGGGTAAAAGGTAAAGCCACAGACACCACCACACACACACACGCTTATGGGAAATACCATACAATTATTTAGTTTTCTCCTTCTCCCTCATTCCCACACTGGCAAACAGCAAGCTCTGTTGGAAAATCTCTCTCCAGAGACAGTACTGTAAAAGTTACTTGTGTAATTGTAGGCCTGGTATAGTAACCTACCAGCACCATAATGGGGCTAGAACAAGACAGCACTTCACAGCACCCTGAATCGCTCTTGTGATTTGCAAGCACCAACACAGTTACACGCATCCTGGGGGATGCAGTTGGTGAGCTTCAGGAGGTAGTATCAGTTGAGTCACAGTGCACACATAAGGATATTAAGTTCTGGTTACCAAACATTCCTTACAATTTGGGAAATGCAGCAATGCAGTCCTATCAGGCAGCTGTATCATGTTCCTGTTCTTAGTCAGTTGTTTGTTGCACATCTGGGCAGCACATTGGCTGGTAGTGCAGATGATGCCTATGCTAAATTAGAAGGAGGTGGTCAAAAAAGTTGAGTGCGTTGGTAAACTTGCTAGTCATAATAGTGCCAACTCTGTGGTACAGGTCAAAACTGCCTCTCCAATGAGCTGCAGCCCGTGGAGTTAGTTTCCCAGGATTATGGCCAGGTAGATGTGCCAAGGCCTGCAGATATGGTTGTTGATACTACGGCAGGTATAGCTAATCTAGCCTGATCTCCCCGTCATGCCTTATTTCATCTTGTATCACAAAGCATGAAATACTCTGATTAGGGTTGTTTGTGGGGAAGTGTGAGGTCATCCACTTTGGACCTAAGAAAGATAGATCAGAGTATTTTCCATATTGTAAGATACTAGGGGCTAAAAATTCGGTATCGCCGCGCCAGGTCTTTAGTGCCCGAAATTTTGCGCTCGCCCGGATTCCCGTAGCGCCCGCCTGAAATTCAGTTGTGCCGCCCCAAGACGGAGGCGGGCGCTATTGCAGGGTTTGGCCGCCTCGTTTGGGGCGATGAAAGTCAGTTTCAGGCGTCCAGCTGCCGCTGCGGCACCCGATGCGGTGCGGCAGGCTGGGGTACTGCAGGCCTCCTCCTTCTCTTAAGGAGGAGCTGCCTGCAGCCGTGAGATCGCCGCTGGATTCCCCCGGCAAATGAGCCCGGCACCACGGAGAAGTGCCGGGCTCGCGGGAGTCAGACACCAATGCCGCGGGGGGGTGGTGCAGGAGTCCGGGGAGGGAGGTGCGGCCAGGCGGCCGCCGGGAAAGCGGCCGGCCGCCCCTCCACCTTTATGCGCCGGCCTCTCGGAGCTGCAAGGCACCGTTTTTCAAACGCTGTTTGCGGCCGCTACGGGCAAGGCGGTCGCAACTGAATTTGGATATCGGCACGGAATAGCATTGGAACCGGGGCGCTGCGCACACCGATGACGTCATCGGTGCCGGCGCAGCGCTACCGGCTAACGCCGATGTTAGGGACCAACTGAATTTCGGGCGCTAAAAAACTTCCGGCGCAAACCACTCTATAGCCAATAAGTGGGCGCAAACGCGACTGAATTTCTAGGCCTAGGAACTGTAGAAGAGCAGAGAGATTTAAGAGTCCAAGTACAGAACTCGCTAAAAGTTAGTAGACACGAATAAAAAATAATTTAAAAAACTAATGGAATGTTAGCCTTTATCGTGAGGGAGCTGGAATACAAAGGGGTGGCAGTTATGCTGCAGTTGTATACAGTTAGGCTGCATCTGGAGTACTGAGCTGGGCACCGCACCTCAGGAAGAATATATTGGCAGTGGAGGGGGTGCAGCACAGATTCACCAGAATAATACCGGCGCTAAAAGGGTTAAATTATGACAACAGATTGCATAGACTAGGCTTGTATTCCCATGAGTATAGACGATCAAGCGGTGATCTAATTGAGGTGTTGAAGATGATTTGATAAGGTAGATAGAAACTATTTCCTTTGATGGGGGAGTGGGGGAGTCCAGAACAAGGAGGCATACCTTAAAATTAGAGCTCGGCCATTCAGGGGTGATGTCATTTTAAAAAATTTGTTTATGGGATGTGGGCGTCGCTGGCAAGGTCAGCATTTATTGCCCATCCCTAATTGCCCTCGAGAAGGTGGCGGCGAACCGCTTTCTTGAACCGCTGCAGTCCGTGTGGTGAAGGTACTCCCACAGTGCTGTTAGGGAGGGAGTGCCAGGATTTTGACCCAGCGACGATGAAGGATCGGCAATATACTTCTAAGTCAGGATGGTGTGTGACTTGGAGGGGAACTTGGAGGTGGTGGTGTTCACATGCGTCTGCTGCCCTTGTCCTTCTAGGTGGAAGAGGTCGCGGGTTTGGGAGGTGCTGTCGAAGAAGCCTTGGTGAGTTGCTGCAGTGCATCTTGTAGATGGTACACACTGCAGCCACGGTTCGCCGGTGGTGGAGGGAGTGAATGTTTAAGGTGGCGGATGGGGTGCCAATCAAGCGGGCTGCTTTGTCCTGGATGGTGTTGAGCTTCTTGAGTGTTGTTGGAGCTGCACTAATCCAGGCAAGTGGAGAGTATTCCATCACACTCCTTACTTGTGCCTTGTAGATGGTAGAAAGGCTTTGGGGAGTCAGGAGGTGAATCACTCGCCACAGAATACCCAGCCTCTGACCTGCTCTTGTTGCCACAGTATTTATGTGGCTGGTCCAGTTAAGTTTCTGGTCAATGGTGACCCCCAGAATGTTGATGGTGGGGGATTTGGCAATAGTAATGCCACTGAATGTCAAGGGGCGGTGGTTAGACTCTCGCATGTTGGAGATAGTCATTGCCTGGCACTTCTGTGGTGTGAATGTTACCTGCCATTTATCAACCCAAGCCTGAACATTGTTCAGGTCTTGCTGCATGCGGGCATGGACTGCTTCATTATCTGAGGAGTTGTGAATGACACTGAACACTGCAGTCATCAGCAAACATCCCCATTTCTGACCTTATGTTGGAGGGAAGGTCATTGATGAAGCAGCTGAAGATGGTTGGGCCTAGGACAGTGCCCTGAAGAACTCCTGCAGCGATGTCCTGGGGCTGTGATGATTGTCTTTCAATCACCACAACCATCTTCCTTTGTGCTAGGTATGACTCCAGCCAGTGGAGAGTTTCCCCCCGATTCCCATTGACTCATGAAGCACTTCTTCACACAAAGGGTAGTGGAAATCTGCAACTCTCTCCCTCAAAACATTGTTGAGGCTGGGGGTAAATTGAAAATTTCAAAACTAAGATTGATAGATTTTTGTTAGGTAAGGTTAAGAGACATTGGAACCAACGAGAGTAATTGGAGTTGAGGTACAGATCGGCCATGATCTAATTGAATGGCGGAACAAGCACGAGGAGCTGATTGGCCCATTCCTGTTCCTATGTTCCAAGCATCCACAACAATAAGGGAACAGTGACTTGTAAAGGGCACTGCACTTGATGTGGCTTCCAGTCAGATGCCATAGCACACCGAGAGGTGGGATAAATGTTGGTTTTCCAGGAGACAATTTATAGACACAGGCCTAGAAATTAGGTATGGCCCCGCCAGCTCAGTTGCGCCCAAATGTTTGCGCAGCGCCCGGAGCCCGTTGCGCCCGCCAGAAATTCACTTTTAGCGCCCCAAGTCGGAACCGGGCGCTGTTCCAGGGTGTGCCCGCCTCCGCTTGGGGCGCTGAAAGTGAATTTCAGCGCTCCAGCTGCCGCTGCGCCACCCGATGCGGTGCGGCAGGCTGGGGTACTGCAGGCCTCCTCCTTCTCTTAAGGAGGAGCTGCCTGCAGCCGTTAGATCGCCGCTGGATTCTGCCGGCAAATGAGCCCGGCACCACGGAGAAGTGCCGGGCTCGCGGGAATCAGCCACCAATGCCGCGGGGGGGGGGTGGTGTAGGAGGCCGGGGAGGGAGGTGCGGGCAGGCGGCCGCCGAAAAAGTGGCCGGCCGCACCTCCACCTTTATGCGCCCCACTAACGCTGCATGAAGGCCGTGTTTCACGAACGTTGTTTGCGGCCGCTGCGGAAGAGACGGCCGCAACTGAATATGGGCGTCGGGCCGGCATCGGGGCGGAACCGGGGCGCTGCGCACACCGATGACGTCATCGGTGCCGGCGCAGCGCTACTAGCTACCGCCGCCATTAACGCTGCACTCAATTTCCGCGCTACCAACCCCGCTGGCGCAGAAGACCTCTTTAGGCACTAAGTGGGCGCAAGGCCCACTGGGCTAGATTTTCAGTATAGACAGTTTTGGGGCGCTAACCTTAGCGCCCGCCCGAAGTTAGCGCCCGCCCCAAAGTAGCGCCCCGTTGCCGGAAATTCAGTGGCTTCGCCCTAAGAGATTGGTGGAGCGCTAAAAGAGGCGTTCCACTCCTATCTTTAGGCGCTAAGCCGGCGGTCCAGAGGGATAGCGCCCAGGCGAGGTGCAGCGCGGGTGCGGTCATTTTTGGACTGACAGCAGACCCCGTGGCGCCGACCAGCTCTTAAAGGGGGAAGGGACGAATTGGTCTGCTGCCACGCCCTGCACACTGCAGCCTTGCAAAGAGGCCTCAACACTGCTGCTCAGCCCCAGGGAGTCATGGCAACGCCAGAGAAGGCCCGTCAGCGTGCCCTGCGCTTCTCAGAGGGTGATCTGGACATAATGGTCACAGCTCTGGAGGTGAGGCGCAAGATCTTGTTCCCAGAGAGTGGGAGGAATCCAACCCACCACGACTACACCAAAGCCTGGAAGCAGATCGCCCAGAGGGTGACGTTCACCGGCGATGCCCCCAGGACCCACAAACAATGTCGTAAAAAATACAACGATCTGACCAGGATTGTGAAGGTGAGTAGCCTTTCCAGTCTCCTCCTCATTCTTGCATGTACACCTGACATGATGGGCAAAGGGAGCTGAAAGTCCTATTGGCCAGCCCTCAGCCAGCAGCATTGGGACAGTCATGAGCATCACATGGCCATTCGGCACTCTACACTTTGTCCAAGCTATTCCACCATGGGAGGCAGTGCACACTACATCAGGGCTTCACTCTGTCCACGCTATTCCACCATGGGAGGCAGTGCACACTACATCAGGGCTTCACTCTGTCCACGCTATTCCACCATGGGAGGCAGTGCACACTACATCAGGGCTTCACTCTGTCCATGCTATTCCACCATGGGAGGCAGTGCACACTACATCAGGGCTTCACTCTGTCCACGCTATTCCACCATGGGAGGCAGTGCACACTACATCAGGGCTTCACTCTGTCCACGCTATTCCACCATGGGAGGCAGTGCACACTACATCAGGGCTTCACTCTGTCCACGCTATTCCACCATGGGAGGCAGTGCACACTACATCAGGGCTTCACTCTGTCCACGCTATTCCACCATGGGAGGCAGTGCACACTACATCAGGGCTACACTGCGCACTTACAGCCCGTCCTTTCTCTTGCAGGCTAAAGTAGCGTTTAATCGCCAGGCGCGTGCCAGGGGTGGCCGCGCCAAGCTGCAGAAGCTCACTCGGCTGGAGGAGCGCGTGTGTGTGCTCATGGGAGCCCGTGTGATCGTCCCCACAGCGTGCGGAGTATCCGACCCTCCACTGCCCGGCAATGGTAAGGACCTCGCCTTTTGGCCCTCTCGCGTCGCACTGGCCCATCCGAGCTACCTCCTTTGCCACTATCCCACCAATGCGCTGAATGCCACCAGTCCTAACTCCCTCGCTGACGCCGTCTCCTCACTCTGAAGCTACTCTTGTGCATTCCTGCTTTCAGCTGGTGACGACCAGGACCCTGAAGCTGCCAGTGACAGCACCTCCGACCAGGAGGAGGAGGAGGAGCAAGCCGGACCTTCGGGGGAACAGTCACGTCCCGCAGGAGAGGAGGAAATGCTTGACACCTCCTCACTGGACGAGTGCCTGGAGGAACTGTCGCAGGGCAATGCAGCTTCTGGGAACAGTGGCGTCCAGCCACCCAGGAGCCGTGCGCGTGGCCCGCGGACTTCCCCCCAAAGGGGGGAAGGATCAGAGGGGAGTGCTGCTGTTCGGCACACTCGCCGCCACCAACACGGCAAGGGTCCCCTAGTTCGGCCCCCTCCTCCCCAGCGGGAGAGTCGCGACTCCAGTCCGGACACCTTCACCTCGGAGGAGGTGCGGAAGCTGGATAAGATGGCCGAGGATTCGGACCGGCGCCACACGGAGCTCATGAGCGTGGTGGGGCGCATGCCTGAGGCCATCGAGTCGCTGGCGACCAGTGTGCGCGAGTTCGGGGCAGCAACTGCCGCGAGTGGCCGCATGCTGACTGATGCCGTCAAGACCCTGGCGGCTGTGATGCGCGCGCACACCAGGACCACAGGGGCACTCACTGCTGCCACACGCGCTGTCTCAGGCAGGCATCGCCAGGGCAGCCGCCGCGCTGGACCATCCCAGCAAGCCGCCCCTCAGCTGATTGTTGCGGATCCTGCAGTGCGGGCCCGGCCGAGTGCCACCGCGCCACAGCACCAGCCAGCGCATCCCAGACGCCAGCTGGCCCACATTGCGCCATCCGTCGCCGCCATTCCCCCACTGGGGCGTCAAGGGCAAGCGGCTGCTGCTGATGGTGGCCAGGCTCAGGTGCGCCACTCAGCAGATGGCCCCTCGAGGCCCAAACGCCGTGTAGGCCGCCCCCCAGCGGCATCTGGCGGAAGGGCATCTGAGCCTCAGGCGCCTTTCCCCAGCCTCGCAGCAGCCACTGGGCAGAGCTTGCGAAGGAGCAGCAGGCCGGGCAGGGGAGGCAAAAGGCTGGGCAAGGTCTCGCCCTCGCGGGCCACTCAGTAGAGGGTGTGGGCAGCTTTCCTTTTATATGGCGGTGGCCATCTTTATTTTGCCCATGGTTGTGTTGTTGGAGGGCTTATTTTTTGCGTTTGGCCGACGTTGAGGTCCGGTTTGAAGAAAGGTGGAGTGACTCCTCCCCAGTTTGTGGGAGTGAGTCGTTTGTTGGGCTTTTTGTGGGGCCCGTTTATTGTTTTTGGGGATTCATGTGGGAAGGGCTTTTCATTTTTGTGTAATAAAAAATTATCTTTATTCATGCAGTCTCCATGGTTGTTCTTCTTAGTGTTTGTTGGCTTCGCCGGCTGAGGACTTGCGGAGCGGCTGCATTCATCTTCCCTCATGGCCCCTGGCCATTCCCTGACAGGGGGCTTAGAAGTACCGTGTAATAAGGTGGCGTCGTGCGGCCCTTGGCCCTGGTCGCTCCCTCCTGGGAACGTACTCCTGCTCCTCCTCCTCCTCCTCCTCATGCTCCTCCTGCTCCCCCTCCTGAGGTGCTGGTCCAACGTCAGGTGGCAGTGCCTGAGTCCTGCGGATAGCCAGGTTGTGTAGCATGCAGCAAACCACCACAAATTGGGAGACCCGGTCCGGCGAATACTGGAGAGCTCCTCCGGAGCGATCAAGGCAGCGGAACCGCTGCTTGAGGACCCCAATAGTTAGCTCGATGATGTTGCGGGTGGTTTGATGGCTCTCGTTGTAGGCCTCTTCAGCAGCGGTCCTGGGCGCGCGGAGCGGGGTCATGAGCCAGGTGCACAAAGGATAGCCTTTGTCCCCGAGTAGCCATCCTCTTGGGGGAGGCTGTGCCTGGAACATGTCATGCACAGTACTCTGCCGCAGGATAAAGGCATCGTGGCTGCTGCCTGGGAAGCTGGCATTGACTGCCATGATGCGCTGCTTGTGGTCACAGACCAGCTGCACATTCAGAGAATGGTAGCCCTTCCTGTTGCGATACTGCTCGCCATGCTCCAGAGGGGCCCGCAAAGCCACATGCGTACAGTCAATGGCGCCCTGCACCAAGGGGAATTCCCCGAGTCTGGAAAATCCCAATGCGCGCTGATGCTGGCTCTCCAGGGCCATGGGGAAGGAGATGAATTGGCTTCTCCTTCTGAACAGTGCTTCGGTCACCTGGCGGATGCAGCGATGCGCGCCGTACTGGGAGATGTTTGCTATATCCCCAGCAGCGTATTGGAAGGAGCCGGTGGCATAGAAGTTCAATGCCACCGTCACCTTCACTTCCACCGACAGAGACGTCCTGCACCTGAGCTTTGGCCGCAGATCTCGGCGAAGCAGGTGGCAGATCTCTGCAATCACCTCCTTTCGGAATCGGAGCCTTTTAACACATCGCGCGGCACTCATGTTTAGGTAGGAGCGCTGCTGGCGGTATAGCCTGACTGGGTAAGGCCTACGTGGCCGACGCCTGTAGCCCCCTCTGCCTCTAGCCAGGGCTGCCCCTCTCACAATGCGTCTGCGAGCCCTACGGACATGGAGCTGCAGCTCCGCGTTGGCACCCCATGCAACCCCCATCAAATCCTGGCAAACACTCTAATTTCCAAAAGGCCACTTGCAGCGCTCTGGCCTGAGTCCAAAAATACCTGGCTCTTGCTGCTTGAAACCAGTTAGCTATCCTCCTTGTTGTGTCTCCAGAAATGCGTTGCACAAGAGTGTTTTCTGAAAAAAGGCTGGCCTTTATACTGGAGAGTACGTCCCCTTTAATTTGCGCCCCCCGGGGCCCGCGCTGGTTGTGTTGCGTTCCTTTTTCCAAACGCTCTGGCCGCCAGCCGCACAATGGGGTGGTCCGACTGAAGTTTGGAATCGGGGCGCACAAAGGGCGTTGCACGAGGATGTGACGTCATTTTCTGCGCGCGCATCCGGGCGGGCGCTAAACTTTGCGCCGGCGCTAACGGGCAACTTAATTTGGGGCGGGGCGCAAACTGCGCTGCGCCCGGGCGCTACACGCATAGCGCCCGAAAATCACTTCTCTTAAGGCGCTAACTGCTGGCGCAAGCGACTGAAAATCTAGCCCACTGAATTTCTAGGCCAGTCTTTAAAGGACCTTGATGTTCTGCGGAACTCTTGGAAACGACCAAGAGTACCATCAGTTTCTTTGATACTGCTGTTATTGTCATTACATAAAGTCTCCCATCGTGTGGTCTGATCCAGAAAATACAACTCAAAGTAAGAAATATTAGTTGGAAAGAAAAAACAAATTCATACTTTGAACAGTTACAAATTAAATTTACATAATAATCTTTTCCAAAAAAGATTACAAATAAAACACAACAAACTACATTAGTTAATTGAGAACGGTTAGGGAAAAATGCATTAAAAATGATCTCCTTCTGTCCTCTTAAACTGGGAGTTTAAGCACCTAGATTTCATGGTGTAAGTTCAACAGGCGAGGATTTCCACCCAAAAGAGCAGAAAACCAGAGGAAGATCTTGTTAACAATGCTAGATTATGCTCCCTCTTAACATGAGCAAATAAGATACATGGAGCCCAAGCAAAATTTCCCAAAAATGCTTATTTGCAGCGAGGGCTGGGCAGAAACACTAGCTAACCAATATTCCGATCTCAATATGTCAAAATTCCACCCGTGGTAGAGACCTACCAGGTTAAAAAATAACTAGGTAACGTACTGGATGTGTTATTTCCCAGACATAAAAGAATCTTACAGCACAGAAGGAGACTATTTGGTCCATCGTGCCTGTGCCGGCTCTTTGTAAGAGCTGGCTAATTAGTCCCACTAGCCCTGCTCTTTCCCCACAGCCCTGCAAATATTTCCTTTTAAAGTATACATCCAATTCCCTTTTGACAGTTACTATTGAATCTGCTCTCACCGCCCTTTCAACCAGTGATTTCCAGATCATAACCACTCGCTGCATTTAAAAAAAACTCATCTCCCTTCTGGTTCTTTTGCCAATTACAGGAAACTTTGGGTTTATCCGGAGGCTGTATGTCCGGAAACCTTGATCTACCGGCAGAAATCAGGAGCCATTTTGTTAGGTTTTTTTTCTTCTCATGGCTTTGTTTTCAACAGTCGGGCTCTGGAAAGTCTCTCTGAAGCTGTTGCTAAGCTACAGAGATGCTTCCAAGGTACGGGCTGACTGTTTACAAGCTGTTGCTAAGCAACAGTGTTTGTTGTCAGATACGGAGATTAAAACCTCCGTATGCTTCAACATTAACTTTGTATGTCCGGCAGTTTTGATAGATCGGCAACAGCTCGGTCCCGTCGGTGCCGGATATAACAAAGTTTCCTGTACCTTAAATCTGTTTTCTCCGGTTACCAACCTTCCTGCTAGTGGAAACAGTTTCTCTTTATTTACTCTATCAAAACCCCTCAAAAAGTTTGAACACCCCTTAAATTTCCCCTCAACCTTCTCTGCTCTCAGGAGATCAACCCCAGCTTCTCTTGCCACGCCACATAACTGAAGTCCCTCATCCCTGGGACCATTCTAGTAAATCTCCTCTGCACCCTCTCTAAGGTCTTGAAATCCTTCCTAAAGTGTGGTGCCCAGAACTGGGCACAGTACTCTAGCTGGGGCCTAACCAGTGACTTATAAAGGTTTAGCACAACTTCCTTGCTTTTGTACACTATGCCTCTGTTTATAAAGCCAAGGATCCCGTCTGCTTTTTTAACAGCCTTCTCATCTTGTCCTGCCACCTTCCAAGATTTGTGTACATGCACTGAGAAAAGCATTTTCAGCAAGCTACTCTATAATTGTTAACCTTGTTAAGAAATGCATCAACAGGCCTTGTCTGAAGATTATGTAATCTTGTTTAGATGGTACGTCCTTGATGAAACCACATAGTAAAACACCAAGGGGGGGGGGGGGGATTCATTATAGCCCAGGAATGGGTGGTAACTTCAGAAAAGTTAGTGATTTAGCGCCAGGCGCTAATGAATCACGCTGCTCGCTAAATTAAGTCTCATCGTTCTAAGAAAGGATGGGAGCGCTAAATCAAGCGCTAATGGCCTAGCTCAGTGGTGTTCCACTCAAAGCACTAACTAATCGCAAGTCATCATTGTCAGAGGCTCTTTCCAGTTCTTAAGGAGGAGGTCCATTGATGCTGCAGAACCTCATTCTCAGCATTTCTGGCTGTGAACCTATGTCAGCAAGCAGGAGAACACCAAGTCCAAGGAGCCAGACGATTCACTCAGCTTTCATGATGGCAGATCCATGCCCCAGGGAGAGAACCCACAAATTCTTGGACTAAGCATTGGAGGAGTTGGTGTCTGCTGTAGAGAGATGGAGGGCGGTGCTCGACCCGGCAAGTGGCAGGGATGCCCTCGCCGCAAGTCTTCCTCGCCATGTGGAGGCAGGTTGCCCATCAGATCTCGGGCAGCACTGTGGGCCCCAGGACCCCCACACAGTGCAGGAAGAAATTTAATGACCTCGCTCGGGTGGTCAGGGTGAGTCGATGCATCAACAAATGCTACATACCACCGTCTGAACCATAGTCTGCACACACTGGCCAAAGCACCATACCCCCAGCACTCACCCACTAACAATCTCTACCTACCAACACTCACACCCACATCTCACACCCTGCACACAATGACAGCTATTCAACTATGGCAGGCACATCACCCAAACACATTGCTCCACACTCACACAATTTCCTTTCTCTTGCAGGCCAAGGTGGCTCACAATAGGAGGGAGCAGGAGCGCACAGGCAGGGACAAGCTGACACCCAATCACTGTCTGCAATGGAACATAGAGTGCTGGAGTATATTGAGGTAGTGGGTGCCATGGCCACTGGTGATGTTGACCCCCTTGGGGACAACAATGGTATGTTCATCCCTACTCCTTCTTCTCACATCCCACTTCCCCCTCACCCGACAAGCGTTTTCCACTTTCCAGCTGATCATGCTGTATGCAAGCATTTCTCCCTTCCTGCCCCCTCCCCTGACCTTAACCCATCTCTTGTGCCTTTATGCTTTCAGATAATGAGCAAGCATCTGAGCAGCCTGTCCCTGAGGGTACCATAGAGAGCAAGGCGGGAGAAGTGGAGGAGGAACAACACACCACGTCACTGCATGTCTCACCCACAGGCACCAGCTCAGACACTGGCACTTCGCGTTTTTTAGTGGCTAGTATATTAGCGGGATCTGCACAAGGTGAGGCACCGGGGACAAGCGGGCTGCAGCAAGGCCAGGGGAAAGGGTAGCTCAGGGGCTAGCTCCCCGGAGGGCGAGTTCGTGCACAAGTTCTGCTGCACAGGACTCAGATGAGGACCTCGATGGGTAGACGTTTAGAAGAAGGGTGATGGGCATGCACACGGAGATGATAGGTGTAATGGCAAGGGTGCCCGAGAGCCTCTCGGCAATGGTAGGGAGCATGGGGGAATTCACCTCCAACATTGCACAGAACTCTGCGCACACCATGGAGTCCATCATTTCCAGTCTGGAAAGGATGGTCAACTCCCAGAGAGACCGTGGCAACCCAGACTTTATGTCGCGTGTGATGGGCGATCTGGCAGCTTCCATTGCAGCACAGGCAGAAGTGACACAACGTCTTAGTGCTGTAATGCAGTCTATGCTTGGTGCCATTCAATCTCAGACTGCTCTCATGCAGTCTCAGCTTAATGCCAAGCAAGCTCTGACTGCTGCCATCGTGGCTGGGTCTACCATTATCGACTGGGGCTTTCACTGTGTCGCAGCAGGCCAGCAATCTGTGCTGCAACAGATTGCTGAGGTGCTGCCCCGGGGGAGTGGCAGTGAGTCAGTGGAGCAGGAAGCTGCTGTCCTCTCTCGGGATGACAGCATTCATGGTCCCACCGCTGGCACTTCCTCCCACTGCCTCCTCATCAGCTGACTGGATGGCTTCTTGCCCCCTTGGGGATAAAGGATCTCCCTCCTCCTCTCCACATCCTGTACCAAGGCCTCCAGTGCAGCATCAAAGAACCTTGGAGCCTGTTCTCTCCCAGCTTCAGCCATTTCAGACTTTCACACAGCAGTTCCTCACAGCAATTCTTGCTGCCACAATCAACGTCCCCTTTAAGAGATGCTGGCTGCCTTTAAATAATGTGGGTTCCTCTCGCTATCTGACCCCTGACAGTTGTGCAGCCAATGAACAGGCGTAGATCATTAATATTAGCAGGCAACATGGATTTCATGTGCTGCCTGCAGTACGAACAACTAGCTCGGGTTATTCGCACATCGCCCTTACAACGTGCATTTATTGAATTTCTAAGCCTTTGTCTACTTTGGGCATCATATTCAAATATAAAATGGTTTTCTTCACTGGAATGTTGAAATACACAGCAATAGTATTGCGAGAGATCATGAACATTATTTCATCATATGCTGTGTTTGGTGTGTGTTTCTAACAAAGGTGAATAAAGCAATGACCGTACTATCACCTCCGGAAATGTAGGCTCCAAGAATCACTGGAACAGATTGACAGCATTATAATTGTTTGGGTCAGTTAATGAAACCATTGTAATTTATTTTCTTCCAATGAGATTTTTTAAATCAAAAAATCATGGATGGCACTGTGATTTATCACCAAACATTTACATGCGTTTGTCATTTATTCATGGTTCTACTAGTCAACCGCTCGGTACGTTTGTAATATAAAATCTCACTAACAGCAACTGCAATAAACATTCAAAAAATGTAAATATTTTACCTTTTAACTGCTTATCTCTTCTCTTCACTCGCTTGTGTTCTGTGGACGCATATTGTTCTTTCATTGGTGGATATGCAGACTTGTCTAATTTCAAATAAAATACAAGGCATGAGTCGTGTAAGAATCCATACGATATTGCAAAAGAGTGCAATTGTGCCACTATATGGCTTTCAAAATAGTTCCTATATTCCACTTCAAATTTTAAAAAAATATTTCAATCTTTAAATTTATCTACTTTAACACCTGAAATGTAGCTGTCAATTATTGGCAGAATCCACTCCAGATGGCACAAGAGGGAAAGAGGGGACTTTAAACCAGCCCGAGAATTGCTCTGGATCTGTCCAACCCCAGGAAATCATGCCAACGGATGGAAAAGGAGGGTTGGGAATATTCTGTGTGACTCTCAGGCTGATATGAAGTTGCATCCCTCACTGTTTGCAGTGGAACTATTCCAGGATATGTGAAACAAAATACTGCAAATGCTGGAAACCTGAAAATAGAAGCAGACAAAGCTGCAAATACTCACCAGGTCTGGCAGCATCCGTAGAAAAGCAGAAGTTGACATTTCAGATCTTAGACCCTTCCTCAGGACTGGAAAAAGTTACAGATGAACAGCAATTTAACAGGAAGAGAAGAAGAGAAAGAGCGAGGAACAAAAACACACACAGGAAGCTAAATAAGAGGATCTGTGAAGTGCTTGGGTGGAGAAGAGATGTTTAAATTGCAGAAGATATATTAGGAGGCAAAAGGAGGTACAGGTATAATGAGAGTAATAAATGACATGGGAGAAAAATTTGGTATCGACCATTTTGAGGCTCTAACATCGGTTGGGCGCTAATTAGCACCGGCGACCACGAAATTGAGTTTTAGCGCCCCAAGAGGGAAGTGGAGCACTAAATCACACGCTCCACTTCCTAGGGCGCTAACGTCGGAGAGTGGGGCAGAGACTTCAGCGGCGCTGCACACTGGGCTGTTCAGCGCTGCCACTTTCAAAGGCTCCTTCCCTCCCTTAAAGTGAAGGGCCGTCGCTGCAGGCTCTGCAATATAAAAAGTACCAACCAAGGCAGCCGCGATCCCGCGCAATCAGCCCGGCACTCAAGCAGAGTGCCGGGCTGATCGGTCGCAGGCAGGAACCCGCGAAAAAAACTAGAACAGGAAAGGTAAGTTTTTTTTTTTTTTACTTACCTCGGCCGCCTCGCCTTTAATCATCACCCCCCGAAGTGGCCGCCCACCCGATGCACACCTCCTGCAGCTGTCGGTGTTTTCACCCGGCGCTGCTGCAGGGGGCAGAAGTCAATTTCAGGTCCGGGGCGCTACCGGGGTGATGCACATGGCAATGATGTCACGATCTCCGGGCGAAGGATATTGGGGCACATCGCCGTAGCGCTGCCGCAAAACTCCCGCTGAATATAGCGGGAGTCGATGTCAGCGCCGAGCCCAGTCATAAATCGGAACGGGAGGCGCAAAGGCACCCAATTTTACCCCCATATAATGAAAGACAGAGTGGGAGATAAGTAGAAAGGGAAGTAAGAAAAACCAGCAGGCTAGTGGCCTGGCTGGACGGAAAAAAAGCAGGTCAACGCCAAAGGTGCAGACCACATCACTAGTAATGTCTAAATGGAAGATCTCTATCCCAAGTACCAATCCACTTCCTCCCACTATCCCCAGAAACACCTACACAACCATCCCACATTGCCAGCACCTATCAGAAAGAAAATGGAAGCTCTAGTTTAAAGTCTGAAGTTGAAGTCAATGTTAAGGCCAGAGGGCTGCAAAGTGCCTCATAGAAATGTACAGCGCTGTTCCTCGAGCTTCATTGGAACAGTGTAGAGGGTTAAAGACAGAAAGGTCAGAGTGGGAGTTGGATGAAGAATTGAAATAGTAAGCAACAAGGAACTCGGGGTTGCACTTGCAGACCCGACAGAATGAGGTGTTCAGCAAACCGATCACCCGATCTGTGTTTGGCTTCCCTGATGAGAGGAGACCACACAGTGAACAGTGAATACAGTACACTAGGTTGAGGAAGTATGTGTAAATTGCTGTCTCACACAGAGGGCTGAATTTTGCCAGCGCTCAGAGGGTAAGTTCGGAGACAGGTCAGCTGTCAAAACCCAAAAGATTGACAACGGGGCGGTATCCCGCTCTGAACCCGCCTCCTTGTGAGTTTCCCTAGTGCCAGCTCTGCCTGCGCTTTGCAGACACGGCACTATGCGGTGGGTCATTCAATTGTGCGTGTTAAGAGGGTGTTTAAAGCAATTTAATCCCCATTTTACCAGGTACAAAGCATTTTCCCAAGTTTTCCACGAGGTTCCCATCTCTTGGGGATCACGCCAGGTAAGTACGTCGGGTTCTTTCATTAGGTGACAGTTGCAAAAGCAGTATAAAAGCTACCATTTTCCAGCTGGTCAGTTTCCATTCTCAGAAGCTTCAGCCTTCCGTATTTGGAACCCACTTTTGAGCTTTATACACTTTTGAAGTGTTTGGAGTAATCTCTCTATCCACTGTCACCTTCTTGGAACAACCTATCTCAATACTGACAGATTACTTCTGTCATCACAACCTTACCTGCCATCTATTCCATCAGCATTGGTACCCTTGAAAAAATCTCATCTTGGTCCACAGAATCCCACCACAATCAGTCCCAACACCAGCATCACCGGGCACACCAGCAGCACACCAACATCCACACCAGCCTTCTCCGCAATCACCTGATGCTGCACTGGACACAGGGCATCATCACCCGTGCATATTGCTGCCCGGGGCGCCAGCTATGACCTCACCACGTGCAAATTTACTTCACTTAACACTGTTCACACCGGCTGCCACATAATGCACCAGGCTAACACGACCCTACTCCAGCACCATAAAGCATCCCTGCAATGCCCAAGCCATTCCTTTTGCACTCATCACCATTGGTGGGGGGGGGGGGGACATTATTTCTCACCATTCACTGCAACTCACTAACACACTTCCAAAGGTGCAACAAATCTGTCCAAGAAGGCAAAGTGGTGAAAATAAGGATTTCAATGCTTGACAACACATTAACAGACAGTTTACACAAACATTGGCTAAAACACCCAAGTGCCCACCCTTGTGTGTTGTTAGTTGGTATGATTGCACTAGGAAGAGGGTGAGTGTGAGGGGTGGCCAGTGAGACGGGGAAGTGATAATGTAGATAGAGAGGGATGGGTGGAGGTGCAAGGTAAGTTGGTGTGAGTAAGGATGTGCAGGAGTAGGGTAGGGAAGGCAGAGTGATGGGGATGTGATGAGTGGCACAGGAGGATGAGGTTGCATGTGGTTTTGCAGTAACGTTTTGTGATCTACTGAGATCATTGAAAGGTTTGCGCCACTGCAGCCTGGTCCTCCTGATAACAACCCTGTGTGGTAAACCACTGTTGTTAGTATTGTTGTTCACCACTGTTGTTAGTACTGTTGTTCACTGTTAGTACTGTTGTTCACTCTTGCATATTGTTGTACTTGTCTGTGCATGCCTCAGCTGACTCCGCCCCTGGCTCCACCCTCATGGCTGAGTATAAAGGTCGCTGCTCGGCAGCCCCCGGCCCTTTTGGATACCAGGCAACCACAAGAGGCATGCTCTGTTCTTTGGTAATAAAAGCCTGTTTATTACTTTCTCAATCTCCAGTCTTTTGTAGCAATTGATAGCGCATCAATTTTATTACCAAAGTTAAATGTTGGCTGCGGATGCTGATCAACCGATGGTGCAAAACGCTGAGCAGCAGGCGCTGCTGCGAGCCCTCAGACCAACATGCCTGGACCTAGACCCCCAAGAAGCGGGTTCGTCGACTAAATTCGCACAATGGCTGCGTTGCTTTGAGGCGTATCTGGAAGCCTCGACCGTGACTCTTGATGAAAATAAACTGAAAATCCTGGCCTCGAAGGTGAGCCACCAAGTCTATACTTTAATCCAAGATGCGACGACCTACGCGGCGGCTATCGACCTACTGAAAGGGCAGTATGCACGCCCGGTTAACACGGTCTATGCCAGGCACCTTTTAAGATCTCGCAGACAGCAGCCCGGGGAATCGGTGGAGGCCTTCCTACGGGCACTGCGGGTACTCGGACGCGGCTGCGACTGCAAGGAAGTATCGGCCGCGGCACATGCGGAGGGACTGATACGAGACGCTTTCGTTGCGGGTCTAAGGTCCGACTACTCCCGGCAGAGGCTGCTGGAGAAGGGTGAAATAGACCTGACAAAGGCAGTGTCCCTCGCGCTCTCGCTCGATGCGGCCCACAGAAATATGGACGCTTTCTCCCCTAATCGCCCCGCGCCGTGGACACCGCAATCTTGGGCCATGGGACCGCCACCTCCGACTGCTGCAGCGATGTCCAAGGCACAAAAATGCTATTTTTGTGGCCAAGCTAAACACCCTAGAGCACGCTGCCCCGCGAAGAATGCTACCTGCTCCGGCTGCGGGAAGAAAGGTCACTACATTAGCGCCTGCAAAGGGAAGACCGCTAACGCCAGCAGCGCCGCGTGCGAACCGTGGGCGCAGCCATCTTGCCCGCCATCTTGGGCTCCCCCAGCCGCGTGGGGATCGGGACCGTGGGCGCCGCCATTTTGTCCGCCATCTTGGACGCCTCCGACTTCGGTTACGGGGGACCCGGACTCCACCACCGCCTCATCGGACGACCGCATCGACGCGCTTGAACATACGCTGGCTTCCGTGACGCTGGATCAATCTCTCCCGCATCAACTGTCCAGGTCTATGATGGACATTACGGTAAACAGCCGCGCCACTACCTGCCTTTTTGACAGCGGGAGCACGGAGAGTTTTATACACCCCGACACGGTGCGCAGTTACTCTCTCCCGGTCCTGCCGACGCGTCATCGCATCTCTATGGCTTCCAAAGCCCAGTCAGCGGAAGTCGGTGGCTACTGTATGGTGACTCTTTCAGTGCGGGGTACTGAATACAAAAATTTTAAACTTCTGGTCCTGCCCGATCTCTGCGCTGCCGTCCTACTGGGGTTGGATTTTCAGTGCCACCTTAAGAGTGTCACTTTAGCGTACGGTGGACCCCTCCCCCCTCTCACGGTCTGCAGCCAGCAGTTTTTAAATCGCCCGCCGCGCGCCATTTGCAGCCTCTCCACCCTTAAAGTCTCCCCCCCCTCCTTGTTCGCTAACCTCACCCGCGACTGTAAGCCCATCGCTGCCAAAAGTAGGCGTTACAGTGCCGGGGATAGGGGTTTCATTAAATCCGAGGTAGCGAGACTCCTGAAGGAAGGGATTATCGAGAGCAGCAATAGCCCATGGCGAGCACAAGTGGTGGTGGTGAAGACTGGCGGAAAACAGCGCCTAGTTATTGACTACAGCCAGACGATCAATCGCTACACCCAGTTGGATGCATACCCACTCCCCCGCATATCTGACATGGTCAATCAGATAGCACAATACCAGGTGTTCTCGACGATTGATCTGAAGTCGGCATACCACCAGCTCCCCATCAGGGCTGAGGACCGCCAGTACACAGCTTTTGAAGCTGACGGTCGGCTCTATCACTTTCTCAGAGTTCCCTTCGGCGTCACCAACGGAGTTTCTGTCTTCCAACGGGAGATGGACCGGATGGTTGACCAGAACGCGCTCCAGGCCACTTTCCCATATCTAGACAACGTCACCATCTGCGGCCACGACCAGCAGGACCACGACGTTAATCTAGGGAAATTCCTCCGGACGGCCCAGCGGCTGAATCTCACATACAACAAAGACAAATGTATGTTTCGTACTAAGCGCCTTGCTATTCTTGGCTGCGTAGTGGAGAACGGAGTCATCGGCCCAGACCCCGATAGAATGCGCCCTCTTATGGAGCTCCCCCTCCCCCACTGCCAGAAAGCACTGAAGAGATGCCTGGGGTTTTTCTCTTACTATGCTCAGTGGGTGCCCAACTATGCGGATAAAGCCCGACCCCTCATCAAGTCCGCCTCCTTCCCCCTGACAGCAGAGGCCTGTGCAGCCTTCACTCTCATAAAAAGCGATATTGCGAAGGCCACAATGCACGCTGTGGATGAGTCCCTCCCTTTTCAAGTGGAGAGCGACGCATCCGACTTTGCCCTAGCTGCAACCCTTAACCAGGCGGGGAGACCCGTGGCCTTTTTCTCAAGGACCCTCCAGGGCCCCGAGATTCGACACTCCTCTGTCGAAAAGGAGGCCCAGGCCATTGTGGAAGCCGTGCGACATTGGCGGCATTACCTGGCCGGAAAACGATTTACCCTGCTCACTGACCAGCGTTCAGTAGCTTTTATGTTTCATAATAAGCAGCGGGGCAAAATCAAGAATGACAAGATATTAAGGTGGAGAATCGAACTCTCCACCTACAATTACGATATCTTGTACCGGCCCGGGAAACTCAATGAGCCCCCAGATGCCCTATCACATGGTACGTGCGCCAACGCGCAGGTTGATAGATTACAGACCCTCCACAATGACCTCTGCCACCCGGGGGTCACCAGGTTCTTCCATTTTATCAAATCCCGTAACCTGCCCTACTCCATCGAGGAGGTCAGGACCATGACCAGGAACTGCCAGATCTGTGCCGAGTGCAAGCCGCATTTTTATAGGCCAGACAGAGCGAGCCTGATCAAAGCCACGCGCCCCTTCGAGCGGCTGAGCATCGATTTTAAAGGGCCCCTCCCCTCCTCTGACCGCAACGTGTACTTCCTCAATATAATTGATGAGTACTCCCGTTTCCCGTTTGCCATCCCTTGCTCGGACATGACCAGTACCACGGTCATTAAATGTCTGAATGACCTCTTCGCATTGTTCGGTTTCCCTAGCTATATCCATAGCGACAGGGGCTCATCTTTTATGAGCGACGAACTTCGGCAGTACCTGCTCGCGAGAGGCATTGCTACAAGCAGGACCACCAGCTATAACCCCCGTGGTAACGGCCAGGTGGAAAGGGAGAATGCGACAGTCTGGAAGGCAGTCCTTTTAAACTTAAAATCTAAGGGCCTTCCGACCTCCCGCTGGCAGGAGGTCCTCCCTGCGGCGCTCCATTCCATTCGGTCGCTGCTCTGTACACCCACCAATGCCACTCCTCACGAGAGAATGTTCTCCTTCCCCAGGAAGTCCACGTCGGGGATTTCGCTACCAACATGGCTGACTTCTCCAGGCCCCGTCCTACTGCGGAAGCACGTGAGGACCCATAAGGCGGACCCCCTGGTCGAGAGGGTGAGCCTCCTCCACGCCAACCCGCAGTATGCTTACGTGGTGTACCCGGACGGGCGGGAGGACACAGTCTCCATTCGAGACCTCGCACCTGCGGGTGCTCCTGAAACACCCTCTTCGCCACCCACCGCTACTCCTGCCTACCCCCAGGACACAGTCCCCGCACGAGACCTCGCACCTTCGGGTGCCTCTGAGAGACCACCATCGCTACCTCCCATTACCCATGCTCTGACCCCTGTAGACGGTATGCAGCAGCCCCAGGGTCCGCCACCTGCTACTCCTCCTCTGAACGAGACACCGGGTTCAACGTTGGATGCTGCACCATCACCGCCGCTGCTGCGACACTCAGGACGGCTTACAAGGCCTCCTGATAGACTTCAGTACACGAATTTTTAGTGCACTTCACCCCGCCGGACTCAATTCTAAACAAGGGGTGAATGTAGTAAACCACTGTTGTTAGTATTGTTGTTCACCACTGTTGTTAGTGCTGTTGTTCACTGTTAGTACTGTTGTTCACTCTTGCATATTGTTGTACTTGTCTGTGCATGCCTCAGCTGACTCCGCCCCTGGCTCCACCCTCATGGCTGGGTATAAAGGTCGCTGCTCGGCAGCCCCCGGCCCTTTTGGATACCAGGCAACCACAAGAGGCATGCTCTGTTCTTTGGTAATAAAAGCCTGTTTATTACTTTCTCAATCTCCAGTCTTTTGTAGCAATTGATAGTGCATCAATCTGCTTGTGTCCTCCTGTGCAATGTGCAAACAGGCTGCATTGGTGTTTTGGGGAGGTGTCTTCCGCCCATTGGAAGGGAAGAGAGCCTCCCTGCGTGCTGTGACTCCCTCCATATAGGAGAGCCTTGGTGCAGCTGTGCACCTTTGTGCAGTGCTCGTCAGTGTTTGCGGCACCTCAATGCTGTAGAACACTGACAGCACAACTGTCAAAATCAATTTGGACATGGCCCCTTTAAGGAAACCGGCTGATGACGCATCATCAAATGACGTCATCATCAAATGACGTCACCGGATCCGCTTTATTTTAATTGGCTGGGAACCTCACAGGGCGGGCTTAACAAGCCCAATCATCGTAAAATCTTGTTGGAGGCCGGGATCCAGACAGATGCCAGGTCCCCACACGCCACAGACATTGCCCACCCCGGAACCGCCAAGGTTGGAAAAATCCAGCCCAGAAGGACTGTTCCATCTTTGGATTGGCCCTTTAAATACTGGAGTTGAGATTGCATCATGCGGGTCCTCATCGCGCCCGCTGCCGCCCAATCATAATGAGGTGGCTGCGTTAAAAAACCACAGATAGACACGCTAAACTTACTTTTGGATTTCCCACACGATATCTGACGGTCCCCCACCCCACCCCCACCCAGCTCTCAACACGTCTCCGAGTTAATATCGGGGCCTTTATCCCTGTTTCACCTTAAACACTGGCTGGACGGGTTTCCCAGGCCTCGAGAAACCCAGCAGCTGAAGGGAGGCGAAGACAGCTGGATGGAACTGCTTGTGGGCCAGGAGGAGCAGGTGTGCTTCTTCCTGGCCCCCCCAAGCTACCCTGTTAACCACCCCGGCGATCAGACCACCCCCCGCCTCACAACTTTGCGACTTCTGACCTACCTTTCACCCACTGATATCCTCCCCCCGACCCTCGATCCCTCCGGGCACTCCACTGATGTCCTCCCACCGCACCCCCTCCCCCACCACCACTCCTGACCCTCAATCTCTCCAGGCCCTCCCACCAATGTCCTCCCGCCCCGAACCTCGATCTCTCTGGGACCCCCAACCGATGACCCTTCGACCCTTGATCTTTCCGGTCCCCCCACCAATTTTCCCCCCACCCACCCAACCCACCCCGACCCTCAATCTCTCCAGGCCCCCCCCCAACAAATATCCCCTCCCCGACCCTCAATCTCTCCAGCCACCACCCCCCGCCCCCAACAAATATCCCCTCCCCAATCCTCGATCACTCCGGGCCCCCCCAATCGATGTCCTTTCCCAACCCGTGTTCTCTCTGGTCCCCCCCCACCCCACCCAAGTCAATGTCCTTCTCCAACCCTCGATCTCTCCGGGCACCCCCACCGATGACCCTCCGACCCTCAATCTCTCCGGGCACCCTCACCGATGACCCTCCGACCCTCGATCTTTCCGGTCCCCCCACCAATTTCACCCCCAACCCGACCCTCGATCTCTCCAGCCCCCCCCCCAACAAATATCTCCTCCACGATCCTCGATCACTCCGGGCCCCCCTAATCGATGTCCTTTCCCAACCTGTGTTCTCTCTGGCTCCACCCCCCCCCCCCGCCCCAACCCAAGTCGATGTCCTTCTCCGACCCTCGATCTCTCCGGGCACCCCCACCGATGCCCCCATAAACCCCCCCACCACCCCGAACCATGATCCCTCCCTCCCTCCTCCAGGCTCCCCGTGTGCCGGCTGGTGTCACAGGCCGACCCACTCGACAGTCAGCCAGCCTCTCAGTCCAAAAATGGTAACCTTGAGGGAAACCTGTACTTCCAGGTTCCTGACCACTAAACTTTCCCCCGCCCCTGCTCCCTCCATGCCTCCCAATAATTAGCGGGGCCATTGTGTGAGGAATCACAGACAACCTCGCACTCTTCTGGTGCAGCAATTTAGCACATTAATAGGTTGCTTCTCAGAGCTGAATCCAATCAAGTGCCTCTAACAAAGTATAACAAGTTTTGACAAAAAAATACTTTTCTATATTTAGGGATAGAGGAACAGGGTGGGTGAACATGATTTGCTCATGTGGACGATAAACATCAATATGGACTGGTTAGGCTGAATGGTGAACAGTACATTATCTGTTGCATTGATTAACATTCACTGTTTAAAATGAATCAACTCACCAGACTTTCCAAAGCAACCAGTAGGCTGCTGCCACGTCAGAATAGTTTCAAGCCATCGGGCCTTGTAGAAATCAGAAAATCCAACAAGGCCACAAAGCGCAACTGCAAAAAATGATACATTTAGTCATCGGCTGTGCTTTCAAACAACTCAAGGCAGTCTGGAACGGCTATATTCAATGTACTTGTCAAGCTGCCTCACGCCCTTTAGGTAGTCTCTAGAAACAGGCTACAGAAAGAATTGATCATCTCAGGGACATAGTTTCAGAATAAAGGGTCGTCCTTTTTGAACTGAGATGAGGGGGAATTTCTTCTCTCAGAGGGTCGTAAATCTGTGGAATTCTCTGCCCCAGAGAGCTGTGGAGGCTGGGTCATTAAATACATTTAAGGTGGAGATAGACAGATTTTTACAAGATAAGGGAGTGAAGGGTTATGGGGAGCGGGCAGGGAAGTGGCTTTGAGCCCAAGATCAGCCATGATCTTATTGAATGGCGGAGCAGACTCGAGGGGCCAAGTGACCTATTCCTGCTCCTATTTCTTATGTTCTTATGTTCAACGTTCTTTCTATTTCAAATTTGGTGCATCATCCCTTAGCTGGCTATATTGTTCTTATTTCTTTAGTTAGTGAATATCTGTTTGAAATTAATAAGTGGGTCTTTATTTTCTTAGTTAATATTGAGAATATAATACATATGTTTAGATCAGTAATTGAAGATTCCAAAGGTTCAAATAATAAAATTCACTAATTAAGATGAATTATAATTAAGTCCAATTGCTGGTAGAGTCAGCACACTGTTTCGATCCTGTTTGATTTTTTTTACACCAGTTCTATAATGTCAGCTCAGCACTCGATTCCAAAATGGTACATTGTTAGAATAAGTATTAAATGTACAAAGAATCACGATTAGACCTGTTGACTTATCTGCATAGCCCTACAATGTTTTTCTATCAATTTTATTGTCTGACGCCCCCAATAATAATTGCAATAATGTGATTGTTAGTTTATTCAGTATATGGATTAAAATGAAGAATCCGAAACATGGCGAGTGATTTATTTTCCTCAATCACTAAGCAGGAACCCTGTGAATGCTGGCAGTAGTTTGATTTTCCACCACAGCAGCAATAATTAGCAATTACTGAGGCATTGGAAGGGGCTCAACCAGAGGTGTTAAGTAGTCACAACAACTTTCATTTATATAGCACCTTTTACAGAGAAAATGTCCCAAGGTGCTTCACAGGAGCGTTATCAAACAAAATTTGCTACATGAGATATTAGGACAGATGACCAAAAGCTCAGTCAAACAGGTAGGTTTCATGGAGCGTCTTAAAGGAGGAGAGAGAGGCGGAGAGGTTTAGGGAGGGAATTCCAGAGCTTAGGGCCTAGGCAGCAGAAGGCATGGCCACCAATGGTGGAGTGGTGAGGTGAGAGTGACTGCCCTTGGCATTAAGGCAGCATTTGATCGAGTGTGACACCAAGGAGTCCGAGTAAAATTAGGGATCAGCGGGAAAACTCTTCACTGGCTTGAGTCATACCTAGCACAAAGGAAGATAGTTGTGGTTGTTGGAGGCCTTGGTAGAAGGATTAGAGGGGAGTTCAGGAGAACTTTTTTCACCCAGAGGGTGGTGGGGTACTGGAACTCACTGCCTGAAAGGGTGGTAGAGGCAGAAACCCTCATCGGATTTAAAAAGTACTTGGATATGCACTTGAAGTGCCGTAATCTGTAAGGCTACGGACAAAGAGCTGGAAAGTGGGATTAGGTTGGATAGCTCTTTTTCAGCTAGCACAGACACGATGGGCCAAATGGCCTCCTTCTGTATGTAAATTTCTATGATTCTATGATTCATCTCAGCCGAAACATTGCTACAGCAGTTTCTCAGGGCAGTGTCCTGGACCCAACCATCCTCAGCTGCTTCATCAATGACCTTCCCTCCATCATAAGGTCAGAGTACTGGGGGTCACCATTGACCAAAAACTTAACTGGACCAGCCACATAAATACTGTGGCTACAAGAGCAGGTCAGAGGCTGGGTATTCTGTGGCGAGTGTCTCACCTCCTGACTCTCCAAAGCCTTTCCACCATCTACAAGGCACAAGTCAGGAGTGTGATGGAACATTGTCCACTTGCCTAGCTGAGTACAGCTCCAACAAACTCAAGAAGCCCAACACCATCCAAGACAAAGTAGCCCATTTGATTGGCACCCCATCCACCACCTTAAACATTCACTCCCTCCACCACCGGCGCACCGTGGCTGCAGTGTGTACCATCTACAAGACGCACGGCAGCAACTCGCCAAGGCTTACTCAACAGCATCTCCTAAACCTGTGACCTCTACCACCTAGAAGGACAAGGGCAGCAGGCGCATGTGAACACCACCACCTTCAAGTTCCCCTCCAAGTCATACACCATCCTGGCTTGGAAATATATCGCCGTTCCTTCATCGTCGCTGGGTCAAAATCCTGGCACTCCCTCCCTAACAGCACTGTGGGAGTACCTTCAACAACAACAACTTGTATTTATATAGTGCCTTTAACGTAGTAAAACGTGCCAAGGCGCTGCACAGGAGTATTTCAGGACAAAATATTTGACACTGATCCACATAAGGATAAATTAGGGCAGGTGACCAAAAGCTTGGTCAAAGAGGTAGGTTTTAAGGAACGTCTTAAAGGAGAAAAGAGAGGTAGTGAGGTGGACAGGTTTAGGCAGGGAATTCCAGAGCTTAGGGCCTAGGCAACAGAAGGCATGGCCACTAAAGGTTGAGCAAGTATAATCAGGGATGCGCAAGAGGGCAGAATTAGAGGAGCACAGGTATCTCAGGAGGTTGTGGGGCTGATGGAGATTACAGAGATAGGAAGGGACAAGGCCATGGAGAGATTTGAAAACAAGGATGAAAATTTTGAAATTGAGGCGCTGCTTAACCAGGAGCCAATGTAGGTCAGCGAAAACAGGGGAGATGAGCAAACGGGACTTGGTGCGAGTTAGAACACGGGCAGCCGACTTTTGGATGACCTCAAGTTTACATAAGGTGGAATGTGGGAGGCCAGCCAAGAGTGCATTGGAATAGTCAAGTCTAGAGGTAACAAAGGCATGGATGATGGTTTCAGCAGCGGATGAGCTGAGGCAGGGGCGATGTTACGGAGGTGGAAGTAGGCGGTCTTTGTTATACTGTGGATATGTGATCGGAAGCTCATTTCAGGGTCAAATATGACCCCAAGGTTGCGAACAGTGTGGTTCAGCCTCAGACAGGTGTTAGGGTGAGGGGTGGAGTCAGTGGCTAGGGAACGGAGTTTGTGGCGGGGACCGAAAACAATGGCTTTGGTCTTCCCAATATTTAATGGGAGAAAATCTTTGCTCATCCAGAACTGTATGTCGGACAAGCAGTCTGACAATTTAGAGGCAGTGGCGGGGTTGAGAGAAGAGGTAGTGAGGTAGAGCTGGGTGTCATCAGCGTACATGTGGAAACTGAAGCTGTGTTTTTGGATGATGTCACCAAGGGGCAACATGTAGATGAGAACACACGGACTGCAGTAGTTCAAGAAGGTGGCTCCTCACCACCTTCTCAAGGGCAATTAAGGATGGGCATTAAATGCTGGACTTGCCAGTGATGCCCACATCCCAAGAATTAATTTTAAAAAATTTAAATCATCAGGGATGCGCAAGAGGCAGAATTGGAGGAGCGCAGAGATTTCGGAGGGTTGTAGGGCTGGAAGAGGTTACAGAGATAGGGAGTGGCAAGGCCGTGGAGGGATTTGAAAACAAGGATGATGATTTTAAAATCGAGGCTTTGAGCACAACTTGGTGCCTCTTACCCATCATGCTCCAACAAGCCCCTGCCAAAAAAAGTGAATCAGACGCTGTGTCAGCCAGTGGCCCAGTGGGTAGTACTGTTGCCTCTGAATCAGAAGGTTGTGGGTTCAAGTCCCACTCCAGAAACTTGAGCCTTAAAATCTAGGCTGACACTCCATTGTAGTGCTGAGGGAATGCTGCACTGTCGGAGGTGCTATCTTTTGGAAGAGATGTTAAACCCAAGGTCCTGTCTGCCCTCTCCGGTGAACGTAAAAGAGCCAATGGGACTACTTCGAAGAAGAGCAGGGGAGTTCTCCCCGGTGTCCTGGCCAATATTTATGTCGGTGCCCCGTGAGCATTCTGCCCGGACCGCCCCACCCCCTCCCCGATTTTGCAGCCGATTGCCCACCGATCACAACCCCATAAAACTCGGCTCCAATTCAGCAAATGGCACAAGATCGAGAACAGCTGATCTGGTGGGGGCTCGAAGCAGGAGAAGAAGTTAGTGAAATGTCTGACTCGGAGCCCTGTGTCTTGCCTGGATGGGATCCTGCTCCTGTGAAAACACCTGCAGGTGCTCCAGCTGCCGATGTCCCACCAGCAAAGCTGGACGCTGCTGGAAAAGTTGCTGCTCTTGCTGTCCTGTGGGATGCACGAACTGCACCAGTGGCGGTGTGTGCAAAGGGAAAACCTCCAACAAATGTGGCTGCTGCTCCTGAACAACTGGCCCTTCAGGCACAATATGCAAATTATTGTCCATATGTACTGTATGACACAAGCCACATGTCCTCAGTATTTATGTCCTGATGAGTTGTGTTTTTATAAAAGCTAATGAAAGGTGAATTAACTGTTTATCATTTTTTTTTGTATCAACAAATAAAAATAAACTATTTAAAAAAAAATGAATCAGGGCTCACAGCAGAACATCAACAGAGCATCCTCTCACTTCAAGCCATCCCTTCATCTACACTCAAAGAGATAAAGCTGAGGAAAGCAAAAGAAATCAGATGGTTCATTCTTCAATGCTGAGCCAAAAGCAAGTAGACATTGTAAGAGAAAAATAAAAAGAGGGAGGAAGAATGTGATTATTTTCTGTACACTTGAGTCTTTTGAATGTTTTTTTCAAAGGAATATCGGGAAAATAGCCTAAAGTCCAGAAACAATTAATAAATTCGATGAATTTAATAGCTTAATTCAATCTCACAAAATAGTGAGTTCTGCTGTTTTGTCAGATGGGTTTTAAATTGGTGCTGGTTATCGGAGAGGAGGAGGCCAAACTCAGACGAGAGCAGTTATTCTCGTGACATCAAGGCAGTATTCAACTGAGTGTGGCACCAAAGAGTCCTAGCAAAACTGAGGACAATGGGAGGGGGCTCAAAGGAAAAACCATCCAGTGGCTTGAGTCATATCGGACACAAAGGAAAATGGTTGTGGTTGTTAGAAGCCAGGGTAGAATAGCCTAATGGTTACCGTAGTGAACCAGCAAACCAGAGGTTGTGAGTCAAATCGCGGAATTCAATTTGTAGGCTAGCATCAAAAAATAACCATGCAAGCTTCTAAAAAAACTGTTGTAAAAAGCCAACTGGTTCCGTAACACCCTTTCAGAGATAGGAACCTGTCACTCCTACCTGGTCCAGTCTCTCAGTACATGGTTGACGCTTAATGAAGTGGCCTAGTAAACCACTCAATTGTAAACAATCACCATTGTGGGAGACCATCACCACAAAAGCCGCAGCAGTTCAAGGACAAGGCCATCACCATCTTTTTAGGGCAACTTAGCGATTATCAATAAATGCAGCCTTGGTAGCATCAATCACATCACAGAAAATGGTTTTTTTAATTCAGCACAACCCCACAGCACCACAGCAGGTGTTCCTCAGGGCAGTGTCCTTGGCCCAACCATCTTTAACTGCTTCAATGCCCTTCCTTCTATTAGGAGTGAACCCATTTGGTGATAATTCCACAGCTCCATTCATAACTCCTCCAATAATGAAGTAGCCCATGCCAGCAGGACCTGGTGAACATCCAGGCTTGGGTTGACAAGTGGCAGGTAACATTTTAGGAACATAGGAACAGGAGTAGGCCATTGAGCCCCTCGAGCCTGTTCCGCCATTCAATGAGATCATGGCTGATCTGCGACCTAACTCCATATACCCGCCTTTGGCCCATATCCCTTAATACCATTGGTTAACAAAAATCAATCTCAGATTTAAAATTAACAATTGATCCAGCATCAATTGTTGTTTGCAGAAGAGAGTTCCAAACTTCTCCCACCCTTTATGTGTAGAAGTGTTTCCTAATTTTACTTCTGAAAGGTCTGGCTAAAATCTTTAGACTATGCCCCCTAGTCCTAGACTCCCCAACCAGCAGAAATAGTTTCTCTCTAGCTACCCTATCTGTTCCCCTTAATATCTTGAAAACTTCGCTCAAATCACCCCTTAACGTTCTAAATTCCAGGGAATACAACCTTAGTTTGTGCAATCTCTTCTCGTAATTTAACCCTTGGAGTCTGGGTATCATTCTGCTAAACCTACGCTGCACTCCCTCCAAGGCCAATATATCCTTCCTAAGGCGCGGTGCCCAGAACTGCTCACAGTACTCCAGGTGTGGTCTAACCAGGGTTTATTATAGCTATAGCATAACTTCTACCCCCTTGTATTCTAGTCCTCTAGATATAAAGCCTAGCATTCCATTAGCCTTTTTGATTATTTTCTTGACATTTTAATGATCTATGTACCTGGACCCCCAAGTCTCTTTGGATCTCCACTGCTTTTAGCTTTTCACCATTTAGAAAGTAACCTGTTCCATCCTTTTTAGGTCCAAAGTGGATGAGCTCATATTTGCCTACATTGAAATCCATTTGCCCTATTTTTTTGCCCATTCACTTAATCTATCAATATCCCTTTGTAATTTTATGTTTTCTTTTACACTGCCTACAATGCCGCCTATCTTTGTGTCGTTGGCAAATTTGGATATGTGGCTTTCTATCCCATCATCCTGGAACCAATGTCCTCATGGCGGGGTGGGTTTGTTTGTGCTGTTGGGGAGGGTTTAAACTAATTTGGCAGGGGGGTGGGCACCAGGATGTAGCATTAGAAAGGAGAAACAAAGTGCACAAAGGATGGGGAGAGACAGATAGCAATAGAGTAAGAAATAGTACAGTGGGGTCAGATTAAGAGAGAATACAAGAAGGTCTAAGATAGGTTTACAGAGCATGTGTGTAAACACACGAAGTGTAGTAAATAAGGTTGGTGAGCTGCAGGTGCAAATGGGAATATGATGTTGTGGCGATAACGGAGACCTGGCTCAAAAAAGGGCAGGATTGGGTTTTAAATATTCCTGGATATACGGTGTTCAGGAAAGAAAGTGAAGGAAAGAAAGGAGGTGGGGTGGCAGTATTGGTTAAGGAGAATATTACAGTGCTGGAGAGAGATAATGTTCGGGAGGGGCCAAGGACAGAATCTATTTGGTTAGAGTTAAGAAATAATAGAGGTGCCATTACACTACCAGATGTATTCTATAGGCTACCAACTAGTGGGAAGGATAAAGAGGGGAAAATTTGCAGGGAAATTACTGAGAGGTGCAAGAACTATAGAGTAGTGATAATAGGGGACTTCAATTATCCTAATATAGATTGGGATAATAATAGTGAAAAGGACAGAGATGGGGAAGAATTTCTGAAGTGTGTTCAGGAGAACTTTCTTGATCAGAACGTTTCCAGCCAAACGAGGAAGGAGGCATTGCTGGATCTGGTTCTGGGGAATGAGGTGGGTCAGGTAGATCATGTGTCAGTAGGGAGACATTTAGGGAACAGTGATCATAGTATCATAAAGCTTAGACTAGCTATGGAACAGGACAGGGAGCAACCTAGAGTAAAAAATACTTAATTGGAGGAAAGCAAATTTCAGTGAGTTCAGAACGGATCTGGCCTGGGTAAATTGGAATCAAAGATTGGCAGACAAAACTGTAATTAAACAATGGGCTGCCTTTAAAGAGGAGATGGTTTGGATGCATTTGAGATACATTCCCACGAGGGGAAAGGTAGGGCAACTAAAGCCAGAGCTCCCTGCATGACAAAAGAGATAGAGAGTAAGATAAAGCAGAAAAAAGGGCGCATATGACAGATGTCAGGTTGAGAATACAAGTGAGAATCAGGCTGAATATAGAAAGTTCAGAGGGGAGGTGAAAAAGAAAATAAGAGGGGCAAAGAGAAAGTATTAGAATAGATTGGCAGCTAACATAAAAGGGAATGCAGAAGTCTTCTTTCGGCAAATAAATAGTAAACGGGTAGTAAGAGGAGGTGTGGAGCTGATTAGGGACTAAAATGGAGACCTGTGCATGGAGACAGAGGGTGTGGCTGAGGTACTAAATGAATACTTTGCATCTGTCTTCACCAAGGAAGAAGATGCTGCCCAAGTCATAGTGAAAGAGGAGGTAGTGGAGATACTGGATGAGTTAAAAATTGTTAATGAGGAGGTATTAGAAAGGCTGTCTGAACTTAAAGTTGGTAGGTCACCAGGACTGGAGGGGATGCATCCTAGGACACTAAGAGAAGTTAAGGATGAAATCATGGAGGTACTCGACATAATCTTCCAATCCTCCTTGGATACAGGGATGGTGACAGAGGACTGGAAAATTGAAAATGTTACACCCTTATTCAAAAAAGGGTGTAAGGATAAACCCAGCAACTACAGGCCAGTCAGGTTAACCTCGGTAGTGGGGAAGCTTTTGGAAACGATAATCCGGGACAAAATTAACAGTCACTTGGACAAGTGTAGATTAATTAAGGAAAGCCAGCACGGATTTGTTAAAGGCAAATCATGTTTAACTAACTTGATCGAGTTTTTTGATGAGGTAACAGAGAGGGTTGATGAGGGCAATGGGGTTGATATGGTGTATATGGACTTCCAAGTGGCATTTGATAAAGTGCCACATAATAGGCTTACCAGCAAAGTTGGAGCCCATGGAATAAAAGGGACATTGGTAGCATGGACACAAAATTGGCTAATTGACAGGAAACAGAAAGTAGTGGTAAACGGTTGTTTTTCGGACAGGAGGAAGGTACACAGTGGTGTTCCCCAGGAGTCAGTACTAGGACCACTGCTTATCTTGATATATATTAATGGCTTGAATGTGGGAGTACAAGGCACAATTTCAAAATTTGCAGATGACACAACATTAGGAAGAACGAGGAGAGGCAATATAAACTAAAGGGTACAATCCTAAAGGGGATGCATGAACAGAGAGACCTGGGGGTATATGTGCACAAATCATTGAAGGTGGCAGGGCAGGTTGAGAAAGCAGTTTAAAAAGCATATGGGATCCTGGGCTTCATAAATAGAGGCATAAAGTACAAAAGCAAGGAAGTTATGATGATTCTTTATAAAACACTGGTTCGGCCTCAACTGGAGTATTGTGTCCAATTCTGGACAGCCCACTTTAGGAAGGATGTGAAAGCCTTAGAGAGGATGCAGAAAAGATTTACGAGAATGATTCCAAGGATGAGGGACTTCAGTTTCGTGGATAAACTGGAGAAGCTGGGGTTGTTCTCCTTAGAGCAGAGAAGTTTGAGAGGAGATTTGATAGAGGTGTTCAAAATCATGAGCTGTCTAGACAAAGTAGATAGAAATAAACTGTTCCCATTGGCAGAAGGGTCGAGAACCAGAGGGCACAGATTCAAGGTGATTGGCAAAAGAACCAAAGGCGACATGAGGAAAAACTTTTTTACGCAGCGAGTGGTTAGGATCTGGAATGCACTGCCTGAAAGGGTGGTGGAGGCCGATTCAATCGCGGCTTTCAAAAGGAAATTGGAGAAGTACCCGAGGGGAAAAAATTTGCGGGGCTACGGGGAAAGAGCGGGGGAGTGGGACTAGCTGAAGTGCTCTTGCAGAGAGCCGGCACGGGCTCAATGGGCAGAATGGCCTCCTTCTGTGCTGAAACCATTCTATGATTCTGTGATTCTAAGTCATTAATAAATACAGTAACTAGTTCAGGCCCCAACACTAATCCCTGCGGGACACCACTTGTCACATCCTGCCAATTAGAGTACATAAGAACATAAGAAATAGGAGCAGGAGTAGGCCAATCGGCCCCTCGAGCCTGCTCCGCCATTCAATAAGATCATGGCTGATCTGATCCTAACCGCCAATCTACTATCACAGAACCATCTCCTGAATCTAACAGAATTAGACACACGAAATAGGAGCAGTATCAGGCTACACGGCCCCTGGGCCCACTCCGCTACCCACAGGGCCATGACAGATCCGAAACTAGACTCATGTCCAAATTCCTGCCCGCTCCCCGTAACCCTTAATTCCCTTTACTTCTAGGAAACTGTCTATTTCTGTTTTAAATTTATGTAATGATGTAGCTTCTACAGCTTTTTGGGGCAGCATATTCCATGGACCTACCACCCTCTGAGTGAAGTAGTTCCTCCTCATCTCAGTTTTGAAAGAGCAGCCCCTTATTCTAAGACTATGCCCCCTAGTTCTAGTTTCACCCATCATCGGGAACATCCTCCCCGCATCCACCCGATCCAACCCCTTCACAATCTTATATGTTTCAATAAGATCGCCTCTCATTCTTCTGAACTCCAATGAGTAGAGTCCCAATCTACTCAACCTCTCCTCATATGTCCATCCCCTCATCCCCGGGATTAACTGAGCGAACCTTCTTTGTACTGACTCGACAGCAAGTATGTCCTTTCTTAAGTATGGACACCAAAACTGTATGCAGTATTCCAGGTGCGGTCTCACCAATACCTTGTACAACTGAAGCAGTACCTCCATATTTTTATATTCTATCCCCCTAGCAATGAAAGCCAACATTCCATTGGCCTTCTTAATCACTTGCTGCACCTGCATACTAACCTTTTGAGTTTCGTGCACCAGGACCCCCAGATCCCTTTGTACTTCAGTACTTTCCAGTTTCTTGCCATTAAGATAATAACTTGCTCTACGATTTTTCCTGCCAAAGTGCATAACCTCACACTTTCCAGTATTGTATTCCATCTGCCAAATCTCTGCCCACTTACTTAGCCTGTCTATGTCCCCTTGCAGGTTTTTTATGTCCTCCTCACTCACTACTTTCCCTCCCATCTTAGTATCATCTGCAAACTTTGATATGTTACACTCGGTCCCCTCATCCAAATCGTCAATATAGATTGCAAAGAGTTGGGGACCCAGCACTGACCCTTGCGGAACACCACTTGTTACTGATTGCCAGTCTGAGAATGAACCATTTATCCCAACTCTCTGCCTTCTGTTAGATAGCCAATCCTCTATCCATGCCAGAATATTACCCCCAATCCCGTGATTTTTTATCTTAAGCAATAATCTTTTGTGTGGCACCTTGTCAAATGCCTTTTGGAAGTCTAAATACACTACGTCCACTGGTTCCCCTTTATCCACCCTATATGTTGCTTCCTCAAAGAACTCCAGCAAATTTGTCAAACATGACTTCCCCTTCATAAAACCATGCTGACTTTGTCCTATTAAATTATGATTATCAAAATGTCCTGTTACTGTCTCCTTAATAATGGACTCCAAAATTTTACCTACCACAGATGTTAGGCTAACCGGTCTATAGTTTCCAGCCTTCTGTCTACTGCCCTTTTTAAATAAGGGTGTTACATTAGCAGTTTTCCAGTCTGCCGGGACCTTTGCCGAGTCCAGGGAGTTTTGGAAAATTATTACCAATGCATCCACAATCCCTACCGCCACTTCCCTCAAGACCCTAGGATGTAAGCCATCAGGTCCAGGTGATTTATCCGCCTTGAGTACCTACCCATTCTCCCTACTCTCTGTCTCCTGCTGCTCAGCCAATTTCCTAACCAGGTCAATAATTTGCCTTCAATTCCATGGGCTTCAACCTTAGTTAACAGGCTCTTATGAGGGACTTTATAAAATGCCTTCTGGAAGTCAATATAAATAACATCCATAGATATTCCCCTGTCCACTACTTTAGTCACCGCCTCAAAAAATTCAATCAGGTTCATCAGGCATGACTACCTTTTACAAATCCATGCTGGCTCTGTCTGATCAGCTGAAAATGTTCAAGGTGTTCAATCACCCTATCCTTAATTATAGACCCTAATAATTTCTCAAAGCAGATGTTAGGCTAACTGGTCTATAATTCCCTGGTTTCCCTCTCTCACCATTCTTAAATAGTGGAGTGACCTGCGCAATTTTCCAATGTAAAGGAACGGTTCCTGAATCGAAAGAACTTTGGAAGATTACAGTTCAATCATAGAATCATAGGGGGAGAAATTCGGTATCACCCCGTTTGGGGCGCAATTATCGGCCGGGCGCAAAGTTTAGCGCCTGCCGTTAATTATCGGCTCCGACTGCAAACTTGGCTTCTATCTCCCCTGGAGGTGATTGGAGCGCTAAATCAGGCACTACACACCTCTCTTAAGGCGCTAACGCCGAGGAGCGAGGCGCTACCTCAGAGCACTAGCGAAGCTCATGTGATGTCAGTCAGCAATGGAATACAGACACACTGGCGCCGGCCAGTTCTTAAAGGGGAGGGTCAAACTTGCTCTCCATCCACACCCTGCTCATTGCAGCCTTGAATCTCAGCATGGAGAGACCTGTACATCAAATCTGCTGGAAAGAGCAATGGAGAGGGCCAGGGAAAGCGCTCAGAGAGCAGCCCCCATAGTCTCTTCTAAATTGATGCAAGGAAGGGCAAATCAAAATGAATCTGCAAAGTGCTGCTCAGTACCCAAAACTCCTTCACACAGCGTTGAATCTTTCCAGAAGTCTCTCTCTCTCTCAGAATGCATGGTGCAAAAATGTCGCCGACAAAAAAAGGCAGGAAGTGGTCGCCTTTAAATAGCGCTCCCCCAGTCCCTTCCCGACTGCAAAACGCTCCCCTCAACCTGTCGTTGCTAGCGACAGGCAGTAAGGCAGGGGGCGCCACTCAATATCCGGTCCGGGGCGCTACACGCTAGACTGACGTCACAATCTGCGGGCGCAGGAGATCGTGGTGGTAGTGTTTAGCGTCACCACAAAATGTCTGGTCAATTTCGCGAGCGGCGCAAACATCGCCTCGCCCGGGCGCTAGTTGCTTTGCACCCCATTAGCGCCCTCTTAGGGCACTAATGGGAGGCGCAAACCAACCGCATTGTTCCCCCATAGAATCTATTAGGGCATCTGCAATGTGCTCACCTACTTCCTTAAACCCTGGGATGGAAGCCATCTGCTTCAGGGTATTTATCACTCTTTAGTGCCATTATTTTCTTCATTGCTGTTATTTTGCTTACATTAATTTTGTTGAGTCCCTGTCCCTGATTCAATATTGATTTCTTTGGGATTTCTGGCATGCTAGCCTCTTCCTCTACTGTAAATACTGACCCAAAGTAATTATTCAACATGTCTGCCATTTCCTGATTATCATTGATAATATCACCATTATCAGTTTTTAAGGGGCCAACATTGCTCCTGACCACCCTCTTTTTGCTAATATAATGGTAAAAAAAATGTTGTGCTGATTTTGATATCCCTTGCAAGTTTCTTTTCATGCTCCGTCTTTGTAGCTCTTATTATCTGTTTTGTGACCCTTTGCTGTTCTTTGTATCTTTCCCAGTCGCCACGATCTGTGCTATTTTTTACATTTTTGTATGTTCTTTTTTTTTTAGTTTTATGTTGTCCCTTACCTCTTTAGTTGTCCATGGCTGGTTTCTTTGGCAAATAGAGATCTTGCCCCTCAGGGCTATAAACTGGTTCTGTATCACAGTAAATTCTTTTTTGAACACCTCCCACTGATCTTCTGTCATTTTACCCATTAACAGATTTGCTCAGTTTACTGTGGACAGTCTCTGACTCATCCCTTTGAAGTCAGCCTTACTAAATCTGGAATCTTAGTAGCTGTTTCGCATTTCTCCCTTTCAAACACTATGTTGAACTTGATCATGTAATGATCATTTTAATCAGAGAAATACCAGGCAATGACTGTCTCCAACAAGAAAAAGCCAAACACTTCCCCCCTCCCCCACACCTCCCCCCCCACCCCTTGAACCAAGTCCTCCGCCATCAACGTCCTGCGTGGGGAGGGAAGGAAAAGGGAGTCACGATTGAGCAGATTTTAACTGGACCAGCAATATCAATATGGGTACGTTGACAAGTTGTTTAGTTCCTGACCCTCAAAGCTAGAAGGCCTAAGTTAGGAGTATGATGGGACCAGTCAACAATGGGTGCAGTCAAAACAACACTTCAGAAGCTCAATACCATCCAGGAGAGCAATTTGAAAATTTAATTGGTTTATGCAATTGAGCAAGAGGTGTTTTCAAGGGGAAATATTTTAAAGGGTGACTATCTTCATGAAAAAGTGTTTGGAAAACAGTTTCTTTACTTAAACTGTACGATGCTCCACTCAGAGCACATCGTAATTATTGTGTCCAGTTCTGGTCACCAAGACACAAAAGAGATGTTTAAGCCTTGGAGACAGTGCAGAGAAGAGTGAGACAGTGCAGAGAAGAGTGAGACAGTGCAAAGTATAGTGTCCAGGCTGACCCCTAGCATCAGAGAATAGAGTCATTAAGAACAACTGCAAAAACTTTTCAGCCTTTACAGGAAGAGGTAACCAAGTAGTGACCGATTAAAGGAAAATCTAGATTAATGCTTTGAATTAAACCCAGACAGTAGGGTAAGTTTGCACAGACTCAAACTAGTTGAAAGCAAATTTAGGACACATATCAGGAAGGCCTTCTTCACAGAGTGATTCACAAATAAAATGGACTTCCAGGTAGCATAGAATTAAAAACAATGGTGTGGCGGAGCCACCAAAGGACTCAGAGCGGTTGTACAGAATTCCTTTAACAGCAATGTAGTTACTGTCTGTGCCTGTACCTTTAATTACACTGTTTGACTGTACAATGTCTAGTTACCTTTACAGCGCGGTTTCAACGTGATGACATCATGCCGTTAGTCACGTGATGCCCCAATGGCTGGAAGAACGTGATGACGTCATGACGTCAGTCTTCTGACCAGAGGATCAGTCCTCGTGGAGCCCTCGAGGAGAGGAGACCTGTTATTGATGTGTTCTAGCAGTTTCCAGTTTAAACTCGTTTCATTTCATTAAAGTTCATTATTTTAATTGCCTGAGTCGAACTCAGTCTTTCTGACAGGAACCCCCGTTCCTACATTGGTGACCCCGACTTCTACGAACGATTTTCGTGGAAGATTCGACATGGACACGAACACCGTCACGCTGAAACTGCCACAGTTCTGGGAGCAACAACCAGACGCCTGGTTCATCCAGGCTGAAGCCCAGTTCGCCATTCGGAACATCATCGCGGATCAGACCCGTTATTATTACGTGGTCTCCGCCCTCGACAGCGCAACTGCATCACGGATCATCAGCCTCCTCGGTAGTCCTCCTACTGACAGCAAGTATGATGCAATTAAGGCGCGGTTGCTTCAGGTTTTCGGGCTATCAAAGTCGGAGCATGCTTGCCGGCTCATCACGCTGCCCGGCCTCAGGGACTCCAAACCGTCCGGGCTCATGAGCCAAATGCTCACGCTCTTGGGTGCTGAACCAGAATGTTTCCTCTTCCGGGAGCTTTTCCTCTATCAACTGCCTGAACAGGTTCAGGCTGCCCTAGCCAGATCCGACATTACAGACTGCGTCAAGCTTGCAGCCGAAGCCGATAAGATTTTCATGGTTACCCAGCAGTGCTGCGCGGCCACGAGGCACCCACCCCCCACAGACGCGGTCCCGGCTTCTCCTACAGCGGGCTGGTGCTCCTACCACACCCGTTTTGGCGCAAAAGCACGATGCTGCCGTTCCCCCTGCAGTTTTTCACCCAAAAGCAAAACAAGAAAGCGCAGGCGGCGTCCCTAGCGACGGATGACCAAGTCTAACGGGCGTTCCGCGGTGGCGATGGCCGTCGGTTTTATGGGGAAACTCCTCCATATCACCGATTCCCTCTCGGGCCACCATTTTCTTTGTGACACCGGGGCGCAGTGTAGCATTCTACCTGCATCGAAGCTCGACATGCAGACTGGGAACCTCGGTTTTTCCCTCGTAGCGGCTAAGGGCGCAGCTATTCGAACGTTCCGAAAGCGGCGGGTCGAAGTCTGTTTCGGCGGTCAGCGCTTCTTTTGGGAATTCATCACGGCCACAGTCTCACAGGCTATCCTAGGGGCGGATTTTCTGTGTGCCAGCAGCCTACTAGTCGATGTCTGGCACCGCCGGCTGATCAACGCGGCCACCTTCCACTCGATTCCGTGCTACCACGGTACCTCCATGGCGCGCTCCATTGCCTGTGCTTTCCCTCCTCCAGATGACTTCACGCGGCTCCTCGGGGAGTTTCCGGAGCTGACAAGGCCCACCTTCTCCTCTTCGGCGACGAAACATGGTGTTGAACATCACATCACCACTACTGGCTCCCCGGTTTATGCGCGGGCTAGAAGGCTCGAACCCAGCAAGCTCGCAGCTGCGAAGGCGGAGTTCGCCACGATGGAGCGGCTCGGGATCATTCGGCGATCCAAGAGTCCCTGGTCCTCACCTCTCCACATTGTGCCAAACCCAGGCGGCGGCTGGCGGCCATGCAGTGACTACCGACGCCTCAACGACATCACCACTCCGGATCGGTACCCGATCCCGCATATCCAGGATTTCTCGGCCCACTTGGCGGGAAATTCTATCTTCTCTAAAGTCGACCTCGTCCGTGGATATCACCAGGTTCCAGTGCAACCACAAGACGTCCCGAAAACTGCAGTCATCACCCCTTTTGGCCTCTTTGAGTTCCTGTGGATGCCGTTTGGCTTAAAGAACGCAGCACAGGCGTTCCAGCGTTTAATGGACTCCGTTCTTCAAGACCTGCATTTCATTTTCGTCTACCTTGACGACATACTCATTGCCAGTGCCAGCAAGGAGGAGCACATTTCCCATTTGCGTTCCCTCTTTACGCGCCTCAGCCAACACGGTTTAATCATCAACCTGGCCAAGTGCCAGTTCGGCCTGCAACAAATCGACTTCCTGGGACATCGCATAACATCGGACGGCGCCGTCCCTTTGTCGACGAAGGTTGAGGCGGTTACTGCTTTCCCGCGGCCGTCGACAGTCAAGGCCTTGCAGGAGTTCCTGGGGATGGTCAACTTCTACCACAGTATCATCCCCAAGGTGGCTCAACTCATGCAACCTTTGTTTGGGGCCCTCAAGGGCAAGTCCGGTAAAGATCCAATCAGCTGGACAGCTGAGATGGTCCAGGCATTCGGCGACACGAAGAACGCTTTGGCCAACGTAACCATGCTGGTGCACCCACTTCCAGGTGCTACTATCACCCTTACCACCGACGCTTCAGACTACGCCATCGGTGCAGTGCAAGAACAGTGGGTCAACGGCACGTGGCAACCGCTGGCGTTTTTCAGCTGTCAACTACGAAAGAATGAAAAAAAGTACAGCACCTTCGATGGGAGCTACTGGCCCTTTTCCTCGCCATTCGCCATTTCTGGTTTTTATTGGAGGGGCGCCCCTTCACGGCTTTTGTCGACCACAAACCCCTTACGTTCGCCATGGCCAAGACCGCCGAACCGTGGTCCGCTCGTCAACAACGTCACTTGACGTTCATTTCCGAATTTACCATGGACATTCAACACGTGTCTGGTAAGGACAACCTGGTGGCAGATTGCCTCTCCCGTGCGACGGTCCATGCGGTGCACCTGGGAATCGACTACGCCCTCATGGCGGCAGATCAGGCCTCGGACTCAGAGGTCCAATCATATAGAACCGTTCCCTCTAGCTTCCAAGCGACTGACGTCATCTTCCAGGCCGGAGGTGCCAAACTTCTTTGCAACGTTTCCATGGGAGTTCCTCGACCTATCGTGCCAGTCCCATGGCGCCGGAAGGTTTTTGATGCCATACACGGGTTGTCGCACCCGGGGATGAAGGCGTCGCAACGGCTGATGTCGGCCAAGTTCGTCTGGAAAGGTATGCACATCGATGTCCGTGACTGGGCTAATACCTGCGTCGTATGCCAGAAGGCCTAAGTCCAGCGTCATGTCAAGGCTCCAGTGGCTGCGTTCACTGTTCCGGAGCGTCGTGTCGACCACGTGCATGTGGACCTCATGGGGCCGCTTCCACCTTCTCAGGGTTATACTCATCTCCTCACCATAGTGGACTGCACCACTAGGTGGCCAGAGGCAATTCCTTTGGTTTCCACCACTTCAGCAGACGTCGCTAGAGCTTTCATCTCCTGTTGGGTTGCCCGTTTCGGGGTACCGGCGGACATCCCTTCTGACCGCGGGCCACAATTTTCCTCGGATCTTTGGAACGCTGTGGCTCAGGGGCTTGGTACCAAACTTCATCGCACCACCGCCTATCATCCGCAGGCAAATGGCCTTTGCGAGCGATTCCACAGGTCGCTTAAAGCCTCTCTTCGGGCCAGTCTTCAACGCACAGGATGGGTGGACAGACTCCCATGGGTCCTGTTGGGTCTTCGTACGGCGCCCAAAGACGACCTCCAATCGTCTTCAGCTGAACTCGTCTATGGCCAGCCGCTCCGTGTACCAGGATTTCCTCCCTTCTCCCACACAGCCATGGTCCGCCTCCCGGCAACTCGTTCGCCACCAAGACGCGGCCAGATGCTTTGCTCCGATACCTACGTCCAATCACAGTTTGCAGAACTCCTACGTGCCAGCGGGACTGAAGAATGCGGAGTATGTCTTCGTCCACCACGATGCTCACCGGGATCCGTTCACTGGTCCTTTCCGCGTCATCGAACCAGGAGACAAATCCTTTTCGGTCGACATCGGAGGGAAGCCGGATCACATCTCGGTGGACCGCTTGAAGCCGGCTCAACTGGACCTGGACCACCCTGTCGTAGTCGCTCAACCACACAAACGTGGCCGACCGCCCGCTACCGCCGCACCAGATCAACCAAAGCCGCCTGCCAACTCGACCGTGCTCGCCGTGCCTGCTCAGCCGCAACCGTCTGCCAACTCGACCACCGGTCGTCAACTTCCACTACCAGGGTATCGAAGTCGATCGGACAGGCTCATCAGGCCTCCTCCTCACCTCACCTTTTCTGTTAAAGACAATTCTGGGGGGGCGCATGTGGCAGAGCCACCAAAGGACTCAGAGCGGTTGTACATAATTCCTTTACCGGCAATGTAGTTACTGTCTGTGCCTGTACCTTTAATTACACTGTTTGACTGTACAATGTCTAGTTACCTTGACAGCGCGGTTTCAACGTGATGACGTCATGACGTCAGTCTTCTGACCAGAGGATCAGTCCTCGTGGAGCCCTCGAGGAGAGTAGACCTGTTATTGATGTGTTCTAGCAGTTTCCAGTTTAAACTCATTTCGTCTCATTAAAGTTCATTATTTTAATTGCCTGAGTCGAACTCAGGCTTTTTGATAGGAACCTCTGTTCCTACAATGGAATGATTTAAGAAATAAATAGATGCTGTGATAGGGATACTCGAAGGACATGCTGAGTGAATGAGCTCGCTACCTTGTATTCTTGCAGAGTGCTGCAATAACATAGAAACATAGAAGATAGGAGCAGGAGTAGGCCATTCGGCCCTTCGAGCCTGCTCCGCCATTCAATGAGATCATGGCTGATCATCCAAATTCAGTACCCTGTCCCTGCCTTCTCCCCATATCCCTTGATCCCTTTAGCCTTAAGAAATATATCCAACTCATTCTTGAATATATTTAATGAACTGGCCTCCACCGCCCTCTGTGGCAGAGAATTCCACAGGTTCACCACTCTCTGGGTGAAGAAATTCCTCCTCATTTCAGTCCTAAATGGCTTACCCCTTATCCTTAGACTATGACCCCTGGTTCTGGACTCCCCAGCCATCAGAAACATCCTTCCTGCATCTAGTCTGTCCAGGCCTGACAGAATTTTATAAGTTTCGATGAGATCCCCTCTCAATCTTCTAAACTCCAGTGAGTATAAGCCCAATCGACACAATCTCTCCTCATACGTCATTCCTGCCATCCCAGGTATCAGCCTGGTGAATCTTCGCTGCACTCCTTCCATGTGCCTTAATTTTGCACGCTAATCTCTTATGTGGGACCTTATCAAAAGCCTTCTGAAAGTCCAAATACACCACATCCACTGGATCTCCCTTATCTATTTTACCAGCTACATCCTCAAAAAATTCCAGTAGATTAGTCAAGCATGATTTACCTTTTATAAATCGATGTTGACTTTGTCCGATCCTGTCACTGCTTTCCAAGTGCTCTGCTATTACATCTTTTATAATAGACTCTAGCATTTTCCCCACTACCGATGTCAGGCTTACCGGTCTATAATTCCCCACTTTTTCTCGACCACCTTTTTTGAATAGTGGGGTAACATTAGCTACCCTCCAATCCATGGGTACTGTTCCAGAGTCTATCGAGTTCTGGAAGATGACCAGCAATGCATCTACTATTTCTAGGGCCACTTCCTTAAGTACCCTGGGATGTAGATTATCAGGCCCTGAGGATTTATTGGCCTTCAGTCCCATCAATTTTCCTAACTCCATTTCCCTACAAATACTGATTTCTTTCAGTTCCACCATTTCATCAGACCCTATGTTCCCCGGCATCTCTGGGAGGTTATTTGTGTCCTCCTTTGTGAAGACAGAACCAAAGTATGTATTTATTTGGTCTGCCATTACTTTGTTTCCCATTATAAATTCCCCTGATTCTGACTGCAAGGGACCTACGCTTGACTTCACCAATCTTTTTCTCTTCACATATCTATAAAAACTTTTACAGTCAGTTTTTATGTTCCCGGCTAGCTTACTCTCATATTCTATTTTCCCTTTCTTAATTAACCCCTTTGTCCTCCTTAGTTGAATCCTAAACTGCTCCCAATCCTCAGGATTATTGCTTTTTCTGGCCAATTTATACGTCCTCTCCTTGGATCTTATGCTATCCCTAATTTCCCTTGTTAACCACGGTTGAGTCACCTTTTTTGTTTTATTTTTATGCCAAACTGGGATGAACAAATTCTGTAGCTCATCCATTCGGTCTTTGAATGTTTGTCATTGCCTATCCACCGTCAACCCTTTGAGTGCCATTCCCCAATCAATCCTACCCAACTCGCTCCTCAGACCATCGTAGTTTCCTTTATTTAAATTCAGGACCCTAGTCTCTGAGTCGACTACTTCATTCTCCATCTTAATGAAGAATTCGATCATATTATGATCGCTCCGACCCAAGGGGCCTCGTACAACAAGATTGCTAATTAATCCTTTCTCATTACATAACACCCAGTCTAAGATGGCCTGATCTCTGGTTGGTTCCTCGACATATTGGTCCAGGAAACCATCCCGTAAACACTCCAGGAATTCCTCCTCCACAGTATTGTTATTAATTTGGTTGGCCCAATCTATATGTAGATTAAAGTCACCCATGATGACTGCTGTGCCCTTATTGCACGCTTCTTTAATTTCCCTTTTAATGCCATCCCCAACCTCTGCCTTACTGTTTGGAGGTCTATATACCACTCCCACTAATGTTTTTTTCCCCTTAGTATTTCTCAATTCTACCCATACAGATTCCACATCATCAGAGCTAATATCCTTCATTACAATTGTATTAATCCCTTCTTTAACCAGTAATGCTACCCCACCTCCCTTTCCTTTTTGCCTATCTTTCCTGAATATCGAATACCCCTGGATGTTGAGTTCCCAGTCTTGGCCATCCTTGAGCCACGTTTCCGTAATCCCAACCAAATCATATTCGTTTACCTCTATTTGCGCAGCCAATTCGTCCACCTTATTACAAATGCTCCTCGCATTCAGACACAAAGCCTTCAGGCTTGTTTTTTTAACGCTCTTAGACCTATTAGAATTATTATTTACTGTGGCCACGTTTGATTTAAACCGTTGATTTCTCTGACTGCCACTTTTGTTTTTCCTCCTTCCTATCTTTTGCTTTTATCCCTGTTTCCCTTTCCTCTGTCTCCCTGCTCAGGTTCCCAACCCCCTGCCATTTTAGTTTAAACCCCCCCGAACAGTGCTAGCAACCCTCCCCGCAAGGATATTTGTCCCGTTCTGGTTCAGGTGCAACCCGTCCGACTTGTACAAGTCCCACCTTCCCCAGAAGCAAGCCCAGTGATCCAGGAAACTAAAGCCCTCCCTCCTGCACCAACTCTTCAGCCACGCATTCATCTGCTCTATCCTCCTATTCCTATACTCACTAGCACGTGGCACCGGGAGTAATCCAAAGATTACAACCTTTGAGGTCCTGCTCTTTAATGTGCGACCTAGCTCCCTAAATTCTTGCTGCAGGACCTCATCCCTCTTCCTACCCATGTCATTGGTCCCAATGTGAACCACGACCTCTGACTGTTCACCCTCCCCCTTCAGAATGCCCTGCAGCCGTTCAGTGACATCCTTGACCCTGGCACCAGGGAGGCAACAAACCATCCTGGAGTCACGTCTACGGCCACAGAAACGCCTATCTGTTCCCCTTACGATAGAATCCCCTACCACTATTGCTCTCCCACTCTTTTTCCTCCCTTCCTGAGCAGCAGAAGCACCCCTGGTGCCAGGAAGTTGGCTGCTGCTGCCTTCCTCTGGTAAGTCATCCCCCTCAACAGTATCCAAATTGGTATACCTGTTTGAGAGGGGGATGGCCACAGGGGTCCCCTGCACTACCTGCCTGCCTCTACTGCTCTGCCTGATGGTCACCCATTTCCCTTCTGCCTGTGCAGCTCTTACCTGCGGTGTGACCAACTCAGTAAACGTGTTTTCCATGATCCTCTCAGCATCGTGAATGCTCCAAAGCCCATCCATCCGCAGCTCCAGCACCACAATGCGGTCTGCTAGTAGCTGCAGCTGGATGCATTTCTGGCACACATGGTCGTCAGGGACACAGTCAGCGTCCCTGAATTCCCACATAGAGCAAGAGGAGCATAACACAGGGCTGGGCTGTCCTGACATGACTTACCCTTTAATTAATTTAAATTAATTCACTACCACCAATTAAAGATAAACTCTAGGGCGCTTGTATGGTTTACCAACAGTTCCCGCTACACCAGAAAGACCTTAGCAACTATAAACCACAGAGTTAAAGTTTAAAAAATAGAGAAATACTCACCAACCAATCACTTACCTGCTCCCTGGTGACGTCACACTCTGATTACTTTTTACCTCTCTCCCCGCTGCTGAGTTGGCAAGCCTCGGTGCTCGCGCCGGTTTTTATACCGCGCTCCTCGCCTCGCTGCTCCCTGGTCCGAACTGGTCGGGCCTCGGTGCTCGCGCTGGTTTTTATACCGCGCTCCTCGCCTCGCTGCTCTCTGGTCCAAACTGGTCAGGCCTCGGTGCTCACGCCGGTTTTTATACCGCGCTCCTCGACTCGCTGCTCTCTGGTCCAAACTGGTCGGGCCTCGGTGCTCGCGCCGGTTTTTATACCGCGCTCCTCGCCTCACTGCTCCCTGGTCCGAACTGGTCGGGCCTCGGTGCTCGCGCCGGTTTTTATACCACCCCCAACATATAAAAATCTTACATGATCTTAGGACATACCCTCTTTTCAGTTACCACATCGCTTCTGAATTTTTATACTGCTTTAGGAATCTAAGCTTTCCATCCAACACAACCACACAATTTCAGATAGTTTCTCTTTCCCCCCAAACACAACTACTTGCTCATACGTTTTAAACATTTTTAAGATTATTATCTGCTTTTTAAATTATTTTTAAAAACTGAAAGCCGCCTGCTTTTGTAGTTTTTTTTAAATTATAAAATAGGCATTGTTGTGTATGTACCTTTAAGAGAATAACTGGTCTCAGACTGCAGTACCGGCAGTGACCACCCCTGTATAAAAGGCGCTAGAGAGCCTCGGTTGTTTAGTTTCGTTATGAACTTCCACCAGTAAAGATCAGTTTGTTTTCACTCCTGCTAGTCTGTGTCTCAATCATTCACGGACTTAACACTGGCAACGAGTAAGAAACGAACTTACCTGCAACTCAGCAGCAGCTCCGACGACGTTGTTGAAGGTCGGAGCCAGAAAGAAAAAAAAGGCCATTGAAACTCGAGAAACGGGCGTCGACCGTCAATCATCAGGTTCAAGGCTTTGCAGGAGTGACTTTCCAGAGCCAGGCTGGGTTCCTCGGTCCGTGGTTTCCCAGCTAATCGGGCTGGTGGCAGGTAGTGCTCTGATCCTTCCTGGGCTGCGGCGGGCTGAAGCTCGATCGGGTGGCCTTTCAACGGGGCCGGGCAGCGAGTCGGGAAGCAAGGAGAGAGAGAGAGGGTGGAGCATACAGGGCGCAGCCGGTGTTTCGAAGCTGGGCAGCGTTCGGACCTCAGAAGAGGGAGGGAAGTGTCCCAGAGGGTCCGCTCCACGACGGGAAAATAATAAAAGAAAAAAATACGCGCAAGAAACTGTGGAAAGCAGCGCTAACAACAGCGGGGAAGAAGCCATTTTGTTAAATCGGAGAAGAAGGCAAAGCGCGGGAGGCGCCATTTTAGATTTGCAAGATGCCGAAGACTGGCTGTATCACTGCTTTTGATAATACATTAGAGGACTGGACCACGTATGTGGAAAGAGTCGAGGTATATTTCGAGGCAAACGATATAGCGGAGGGGAAAAAGGCATCGATATTGTTAAACTTAATGGGCGCTAGAACGTACGGCCTATTGCGGGACCTGATTACCCCAGCCAAACCGAAGGCGAAGAGTTTTAATGAAATTGTTGCTGTTCTACAGGAGCACTTAAAACCTGCACCGCTGTTGATAGCAGAAAGATTTAAATTCCACAGGAGAACGCAGCACAAAGATGAGAGCAATGCTGAGTATCTTACGGAACTACGCAAGCTATCAAAGCACTGCCAGTTCAGAGCAGGACTGGCAGATACCCTACGGGACAAATTTGTCTGTGGACTCCTGAGTGAAGGAACACAGAAGAAGTTACTCGCAGAAAAAGAGCTGACGCTAGATAAGGCTTTCAGCGTGGCAGTATCGTATGAAGCAGCAGCCAGGGGAGCTGCAGAAATTCAACAAAAACCACAGGAATACGGCACCCACGAAATGACACGGGGATTTGCAAAATGTTATCGCTGCGGCAGAACTAACCATGACCAGAAGGACTGCTGGTCCAAAGACAAAATATGCAGACAATGCGGGAAGATTGGACACATTGCACGAGTTTGTAGGTCTGGGAAGAAGACCAGTGAAAACAAAAAGGCTACTAAGGAACCGTACAAGAAAGTACAAAAGATGACAGACAGTAGTTCCAAAGACCAGATGAGCGATAGTGAATCCGGAAACAGGAGACTAAGCTGTCTCAAACTTCACAATGTAATCGCAAAAGAGGATCACCGAACCATTTGAGTCACTCTCACGATAGCAGGGTCCCAAGTTAAAATGGAATTGGATACAGGATCAGCGCTAACCGTCATGAATTGACGAGACTACGAGCGGCTATTTTCACACATACCCTTGAGAGAGACATCCATCGTCTTGACGACGTATACGGGGCAAAAAGTATACCCCAGAGGAAAAATAAGGGTGCCTGTCGAATACAATGGCAAGAAAATACGGAAATTGTATCTCTACATACTGCCAAATGGTGGACCACCGTTATTGGGACGGGAATGGATCAGGAAGATAAACTTGGATTGGCATTCCATTCATGCAATGACGGTGGACGGTAAAAAAGATGACGACATCACTCCTGGATGATTGTCAACAATCTTAGCTAACGCCAAAGAGGTATTTCAACAAGAACTGGGCACGCTTAAAGGCGTAACCGCCTCGTTAAAAATAGAAGAGAATGCAGTTCCCAAGTTTTTCAAAGCAAGACCGGTACCATATGCAATTCGCCCAGCCGTCGAGGCAGAGCTGGAGAATCTGGAGAAGGCGGGCGTGTTGTCTAAGGTTGACTGGAGCGAGTGGGCGACACCCATCATTCCTGTCATGAAGAAAACGTTAAGCAATAAGTCCGGAGAGCCAAGGAAGATTCGCATCTGTGGGGATTTCAAGGTGATGGTGAACCCTGTCATTTGCACAGTACAATATCCTCTTCCAAGGATAGAAGACATCTTCGCCTCGCTGTCTGGAGGGAAGCGTTTTACAAAAATTGACCTAGCACAAGCATATTTGCAGATGGAGGTTGAAGAGTCCTCTAGGAAGTATCTTACGATAAACACTCACAAAGGTCTTTACCAGTATCATCGATTGGTATTCGGAGTAGCATCGGCTCCAGCGATATGGCAAAGAGCGATGGAACAAGTCCTGCAAGGGATTCCGGGGACTCAGTGTTACTTGGACGACATCCTTGTAACAGGTGAAGATGACAGTGAACACCTTAACAACCTAGAACAGGCGCTCACTAGACTACGGGAACATGGGCTGCGAGCCAACCGCCCCAAGTGCGAATTTTTTAAGAAACAGATATCGTATTGTGGCCACGTGATTGATGAAGAGGGGTTACATAAGTCCCCTGACAAAATTGAAGCGGTTGTTAAGGCCCCAGCGCCTGAAAATGTGTCGCAACTGAGGTCATTCCTCGGGTTGGTGAATTACTACCATAAGTTTTTGCCGAATTTGTCGACAATTCTGCACCCACTGAACGCCCTGCTGCGAACGGGGGTAGCATGGAAATGGAGCGATGATTGTAAACGTGCTTTTCAGAAGAGTAAGGACTTAATCACTTCGAAGGAAGTATTGGCTCACTACAACCCAGCACTGCCAATCAGGCTGGTGTGTGATGCGTCTCCCTACGGCATTGGGGCGGTACTGTCACATAAATTCCTTGATGGTTTGGAGAGGCCGATAGCTTTTGCGTCACGCTCATTAACTTCTGCCGAGCGTAACTACGCTCAGATTGACAGAGAGGCCCTCAGCCTAGTGTGGGGGGTGAAGAAGTTCAATCACTATCTGCACGGTCAAAAATTTACTCTACTAACCGATCATCAACCTCTTGTCTCCATTTTCAACCCTCAGAAGGGCGTACCGATAATGACAGCACAACGGCTGCAGAGATGGTCCCTTTTCCTAGGGGCACACCAATATGACATCGAGTACAAAGGAACTAAACAGCATGGAAATGCTGATGGATTGTCACGTCTACCGTTGCCGACGGTGGAAGAAGAAGACCTTGCAGTGGATCCAATGGAGTTATTCCACTCGACCATAGTCGAATGTCTCCCTGTGACGAATGCAAACATAGAAAAGGAAACACGGAATGACCCGACACTATCACGGGTCTATGATTTAACGGTGAAGGGATGGCCAGCACATGGTGAACCACTGCTGCCAGCATTTTCGCCGAGAAGAGAACAGCTGTCAGTGTGCAGAGGAACCTTGATGTGTGGATCCAGAGTAGTAATTCCACCTAAGTTGACGGATAGAGTGCTCAATGAGCTTCATGAGGGTCATCTGGGTGGGGTATAAATGAAGAGCTTAGCTAGAGCGTTTGTGTGGTGGCCGGGAATCGATAGAGAAATCGAAGAGATGACCAAGAGCTGTGCAGGATGCCAGAAGGTCCAAAACGCCCCACCACAAGCTCCTCTGCATCCATGGGAGTGGCCCTCATCTCCATGGCAAAGGGTGCACATTGATTTTGCTGGTCCCTTCATGGACTCGATGTTTTTAATTGCGGTGGATGCACATTCAAAGTGGCCAGAGGTAATAAAAATGTCCTCAACCACCACGGAAAAAACTATCACAGTTTTACGAACCATATTCGCCAGGAATGGGCTGCCTGAACAGATTTGCTCTGACAATGGCCCACATTTTGTGTCTGAAGAGTTCCGGAGGTTCTTAAAGAACAATGGTGTTAAGCATTACACATCTGCACCATATCATCCAGCCACTAATGGATTGGCCGAGAGGTTTGTCCAAACATTCAAGAAGGCTATCAAGGCAATGTGTAATGAAGATATACCCCTACAACACAAGGTGGACAACTTCTTGTTTGCCTACCGGAATGCGACACATGCGGTTACCAACCAAACTCCAGCCATGATGTTCTTCAATCGAAGACTACGATGCCGCTTGGATTTAGTTAAGCCAAACGTCCGAAGAGATGTGGAGAACAGGCAGTTTCAGAATATGAATGAAAGGCCGACCAGGAGTTTTAAGATAGGTCAACCAGTTTTGGCCCGGGACTACCGCACTGAGAAATGGCAGCCAGGAACGATTTGTACATGACAAGGACCTCTCATGTATACCGTGGACGTTGGGGAGAGCATTGTAAGACGCCATGCTGACCAGATTCTAGAGTCGCTGGAAAACGTCAACTCCACACCACGATCTGATACACCTGGTAATGAAATCGACGTTCCAATTGCAGCTACCGCAGAACCGGTAATATTGGAAGCAGATGAACCAAACAACGACATTGATTCCAACTCAACATTGCCAGAAGAACCTGTTACCCCAAAGAGACGTTACCCAGACAGAATCAGGAAGCCTCCTCAAAGACTGAACTTATAATTGCTTAAACTTAACCACTGTATCTAGTAACAGTAATTGTGATTGTAATTCGTTATCATTTAATTGTTAAATGAATGTTATGTACTGTTTATCTAAAAGGGGAGGAATTGTTGTGTATGTACCTTTAAGGGAATAACTGGTCTCAGACTGCAGTACCGGCAGTGACCACCCCTGTATAAAAGGCGCTAGAGAGCCTCGGTTGTTTAGTTTCGTTATGAACTTCCACCAGTAAAGATCAGTTTGTTTTCACTCCTGCTAGTCCGTGTCTCAATCATTCACGGACTTAACAGGCATGACACTTCTGGCTCTTCACTCTCCTGAAATAGGAAAAGGTTTACCAAAGCTTTTTTTTCCCATTAAGGCAGTGCCCCATTAAAACAATAGCTTATATGGTGGCCAAGTACCTCATGTGACTAAGTGCTTGACAGACAAGCAGATCATAAAGTTCAAGTTCCAGAGGTAACAGTCACTTAAAATTGCCTGGCCTCGATATTTGAGTTCTGTTAGGTCTGAGCAGGCAGCTATTTGAGATGCCATGCAATAGCAACTACGAAACTGCCTCTTGTTGGCAGAACACTGCAATGACAGTGGTCTTGTCTGGAGGAAGATACACAGCGCAAAGATTCTTGTAAAGGGAACAAATGGCGAGAATAGAACAATGTAAAAAAATTCCAATAGGAATTTAAGCCATACAATACTTACAACAAACAATCAATGTGAAAACATCACATGCACTTAATAATCCATGTAGTATACACTGGGGAGATCCTAAACCTAGTTTTCTATTTTCAATTTCATCATAGCAATGTGTCCTTAAATTCAAGCTACTTACTGTTTTCCAGAAATAAATCTTGTAGCAGAGATGGGAAGTTATTATCTTCGATTTCCAGGTTTCTTCGCATCATATTGGCGCAGAAAATCTTCTTATAACCCTGAACAATGAGTGAAGCTTTTGATTCCATGTACCGTGCTCTTACAATATTTGAGCATCTTTTCTAGAATTTGAATAGAAAAATAAATCATGTAGGAAAGAAAGATAAGGGCTTTATCAAAATTCATTTTACCACAAAGTTTGATTTGTCTCACTTAAACCTTGATTTTTTTTCTTTGAAATAATTACTAAGGAGGAGAAATTCGGTTGCTTAGCGCCTCCCGTTAGCACCTCCTGGGGGGCGCTAATGGGGCGCTAGGAACTTAGCACCCGAGCGCGGCGATTTTAGCGCCGCTCGCGAAATTGATCAGTCGTTTTGCGGCGGCGCTAAACACTACCGCCACGATCTCCTGCGCCTGCAGATCATGACATCAGTCAAGCATGCAACGCCCCGGTAGCACTCCAGACTGGATATTGAGTCGTGCCCCCTGCCTTAGCGCCTGCTGCTAGGAACGACAGGTAGAGGGGAATGTTTTCAAGTCAGGAAGGGGCTGGGGGAGTGCTATTTAAAGGCGGGTGCTTCCTGCCTTTTCTTGTTGGCAAAATTTTTGGTTTTAACACTGTCCTAAGGAGTTTTGGCCCTCAGCACCACTTTTGAGGTTCCTAAGTGCCGAGCTCTTTCCCTGGGCCTATCCTTTAGTGCTTCCAACACAATTGCTTTTGAGGTCTCTCCAGGCCGAGATTCAAGGCTGCAATGAGCAGGGAGTGGCTGGCAAGCAAGATGGCCCCTCCCCTTTAAGAACTGGACAGTGCCAGTCTGTCTGGCTTCCATGGTAATTGGCATCGCCTGAACTTCGGTAGCGTTCTGAGGTAGCGCCTCGCTCTCTGATGTTTGCGCCTTAAGAGAGGTGTGTAGCACCTGATTTAACGCTCATCTCCAGGGACGATAGAGGCGAATTTTGCAGTTGGAGGCGATAATTAGCGCCGGGCACTAAACTTTGCGCCTGGCCAATATTAACGCCCCAAAATAGGCGATACCCAATTTTTCCCCCTAAAAATCTAGCATTGTTTATATTAACCTGTTTATCGTTTCATATAATGAATATCCTGTCTTCGTACTCAATCCTATATGCAGTCACATTTCTTTCTCAAGAGCCTTATTACTCTAAAGGGACATTTTTATGCCTCTCTCCATTTCATTACTGGTTTAAGTTTTAAAATTTGAAGATCATCAAAATTAAGAGCTACATAATGAAATGAAACAATAAACCATCTGATTCCCATAATCATCTGTTTCAAACTTATATTTCAAAGTGAACTTTTTTTCTTCTTGCCTCTCCCTCCTACACATCAAGCACCATCCCTTGACCGAAAGGCTGGATAGGTGGCCTGCTCACCAACTTCTGCCAATGAGTGCAAGTGGAAACCATAATGTCAATGAGATCAACCCAGCAGGGCTCGCCTTCAGATTTTCCTACTGTTCCTGTGAAGATGATTTTAAGGTGTCAGCCTTGGCTCAGTGGTAGCCCTCTCATCTCTGAGTCAGAGGATCAAGGCATTCAAGTCCAACTCCAGAAACTTAAACACATAATCCAAGCTGACATTCCAGTGCAGTACTGAGGGAGTGCTACACTCACAGAGGTGCTGTCTATCAGATGAGATGTTAAACCAAGGTCCCATCTGCCCTTTCAGGTGGACATAAAAGATCCCATGGAACTATTTGAGATAGGAGACTCCTCCCACTGTCCTAACCAATATTTATTACTAAAAACTAGATTATCTCATTAACTCACTGCTGCTGGTGTGATCTTGCTCTGTGCAAACTGGATGCCACTTTTCCCTACATTACAACAGTGACTACACTTCAAAAGTAATTAATTGGCTGTAAAGTGCTTTGGGATGTCCTGATGTTATGAAAGGAGTTATATAAATGTATATCCTTTCTTTCTTTCTCTCTAATCGATGTCACCTCTTATGCAAGTTTCAAGACATTCCTTTGTCAGATTCTAAAATTTTAGAAATGGAATCTGGGAGCATACTTCTAAGTTTGTGCACCATTGGTTTTCTGCTCTAAACTGGAATTATTAGAGCAGGTTTTCCTGTTATTGCACTTGGTACAAAAGAGTCCATGGGCACTGTTCATAGAAGAAAATAGTGTGGGGAGCATTACATACCCATAATGGCCCCCGTCCAATTTTCCATCTATTAATTTAAATGGATAGAAATCAAATGTGTTCCATTACAAGTGTGCAATCCTGCCTGCACCATTTTACTCTATGCACCGCACTCAGGCACAACAGGAAAATCTACCCATTATATTTAATACACTATAATGTATAACAGTTTTACCCCAGGTGAAAATTGATCTTTGATGATTTAATCATAGCTCCTTTCAGCTATTTAATATAAATAGCAAGCGGCAACAAGTGAATTTAAGGTGGTTACACAATGTTCATATAAATTAAATGCGATAAACCATGCTCATTTAACTAAGTTGACTTTAGATTGCATGGCATACCCATCTAAATTCTTAATTTGTATAGAAACATAGAAGATAGGAGCAGGAGTAGGCCATTCGGCCCCTCGAGCTTGCTCCGCCATTCAATGAGATCATGGCTGATCATCCAAATTCAGTACCCTGTTCCTGCCTTCTCTCCATATCCCTTGATCCCTTTAGCCTTAAGAAATATATCTAACTCCTTCTTGAATAGATTTAAGGAATTGGCCTCTACTGCCTTCTTTGGTAGAGAATTCTGTAGTGTCCGCGTATCAATAACACACGGACTGCAGGAGAACAATAATAACAGGTGTTTACTGAACAGAGGGTATGCTGGAACTTAAAGTACAGAAGCCTGCTACGGCTTTATATACAGGGGTGGTCACTGCCGGTACTACAGTATAAAAGCAGTTCTCTCTTAAAAGGTACATACACAACAATTCCTCCCCTTTTAGATAAACAGTACATAACATTCATTTAACAACTAAATAATAACTAATTACAATTACAATTTTCTCTGTACTATTACTATATACATCAACTGAAGTAATCATTTATAAATTCAGTCTTTGAGGAGGCTTCCTGATCCTGACTGGATAGTGCCTTTCTCGAGTATCCTGTTCTTGCGGCGGAGTCGATTCTGGCTCATTGTCATTGGTTGGTTCGTCAGCTTCCAATACCACCGATTCTGAGGTAGACGCAATCTGTACTTCGGGTTCATCACCAGGTGCGCATGCTCGTGGTATGGATTTGACTTGCTCCGGTGACTCTAGAATCTGGTCAGCATGGCGTCTCACGATGCTCTCTCCAACATCCACTGTGTACATTAGTGGTCCCTGCCGTGTGCATATCACTCCTGGCTGCCATTTTTCTGTTCGGTAGTCGCGGGCCAAGACTGGTTGCCCTATCTTGAAGCTCCTGGTTGGCTTCTCATTGATGTGCTGGAATTGCTTATCCTCAACATCTCGTCTTATGTTTGGTTTGAGCAAATCCAGGCGACATCTTAGCCTTCGCTTGAAGAACATTATGGCTGGAGCTTGGTTGGTGACTGCATGTGTCGCATTCCGGTAAGCAAACAAGAAATTATCCACCTTGTGTTGTAGTGGTATGTCGTCGTTATACATCGCCTTTATTGCTTTTTTAAAGGTCTGAACAAACCTTTCAGCCAATCCATTTGTGGCTGGATGATATGGGGCAGATGTGTAATGTTTTACCCCATTATTCCTCAAAAACCTCTGGAAATCCTCGGACACAAACTGTGGTCTATTGTCGGAGCAAATCTGTTCAGGCAAGCCATTCCTGGCGAAGATGGTCCATAGGACTGCAATAGTTTTCTCCGTGGTGGTGGAGGACATTTTGATGACCTCTGGCCATTTCGAATGTGCATCCACGGCGATTAAAAACATTGAGTCCATAAATGGACCAGCAAAATCAATGTTTACCCGTTGCCATGGAGATGAGGGCCACTCCCATGGGTGTAGCGGGGCCTGTGGTGGAGCGTTTTGGACCTTTTGGCATCCTGTGCATCTCTTGATCATATCCTCGATTTCTTTATCGATTCCCAGCCACCACACAAATGCCCTGGCTAGGCTCTTCATTTTTACCCCTCCCAGATGACCCTCATGAAGCTCATTGAGCACTCTATCTCTCAACTTGGGTGGAATTACCACTCGGGATCCACACATCAAGGTCCCCCGGCACACTGACAGCTGTTCTCTCCTTGGCGAGAATGCTGGCAACAGTGAGTCGCCATGTGCTGGCAATCCCTTCACCGGCAAATCATAGACCCGAGTGTGTGTCGGGTCATTTCGGGTTTCCTTCTCTATACTTGAGTTTGTAACAGGCAGACATTCGACTATGGTCAAATGGAATATCTCAACAGGGTCCACTGCAGGTGCTTCCTCCACCATAGGCAATGGTAGGCACGACAGCCCATCAGCGTTTCCATGCTGTTTCGTACCCTTGTACTCTATGTCGTATTGATGTGCCCCTAGAAAAAGGGACCATCTTTGCAGCCATTGCACCGTCATCACCGGAACGCCCTTCTTAGGGTTAAAAATGGAGACCAGATGCTGATGATCAGTCAGTAGGGTGAATTTCTGCCCGTGCAGATAGTGATTGAACTTCTTCACCCCCCACACCAGGCTGAGGGCCTCCCTGTCAATCTGGGCGTAGTTACGCTCGGCTGAGGTTAACGAGCGCGACGCAAAGGCTATTGGCCTCTCTGAACCGTCAAGGAATTTGTGTGACAGCACCGCTCCAATGCCATAGGGAGACGCATCACATGCTAACCGAATCGGTAGTGTTGGATTGTAGTGGGCCAGTACAGGTAGACTATCCTTTATCCGAAAACCTCGGGACCAGCCGAGTTTCGGATAAAGGAGAATTTCGGATTTCGGAAGGTGGGTCGGCAGGGGTCCGCGGGGGGGTCGGCGGGGGTCCGCGGGGGGGGGGGTCGGCGGGGGGGTCGTGCGCACGACTTACGCTGACGCTCAGCGTAAGTCGGCGGGGGTCGGGGCCGGCGGGGTCCGCGGGGGGGTCGGCGGTTGTCGGGGCTGGCGGGGTCGGCGGTTGTCGGGGCCGGCGGGGTCGGATCGGCGGTTGTCGGGGCCCGCGGGGGGGGGTCGGCGGTTGTCGGGGCTGGCGGGGTCGGTGGTTGTCGGGGCCGGCGGGGTCCGCGGGGGGGTCGGCGGTTGTCGGGGCTGGCGGGGTCGGCGGTTGTCGGGGCCGGTGGGGTCCGCGGGGGGGTCGGCGGTTGTTGGGGCTGGCGGGGTCGGCGGTTGTCGGGGCCGGCGGGGTCCGCGGGGGGGACGCGGTTGTCGGGGCCGGCGGGGTCCGTGGGGGGGGGGGTCGGCGGGGGGTCGTGCGCACGACTTACCCTTTATCCGAACTTCCGAAACCGGAACCCTCTAAAAACCGAAGGTTTTTTCGTTCGTACGCACGACTTACGCTGAACGAAAAAACCTTCGGTTTTTAGAGGGTTTCGGTTTTCGGAAGTCCGGATAAAGGGTAGTCTACCTGTACTTCTTTTGAAGTGATTAGGCATTTACATTTCTGAAAGGCACGCTTACACTCATCACTCCATTTCCATGTTACTCCAGTTTGCAACAGGGTGTTCAGTGGGTGCAGAATTGTAGATAAATTCGGCAAGAACTTATGGTAGTAGTTCACCAACCCGAGGAACGAACTCAGTTGCGACACATTTTCCGGTGCTGGAGCCTTGACTACTGCCTCAATCTTGTCTGGGGACTTATGTAACCCCTCCTCATCAGTCATGTGGCCACAATACGAGATTTGTCTTCTGAAAAATTCGCATTTGGGGCGGTTGGCTCGTAGCCCATATTCTTGTACTCTAGTGAGCACCTGCTCCAGGTTGGCAAGGTGTTCACTGTCATTTTCACCCGTAACCAGGATGTTGTCCAAATAACACTGGGTCCCCGGGATCCCTTGCAGGACTTGTTCCATCGCCCTCTGTCAAATAGCCGGGGCTGATGCTACCCCGAATACCAGTCGGTTGTATTGGTAAAGACCTTTGTGAGTGTTTATTGTGAGGTATTTCCTAGATGCTTCTTCCACCTCCATTTGTAGATACGCTTGGGCCAGATCAATCTTCGTAAAGCGTTTCCCTCCAGGTAGTGAGGCGAAAATATCTTCTATCCGTGGAAGTGGATATTGTACTGTGTGCAGGACTGGGTTCACAGTTACCTTAAAGTCCCCACAGATGCGAACCTTCTTTGGCTCCCCAGGCGTGCTGCTCAATGATTTCTTCATTACAGGAACGATGGGTGTGGCCCACTTGCTCCAGTCCACCTTGGACAGCACACCCGAATGCTCCAGACTCTCCAGCTCTGCTTCAATGGCTGGGCGGATCGCGTACGGTACCGGTCTGGCCTTAAAAAATTTTGGGTTTGCGTTATCTTCGATTTTTATCATTGCCGTTACTCCTTTTAGAGTCCCAAGTCCTTGTTGGAACACCTCTTTCACGTCAGTTAGAATTTTTGACAGTCGTCCAGGTGTGACGTCGTCATCCTTTTTGTCAACCATAGTTAGCGCCTGAATGGAATGCCAATCCAATTGTATTTTTCGGATCCATTCACGTCCCAATAATGGTGGTCCTCCATCTTGTAGTATATATAGATACAGTTTCTGTGTTTCCTTGCCGTTGTATTTAACGGGCACCCTTATTTTTCCTCTGGGGTAGACTTTTTGCCCCGTGTATGTCTTCAATACAATGGACATGTCCTTCAAGGGTATGTGTGAGAATAGCCGCTCATAGTCTCATTGATTCGTGACAGTCAGGGCTGATCCTGTGTACAATTCCATCTTTACTTGGGACCCTGCTATCATGAGGGTGACCCAAATGGTTCGGTGATCCTCCTTTGCGATCACGTTGTGTAACTTTAGACAACTTAGTCTCCTGCTCCTGGAGTCATTATCACTCTCCTGATCTTCTGAACTACTGTCGTTCATTTTTTTTACTTTCTTGTACTTTTCCTTAGTAGTTCTTTTAGTGTTGGTTTTCTTTCCCGACCTGCAGACTCTTGCTATGTGTCCCATGTTGTGTATGTACCTTTAAGAGAAGAACTGATTCTATAATGCAGTACCGGCAGTGACCACCCCTGTATATAAAGCCATAGCAGGCTTCTGTACTTCAGTCTTGAATTACTCTCTGTTCAGTAAATACCTGTTTTATTGTTCTCATGCAGTCTGAGTATTATTGATCCTCGGACATTACACTGGCGACGGGCAGGTTCGAACTCACCTGCAGTACTGCATCACCTCACGGGGATCTTTTCCCTGAAGAGAAGCTTCTTGGAGGTCGAAGTCAGAACGGCGGGCGTCGACCGCGGGCAACTGCCCAGGGATCCATCGGAGAGTTGCAGGGGAGGCTGTGGAGAGCTGGGCCTGGCTCCCCAGTCGAGATGTTCCAGCAAGTCGTGCTGGTAGCAGGTTGTGCGCTGACCCTTCCGGACTGCGGCGGGCTCGGGCTCGATCGAGCAGCTCTGCAAAAGGGGCCGTGCAGCGTCGTCGGGAGGAAGAGAGAGAGAGAGGGTGGAGCACACAGGGCGCGGTCGGTGCTCAAGAACAGGGCAGCGTGGAGAGGATAGAACGCGGGGAAGGAAAAGTGAGACGCGCCGAAGCCGCGGGTCACCGCCATTACCCTGTAGAACGCTAGGAGCAGCGTGGCAGCAAGGGGAAGAAGGAAAAGCGCGGGAGGCGCCATTTTATTCCATTGGGGAAGAAGGAAATGCGCGGGAGGCATCATTTTATTACATTGGGGAAGAAGAAAAAGCACGGGAGGCGCCATTTTAAATCACCCAAGATGCCGAAGAGTGGCAGTATCACTGCTTTCGACAACGAGGTAGAAGACTTCTTTCCAAGACCACGTATGTGGAAATAATTGAAGTGTACTGCAATGCCAATGAGGTGGCCGATGGAAAGAAGGCGTCGGTATTATTAAATTTGATGGGCGCGAGAACGTACAGCCTATTGCGGAATTTAATTACCCCAGCTAAACCAATGGAGAAAAGTTTTGAAGAGATTGTTAATATCTTACAGGAACACCTAAACCCTACACCGCTGCTGATAGCAGAAAGATTCAAGTTCCATAAAAGAAACCAGCACAAGGATGAGAACAATGCTGACTATCTTACGGAACTACGCAAGTTATCGAAGCACTGCCAGTTCAGAGCAGGACTGGCAGACACCTTACGGGATAAGTTTGTCTGCGGGCTCCAGAGTGAAGGAACCCAGAAACGACTACTTTCGGCAAAGGACCTGACGCTAGAACAGGCTTTCAGCGTGGCAGTATCCTATGAAGCAGCAGCACGGGGAGCTGCGGAAATACAACAGAAACCACAAGAATACAGCGCTAACGAAATGGCGTATGGAGCAGAAAAGTGCTATCGCTGCGGCAGAACAACCCATGATCAGAAGGACTGCTGGTTTAAGGACAAAATATGCAGGCAATGCGGGAAAATGGGACATATAGCAAGAGTCTGCAGGTCGGGAAAGTAAACCAACACTACAAGAACTACTAAGGAAAAGTACAAGAAAGTAAAAAAAATGACAGACAGTAGTTTGGAAGATCAGGAGAGTGATAATGACTCCGGGAGCAGGAGACTAAGTTGGCTAAAGTTACACAACGTGATCGCAAAGGAGGATCACCGAACCATTTGGGTCACCCTCATGATAGCAGGGTCCCAAGTGTTGTATCCATGTGTTAATAGAGACACTGAAGGCAGGAGTTAGTTTCACAGGTGTTTACTGAACAAAGTCTGGAGGTGAACTAACTGATACAACACAATATACAGGCTTATATAGCCCGAGTGGCCATTACCGGCATTACAGTACACAGGGGGCTCTTAAAGGCACATACACTACAATTCCTCCCCTTTTAGCCAACCAGTACATAATATTTTAATAATCATTAATTACATGTTACAAGAACAATAATCTACACATTGCTGCAGTTAATCAATTATAAGTCAGTCTCTCTGGAGGCTTCCTGACTCGGTCCGGATAACGCCTCGGTGGTGTAGTAGTTTCTGGTGGTATAGTAGGTGCTTTTGGCAAGGCTGATTCGGCTTGAATGCCAGTGTCGGGTTCATCTGGTTCCAGTATCACCGGATCGGAGGTAGATACTATGGGTATCTCTACTTCATCATTAGACGTATAGAGTTGTGGTATAGGTTGTCCCTTTTTGGATGACTCTATGATCTGGTCAGCATGGCGCCTTATTATGCTTTCTCCAATGTCCACGGTATACATCAGCGGTCCTAGTCGTGTGCAAATAGTTCCAGGCTGCCATTTCTCGGTACGGTAGTCCCGGGCCAAAACTTGTTGACCTATCTGGAAGGTTCTAGTTGGCCTTTCATTCATGCCTTGAAATTGCCGGTTCTCCATGTCCCTTCTGATGTTTGGCTTGATCAAATCCAGCCGGCATCTTAGGCTTCTATTGAAGAACATCATGGCGGGAGTTTGGTTTGTAACCATATGTGTTGCATTCCTGTATGCAAACAAGAAGTTATCTACCTTATGCTGTAGATTTATGTCTTCATTACCCATGGCCTTTATGGCCTTCTTGAAGGTCTGGACAAACCTTTCAGCCAATCCATTGGTGGCGGGGTGGTATGGGGAGGACGTGTAGTGCTTAACCCCATTGTTTATTAAGAACTTCCTTCTTCCCCAATGGAATAAAATGGCACCTCCCACGCTTTTTCTTCTTCCCCTTGCTGCCACGCTGCTCCTAGCGTTCTACAGGGTAATGGCGGTGACCCGCGGCTTCGGCGCGTCTCACTTTTCCTTCCCCGCGTTCTATCCTCTCCACGCTCCACAAGGTGTTGGGTTTAAGTGCTCCTGTAGGGTATCAACAATTTCCTTAAAATTCTTGTCCTTTGGTTTGGCTGGAGTGATTAAGTTTCGTAACAGCCCGTATGTCTTTGCGCCCATTAGATTTAGAAGTACTGACGCCTTTTTATCATTTTCTATTCCATTTGCTGTGCAATATACTTCCACTCTTTCCACATATGTGGTCCAATCCTCTATATCGTTATCAAAAGCATCAATATTGCCAGCCTTAGGCATCCTGGAAAAAAAATGGCGCTTCCCGCGCTTTCCTTTCTTTCCTGCAGAAAAAATATGGCGCTCCCCACGCTTTCCCGCCGCTGTTGCTGCTGACAACGCTGTTTTCCGCGGTTTTTAAAAAAAAAAAATTATTTACAGGTGGAGTCTCGTTCCCACCGAACTCTCTGGGACTTTTCCCCCCCCTCTGCTAGGTCCGAACGCCGACCTGCTTTGCAGCGCCGGCCGTCTCCCGAGTGCTCCCCCCCATCTGTTTCTGCTTGCCTCCGCCTTCGCTGCTTGGCCTCGCTGCAGAGCCAGCCGATGGAGCCCCAGCCCGCCGCCCAGGAAGGATTATTGCAGTACCTGCCACCAGCTCGGCTAGCTGGTGAAACCACAGTTTTTCTTTTCTTGCTTTTCTTCGACTTTGGACGTCTGAGGAATCGATGTCCTTGAGGTGCTGCCGAATTGCAGGTAAGTCCGTTTCCAATTCGTCGCCACTGTTGTATCCGTGTGTTAATAGAGACACTGAAGGCAGGAGTTAGTTTCACAGGTGTTTACTGAACAAAGTCTGGAGGTGAACTAACTGATACAACACGATATACAGGCTTATATAGCCCGAGTGGCCATTACCGGCATTACAGTACACAGGGGGCTCTTAAAGGCACATACACTACACCAAGTAAAGATGGAATTGGATACAGGATCAGCCCTAACTGTCATGAATCGACGAGACTATGAGCGGCTATTCTCACACATACCCTTGAAGGACACGTCCATTGTATTGAAGACATACACAGGGCAAAAAGTCTACCCCAGAGGAAAAATAAGGGTGCCAGTTGAATACAACGGCAAGGAAACACAGAAACTGTATCTATATATACTACCGGATGGAGGACCACCACTATTGTGACATGAATGGATCCGAAAAATACAATTGGATTGGCATTCCATTCAGGCGCTAACTGTGACTGACAAAAAGGATGATGACGTCACACCTGGACGACTGTCAAAAATTCTAACTGACATGAAAGAGGTGTTCCAACAAGGACTTGGGACTCTAAAAGGAGTAACGGCAACAATAAAAATCGAAGATAACGCAAACCCAAAATTTTTTAAGGCCAGACCGGTACCTTACGCGATCCGCCCAGCCATTGAAGCAGAGCTGGAGAGTCTGGAGCGTTCGGGTGTGCTGTCCAAGGTGGACTGGAGTGAGTGGGCCACACCCATCATTCCTGTAATGAAGAAATCATTGAGCAGCATGCCTGGGGAACCGAAGAAGGTTCGCATCTGTGGGGACTTCAAGGTAAGTGTGAACCCAGTCCTGCACACAGTACAATATCCACTTCCACGGATAGAAGATATTTTCGCCTCACTATCTGGAGGGAAACGCTTTACAAAGATTGATCTGGCCCAAGCGTATCTACAAATGGAGGTGGAAGAAGCATCTAGGAAATACCTCATGATAAACACTCACAAAGGCCTTTACCAGTACAATCGACTGGTATTCGGGGTGAAGAAGTTCAATCACTATCTGCACGGGCAGAAATTCACCCTACTGACTGATCATCAGCCCCTGGTCTCCATTTTTAACCCAAAGAAGGGCGTTCCGGTGATGACGGCGCAACGGCTGCAAAGATGGTCACTTTTTCTAGGGGCACATCAGTACGACATAGAGTACAAGGGTACGAAACAGCATGGAAACGCTGATGGGCTGTCGCGCCTACCATTGCCTACGGTAGAGGAAGCGCCTGCAGTGGACCCTGTTGAGATATTCCATTTGACCATAGTCGAATGTCTACCTGTTACAAACTCAAGTATAGAGAAGGAAACCCGAAATGACCCGACACTCTCTCGGGTCTATGATTTGACGGTGAAGGGATGGCCAGCACATGGCGACTCACTGTTGCCAGCATTCTCGCCAAGGAGAGAACAGCTGTCAGTGTGCCGGGGGACCTTGATGTGTGGATCCCGAGTGGTAATTCCACCCAAGTTGAGAGATAGAGTGCTCAATGAGCTTCATGAGGGTCATCTGGGAGGGGTAAAAATGAAGAGCCTAGCCAGGGCGCTTGTGTGGTGGCCGGGAATCGATAAAGAAATCGAGGATATGACCAAGAGATGCACAGGATGCCAGAAGGTCCAAAACGCTCCACCACAGGCCCCGCTACATCCATGGGAGTGGCCCTCATCTCCATGGCAACGGGTACACATTGATTTTGCTGGTCCATTTATGGACTCAATGTTCCTAATCGCTGTGGACGCCCATTCAAAATGGCCAGAGGTCATCAAAATGTCCTCCACCACCACGGAGAAAACTATTGCAGTCCTACGGACCATCTTCGCCAGGAATGGCTTGCCAGAACAGATTTGCTCCGACAATGGGCCACAGTTTGTGTCCGAGGATTTCCGGAGGTTTCTGAGGAATAATGGGGTGAAACATTACACATCTGCCCCATATCATCCAACCACAAATGGATTGGCTGAGAGGTTTGTTCAGAACTTTAAAAAGGCAATAAAGGCAATGCATAATGACGACATACCACTACAACACAAGGTGGATAATTTCTTGTTTGCTTACCGGAATGCGACACATGCAGTCACCAACCAAACTCCAGCCATAATGTTCTTCAACCGAAGGCTAAGATGTCGCCTGGATTTGCTCAAACCAAACATAAGACGAGATGTTGAGGATAAGCAATTCCAGCACATAAATGAGAAGCCAACCAGGAGCTTCAAGATAGGGCAACCAGTCTTGGCCCTCGACTACCGATCAGAAAAATGGCAGCCAGGAACGATATGCACACAGCAGGGACCACTAATGTACACAGTGGACGTTGGAGAGAGCATCGTGAGATGCCATGCTGACCAGATTCTAGAGTCACAGGAACAAGCCAAACCCATACCACGAGCAGGTGCACCTGGTAATCAACCCGAAGTACAGATTGCGTCTACCTCAGAAGCAGTGGTATTGGAAGCTGATGAACCAACCAATGACAATGAGCCAGAATCGACTCCGCCGCAAGAACAGGATACTCGAGAAAGGCGTTATCCAGTCAGGATCAGGAAGCCTCCTCAAAGACTGAACTTATAAATGATTATTTCAGTTGATGTATATAGTAAGAGAAAATTGTAATTGTAATTAGTTATTATTTAGTTGTTAAATGAATGTTATGTACTGTTTATCTAAAAGAGGAGGAATTGTGTATGTACCTTTAAGAGAAGAACTGATTCTATACTGCAGTACCGGCAGTGACCACCCCTGTATATAAAGCCATAGCAGGCTTCTGTACTTCAGTCTTGAATTACTCTCTGTTCAGTAAATACCTGTTTTATTGTTCTCCTGCAGTCTGAGTATTATTGATCCTCGGACGCTACATCCCACTTTCCCACCTTGCCTGCATACTTTGTCCTTAAACCAGCAGTCCTTCTGATCATGGGTTGTTCTGCCGCAGCGATAGCACTTTTCTGCTCCATATGCCATTTCGTTAGCGCTATATTCTTGTGGTTTCTGTTGTATTTCCACAGTTCCCCGTGCTGCTGCTTCGTAGGATACTGCCACGCTGAAAGCCTGTTCTAGCGTCAGGTCCTTTTCCGAAAGTAGTCGTTTCTGGGTTCCTTCACTCTGGAGCCCGCAGACAAACTTATCCCTTAAGGTATCTGCCAGTCCTGCTCCGAACTGGCAGTGCTTCGATAACTTGCGTAGTTCCGTAAGATAGTCAGCATTGTTCTCATCTTTGTGCTGGTTTCTTTTATGGAACTTGAATCTTTCTGCTATCAGCAGCGGTGTAGGGTTTAGATGTTCCTGTAAGATATTGACAATCTCTTCAAAGCTTTTCTCCATTGGTTTAGCTGGGGTAATTAAATTCCGCAATAGGCCGTACGTTCTCGCACCCATCAAATTTAATAATACCGACGCCTTCTTTCCATCGGCCACCTCATTTGCCTTGCAGTACACTTCAATTCTTTCCACATACGTGGTCCAATCTTCTATTTGGTTGTCGAAAGCAGTGATACTGCCACTCTTCGGCATCTTGGGTGGTTTAAAATGGCGCCTCCCGCGCTTTTCCTTCTTCCACAATGGATTAAAATGGCGCCTCCCGCACTTTTCCTTTTTCCCCAATGGAATAAAATGGCGCCTCCCGCGGCTTCGGCGTGTCTCTCTTTTCCTTCCCCTCGTTTTATTTTCTCTACGCTGCCCGGTTCTTGAGCACTGACCGCGCCCTGTGCGCTCCACCCTCTCTCTCTCTTTTCCTTCCCGACGACGCTGCACGGCCCCTTTGCAGAGCCGCTCGATCGAGCTCAAGCCCGCCGCAGTCCGGAAGGGTCAGCGCACTACCTGCTACCAGCACGATTTGCTGGAACACCTTGACTGGGGAGCCAAGCCCAGCTCTCCACAGCCTCCCCTGCGATTCTCTGAACCCGGATGGATCACTGGGCGGTTGCCCGTGGTCGACGCCCGTTGCTCTGACTTCGACCTCCAAGAAGCTTCTTTTCAGGGATGGATCCCCGTGAGGTGATGCAGTACTGCAGGTGAGTTCGAACCTGCTCGTCGCCAGTGTAGTGTCCGCGTATCAATAACACACGGACTGCATGAGAACAATAATAACAGGTGTTTACTGAACAGAGGGTAGGCTGGAACTGAAAGTACAGAAGCCTGCTACGGCTTTATATACAGGTGTGGTCACTGCCGGTTCTACAGTATAAAAGCAGTTCTCTCTTAAAGGTACATACACAACAAATTCCACAGGTTCACCACTCTCTGGGTGAAGAAATTCCTCCTCATCTCTGTCCTAAATGGCTTACCCCTTATCCTTAGACTGTGACCCCTGGTTCTGGACTCCCTGACCATTGGGAACATCCTTCCTGCATCTAGTCTGTCTAGTCCTGTTAGAATTTTATAAGTTTCAATGAGATCCCCTCTCATTCTTCTAAACTCCAGCGAGTACAAGCCCAATCAACCCAATCTCTCCTCATACGTCATTCCTGCCATCCCAGGTACCAGCGTGGTGAATCTTCGCTGCACTCCTTCCATGGCAAGAACATCCTTCTGCAGATAAGGCGACCAAAACTGCACACAATACTCAAGATGTGGTCTCACCAAGGCCCTGTACAACTGCAGCAAGACATCCTTGTTCCTGTACTCAATCATTGTGGGCAATGATGAGTGCAAGAAAACTGCTACCCCAAAATAACTTAAAAGATACAGTAACTTTACTGAAAAACTGGTGCCAAATGTACACATTCCCCATAAATGGATATTGCAGACAATATAAAGGCGAGCGCCATTAGCCTCACCGTTATTTTCACGGCAAATTTTGACCCATTATTTTTCCCACAAGATTTGACCCATTGTATACTATGAATGTAACTGAATGTCAAAGGTATATGCTATAATATACACTGTACATTGTGGTGAGTGAGCTTTACTGCATGGCTGGAGTTGTGGACAAACTCTCGGAATGGATTCCAGGGAGTGGCAGTGAACCAGTATGCTTACTTGTTATGCCAGTGCCTAATGGGTTCTGCCTATTGCACCAGATCTTCAATGGCTATCCTTTTGAGGCAGGATGAAGCCTGGTCCAATGCTTTGCATGCAATGTATGTGGCGGACGGTGTTGATATGCCAACCAACCGCTGGAAGGGGGCCAAGGTTCCCATTCTTTTGGTTCAGACTCGGACTACATGATTTTCTCAGACTATTTGCAGAAATGCAGGTGAATTGTACAGAACAGTTACAGCCAGGTGTATATATACAATGAAAAGTACAAATCCAGCAGCCTCAACGTTGCAGACACATGCAATGTTCGGGGTAAATAAGTATTATTGGTAAAAATGTTGGCTCAGAGAATGCTGATGTAGGTCTTTGGAAAGTATGTTGGGAATAGTACTTATAACCAATTCCCTATAATTAGAATGCAGAAATCACAGTTACAATTTAAGGAGTTACAATAACAGACAATGGAGACAAAACTGTTTTTCAACAGTAACTGTTAATCAGTAAATAATTTTGCTTACATTCTCAGCAATAATGAGATACAGCAGCTGGTGTGATAGCGAGTAATCTTGGCAATTTAAAGTCGTCATCAGTCTCCTGCATATACCTGTTTCCAGGCAAGGGACTCCATCATTCTTCCTTGATTTAAAAGAATGAACAAACATTTATAAAACTATTTTTAGTGATTACAAAAACATTGCAAATTCATGTGAAATTATATAGTAAACTGATCACTTGTCACTTTAAAAAATTGTTTTACTTTTTAAGCTGTTGGTTATCAGCCAAGGCCATGCTCCAAGGCTTCCTCCATACTATCTATGCAGTCTACTGAGGCAGAAGAAAGCATGAATTATGGGACATTGATGCATTTTTGGGTTTCTCTGGGGCTGAGGAAGTGGCTCTGGGTGGCAGTCACTTCTTACTGGAGTTTCCATAGTTTGCTGAGTTCTAGAGGAAGTGATTGATTTGGAGGTATTGCAACAGATCCAATCCACTAAGACAAACATGCTTGCTAGTTGCTAGGGACAAGATGGTGCCGCTGTGGAGGAACTGGCCAATCTCATGTCAAGCTCCAAATCCCCATGCTTGAGAGTTCTGTTTTATGCCACTTTTCAGTGGGCAGCATGCTTCACTCTACAAAAATAGCTTTGGCACAATTATGGGATGCCTCCAGATCTTTTCTGGCTAGTCACTTTGTTCAATTTAAATGTATACCATAGTTCTCCCTTACACTATACATGCTTTAAAAAACACTCCAGCAATTAAAATTACTGGGCAAAAATGTTTAGATTTGATCCAATTTCTTAAAAAATTATTTGGTGGAGTCAATGTCGGGACACTTTATAATTGTTCAAATTGTTCTAAGGAATTTGAAGGGCAGAATATTACCCAGGTGTCTAAGTTTGCAATGATACCAAATTGGGTGCAATTATGCTAATCGATGTGCAATAAACCAAAAAGGATCCAAACAGATTAGATCAATGGGCAAAGAGGTGGTAGATGGAAGTGTAAAATCATGAGATTAGGTAGAAGTGAAAACATGGAGTACATATTAAATGTCAGTTTGGTTAAGGTGACAAAGCAAGAAATATATCTAGTCGTTTTGGTTAATAGATCATTAAAACCAGTGCTCACAGGCAGTCAAGATGACAAATAAAATGTTGGGATGTATAGCTAGATGTGTCAACAAGCAGCAATTTTGAATTTGCTCCTGATTTTGGTGAGACTGCGGGCAGGATTTTCATTCAGGAGTCGGGTAGGAGGCGGGACTACAACATTGAGATGCGGCCAATCCACGCGATTTTAACTTGATTGACCTTGTTGAGCCCGCCCAGCGGGCTCAGCAGGCCAATTAAGGGCCACCTGGCAACAGGTGACGTCACAGACTGAAATTTCATCTGTCAAGAGGTTTTGACAAATGAAATATCAGCGTTTCACAGCTGTTTGAAGCTGTCAAACACTGACAGTCTTACTTCTAACCTGAGTCCTTCTTCACAGACTCAATTAGAAATCTCTCCTGCACAGTAAGCTGAAGGCTGTCACTTCTGACAGTTCGCAGCCATTCTGCTTTCTGTGCCGATGAGATGAGGGACTCCCAGGACCTAAAGGAAGGAAGGCTGAAAAGGTAATTTAAACTTCTTTAATCACTTTAGACATACCAAACACACTTACCTTTGCACGCATGCACACATCACTCACCTGAACACCGACATCGCGACCCCTCCAAGTCCTTCAACCCAACGGACCGCCTTCTCTAACTTGGCGTGGTTTGGAGCCGTTGGGAATCCCATGCTTCAACCTTAAAAATAGGGATTAGGCTAAAAACTGCCTGTTAACTACCTGTTAACAGGCAGTTAATTGGCACTAATCCCTTCCCGCCTCGGTAGGCGGATCCCAGTGCGGGGCGGGTACCCGCCTCCTTTGAAACTGGCATGGAGACGGGTTTGGGTGTGGGATGGGGTTGGGACCCCTGATTTCAGGATTTTATCCCCCCCCCAACGCCTCCAATCCCGACTCCACGGCCCAATGAAAATCCTGCCCTGCATCTGAGTCGCTGTGTTCTGTTGGGTCTCTGTATTGTGTGAATTATGTGATAAGATCCTCTACCCTGGAACTTCACTCTCGAGAAGAGGTGGTCAAGGGTGAATTGATCGAGTTATGTAAAATTTTATGGGGTATGGAGAATTTGGATCCAGGAAAGTTTTGTTGGGCAAAAGATCCAAAGACTAGGGGATACAGTTTACAATTAAAGGTGACAAAAGAAAATTCATTCAGTAAGAAGGTAATAGAAAAGTGGAAGAGATTATGGGCTGAATTTTGCCGCCGCTCAGAGGACGGGTTCGGGGGCAGGTCCACTGTCAAAATGGCAGTGATTGACAGCGGGTTGGAAGTCCACTCTGAACCCGCCTCCTTGTTAATTTCCCAAGTGCCGGCTCTGCCTGCGGTTTGCAGACCTGGCACTAAGCGGCGGGTCAGGCAATTGAGATACTTAAGAAATGCTTAAAGCTATTTAAGCAGCATTTTACCAGGTCCTAACGATTTTTCCATGTTATTTACGAGGTTCCTGGCGCTAGTGGATCATGTCAGATAAGTGTGGAGGGCTCTCAAAGACTCAGCATTGCTGTGAATAGTTGCCAGCTGCAAAAGTGGTATAAAAGCTACCATTTCATAGCTGTTCAATTTCCAATCTTAGAGGCTGGAGCCTTCAAGATTTGGAATACACTTTTCAGCTTTATGGAGTTTTGAAGTGTTTGGAGCAAACTCTCTATTCAGTGTCACCTCCTTGGAGCAAGCTCTCTCACCACTGACAGATCACTTCTGTCATCTCAACTTCAGCTGTCATCTATTCCATCAGCATGGGTGCCCTTGAAAAAATCTCACATTGGACCTCAGAATCCCACCACGATCAGCCCCAACACCAACATCACCAGGCACACCAGCAGCACCAACAACAGCTCCAAACTTCTCCGCAATCACCTGATGCTGCACAGGACACAGGGCATCAGCACTCGAACACATTGCTGCCCGGGAGGCCAGGGACGGCCTCACCATGGCCAGATTTACTTCACTTGATGCTGTACACCCTGGCTGCCACATGATGTGCCAGGTTGGCACCACCCACACCAACACCATAAAGCATCCCTACAATGACCAAGCCATTCCTTTCACACTCATCACCATTGGGGGGGTACCGTTATGTCTCACCATTCACTGCAACTCACTAAGCCACTTCCACACAGATCTGCCCAAGAAGGCAAAGTGTTGAAAATAAAGATTTCAATGTTTGACAACACATTAACAGAAACTTTACATGAACATTGACGATAACATCCAACTGCCTACCCTTGTGTGTTGTTAGCTTGTATCATTGAACAAAGATGAGGGTGAGTGTGAGGGGTGGCTAGTGAGATGGGGAAGTGATAATGTAGATAGAGAGGGATGGGTGGAGATGCAAGCTAACTTGGTGTAAGTAAGGATGTGCAGGAGTAGGGTAGGGAAGGCAGAGTGATGGGCAGGATGCGACTGAGTGTGGCTTTGCAGTAATGTTTTGTGATCTACTGAGATCATTGAAAGGTTTGCGCCACTGCAGCCTGATCCAACTGATGACATCCCTGCTTGTGTCCTCCTGTGCAATGTGCAACCAGACTGCGTTGGTCTCCTGGGGAAGTCTCTTCCGCCCATTGGAAGGGAAGGGAACCTCCCTGCGTGCTGTGACTTCCTCCATAAGCATATGGAGGGAGTAATGGGAGAGCCTGGGTGCAGCCATGCACCTTTGTGCAGTCATTGTCAGTGTTTTCAGCACCTCAATGCAGCAGAACACGGACAGCACAACTGTCAAAATGATTGTGGACATGGTCCCTTTAAGGAAACTGGCTGATGACACGTCTTCAAATGATGTCATCAGACCCGCTTCCTATTAATTGGCCGGGAACCTCACAGGGCAGACTTAACAAGCCCCGTCAACGGAAAATCTTGTTGGAGGCCGGGATCCAGACACATGCGGGGTCCCCACACACCATGGACATCGCTCGACCCAGACCCGCCAAGGTTGGGAAAATCCAGCCCTATCAATGGGAGTGGTGGAACCACCATAGCACAACATTATGGCAGGTTTTAAAAAAGGATTGGATGAAATCCTGTTAGTAAATAGGATTCAAGGTAATTGGTTCTAGAATCACAGTAAGGAACCCATTAGGAAGTTTGGAAGGGTAGGCAAGATGGGTGAATGAGCCTTTCCTGTTCAAAACTTTACTATGTTAGTTTGTATTATTTCCTACCGTTTTCCACAACTCCATGTTTGAATCTCGCCAATGAGGTTTCTGGCCTTGTCACTGTCCTACCCTTGGCCCCTTCCTCTTCCTCACTTACATGTTGCTCCTTGTTGACATCATACATCAATATGAGGTCAGCTAATATGTATGCTAATGACACCCAGCTCCACCTCTCTCAACCCTACTGATTCTGTGTTTTCAGACTGTTTGTACAAAATGGATTGCTCTTGGAAGAGCCGCAATTTCCTCAGATAAACAATATTTATCCCTCAACTAACATCAATAAAAATAGATTATTTGGTCATTGTCACATTGGTGTTTGTGGTGGGTTCTTGCTGTGCATGAATTGGCTGTCACGTTTCCTACATTGCAACAGTGACTACACTTCAAATGTACATCATTGGCTGTCAAGAGCTTTGGGACGTCCTGAGGTCGTTAAAGGTGCTATATTAATGCAAGGCTTCCTTCTTTCTTTCACCGATATCCATTCCCCTCCCTGGCTAATGTCTCAGGTTGAAGCAGACTGTTTGCAATCTCAGCATTCTATCTGTCCCCGAGCTGAGCATCCAATCCCATATTCTCTCCATCACAAAGACCGCCTACTTCCACCTCTAACATCGCCCTGCCTCAGCCAATCTGCTGATGAAACCTTCAGCCATGGCTTTATCAACTCCAGACCGGACTATTCCAATGCTTTCCTGGTTGGCCTCCCATTAACCACCCTCTGTAAACTTCAGCTTATCCAAAACTCTGCTGCCCATATCCTGTCCCGAACCAAGTCCTGCTCACCCAACAACCCTATCGTTATTGACCCATATTGGCTCCTGGTCCTACCACGCCTCAAATTTATCCTTGTGTTTAAATCCCTTCATGGCCGTGCCCCTCCTTATCTCTGTAACCTCCTCCAGCCTTACAAGTGCCCCACCATCGGGGGCTGTGTCTTCAGCGACCTAGGACTGAGGTTCTGGAAGGCATAAAGGAGTCTTTCCTTTATTAGCCGAGGCATAGAATATAAGAGCAGGGAGGTTATGCTTGAACTGTATAAAACATTAGTTAGGCCACAGCTAGAGTACTGTGTGCAGTTCTGGTCACCACATTACAGGGAAGATGTGATCGCACTAGAGAGGGTACAGAGGAGATTTACAAGGATGTTGCCTGGACTGGAGAATGTTAGTTAAGAGGAAAGATTGGATAGGCTGAGGTTGTTTTCTTTGGAGCAGAGGAGGCTGAGGAGAGACTTAATTGAGGTGTATAAAATTATGAGGGGCCTAGATAGAGTGGATAGGAAGAACCTATTTCCCTTAGCAATGCGGACAATAACCAGGGGGCATAGATTTAAAGTAATTGATAGAAGGATTAGAGGGGAGTTGAGAACATTTTTCACCCAGAGGGTGGTGCTGGTCTGGAACTCACTGCCTGAAAGGGTGGTAGAGGCAGAAACCCTCATCACATTTAAAAATAGGAAGTCACACAACACCAGGTTATAGTCCAACAGCTTTATTTGAAATCACAAGCTTTCGGAGCGCTGCTCCTTCGTCTGGTGAAAGCTGTTGGACTATAACCTGGTGTTGTGTGACTTCCTACATTTGTCCACCCCAGTCCAACACCGGCATCTCCACATCATGATCACAATTAAAAAGTACTTGGATGTGCACTTGAAGTGCCGTAACCTACAGGGCTACAGACCAAGAGCTGGAAAGTGGGATTAGGCTGGATAGCTTTTTGCTGGCCGGCACGCTGGGCCGAATGGCTTACTTCTGTGCCATAAATTTCTATGATTCTATGATTCTAATGTATACCGGGACAAAAGAATATAAAAGTGTTGGTTCTGATTGTCTGCAATCTCAGTCAATCTAAACCCAGAAAAGCAACCATGTAAATTAAGAATGGTGTATGGGAAAAGCTAAGTGAAACTTTTCTGTTGTGTACCTCTTCCACAAGCAAATAAAAGTTAGTTATTCTATGGCTAAGAAGAACTCCAAACGTTCAAAGTTTAGCATCATATGTGACAGAAATAGTGGGAAGAAAATGCAAAGCCCACGTAAATCTGTTACAAATACATCACTAAGCATGAAATTGCAACTGATGCCTCACTTAGAACATTCATAACGTTTCGCTGCTGACATTAAACTGTAATTAAACATCTGGACCCTGATGACAAAATTCATTGATAGAATAAAATGTTGCTTACACATTTTGCAGCCTCTAGTAAATAAAAATTTGTGTTCATGTGGATAGCACATTTCAGGAGGTGGTCACACCGCAGCTTAAGAGTGTGCAGGCAGAGAGGGAATAGGTGACCGCCAGACAGACAAGGAGGACCAGGCAGGTAGTGCAGGAGTCCCCTGAGTGGACCTCGCTCTCCAACCGGTATTGAATACTGGTGAGGGCGATGGTTCCTCTGGGGAGTACAGCCAAAGCCAAGTCCACGGCACCACGGGTGGCTCAGCTGTACAGGGGGGAGAAGGGAGATCAGGAAAGAAATAGTGATAGGGGATTCAATAGTTAGGGGATCAGACAGGTGTTTCTGCGGCCACAGACATGATTCCAGGATGGTATGTTGCCTCCCTGGTGCCAGGGTTAAGGATGTCACTGAGTGGCTGCAAAACACTCTGAAGGGGGAGGGTGAGCAGCCAGAGGTCGTGGTCCATATCGGTATCAATGACTTAGGTAGATGAGGGTTGAGGTCCTTCAGGCAGATTTTAGGGAGCTAGGAAAGAGATTAAAAAGCAGGACCTCAAAGGTAGTAATCGCCGAATTACTCCCGGTGCCACATGCGAGTGAGTATAGAAAGAGGAGGATAGAGCAGATGAATGCGTGGTTGGAGAGATGGTGTAGAAGGGAGGGCTTCAGATTCCTGGGGCATTGGGGCCAGTTCTGGGGGAGGTGGACCTGTACAGGCCAGACGGGTTGCACCTCAACAGAGCCGGACCAATATCCTTGCGGGGTGGGGTTTGCTAGTTTTGTTTGGCAGGGGGATGGGCACCAGGATGTAGCATTAGAAAGGAGAGACATGGTGCACAAAAGAGTAGGAGATACAGATAGCACTAGAGTAAGAGATCGTATGGTATTAGGTGGGGTCAGACTAAGAGAGAATACAAGAAGGTCTAAGATAGGTTTACAGTGCATGTATGTAAACGCACGACGTGTGGTAAATAAGGTTAGTGAGCTGCAGATGCAAATAGCCACATGGGAATATGATGTTGTGGTGATAACGGAGACCTGGCTCAAAAAAGGACAGGATTGAGTACTAAATATTCCTGGAAAAAAGGTGTTCAGGAAAGATAGGGAAGGAATGAAAGGAGGTGGGGTGGCAGTATTGATTAAGGAGAATATTACAGTGCTGGAGAGAGAGGATGTCCTGGAGGGGTCAAGGACAGAATCTATTTGGTTAGAGTTAAGAAATAATAGAGGTGCCATTACACTACTAGGTGTATTCTATAGACCACCAACTAGTGGGAAGATATAGTGGTGCAAATTTGCCGAGAAATTACAGAGAGGTGCAAGAACTATAGAGTAGTGATAACGGGGGACTTCAATTATCCTAATATAGACTGGGATAGTAATAGTGTAAATGGCAGAGAGGGGGAAGAATTAGGAGTACTTTCTTGATCAGTACATTTCCGGTCCAACGAGGAAGGAGGCATTGCTGGATCTGGTTCTAGGGAATGAGGTGAGTCAGGTGGATCAAATTTCAGTAGGTGAACATTTAGGGAACATTTAGGGAGCAGTGATCATAGGTTTAGGTTAGCTATGGAAAAGGAAAAAGAGCAATCATAACTTCCTTAATTGGAGGAGGGCCAATTTCAATGGGTTCAGAACAGACCTGGCCTGGGTAAATTGGAATCAAAGAATGACAGGCAAAACTGTAATTGAAAAATGGGCTGCTTTTAAAGAGGAGATGATTAAGGTACAGTTGAGGTACATTCCCACGAGGGGGAAAAGTAGGGGAAGCAAAGCCAGAGCTCCTTGCATGACGAAAGAGATAGAGAGTAAGATAAAGCAGAAAAAAGGGGCATATGACAGATGCCAGGTTGAGAATACAAGTGAGAACCAGGCTGAATAAATAAAGTTCAGAGGGGAGGTGAAAAAGAAAATAAGAGAGGCAAAGAGGAAGTATGAGAATAGACTGGCAGCTAACATAAAAAGGAATCCAAAAGTCTTCTATAGGCATATAAATAGTATACGGGTAGTAAGAGGAAGGGTGGGGCCAATTAGGGACTAAAAAGGAGACCTATGCATGGAGGCAGAGGGCATGGCTGAGGTATTAAACGAGTACTTTGCATCTGTCTTTACCAAGGAAGAAGATGCTGCCAAAGTCATAGTGAAAGAGGAGGTAGTTGAGATATTGGATAGGATAAAAATTGATAGAGGAGGTACTAGAACGGCTGGCTGTACTTAAAGTAGATAAGTCACCAGGACCGGATGGGATGCATCCTAGGATGCTGGGGTAAGTAAAGGTGGAAATTGCAGAGGTACTCGCCATAATCTTCCAATCTTCCTTGGATATGGGGGTGGTGCCAGAGGACTGGAGAATTGAAAATGTTACACCCTTGTTCAAAAAAGGGTGTAAGGATAGACCCAGCAACTACAGGCCAGTCAGCTTAACCTCGGTGGTGGGGAAGATTTTAGAAACGATAATCCGGGACAAAATCAACAGTCACTTGGACAAGTGTGGATTAATTAAGGGAAGCCAGCACGGATTTGTTAAAGACAAATCGTGTTTAACTAACTTGATTGAATTTTTTAATGAAGTAACAGAGAGGGTTGATGAGGGCAATGCGGTTGATTCTGGTGTACATGGACTTCCAAAAGGCGTTTGATAAAGTGCCACATAATAGGCTTGCCAGCAAAGTTGAAGCCCATGGAATAAAAGGGACAGTGGAGCATGGATACGAAATTGGCTAAGTGACAGGAAACAGAGAGTAGTGGTGAACAGTTATTTTTCGGATTGGAGGAAGGTACACAGTGGTGTTCCCCAGGCTAGGAACTAGGACCACTGCTTTTCTTGATATATATTAATGATTTGGATGTGGGCGTACAGGGCACAATTTCAAAATTTGCAGATGACACAAAACTTGGAAGTATAGTGAACAGTGAGGAGGATAGTGATAGACTTCAAGAAGACATAGACAGGCTGGTGGAATGGGCAGACACGTGGCAGATGACGTTTAACACAGAAAAGTGCCAAGTGATACATTTTGGTAGGAAGAACGAGGAGAGGCAATATCAACTAAAGGGTACAATTCTAAATCGGGTGCATGACCTTGGGGTATATGTGCACAAATCCTTGAAGGTGGCAGGGCAGGTTGAGAAAGCAGTTAAAAAAGCATATGGGATCCTGGGCTTCATAAATAGAGGCATAGAGTATAAAAGCAAGGAAATTATGATGATTCTTTATAAAACACTGGTTCGGCCACAACTGGAGTATTGTGTCCAATTCTGGGCTTTAGGAAGGATGTGAAGGCCTTAGAGAGGGTGCAGAAACGATTTACAAGAATGGTTCCAGGGATGAGGGACTTCAGTTATGTGGCTAGACTGGAAAGGCTCTCCTTAGAGCAGAGAAGATTGAGAGGAGATTTGATAGAGGTGTTCAAAATCATGAGGGGTCTAGACAGAATAGATAGAGAGAAACTGTTCCCATTGGTGGTAGGGTCGAGAACCAGAGGACACAGATTTAAGGTGATTGGCAGAAGATCCAAAGGCGAAATGAGGAAAAACTTTTTTACGCAGTGAGTGGTTAGGATCTGAAATGCACTGCCCGAGAGGGTGGTGGAGGCAGATTCAATCGTGACTTTCAAAAGGAAATTGGATAAGTGCCTGAAGGGAAAAAGTTTGCAGGGCTATGGGGAAAGGGCGGGGTAGTGGGACTAGCTGGATTGCTCTTGCAGAGAGCCGGCACGGGCTCGACGGGCCGAATGGCCTCCTTCTGTGCTGTAACCATTCTATGATTCTATGATTCATTAAGAAGAAATATTAATTTACTGTTAGAAGAATTGTTAAAGTTTTACAAAGTATTTCATTGAAGAGAATTATTTTAGTAGAACAGTAACATTTGTTTTGCTTCCTGTAGATGGCCTACATCAGTTGTATACTATCAACCATTTATAGAAATGAGAAGGCAAGACATACCAAGTACCCAGCAGCTGAGTCATGCATTTGTCACTGATAGCCTCTTTAAAACATTGCGTAGCCCTCAGTTCAGGATAAACCAATTTGGTCTCTGTTTGCGTCCACCCAGGATTAAGAGTCCAGAAATTAGTATGTAGCATTTGTTCAAAGGCTATGTAAAGAAACAAAATACCTCAATGTTAAGGCAGCACTATTATCAAAATGATAAGCAAAAAAAGTGATTAAAATGCCTCAACATTTTGTGATAAAATCTCAGCTTATTTTGTCCAATAATACCATTCATTAGAATTTTTAATGACGTGATGCAAATATGATTAACTCTTAGCATACATTGGATCAGTTGCCTCATTCGGATTGACTATACTCATTCAATACAACTTCTTCCCATTTTGATGCATTCCTCCAGAGATTGACTTGTTCATTTTTACATTTTTGCCATTTGGTTTGTTGCGGGGAGGGGGATGCCCATCTTTTTTCCAATCAAATGGCCACTTATTTTCAAGTTACTGTCATTACTGAAATGGATAATGGGAGCAGGATGCCAGGAAAATAAGATAAGTAAACTGTTTATACTCCTAAAAGTGTTGGTAGTTAGAGCAAATTATATTTAATTTAGGGGAAAAATTGTTAAAATATATATAATAGAGGAGACACATATCGTGTGGGCCCTGCAGCTAACAGGACAACATAGCCATATGTTGGATATATGTATTATAAATTTTGTACAGCTATGTACTTTCTTTAAGATTATTGTGCTGATGATTATCTTCATGTATTCTTTCATCGTAGGTCGATTAAATTCTGTTCAGCGAGCCAGTTGTGGTCGCCAACTCTGATTGGATGTATTCCTGGAGGTTTTATTACATGACCTCTCACCTCCAACTACCCCGCCCAGTCAAACAGCCATTTTCCCATCTCCAATATGTTTATAACTAATAATTCCATTTTTTTAATGCACATTTTTTAATCACAGAATCACAGAAACCCCACAGTGCAGATAGAGGCCATTTCGGCCCATCGAGCCTGCACCGACACATATCCTACCCGATCCCCGTAACCCCTACACCAACACATATCCCACCCTATCCCCGTAACCCCACGTATTTAATCTCCCTAACACTAAGGGTCAATTTTATCATAGCCAATCAACCTAACCTGCACATCTTTGGACTGTGGGAGGAAACCGGAGCACCCGGAGTAAACCCACGCAAACACGGGGAGAATGTGCAAACTCCACACAGACAGTCGCCCGAGGCCGGATTCGAACCCGGGTCCCTGGCGCTGTGAGGCAACAGTGCTAACCACTATGCCACCGTGCTGCCTCAATTATTTTTCTCATGGGTTCATTTTTTGGCTAAAAGAAAAATTACTTTGCTCTTATAAGATTTAAGTGTTAAACAAGTAACGCCACAATGTCTGAATATGAATATAATAATAACCTCATGGTCATGCTCATGTCCATAGTAAATGTGTAGAGAACAAGTGGTATATAGGTGTGAAAATCAGACGACCTTGTGGTTATGGTTGGCTCTGGGTAAGCAGAAGTTCAAAAGGCTTCCACAGAAGGGCTAATTACGTTTCCTGAGGTGTAAGAAAGCTTGTATATAAAAACCAGGCAGCACAGCTGTTGTCTGTTGGTACAAACTCGAGCAGCATTGAAGCCACTGTACTTCTGTTCTCCAGACTGAAGTAAACATGCTCTTTCTATATATTGCATTCCTGTAAATAAAGTCTTAAAAGACAATTTGTTGTTGTTAGCTTGATTACCTGGCATCCAAAAGCATAGGACTCCTACCCTTAAGAGTCAATACGTAATAGACTATTTGCACGAACAGGCAAGGATTCCACTCTCAGTGTTCAGCTCAATTTGTGACAGTTAACACTGCATTATGCAAAGCCGATGCTCAATTCCCAGGCAGCTGTCAAAACGGCTTCATTTTAAAGAAGCCCAATCTGCCAGCAATATTTGACCCAGAAAGGCAAGTCTCATGTTGCCTTCTGTGCCAGTCAATATCCTCCTAGGTATCCCAGGACATGAGCTGAACTTAGAAATAAATGAGGTGCCTCCACCAGAATCAGCAAGTACACAAACAACACTGTTCCAAGCTTTTGGTCTCCCTTAGGTATCCCCCGGGGTACAGTAGAGCTAGTTACGTCCATAAAAGCTCCCAAGTCTCTTCAGGAGTATGCCCATACTGCCCAATCTCGAATTTTACAATAGTGTATCCCAGGGCTTTAACATTAGATCCCCCTTGTGATCTGAACTGGATAATTGTTTCTTTCACATTTGCCCTTGTGAGCTACCCTAATCATTCCAAAGAATCATAGAATCATATAGCACAGGAAGAGACCAGTCAACCTGTCGTTTCTCTGCCGGCTCTTTGAAAGAGCTATCCAATTAGTCCACTCCCCTGCTCTTTCCCCATAGCCCTGTAAATTTCTCATTTTCATGTACCTTTCAAAAGTTCAAAGGTGAACTGAAACACTTAGTGAGAAATGAATTGTTAAGCAGCTTTATTTTTACAGGCAGTAAGTGAAGGTTGAGTAAAGATGTAATCAAATCTCACCTTGACTCAACTAACCAGAGAATCCTATTTGGGAGCAAGAACAATTAAAATATGCCACATTATCACCATTAATTTTTTCCGGGTCAGCTTTCTGTTCCCGACTGGCTCTCGTGTCTAGATGAGTGAGGATTCCCTCACTAGGCCAGACTGCCTCTCTAAATCTAACTAGCTGACTAACTGCCTGTGGGTCTGTCCTCTTTCTCTGCCTTCCAAAGGCAGTGGAAGGACTGTCTCTCTGCCTTGTTCTCTGATCACAGGTTCGCTGGTAGAGCAGTCTCTTGGCGTGCAGGTGTAAGGAAAACATCTGCTATTCTCAACATGTCATGGGGCCACGCTGGCTTGATGGGCCTGAGATGGGATAATTGACCCTCGTTGCATCAGTTTGAAATAGACTGCGAGCAGCAACATCCCACAAACTGGCACCTGGCTTTAATACACATCTTGTAGCTTTTTTAAAAAATACTGTGCAAATTAGCTGTTTCAAAACACCACACTTAAAACCCTTCACTCCAACTCACTAAGCCACTTCGAATGGTGCACACAAATTTGTCCAAGACCGGAAGGTTTTGAAAAGAAAGAAATTTATGGTTCACATTAAATAAACTGAAACTTCACATCAACATTGAATAAAACACCCAAGTGGCTACCCTTGTGAATCTACTTGTGTGGCATCTTTCTCTTACGCATACTTCTACAAGGTGCTACCCCTGTGGCTTCAGCAGAGGTAAAGGAAATCTCCTCACTTCCCTGCTCTGACTGCTTAGACACTTTTGGCGGACGTCCTCTGGGTTTTGGAACCTGTGATGGCCCCGCCAAAGTCTACTCCTCCTGCGACTGTGCAGGGGCAGACTTGGCCATTGCTATCCAGGGAGGCATCAGGGGCTCTGACTGAGGGGGTGGCAATGGGGGAGAAGTGTGAGTGTTTTGAGAGAAGCCCCCACTTCCATAACCCCTCTCACCATGATCCCTCTCATGGGCTACCCTCACTTCCCTGCCAACAAGGAGCTGGAGACCACCTTGCTGCACATCAGTGGGGCCATGAGAACCCACGTCTACACTGACATCCCTCCTAGAGAGGACATCTATGAGCCTCTGCCATCTATCCTCCATAGATAGCCATCTATTCTGCATAGAGACCATGGGGGTAATTTTCATTCAGAAGTCGGGAAAGAGGCAGGACTACAACTTTCGGGGTTGTAGTCCCGCCTCCATCGAGATGCGGCCAATCCACGTTATTTTAACTTGATGGGCGGGCTCAGCAGGCCAATTAAGGGCCACCCGGCAACAGGTGATGTCACAGACAGAAATTTCATCTGTCAAGACGTTTTGACAGATGAAATATCAGTGTTTCACAGCTGTTTGAAGCTGTCAAACACTGACAGTCTTACTTCTAACCTGAGTCCTTCTACACAGACTCAGTTAGAAATCTCACCGGCATAGAAAGCTGTAGGCTGTCACTTTTGACAGTTCGCAGCCATTCTGCTTTCTGTGCCGGTTAGATGATGGACTCCCGAAACCTAGAGGAAGGAAGGCTGAAAAGGTAAGTACAGGTAATTTAAACTTCTTTACACACTTTAGACACACCAAACACACTTACCTTTGCACTCATGCACCCATCACTCACCTGAACACCGACATCTCGACCCCTCCACGTCCTTCAACCCAACGGCCCAACTCCTCTAACTTGGCGTGGTTTGGAGCCGTCGGGAATCCCACACTTCAAGCTTTAAAATAGGGATTAGGCTAAAAACTGCCCGTTAACAGGCAGTTAATTGGCACTAATCCCTTCCCGCCTCGGGTAGGCGGGTCCCAGTGCGGGGCGGGTACCCGCCTCCTTTGAAACTTACATGGAGGCGGGTTGGGGGCGGGATGGTGTCGGGACCCCCGAATTCGGGACTTTAACCCCCTGCACGCCTCCAATCCTGACTCCACGGGTCATGAAAATCGACCCCCATGTGCTCCTCTGAGTGGCGCATTAGCTGCTCCATGCAGGTGGCCATCCTAACCATTGAAGAGCCTACAGTCGCCATCGCCTGTGACACAGTGGTGCTCATGTTGGAGATGGACTCTTCCATTCTCTGAACACTGACAGTCATCGTGCTCGCAAAACCTGTCAGAGTCTCCTGCACTTGTTCCTGCAGCTCCAGGATCACCCTCTTTCTGGATGGTCTCCGAGGCTCAACATCTGCATGCAGCTGAGCAGAGCTGGGAGTGTCCTGCGCCCTCTGGCGAGGAGTCTCCACTGCTGTCCCTGTCTCCACCATCTGCTCTTGCTCGGTTGTAATTTGTGACATACCAGGTGACTACACTACTCTATCTCGCGAGGGACCCACCAAGGTGTGCATTTCTGCAATGGTGCTGGGTGCGCTTCTGTCTGGTGATGGTGCGCCCTCAGATACTGGAGGATCCTCTGAGGAGTTGTCTTCCTCTTGCTCCTGGACAGTGGTAGGGGCTCTTGATGGACCTGTGGGAGAGTAAAGAGATGAGTTAGATATGTCATATGTAGATTGGGTACAGAAACCATTATGCACATAATGGCCATTCAATGGCTGCTGACATCAACCCCCATATGAGTGACTGATGTATGCCATGTAGATGTTTGATATGTAATTCTGTCACCAGGTTGCTGTGATGTCCCCCTCTCTTCACCTCCCACCTGCAACTGCTCGGCGACTCCCGCCAACTCTAAGGCAGCCTCTTTTGCTGTGGTCAGTGTGACCATTGATGCCGTTCCACCACCAGTTCTCTCCCTCTCCATCTTATGGTGAGCTCACTTTTCCTGCAAGGAGGGAAAGAAGAGACGTTTGAGTGAGAGTGATGGAATGAGAGTAAGGAATGGATGGGTTACATCAGTAGAGAGTGACTATGATGGAGTGGGGTGGCAATTCCAAGTGGCCTCCTTGTGTGTTGTTAGTTGGTATGATTGCACTAGGATGAGGGTGAGTGTGAGGGGTGGCTAGTAAGATGGGGATGTGATAAAGTAGATAGGGAGAGAGGGATGGGTGGAGGTGCAAGGTATGTTGGTGTGAGTAAGGATGTGCAGGAGTAGGGTTGGGAAGGCAGAGTGATGAGGATGTGATGAGAGACACAGCAGGATGAAGGTGAGTGTGGCTTTGGACTCACCTTTCCTGATCTAACAAGATCATTGAAGCATTTGTGGCACTGCATCCAGGTCCTCCTGATGACATCCCTGCTATTCACCTCCTCTGCTATTTGGAGCCAGGCTCCTTTGTTCTGCTGGGAAAGTCTCTTCCTCCCATCAGTGGGGAAGAGGACCTCCCTGCGTGCTCTGACTCCCTCCACAAGCATATGGAGGGAGTCATCAGAGAACCTGGGTGCAGCCCTCTGCCTCTGTGCAGTCATCTCTGGTGGTGTGTGCAGCAGTGGAACAGTGAAGTGTACTGACTGCACACTCCTAGATGAACCTTCAAATGCAATGTGGCCATGGCTCCTTTAAATATCCCGGCTGAAAACGCATCATCGATGATGTCACCAGATCTGCACCTTTTAATTGGGCCGAGTAACGTGCAGGGTGGGTTTAATAGGCCCCATTAATGTAAAGTCGTTCTGTGGAGCGGGATGGAGTCAGCAACAGGCTTGCGACCCGCCATGGCGGCCGCCCGCACCAGACCCACCCAGGTAAAGAAAATCCTCCTTGGTGATTCCCCTTGGTGACCACATTCTAAAACCTAACTTTGTGCTTCTTCTAGTTACTACTCAGTGGCAGGCGTCAGGGGTTGCTGTGTGCAGTGGGGAAAGAGTTAAACTGACATCGCTGGCAGTTTCACTGAATAGTGTAAGGAAGACAGGGACTACCATGAAAAACCACATCCATAAAGATGTGGTCAAAGATAGCTGACCTTTGGAAAGATATAAAACAATTAAATGGAGACAGGATGTCCAGCATTTCAACTGCCCATAAGAACTTTATTACCTAGGTTACATTCCAAGGTATCTTTTAATTAGCATTCAGCAGTTTGAGTGATTGATTGAAGGGGCAGCTTATACATGTTTATATTAAGATTCGTAACCAATCCGTGAAGGTGCATGCAGGCCAAGATCCAATCAGGTGGCAGGAATGAATTTAACATGAGGTGGCCATGCTTATTGTAATGTATAAAAATGTATACGGGGGAGAAATTCGGTTGTTAGCACCACCGATTAATGCCTAAAGAGGCCGAGAAGTGGGGCGCTAGCCAATTTCCAGGCGGGCGCAGGGCGCCTAGCGCCTCGCCCCATATTGAGCATGCATTTAGCGCCGGCGTTAAATCTTAGCTCCCACTCATGGGCGCAGGCTGATTATGACGTCATTTGAGTGTGCAGTGCCTTTTGGGCGCCCCGGACCGGAAATTCAGTGGCGCCCCCCTCCGTAGCGCCTGGCGCTAATAGTGACAGCTTACCTGGACCTTACCAAGTCGCTCTCGGGCTGGAGGAGCGTTATTTAAAGGGGACTGGTGTATTTAAAAGTGGCAGCCATTTTTGGAGCACAACTTCCTCGAGAGCTCCAAAGAGTTGCTGAGCTGCACACTGAGAGCCATTTGACCACTGAGCCAGCGCAGGCAGCCGATCTTCAGCCTTCTGACCATCACCTTGCTGTTGGTGAGCCTTGACAACGGGGAACCTTCCTGTGGGCACTTATTATGGGGGCTGCATTGGAGGGGAACATCCTGCTGCTGAATCATCTGGAAAGGGCACTGAGACCCTGGGAGAGGGGGGCAGGCATGGCCAGATGGAGGAGGGCCAGCAGATGTCGCCACAGCAGACCTTACACTGGCAGGGTTTTCCGACAGCAGTTTTCCTACATGAACATGTCGGAGGAGCAGTGTGTCAGAAGGCTGTGATTTAGAAAGGAGGTGGTGACTGAGCTGTGCCAGCTGCTTCAGCCAGATCTGCAGCCTCAGATAAGGTGCAGGACATCTCTGTCGGTGGCTGAGAAGATGCCTGCTGGCCTGAACTTCTACGCGAGCGGCTCTGCTCAGGCTGCGCGTCAGAGGCTGATCAGAAGTAGCTTCTAGGCCCCTCTCACGGAATGCTTGCTGCCATTCCAAGAACAGGAATGGAACCGGTCTGATACCCCCAAGCCTGTGAAGGGCAAGATGCATGTAAATAGCAGGCATGGCCATTGTAAATGAAGAAAGTGTTTCATTACACAAAATGTGGTTCCTTCAAACATGAGAAAGCTATGGCAACAGAAAGCAAAACTAATACACTGACACATAACTGCCTCTCACACCCGGGAGACTGTCCAAAACATAAATCACATTCCAACCATCTTCCTTGGCCTTGATTCCACTGCGCCAACCAAAGCATCCAATGCCCCATCAGTGAGGCGTTCCGCCCTCTGCCTCACCCTTTCCATGTCTTGCTAGGCCGGTGCGCCACAGGTAGGCTCCCACCGCTTTGAAGGCCTACAAGGCAGTGAGTGTGTCTGGTGATGCCAATTGACCTGCCCCTTTAAGAGCTGGCTGGCGCCAGTGTGTCTCAGGGAAAGTGATTATTAACAACACCCTCGCTGCGCCCCGCCGCCGCAAAATTGGGTTGCCCTGCCGGGTTAGCACCTTAAGAGTAGCGTGCAGCACCTGATTTAGCGTCGCAATCACCTTTAGGGGCGCTGCAACCCAATATCGCGCTAGGTGGCGCTAAACTGCGCCTGGCGCTAAACTTTGCGCATCACCAGGACTAGCGCCCCAAACGCGGCTATACCGAATTTCTAGGCCGTAGTGTTTTCTGTAACAATTTGGAAAGGTCTGGCTAAGACAGAGCAGACTGTTTCCCCACCAGTGCAATAAAGACAACTTGACTATCGATCTAAAACCTTGTGTCGAGTGTTGGATTAAAATACTCCACAACACTGCGCATCAATCGGAGCATCTAGCATGGGTGTGCCCCTCCTTTCTCAGCAATTGAGATGGAACTGCTGCAGGTTACATGGATTTTCCAGTTGCATGAGCAACATAGCCAGGTGTGCTTTGTATCACCTGTGCAGGTATTGGAGAGCTATGGAAGGGTCCCAATATACTGAGGTCCTGAGGAGCATCACCATCATCCATGCAATGTTCCCATTGAGCTGCGTGGCACGCGGTCATCTGCAAAGTCCCGCGCAGGCCGCTCACCGCCTTTCACATTGTAGATACCATGCGTGCGCAAAAATGTGAATGGGCTGCATAGTGGGGGAGGCCGGCAACGCAGGAGGCAGTGCAGCTTATGGGGGACATTGCATCCATGCCCATTCTAGTCCTGCTACTGCTACTGAGCGGTATTGCTTCATCAGGACCACTCATCTGCATGACAGAAGACCTAATGGTCTAAAAGAGGTTGGTGAAGCCCTCTCTCAGGGTTATAATGATCAGTCATTTTATTAAGGCTGGAGTTGATAGCCCATTCCAATCTGGTGCCCCACGCTTTTATAGCTGCTGCATGAACATCCATTGGAAATGCCCCAACTAGCTCTCCAGACAACAAAGATTTTCTACTCCTATGCCACAATTAGCTCCTCTTGATCTCTTATGCTGCATGTCTCACCTAGTGTACTCCCCACTGACACATTATCTAGGAGGATTTAGAAAAGACGTATCTGAGCTGGTGTTCAGGAGGGAGGGCGAGAGATGGCATGTGCTGTGAATTGCCAGCATGACTGAATATACTGAGCCTGGCTGGCACATCTCGAGAAAGAGGAACAAGAGGTTACAATGGCGTCCTATGAACAGCCTTTCAGTAGAAGCAGTAACATGGTAACAGGCCTCAATATATACTTTGCTTATAGTTAGTGAAGGAGAAAATAGGGTGAGAAGGAAGCTTTCTTATAGTTATGTAGCAAAAAACATAGCAATTTGGTAAGCAGATTTGTTTGGAACATAGGGCAGCCTGAGGAGCTCAGAGATGGGTGCCACCACTGGTAGAAGGGTGTAATTATCGTATGACAAGTTTACATAGGCAGTTTCTATTATGTATATGAAAACAGAAGAATCAAGAAGAATCTTGATGGTGAGTTGGGCCACTGTACTTCAATCCATCCACTTTCCAAAACTTTATCACCATGTCTGTTGCTTTTAGCTGCTCCAGGACTTTAACATAGAAACATAGAAACATAGAAGATAGGAATAGGAGTAGGCCATTCGGCCCCTCGAACCTGCTCTGCCATTCAATGCGATCATGGCTGATCATCCAAATTCAGTATCCTGTCCCTGCTTTCTCCCCATATCCCTTGATCCCCTTAGCATTAAGAAATATATCTAACTCCTTCTAGAATATATTTAATGAATTGGCCTCAACTGTCTTCTGTGGTAGAGAATTCCACAGGTTCACCACTCTCTGGGTGAAAAAAATCCTCCTCATCTCTGTCCTAAATGGCTTACCCCTTATCTTTAGACTGTGACCCCTGGTTCTGGACTCCCCCGCCATCAGGAACATCCTTCCTGCATCTAGTCTGTATAAGTTTCAATGAGATCCCCTCTCATTCTTCTAAACTCTAGCGAATATAAGCCTAATCGACCCAATCTCTCTTCATACATCATTCCTGCCATCCCAGGTATCAGTCTGGTGAATCTTCGCTGCACTCCCTCCATGGCAAGAACATCCTTCCTTTAAGTCCTACAACAGTACATGATTTTCTCCTCCCCAATGGCCAACCTCCCAATCAGAGGTGGTTCTCATACCTGGAGCTTAGTTGTCATATTATAATTCGGCAGATCCTTGGAAGTTGACATGGGGTCGGCAGATGGCTACAATTCACCACTGTCTGACCTCTGGTTGGCATATGCCTGATTGTAAAATCTATGCTAATATCTTCAGAAGAGGTGGAAAGAAGGAAGAAACAGTCCAAAAAGGAAGGGGGAAATGACTGCACAATTAAAAAAACATATAAAGACAATAGTGTAGCAGTTCGTGTAGATCGCCACTAAATAAGAGAGTTTGACTTCGACGAACTATTAACCAGTTGTTTATTTACAGGAACAGGCTAATTACAGCAGGTAAGATAGCAGGTAAGATAGCTGACGATAGGAGCACCGTGGTGTAGGTCTTGTCCCAGCGGGGACTCCACGAGGACTGAGTTCGCAGTCCTGTGGGGAGCGTGATGACGTCATCGTGTTTGTGTTGTGACGTCATCACGTTGCTCGCGTTTCCCGCGCTTAGGGTGTCACGTGATGCGCGTCGTTGCGTCGCTGGCCATTGAGGCCGAAGTCGGGAGGCCGGGCTGTGCCGGTGCTTGCCGCGGGAGCGGTAGATCGCGTCGCTCCCGTCGGCTGGCCGTTGAGGCCAAAGACGCTAGGCCGGGCTGTGCCGGCGCACGCACATCACGTCGTACGTGACGTGACGTGACGTCAGCGCGCGTCTTAAAGGGGCAATGGCCCCAACAGGTAAGTTAAAAGGGCAACGGCCCCAAAAGGTAAGTTAAACATACAGTAAGGTAAGTTAAAGGGAATTATGTGTCTCAATGTAAGGGACAACCAGTGGTACTGCCACATAGGCCCCCCCAGAATTCGCTTTAACGAAAGTCCAAGGATGAGATGGTCTGACGAGCTGGTGGTCACGGTGGTCGTGCTGTCTCGACTTGGTAGGCAAGGTATGAAGATGCTGCTCGTGAACGGATCCTTACGCGCGTCGTGGCGAATAAAACGTATCCGTCAGGCGAAGGACCGTGGAGACGTGCGAAACAGCAGGCCTTGTCAGAGTGACGGGCAGGTTGGGCGGACGTGGGCGATGTCTCCGTTGATGTTGAAACAAGTCCTTGTTCCGACGAAATCTGCAGGAACGCCGACGGGCGATCCAGGAGGACTTGACTGGTGAGGTCGGTGAACTCGCCGACAGGTGAGCGAAACCTTCGGGAGGCTGGAACGCACGGAACGGTGCGTGCCATAGTGCTACGACGATAACACAACGGAGGGTGAAGAGTTGCTGCGTTGATCAGTGATCGGTGAGGCCAGCAACTTTCACGTGGCTGATCGCGGCTGCAGGATGCCCGTTGGACCCGTCCTCAATGTGTGCAGCTTCAGTAGACGTTTGCGTTTGGTAAAGGGAAAACTGGATAAAGGGCAGCAACGGTCCAGGTTGTTGTTGCTTTCGGGCGGAGTAAACTCTGCCTGGAGGGCGTCAACACTTGTAACAGTTGTAGATTTAGGAGAAAACAGCCGGGAGGGCGGCACGCTTTTGTTCACGCCGAATCGTGTAGTAGGTAACACAACCAGCAGGCTGAAGGGCTGGTGCGTCGTCGGCAGAGAAGGAGTCGTCGGTGTTCACGAGGGATGGGTTCTCGTGGTTCGCGAGGGATGGGTCCTCGTGCGCGAGGATTGCATCCTCATGTTTTGCGGGGGTGAGTCCTCGTGGTATCCCCACGGGGCGCGCTCCGATCTTGTGGGCCCGAACATGCTGTACCCTGCGCTTGGAGAGATGTATACTTGCTGTTGCTTTGGGCATAGAGGCGGACGATCCGTGTGGCAGTAGAAGAATCGAATACGGAGACCGTGAGCACGTGCGTGGTCTGTGCCGCATCGATGTTCTCGGCGAACAGGGCTTCTTCCTTCATAAAGCATGAGGGAGACCGTGGCTCCCTGGATTGCGGTAGCGACAGCGGAACAGCTGATGCTTCCATAGCGTGCTTCATTTGTGAAAGACGTTCACAAACCCACCAATTGTAGCGCTGGTGGACGACGGTTGCCGTTGGTCGTGCTCTACCTCTGTGTGATCGTTCGTGAAAAACGGGCTCACCTCCAAGCTGCGCTTCCTTTGCGAAGACGTTCGCAAAGACGGGGTCGCTTTTGGTGGAATCAGTGTTAGGTGGTTGCTGTTCCGTGGTTGTTCATCGGTTGTGCGTTGGTCGTCTTGTGGGAAGACGAGGGTCAGGCTGCGCGTTGCTACTGTGAAAATCGTTCACGGATACGGGTTCACCAATTGTAGCGTTGGAATTGAGGAGCTCCCGTACTCACGTCGTTGGGTCACCAATGTAGCGGTTCGTGTAGATCGCCACTAAATAATTGAGTTTGACTTCGACGAACTATTAACCAGTTGTTTATTTACAGGAACAGGCTAATTACAGCAGGTAAGATAGCAGGTAAGATGGCTGACTGTAGGAGCACCGTGGTGTAGGTCTTGTCCCAGCGGGGACTCCACGAGGACTGAGTTCGCAGTCCTGTGGGGAGCGTGATGACGTCATCGCGTTTGTGTTGTGGCGTCATCACGTTGCTCGCGTTTCCCGCGCTTAGGGCATCACGTGATGCGCGTCGTTGCATCGCTGGCCGTTGAGGCCGAAGACGCTAGGCCGGGCTGTGCCGGTGCTTGCCGCGGGAGCGGAAGATCGCGTCGCTCCCGTCGGCTGGCCGTTGAGGCCGAAGACGCTAGGCCGGGCTGTGCCGGCGCACGCACATCACGTCGTACGTGACGTCAGCGCGCTAGGGCGCGTCTTAAAGGGGCAATGGCCCCAACAGGTAAGTTAAAAGGGCAACGGCCCCAAAAGGTAAGTTAAACATACAGTAAGGTAAGTTAAAGGGAATTATGTGTCTCAATGTAAGGGACAACCAGTGGTACCGCCGCAATAGATTATTTTTGAGTTTTACACAACAAGGAATTATTTTCCACTATAAATGTAAAAATAGTTAGGTCTTGAGATAATAGAAACAAACATGCTCATGAACACTTGGACAGGTAATGGGAATATTTGGACAATGAGTTGCCTTTTATTAAAAGGCAACGCGCTGGAATAGTTGATTATATCTACATCATTAAAATACTGGAAATGCTGACAAGACATTTCATCAGATGAAAGGCAGAAGGCTTTAGTTAAGCCAGTTTACCCACAGCAGCTTGAGATAACTATGATAACTTTCAAACACATTAATAAGCATTAATTGGTCAGAGTTGGAAAGTGAAGTAATGTTCACATTTTAAAAGTTAGTGGAAATTAGCTGCAATGTATAATATTTATAGCTGCAATATACATGAAGATATTTGTCAGCCTTGATGGTGTACCAAAGCAGTATCAGCCAGATCCATTTCAAAGAACATTTCATTATAAATCTTCATTCGAGCAGCCTTTCTGATATTTTTATGTTCTATAGCTTTTGACAACATTGGACTGATCCCTGGAAGTTGACAAGATACCACACGGGAGGTTACTACAAAGATTAAGGAGCATGGAATTAGAGGGAGGATAGCAAACCCTGCATTAAAATTAGTCAGAAGGGAGAAAACAGAGAGTAGGAGTTAAGGGCATATTTTCAGAGTGGTTGGAAATGGGCAGTGGTGTCCCTCAGGGTTATGTTCTAGGGCCACTTCTGTTCCTGTGTATATCAAACCCACTGAGCCACAGCGCACATCAGGATTTCCTTTGGCCGATTCATTCTGAATCTCTCCGTTCAGTGTTCCCAGGGTCACTGATTCACATTGTTTCACAACAGAATGCGCAATTCTGCATTTAATTTCTTGCACAAGTATCAGTTCCTTTGCTCTGACCATTAATTTCTCCAGGGAGAGAACGTGAAGGTCACTTGACACTATAAAAAAAATCGAATCAGACAGCACAAAGAGGAAATGCATGCATCATGTGCAGGCTCTGAAATGACTGGCTGGGTTCCCCTCAACCTCTGTTCCCAATCTACTCCTGGTTACAGACTTCCCACTATTCACACTGATATAGATTCTGTAGCTTACACCCATCTGAACAGAAAGCACGGTCGAGAATCAAGAGCAACTTTAGCAGCTCTGAACTGTATGCAAAATGGAGGCTGTTGAAACAGACGAGGTTACGTGCATTACTGAGATGGTGCAGCAGGTCTAGCGATTTACAATTGAGTGCAGCTCCTTGTGGCTCAGTAAAGTGCTTTTGCTTATATCATCAATCGTTCCGTCTGACACTCCCACCCAACCTGGTTACCAAAAAACATAGGAACAGGAGGAGGCCATTCAGCCCCTCCACATCCTGTTTCACCATTCAATTAGATCGTGGTCAATGTTCCTGCTAATTTTTCAGTTACCGCACGTGCGTGGTTTTTGCCATTATAGCACGTTGAACGGCTAAGGCAGGATCTGCAGATCGCCGCGCAGCTAAACGGGAACACTGATCATGGCTGAACTGTAACTCAACATTGGATGATGTTAGTCATCAGATAAGCGCATTTAAAATTAAAAAGGGATATATTAAATAAATTAATCCACGCATTTTTAAAGAATCTAGGGAAGAGATAGCAGAGGCATTACTACGCATATTTAATAATTAATTAGAAAAAGCTGTAATGCCAGAGGACTGGAGGATCGCTCACGAGAAAAAGATTGGTGAAGTCAAGCGTAGGTCCCTTACAGTCAGAATCAGGGGAATTTATAATGGGAAACAAAGAAATGGCAGACCAACTAAATTCATACTTTGGTTCTGTCTTCACAAAGGAGGACACAAATAACTTCCCAGAGATGCCGGGGAACATAGGGCCTGATGAAAGGGTGGAACTGAAAGAAATCAGTATTTGTAGGGAAATGGTGTTAGGAAAATTGATGGGACTGAAGGCCGATAAATCCTCAGGGCCTGATAATCTACATCCCAGGGTACTTAAGGAAGTGGCCCTAGAAATAGTAGATGCATTGCGGGTCATCTTCCAGAACTCGATAGACTCTGGAACAGTACCCATGGATTGGAGGGTAGCTAATGTTACCCCACTATTCAAAAAAGGTGGTAGAGAAAAAGCGGGGAATTATAGACCGGTAAGCCTGACATCAGTAGTGCGGAAAATGCTAGAATCTATTATAAAAGATGTAATAGCAGAGCACTTGGTAAGCAGTGACAGGATCGGACAAAGTCAACATGGATTTACAAAAGGTAAATCATGCTTGACTAATCTACTAGAATTTTTTGAGGATGTAACTGGTAAAATAGATAAGGGAGATCCAGTGGATGTGGTGTATTTGGACTTTCAGAAGGCTTTCGATAAGGTCCCACATAAGAGATTAGCGTGCAAAATTAAGGCACATGGGATTGGGGGCAAGGTATTGACTTGGATAGAGAACTGGTTGGTGGACAGAAAGCAAAGAGTTGGAATAAACGGGTCATTTTCCGAGTGGCAGGCGGTGACTAGTGGGGTACCGCAAGGATCGGTCCTAGGACCTCAGCTGTTCACAATATATATTAATGATCTAGACGAGGGAATTGGATGTAATATCTCCAAATTTGCAGACGACACAAAGCTGAGTGGGAGGGTAAGCTGTGAGGAGGATGTCGTGAAACTCCAGTACGATTTGGACAGATTGGGTGATTGGGCAGAAACATGGCAAATGCACTATAATGTGGATAAATGTGAGGTTATCCACTTTGGTGGCAAAAACAGGAAGGCAGATTATTATTTGAATGGCAATAGATTGGGAGAAGGGGAAGTGCAAAGAGACCTGGGTGTTCTTGTGCGCCAGTCGCTGAAGGTAAGCATGCAGGTGCAGCAGGCGGTTAAGAAGGCAAATGGTATGTTGGCCTTCGTAGCAAGAGAGTTTGAGTACAGGGACAAGGATGTCTTGCTACAGTTGTACAGGGCCTTGGTGAGACCGCACCTTGAGTATTGTGTGCAGTTTTGGTCGGCTTACCTGAGGAAGGACGTTCTTGCCATGGAAGGAGTGCAGCGAAGATTCACCAGGCTGATACCTGGGATGGCAGGAATGACGTATGAGGAGAGATTGTGTCGATTGGGCTTATACTCACTGGAGTTTAGAAGATTGAGAGGGGATCTCATCGAAACCTATAAAATTCTGTCAGGCCTGGACAGACTAGATGCAGGAAGGATGTTTATGATGGCCGGGGAGTCCAGAACCAAGGGTCATAGTCTAAGGATAAGGGGTAAGCCATTTAGGACTGAAATGAGGAGGAATTTCTTCACCCAGAGAGTGGTGAACCTGTGGAATTCTCTGCCACAGAGGGCGGTGGAGGCCAGTTCATTAAATATATTCAAAAAAGAGTTGGATATATTTCTTAAGGCTAAAGGGATCAAGGGATATGGGGAGAAGGCAGGGACAGGGTACTGAATTTGGATGATCGGCCATGATCTCATTGAATGGCGGAGCCGGCTCGAAGGGCCGAATGGCCTACTCCTGCTCCTATCTTCTATGTTTCTATGTTTCTAATCATTTGGATATAGGTCTGGAGGGAGTGGTGTTGAAATTTGTAGATGATTCCAAAATATAGTTAATTCTTTAGCAGACAAAAGGAAGCTGCAAAGGGATATTGCTAAGTTAGGGAATGAGCTAAAAAGCAGCAGATGGAATTCAATGTCAGCAAGTGAGAGGTGATGCATTTTGGTAAAAGAAAGCAATAACAGTAATTGTGAATGAATGGATGTAGCCTGGGTGCTGTGGAAGAACAGAGGCACTTGGGGGTACAGGGTCACAGGACACCAAATGAAGTTCCTCAAGCTGATAAGGCTGTAAGATAGCTAATGGAATTCTAGATTTTATCACAAGATATATTATAGAATATAAAAGCCAAGAGGTAATGATGACCCTATATAAAACTTGAATAAGGCCTCAGTTGGAGCACTGTGAACAGTATTGAGTCTCACACATTAGGAAGCTGCCTGACCTGCTGAGTGTTGTCCAGCATTTTCTGTTTTTATTTAACATTAGATTATATTGGCAACTATAGACTCTGGACTAAATCAGCATCTCTCACTGGTGGTGTGATCTGAGGCACGTACAACCTAACTGTAAATCATTTGCAACACCCCAGGTAGTGCAAGTGCCTTCATCTTGCTCATGATTTGTAAATTTGACTTGAAAAGCTGATGGAAATTACCATTAAATTATTACATTTATAAGCTTATTAAAGTTTACCATGGAAATACACAGGATCATTTGCTTTTATTTCTTCGATAGCTTTTATTGCTATGACATCCAGTCTTCTTACGAGACGGTCCACCTTTACACGCTGTGAGGCAGCTTCAGGTCCTGAAAGTGGCCATCTCTTCAATGCACCTCCCAGCTGAGCTGTGTGAATAAAATAGTACCAATCATATTCAAATTCAACACCAGTACTGGTGAGAGTTTTGACGACTACAAAATTGGATGGCCAAAAACTTCAACAGAGTGTAATTTTAAACAAAAACATTTGATAGGTGGTGTCTGCTTGGAATCAGCTAGGTAGAAAAAAGCTTGATTCTTTGCAGATTTCAGTTTTAACATATCCCAAGGTTTTCTGCTTCAATAACAAAGAAATACGTTGCTGTAGATAACACTTCGACATTTCAGGGTCGATTTTAACTTTCACCGCCAGGTAGAAAATTGATAGTAGTGGATCGGCCAGCCTGTTATACACTCCACTCGATTTTCCTGTCCATTGAGGAAAAAGGAACTGGTTCTCGAAAGTTCTTTAGGGAAGAAAACCTGCTGTCCTGGCCGAAATGTCACTCCAACCTCATATTAAGATGGTTGACTCTTAACTGCCCTCTGAAGTGGCCGAGCATGCCAGTCAATTATAGCAAACCACTCATGAACTGCAATGGTTCAAGGAGAAAGCCCACCGCCACCTTCTCAAGGCAACTAGGGATGGGCAATAAATGCTAGTTTTGCCAGTGATGCCACACTGCTAGATTACATTTTTTTTTAAACTGATATTCCCACAGGTCTTGCGAATCTCCAAACAGGAAGTACATATTTTAAACAGATTTTAAAGGATGGTGGGATTGGTCAGAATCCAATCCCAGCAAATAATTAAATAAGTTCTTACCTTTAGGGAAGGGACACCACAAATACACAAATGATGCAAAGTTTGTCTCAATTATTATATTGGGCATTAACATAGCACAATAATATTCCTGTTATCTATATATCATTACCTATATATATCTTATACAGCAGAGTCAAGGGCCAGAATTTTCCCATTGCCGAATGTGCAGTTTTGGGGGTGGGTCGGCAGTTAAAAGTGCGGAAATTGACAGAGCATCAGGAACCCGCCGTCATCCCGCCAACTTCCGCGTTTAACTTGGGTGCGTTTCAAGGCGCGCCACGGACCCGCTCGGGAGAGGCGGGCGGCCTCATTGAGGTACTTAACTGCTCGTTGAGAGACCCTTAACTGCCTTTTTAACATCAAGTTTTGGCTTAAACTTGTTGCGCACACGATTCACACACCTCAGGATCCTCGCCTGTGAAGGGGAGGCAGAAGCTCAGTGGCCATTGTGCGAGTCCATTAAGTGACAGCTGGGAAAATGCATAAATACTAAATTCGATAGCCCCTGAAAACAGACGCAGGGAACGGGATGCGTGATTAACCCGCGCCAGTTGCTTCCGATGCAGGCAGCACGCCAACATGACTTCTGTGTGTACCCAGCACTAACCTCGCTGTTGAGTGGCTGCATGCCTCAGCAAGGGGGGCCAAGATTGTGCAAGGCTAACACCAATTAAAGCAAGCCTGCACTACTTAAAGCCAGCTTGCACCTCTTAAAGGGGAGGTGCATTGTGGCTGGAGCAGGTGCTGGAAGTGGCTGTGGAAGACATTCTGACCTGGAAGAAGAAGTACAACGGGGGTGAGAGTGGGCTCCAAGATTTTCAGATGCTGCACTGGGTGCCTTGCTGGAGGAGATGGAGAGGAGGAGAGAAGTGCTCTATCCACAGAGGGCCAGACAAACTTTGTGAAGGCAGTGGGACCAGACAGTCGTGGCGGTCAATGCCAGGAGTCAATCCCCAAGGAGCTGGATGCAGCGCCGCAAAAGGTTCAACGACCTCACATGAGTGGTCAAGGTCAGTGAATGCATCTTCAAATGCCATATTCCACCAACTGTACCATTAGCCTCATACACTGCTCAATGCACCACGCCCCCATCACTCACCTACCAACAATCTGTATCAATCACGATTCATACCTAATATACACCTCACCCTCACACACTTAACACTGCTGCAAGCGTCACACCCACATATCACAGCTTGCACACACTGCCAGCTATTCAACCATAACAGCCACATCACCCACACACATTGCACCACACTCACTGACACACTTCCCTCTCTCTTGCAGGACAAGGTGGCGCACAACCGGAGGCAGCAGGACCTAACCAGCGGGGTCAGACACAGCTACATGTCCTTACCCCCATGGAAAAGACAGTGCTGGAGATATTGCAGCAACCATTGCTGAGGCCGTAACCAGCGGCGCAGGTGAAACCATAGAAGATGACGGTATCCTCATACCTAATCCTCCTTCTAACATCTTACTTCCTTCTCATCCCACAATCTCTTCTGATTTACAAGCGGCAGATGGTGTAAGCATGCACCTCTTACTCCCCCCACCCCCACTCCCACCGTCTCTGCACCGCAACCCTACCCTTGTGCCTTTCTCTTTTCAGATTCCCAACAACTACAACCAGGCCAGGCAGTGAAAGAGGAAGAAGGCAGTGATGATGAAGAAACACCGTCACTTGATTTCACACTTGCAACCACCAGCTCAGATACTGACACTGCATATAATTTAGAGCATAGAGGCAGTATCTGCACACGGTGAGACCCTGGGCATGAGTGGCCTGCAGCCAGGGCAGGGGGCAAGGGTAGCAAAGGTGCCAGCTCGCCAGAGGACGAGGTCGCAAATTAGTTCTTCTGCACAGGACTCAGATGAGCACTTCGATGGGGCAGGCTATAGAAGAAGGCTAATACAAAAGCAAAATACTGTACTGCAGAGGCTGGAAATCTGAAATAAAAACAGAAAATGCTGGAAATATTCAGCAGGTCAGGTAGCATCTGCGGAGAGAGAAACAGAGTTAACATTTCAGGTCGATGACCCTTCGTCAGAACTGGAAAAAGTTAGAGATGTAACATTAATTCTGTTTCTCTCTCTGCAGATACTGCCTGACCTGCTGAGTATTTCCAGCATTTTCTGTTTTTATTATAGAAGAAGGCTGATTGATATGACCAATGAAATGCTTGGAGCATTGGCAGGCCTCCCAGAAAGCCTGCATGCTACATCAAGGAGCATGGAGGAGTCCGGCACCAACTTGGCATAGGGCTTTGCACAGAACTTGGAGCCCATCCTTTCCAGCGTGGAAGTGCAGCTCCAACAACACTCAAGAAGCTCGACACCATTCAGGACAAAGTTGCCTGCTTGATTGGCACCCCATCCACCACCTTAAACATTCACTCCCTCTACCACCGGCACAACGTGTCTGCAGTGTGTACCATCTACAAGGTGCACTGCAGCAACTCGCCAAGGCTTCTTCGGCAGCATCTCCCAAACCTGTGACCTCTAGCACTAGAAGGACAAGGGCAGCAGGCACATGGGAACACCGTCCCCTGCAAATTCCCCTTCAAGTTACACACCATCCTGACTTGGAAATATATTGCCGTTCCTTCATCGTCGCTGGGTCAAAATCTTGGAACTCCTTCCCTAGCAGCGCTGTGGGAGTACCTTCACCACACGGACTGCAGCGGTTCAAGAAGGCAGCTCACCACCACCTTCTCAAGGACAAATAGGGATGGGCAATAAATGCTGGTCTTGCCAGCAATGCCCATGTCCCAGGAACGAATAAAAAAAAGACTCTATTCGCACACTTGTGGATCGAACCATGATGCAGCGTCTGATGGCTGATGTCTCAACTTCCACTGCAGCACAAGCAACAGCCACCCAACATCTGGGTGATGCAGTGGAAGCTCAGACATCTTTCATGCAAGGTCAGACTGCGCTGATGTAAGCTCAGACTGGTCTCATGCAAGCTCAGCTTGCTGCCATCCTAGCTCAGACTGCTGCCATCATGGCTACGGATACCAGTGCTCAAAGGGGCTGGCAGGGTGTCACAACTGTCCAGCAATCTGTCCTCCAATAGATTACTAGTATTGCCTGAGGTGCTGCCCCGGGGGAGTGGCAGTGGCTCCACAGAGCACAAACCTGCTGTCCTCTCTCAAGATGACAGCATTTGTCCTCCCACCCCACCAATCTGCCAGTGCCCTTGCTGTTGCCTGTCAGCCAGCCAGCCCAGACTGCTGTCACCCACGTCGAGATGGTGCAGTCTGAGGCTAGGCCTTCTAGGCCCAGAGCTGCTTGAGGTTGTCCTGCGGCAATCTGCAGTATCCCCCACTGAAAGAAAGCAGCCTTCTGCCAGCCATGCTGCTGCCACTGGGGTAGCACTGCGTAGGAGCATTAGGATAGGCAAAGGCACATTGAAGACAGGTACTAAGGGAATGCACAAGGGTGATAAGTTGATGTTTGTCTGCAATATGGCATGGTTTGATTTATACATTTGGTTTGGAATGTTTATTTTGTATTGTCTTTTATTTTTGCATCGTGGCCAACCGGATGCTGTGATGGTCAGTAACAGTGGAAAGTAAGGTTGTGGGTCTGTTGGTGAATGGTGAATTAGGGTTGTGTTTACTGGTATCGCACTCGGAAGAGTCATTCATGGACAGCCAAGCCAGAAAGGGGGCTGTCTAGGTTGACTCCTCCCTTCTTCTCCTCTGCCTCATCTTCCTCCTCCTCCTGCTCCTCAGCTGCTTGCCTTATAGCCGGTGGCAAGGGCTGTGCCCTCATGATTTCCAGGTTGTACAGACCTCCACAGATCTTGACACCTGCTCTGCCGAATACTGCAAGGCTCCTCCAGAGTGGGCCATGCAGTGTAATCGTTGATTCAGTACACCAATGGTCTGCTCTATGATATTTTGTGTGGCAGCATGGCTTTCGTTGTATGCACGTTGCCCACGTGTGGTTACTTCTCTTTGAATAAAGAGCCTCAGTGACCTCCCTTACGCAACAGTGGACGGCAAACTGGGAGTTGTTGCAAATATCTCCAGCTCCAGCCTGGAAGGAGCCCGATGCATAGAAGTTCATCACCATGGTCACCTTCACAACCACTGGCAATGCAGTTCTTGCCCAGCTCTGAGGATGCAGTTGTGGCGGCAGCAGGTGGCAGATTTCAGTTAAGATGCCCTTAGTGAAGCACAGACATCTCACACGCTGTTCCTCGCTGAGGTTGAGGTAGGAGTATTGCTCCCTGAACACCCTAAGCGGATATGGCCTCCTGCTGAGAGCCCTCCTCCTCCTCTTCTCTCTTCCAGCAGCTTGTCCTGCTCTGTGTCCCCTCTGCTCATTCTCCTATCATTCTGTATTCCAGGTGGAAGGCCTACTAGTTCACGCATGTCTGGGAACAAGTGGTTTGTGCAGAACCCTTGTAGTCAGGACTAAATACTTCAGCACCTGCCACACCACTGTAGACTTTAGCAACTTTAAAGAACTCGTGAAACCACCAAACACTTCTACAAACGCTGCAACAGCCAGTAGAAATCAATCTGCAACTAACCTGTAAGTAGGTGATGATCCCTTTAAATAGCACTGGTGGGGTGTCCATCCTTCTCCTGAACGCTTGTTCAGCAGTGCGTGTTTAAGAGAGGGCGTTAGTTGCAGCATTGAGTTCCAAAATGGCAGCGCTGGTGTCAAATCAGCATTATACGTACACTGATTGACGTCAGGATCTGTCTACTCTGCATACACACTGCACCCACGCTAATGTCCTCACCATGATGCCATCCAGCACAACTCGAGGTGTGTGCACGCGCCGTGGACGCCATTTTGGATCCAAAACAACACTCGTAGCGCCGAAACAGCAGGTGCTAAGGAGCCGAATTTTGCGCCCAATGTGTTTTAAAATGTACTTTATTTAGATGCAACATAGTTCTGTTATCTTGTGCTGTGAAGAGTCTACATCTGAAACATTAACTGTTCTCTCCATTGATGCTGATTGACCAGAGTGCTTCCAGCATTTTCTATTTCTGTTTAGCTTGGTGTTGGGTGAGAAAATCAATGCACAAAGCTGTCTAGAGGTAACTCTGTTATGTGGCCAGGTGTTGTTTTGCTATTACTGTCTGTACAGAAACTAACCAGGTCAAGTTTGTTTTTCCACTCATTTTTAAAGTGTTTATGCATGGAAATTCGTAGATTGATCAAATAAGAATTTCTGTTGTGACCGGATGTCAAACCAAATGAGCTTAAACCAAACAGCTTAAGAGGCTGCTGTTCATAACTTATTACTTAAGTGGTAGAGATAATTAACATTTCAATTGCTTAGCTTTTTGAGCTTGTGTATTATAGCCTGTCTTTGGAAATTCTAGAAAGTTAAGAACATAAGAACATAATAGGAGCAGGAGTAGGCCATTCGGCCCTTCACGCCTGCTCCACCATTCAATAAGATTATGGCTGATCTTCTACCTCAACTCCACCTACCCATACCATCCCCATATCCTACTACTGAGGGAATTTGAGGAGCTAGAGTCAAATAGCTAGCATGCAGGTACAGCAAGTAATTAGGAAGGCAAATGGGATGTTGGCCTTTATTCCAAGGGGGCTGGAGTATAAAAGTAGGGAAGTCTTGCTACAATTATACAGGGTGTTGGTGAGACCACACCTGGAGTACTGCATACAGTTTTGGTCTCCTTATTTAAGGAGGGATATACTTGCATTGGAGGCAGTTCAGAGAAGGTTCACGAGGTTGATTCCTGAGATGAAGGGGTTGTCTTATGAGGAAAGGTTGAGCAGGTTGGGCCTATACTCATTGGAGTTTAGAAGAATGAGAGGTGATCTTACTGAAACATATAAGATTCTGAGGGGGCTTGACAGGGTAGATGCCGAGAGGATGTTTCCCCTCGTGGGGGAATCTAGAACTAGGGGGCATAGTTTCAGAGTAAGGGGTCACCCATTTAAGACAGAGATGAGGAGGAATTTATTCTCTCAGAGGGTCGTGAATCTTTGGAATTCTCTACCCCAGAGAGCTGTGGAGGCTGGGTCATTGAATATTTTCAAGGTGGAGCTAGACAGATATTTGAACTACAGGGGAGTCAAGGGTTATGGGGAACAGGCAGGAAAGTGGAGTTGAAGCCAAGATCAGATCAGCGATGATCTTATTAAATGGCGGAGCAGACTCGAGGGGCTGAATGGCCTACTCCTGCTCCTATTTCTTATGTTCTTATGAAATTAAAATGCAGAACCTCACACATAATAATCTATGGATTGCTACCTGAGCCACGTGCAAATTGGCATAGGGACAAACAGATTAGAAGGTTAAATGCGTGGCTGAAAGAGTGGCGTGGGAGGCAGTGGTTTCAATTCATGGGGCACTGGCACCAGTACTGGAGAAAGAGGGAGCTGTTCCGTTGGGACAGACTCCATTTAAACTAGGCTGGGACCAGTGTCCTGGCAAATCGAATAACTAGGGCGATAGATAGGGCTTTAAACTAATGAAGGGTGGGGCAGTGGTTGGAGGATTCAGGTGATGGTAAATTCAAAAGCAGTAAGAGAAATGTCAAGGCTGTAGAGCAGAGTAGTGATTTGGGTAAAAATAAGCAGAGGGGATCAGGAAGGGACAGAGAGCTTAGCAAAGGGCATCAGTGACTAAGGTGACATCAGAGAAAAATAGAAACAAGTTAAAGCTAAAAGCACTATATCTGAATGTGTGAAACAGTCATAACAAAATAGATGAATTAATAGCACAGATAAAAATAAATGGGTTTGATCTAATAGTCATTACAGAGACATGGTTGCAAAGTGGCCATGGTTGGGAACTAAATATTCCAGGATACTTGACTTTTAGGATAGGGAAAATGGAAAAGGAGGGTGGGGTGGGGGTAGCCCTGATAATAAAGGATGGGATAAAGATAGTAGAGAAAAAGGATCTTAGCTCGGAAAATCAAGGTGTAGAATCAGTTTGGGTGGAGCTAAGAAACAACAAAGAGAAGAAAACATTGGTGGGAGTAGTTTATAGGCACCCTAACAGTAGTTGTAGTGTCAGGCAGATTGTAAATCAGGAAATCAGAGGTGCATGTAACAAGGGTAATACAGTAATAATGGGGGACTTTAATCTTCATATAGACTGGGCAAACCAAATTTGCAGTAATAGTGTGGAGGACCAGTTCATGGAATGCATTCAAGATAGTTTTCTAGATTAGTATATCGAGGAACCAACAAGGAACAGGCTATTTAAAATCTAGTACTGTGCAATGAGGCAGGGTTAATTAATAACTTTGTAGTAAAGGAGCTTCTGGGGAAGAGTGATCATAATATGATAGACTTTTATATGGAGTTTGAGATTGAGTTTGAGAGTGATTTAGTTATGTACAAAACTAGGGTCTTAATTATGAACAAAGCGAACTACGTAGGTATGAGGGATGCTCAGTCATTGAGTATATTCAAGACAGAGATCGATAGATTTTTGGATACTAAGGGAATCACGAAATATAGGGATAGTGTGGGAAGGTAGAGTTGAGGTAAAAGATCAGCCATTATCTTATTAAATGGTGGAGCAGACTCGAAGGGCCGAATGGCCTACTCCTGCCCCTATTTCTTATTTTCTTATGTTCTTATCCCTTGATTCCCTTAGTATCCAAAAATCTATCGATCTCTGTCTTGAATATACTCAACGACTGAACATCCACAGCCCCTCTGGGGTAGATAATTCCAAAGATTCACCACCCTCTGAGTGAAGAAATTTCTCCTCATCTCAGCCCTAAATGGCCAACCCCTTATTCTGAGACTGTGACTAGTTCTAGACTCCCCAGCCAGGGGAAACATCATCCCAGCATCTATGCTATCAAGCAGCTTAAGAATTTTATATGTTTCAATGAGATCACCTCTCATTCTTCTAAATGCTAGGCAATCTAGGCCTTGTCTGGAGTTTTACATTGGAATTCTAACTCCCTGTCCAGCAGAGATGATCAAGAGGGCTATGTAAAGATCATCGCTCACATAATGGTTCATCAAAAATTAAGTTAAAAGATTTTGGAAAGAATAAATATTTTGGACCAAAAACAGAAAATGCTGGAAACACTCAGCAGGTCAGGCAGCATCTGTGGAGAGAGAAACAGAGTTAACATTTCAGCTCAATGACCTTTCACTAAAACTGTTGGAGAGAAGAGCAGAACATCTTCAAGGTGGGCATTCCTGGAAGGGAAGTGGGAGTGAATTAAACAATAAAACAAAAGCAAAATTCTACGGACACTGGAAATCTGAAACTTGGACAAGTTTAAGTATTGTACAAGTCAAATATTGTGCTATTAGTTACTTGCCTTATGTTTTATGCTTCTGTGTAATTGGCCCCGATCATATCTCGGAGGCGGGGAGGGAGTAGTTTTGAGGTCGGGAAATCCGGAAGAACGAAATTCATTATCACCCAGGAATGGACACTAACTTTGGAAAAGTTTGAGATTTAGCGCCAGGCGCTAATGAATCACGCTGCATGCAAAATTCAGTGTCATCGCTCAAAGAAAGGATGGAAGCGCTAAATCAAGTGCTAATGACCTAGCTCAGTGGCATTAGACTCGAAGCGCTAACCAATTTCAGGTGCAGTCTAATCGCTAGTCATCATTGCCACAGGCTCTTTCCAGTTCTTAAATGGGAGGTTCAATCACGCTGCAGAACCTCATTCTCAGCATTGCTAGTTCTGCAGCTGTCTCAGCAAGCAGCAGAAGGCCAAGGAGAAGGAACCGGACCACTGAAGGAGGTGCCATTATGGCAGATCAACGGCTCAGGGAGAGAGCTTGCAGATTCTGCGACCAAGCATTGGAGGCCTTGGTTTTCGCTGTGGCGAGACGGAGGGCAGTGCTGTACCCAACAAGTGGCAGGAGGCCCTCGCCACAAGTCTTCTGCACCATGTGGAGGGAGGTAGCCCAGCAGGTCTCGGGCAGCACTGTGGTTCCCAGGACCCACACACAGTGCAGGAAGAAATTTAACAACCTCACTCGGGTGGTCAGGGTGAGTCGATGCCTCAACAAATGCTCCATACCACCATCTCAACCTCAGTCGCACACACTGGCCAAAGCACCACACCCCCAGCACTCACCCACCAACAATCTCCACCTACCAACACTCACATCTCACACCTTGCACACAATCACAGCTATTCAACTATGGCAGGCACATCTCCCAAACACATTGCTCCACACTCACTCATTTTCCCCTCTCTTGCAGGTCAAGGTCGCTCACGACAGGAGGGAGCAAGAGTGCACAGGCGAGGGACAACCTGACACCCAATCACTCTGAGCTGGAGGAAAGAGTACTGCAAATCATTGGGCGCCAGGTGGTGGGCGCCGTGCCCACCAGCGATGTTGACCCCCTTAGGGACAACAAGGCTATGTTCATCCCTACTCCTTCTCACAGCCCACTTCCCCATCACCCCACAAGCCTTTCCCACTTTCCAGCTAATCATGCTGTATGCATGTCTTTCTCCCTTCCTGCCCCCCTCCCCTCACCTTAACTCGACTCTTGTGCCTTTATGCTTTCTGATAATGAGCAAGCACCTGAGCAGCCTGTCCCGGAGGGCACCATAGAGAGTGAGACAGGAGAAGAGGAGGAGGAAGAACACACCCCGTTACTGCATGTCTCACCCGCAGATACTGGCACTACGCACTCTTTAGAGGCTAGTATAGTAGCAGGATCAGCACAGGGTGATGCACCGGGGACGAGCGGGCTGCAGCAATGCCAGGAGGAAAGGGTAGCTCGGGAGTCAACTCCCCGGAGGGCGAGTTCGCGCGCGAGTTCTGCTGCACAGGACTCAGATGAGAACCTCGATGGCCTTTAGAAGAAGGGTGATGGAGCCTCTCAGCAAGGGTAAGGAGCATGGAGGAGTCCACCTCCAACATTGCAGAGAGCTCTGTGCACACCACGGAGCCCATCATTTGCAGTCTGCAGAGGATGGTGGACTCCCAGAGAGACAGTGGCGACCCAGACCTCATGCCGCGTGTGATGGGCGATGTCACAGCTTCCATTGCAGCACATGCGGAAGCCACGCAACATCTTAGTGCTGTAATGCAGTCTATGCTTGGTGCCATCGATTCTCAGACTGCTCTCATGCAATCTCAGCTTGATGCCATGCAAGCTCTGACTGTTTCCATCGTGGCTGGGCCGACCACCATCCACCGGGGCTTCCACGGTGTCGCAGCAGGCCAGCAATCTATGCTCCAGCAGATTTCTAGGGATGCTGAGGTGCTGCCCCTGGGGAGTGGCAGTGGGTCAGTGGAGCAGGATGCTGCTGTCCTCTCTCAGGATGACAGCATTCCGGCTCTCACCACTGGCACTCGTCCATTGCCCTTGTCACTGCCTGTCATCCAGCCAGCCCAGACTGCTACTGCCCATGCTGAGGTGGTGCAGTCTACAGCCGGCCCTTCCAGGCCCAGAGCTTGTCGAGGGCGTCCTGTAAGGCCATCTGAGGTCTCCTGCATGGACACTCAGCGGCCTTCCAGCCGCTGTGCTGCAGCCACGGTGCCAACACTTTGTAGGAGCACTAGAGTAGGCAAAGGCACAGTAACGACAGGCACTAAGGGTTTGAACATGGGTGAATAACTTATATTGTTGTTGTAAATATGTGTTAACAGATTATTGATAAATTTATGAATTGGCTTTGGATGATTTTGTGGTGTCTCTCATTTCAGCTTTGCGCTGTGATATGGAGTGCGACAGGGATGGAATGGTGGGGATGTGGTGAGTAACGGGGATCTGGGGTTTAATTTATTGTAACCCCAGTCTGATGAGGCGGTCATGGACCGCCCTTCCAGAAGGCCAATTGAGTGGCTGCCTCCTCCCTCACTCCTGTTCCTCCTCCTCCTCCTCCTCCTGAGCTGGTCCCACAATCCCTGGTGGCAAGGGCTGGGCCCTCATGATGGCCAAGTTGTGGAGCATGCAGCAGACCACCACGAAATGGGACACCTGCTCAGCCGAGTACTGGAGGGCTCCTCCCGAGCGGTTAAGGCAGCGGAACCGTTGGTTGAACACCCCGATGGTCTGCTCAATGATGTTCCTGGTGGCGGCATGGCTCTCATTATATGAGTGCTGGGCAGGAGTGTTGGGGTTGGGGAGAGGAGCCATGAGCCAGGCGGCGAGCGGATAGCCCTTGTCTCCGACCAACCAGCCATGAGCTTGATGTGGCAGCTGGAAGAATGCTGGCACACCGGTCTGGCACAGGATGAAGGCATCATGGCTGCTGCCAGGATAGCGGGCATTCACATTGAGGATTCGTTGTCTGTGGTCACACACCAACTGCACATTAAGTGAGTGGTAGTGTTTGCGGTTATGGAAGACCTCAGGATTGTTATGTGGTACCCACAAAGCCACGTGGGTGCAGTCAATGGCGCCCTGCACCATGTGGAAGCCCGCTATCCTGGCAAAGCCACATGCACACTTGTCCTACTGGTGATGGAGAAGGAAATGTAGTCCCTTCTCCTATTGCAGAGAGCCTCTGTGACCTCCTGGATGCAGCGATGGACGGCGAACTGCGAGACGTTAGCTATATCTCCTATTGCAGACTGGAAGGAACCACTGGCGAAGAAATTGAGGGCGACGGTGATCTTGACTGCCACTGAGAGAGCCATGGTCGACCTGATGAGGCTCGAGGTCTGGTTGCAGGAGGTGGCAGAGTTTGGTGACCACATCCTTGCTGAAGCGGAGCCTTCTAATGCACTGCTCCTCGCTTAATTCAAGGTAGAAGTGCTGTTGGAATACCCGCCGAGGGTAAGGCCTCCTGTTGAGAGCCCTGACGGCCCTCCTCCTCCCCCCTCTGGCCACATCTTGCATTCTTTCTCGCTGCCTCCGCTCTCTCTGCAGTAGATCCTGGAGGGCGAGGTTGACTGCCAGTACAGCCCCCATTAATGTAATGATGTGTAGCACTTTGAAATTTTGTCAGAATAAATGTAACTAATTTTTAGTAGCCACAACACTCCTGATACTAAAGAACCTTTAGATGACTGATTAAACTCTTGCACAACCACAAACTGACAAGGCAGCAGTGAAACAGCACTAACCTGACAGCTGCGACTGACTCCTTTAAATATTACCCCTGGAGCCGCCATCCACCTGCTTCACGCATCCTCTTCCTGTTGTTGTCGGGGCAGGGTGCTAAGGCAGGGGGTGATAATCAATTTGGCAGATCGGGTACTCAGTGAGCGTTGCACGCTCACTGACGTCACAATCTGCCTAGCGCTAAAGCCCCAGGCGCTAACTGTTAGCGGCGGCACTAAGGGGCGACTGGATTTGGCGTACGCAGCTGGATTCGCCTCGCCCCAGTGTTACTTCATTAGTACCCCATTAGCGCCCCCGCCAGGCGCTAACGGGAGGCGCTAACCAACCGAATTTCTCCCCCTCTGTCTTCTTATGAAAACTTTCTTTCACGGCAAAAAGAGTTAAGGGAGAAAGCCTAAATTGTTAACAAGGTTTTTCCTGGCAATCTGGTGGAAAAGGCGTGGCCATTCCTTTGCAGGTAAGTGCAGAGAATGTTTCTATTTCCTTTATTATGTTGGTAGTCTGATCAGTTCACAGGGGTGTCTCCATTCAATTCTGATGATTCGGGTCTGAACACATCTTGGCATCCCCCAGCAATACAATAAGGCAAATATTCAATAGTCTTGTTCTCATATATACCCATATATTCACAAATAGAGAATACTGCATGCCCAACATACATTTTTAATTCAACAAATTCTAAAGTTCACCCTTATTAATAAAACGTGAACGGCATCAAATTCCATAGGCAACATCTACAATGTTCATGCAACCTGGCGGCTTAAGCAGATAACTGTATAATACAATAAGATTCGGACTTCATCTGCACGTTTGTCATTGACAATACCAAATTCTAGATCCAAACCCTTAATCTGTTCCTTTAAGAAAATCAAAGTGCCACACTAACTACACTCTAAGCCCATTCTGCAGGTCTGACACTGACAACTTTCATCTAAGCACTAGTGCAACTTCAGACACATTTAAACGTTACCAAAAACATACAGAACGTTTTCATGAAAAAATGCACTCAAGTTCTCATTTTCAACCCAGCAGGATTTGAGAGGATAGCTGAGGAAATTATCATTTTAAGCTGCGTTGCCATTTTTTTCTGAATAAAGTATGCAGGTGCCAAAATAAAATTGTAACAGATTTCCTTCACCTTGGAGCTTCTTTGCAACTTAAGATATGCCTGTGCATAACAACTGTGTAACAACTATAAAAGCAGTATCCCATATTTAAATAATTTAAATCAATCATTTTTAAACAAGTGCTGCTATTTTTATTCGGTTTGGTATGGAAATCCTAAAGTAGTTCACCAAAAGTTTACTAACTTCATCTTCTGGGGAAATAAATATTGCCTGTAGAATTTTATGCTGTTGCTGTTTTATTGACGAGGAGAGCTTTAGAACTTGTTGGATATAAAATTAAGAATGCAGTAATATCCGCTATTTGTCAATAGGGGCATATACCAGAGCAAGACTATTATATGCCTTCAGTTATGAAACCCCCATCACTGTATGCACTCTACAACAGAATGCACATTGTTAATGAATCATATCGCCCATATCTACTGTTAGAGCAGCTTGAATTACCTCTTGATCGCGAATGCATGTCACTTTCCTCTATTATATTCCACACCTGCTTTCTACGAGTTTACACAGTCTGTCAAAATGCCAGCGAACATTGTTTTTAAATTGCTCCTTCTATATCCTTATTTCACCTTGCACAAATTAAAACGCACAGCACATATTTAACTATTTAAGGCTGCATCGTAACACCCCCAAATCTCGGCCAAGACGGAGATGATTGGGTCATTCCCCCGAAATCACGCCCGGAGACTGCACCGCTGTCAGTCACTCACTGGATGACACCTTCAAGATACTGACAGCGGTGCGGGCTCCAGGTGTGATTGACGGGAGAATGCCCCAATCATCACCAGCCGCCGGGACACTCATTCCACGCAGCCTAAGTCATTTACCTTGTAACAAGCGAAACCCTACCAGTCCATCCAAATTAATACGATCATATGTACTTTCTAAGAAGAAAGTTGCCGTCTCCAATTTGGAAATAACATCGTTGAGCATTGGTTCGTTTGCTGAAACGAAACTTAGTGTGGTAAATGCGATCAGAACAGGATTCATCGTTCTTCCTCAGTCTTCTTTCCACCCTCTGAATACCCATCAGCTGGTGCTTGTGAGGTCATTCGCTTGTCTGTGGTGTTTTCCTTGTGGGATTTAGTGGGCTTGTACCTTCACACCCGAGTCACATGTATTCCCTTGCGTCCTTACTGGATTTTATCCCTGTCCTTACTGAATAATTCTACTAACATTCACCTGTTCTTATGTTCTTCAAAGCAGACGGATAAAATCGGCTTTGCGAATTCGTGCACTTTTATATAAAAAAAATTATCACAAAAAGGTTTCAGTGCATGGGTGGGACAACTGACTGTCTAATGAGGAACCCGATTCAATTGGTTGTACGAAACAGATAAACAAATGTTATTGCAGCAGGCATCCACAAGTGAAGCGAAGTCATTAAAGTGGGCGTACATATTGCATGTAATGGACATTTGGTTATCTTTCAATCGAATCGCTCAAGGATAAGCTCCCCAATATTTGGTGGGTGAGTGCTGTACAGACAATAAGGCTCGCCCCTGTTCTGTGCTGCATTTGCTGATCTTAGGCACTCGGGGTGCTGTAAGAGGCCTGAAAGCCCATGGGTTTGGGATAGGGTTGCCTCGGGTTCGAGGTATTTCCTGGAGGTTTGAGCGCCTGCAAATGTCATTGCATTTACCGCATAAAGTTTGAGTCCGCTGTTTTGTCGAGTATCTTGGCTCAGGGTTTCGCAGCAGCACCTGTTGTGTGAGAAGTTCCGAGAACCAGGATGGTACCCGTGAGCAGGCAAAGAAGGGAAACCTAGAGCGGGAACGAAGGTGGGGGAAGGATTCGCAGGGGAAGACCAGAGATGGGAGGAACTTTGATTCCACCAGTAACTAATAATAACTCACTCAAATTGTGATGTACAAACATTTATCTCCATGCTTAATATATTGTCATACATTTTGCATAAAACAGTATTTATTAAAATTCGTTCTTGAGATGTGGGCGTTGTTGGCGAGTCCAGCATTTATTGCCCATCCCTAATTGCCCGTGAGAAGGTGGTGGTGAGCTGCCTTCTTGAACTGCTGCAGTCCGTGTGGTGAAGGTACTCTCACAGTGCTGCTAGGGAGGGAGTTCCAGGAATTTGACTCAGTGACGATAAAGGAACAGTGGTATATTTCCAAGTCAGGACGGTGTGTGATTTGGAGGGGAACTTGGAGGTGGTGGTGTTCCCATGCGGCTGCTGTCCTTGTCCTTCTAGGTGGTAGAGGTTGTGGGTTTAGGAGGTGCTTTTGAAGAAGCCTTGGCGAGTTGCTGCAGTGCATCTTGTAGATGGTACACACTGCAGCCACAGTACACCGGTGGTGGAGGGAGTGAATGTTTAAGGTGGTGGATGGGGTGCCAATCAAGCAGGCTGCTTTGTCTTGGATGGTGTCGAGCTTCTTGAGTGTTGTTGGAGCTGCACTCATCCAGGCAAGTGGAGAGTATTCCCTCACACTCCTGACTTGTGCCTTGTAGATGGTGGAAAGGCTTTGGGGAGTCAGGAGGTGAGACACTCGCAGCAGAATACCCAGCCTCTGACCTGCTCTTGTAGCTACAGTATTTATGTGGCTGGTCCAGTTAAGTTTCTGGTCAATGGTGACCCCCAGGTTGTTGATGGTGGTGGGTATGGTGATGGTAATGCTGTTGAATGTCAAGGGGCATTGGTTAGACTCTCTCTTGTTGGAGATAGTCATTGCCTGGCACTTGTGTGGCATGAATGTTACTTGCCACTTATCAGCCCAAGCCTGAACGTCATCCAGGTTTTGTTGCTTGTGGACATGGACTGCTTCATTATCTGAGGAGTTGTGAATGGCGCTGAACACTGTACAGTCATCAGCGAACATCCCCATTTCTGACCTTATGATGGAGGGAAGGTCATTGATGAAGCAGCTGAAGATGGTTGGGTCTAGGACACTGCCCTGAAGAACTCCTGCAGCGATGTCCTGGGGCTGTGATGATTGGCTTCCAACAAACACAACCATCTTCCTTTGTGCTAGGTATGACTCCAGCCAGTGGAGAGATTTCCCCCGATTCCCATTGACTTCAATTTTACTAGGGCTCCTTGATGCCACACTCAGTCAAATGCTGCTTTGATGTTAAGGGCAGTCACAGTCACCTCACCGCTGGAATTTAGCTCTTCTGTCCATGTTTGGACCAAGGCTGTAATGGGGTCTGGAGCTGAGTGGTCCTGGCAGAACCCAAACTGAGCATCAGTGAGCAGGTTATTGGTGAGTAAGTTAGCACTGGTGACAACACCTTCCATCACTTTGCTGATGATTGAAAGTAGATTGATGGGGCGGTAATTGGCCAGATTGGATTTGTCCTGCTTTTTGTGGATACGACATATCTGGGCAGTTTTCCACATTGTCTGATAGATGCCAGTGTTGTAGCTGTACTGGAACTGCTTGGCTAGAGGTGCGGCTAGTTTTGGAGCACAAGTCTTCAGCACGACAGCCGGGATGTTGTTGGGGCCCAGAGCCTTTGCTGTATCCAGTGCACTCAGCCGTTTCTTGATATCACATAGAGTGAATAAAATTCACTGAAGACTGGCTTCTGTGATGGTGGGGATCTCAGGAGGAGGCTGAGATTGGTCATCCACTTGGCACTTCTGGCTGAAGATGGTTGCAAACGCTTCAGCTTTGTCTTTTGTACTCACGTGCTGGGCTCCGCCATCACTGAGGATGGGGATGTTCATGGAGCCTCCTCCTCCCGTTAGTTGTTTAATTCTCCACCACCATTCACGACTGGATGTGGCAGGACTGCAGATCTTTGATCTGATCTGTTGATTGTGGGATCGCTTAGCCCTGTCCATAGTCCTGTATTGCAGCTTCCCCAGGTTGGCACCTCATTTTTAGGTATGCCTGGTGCTGCTCCTAGCATGCTCTTCTACACTCCTTATTGAACCAGGGTTGGTCCCCTGGCTTGATGGTAATGGTAGAGTGAGGGCTATGCCGGGCCATGCGGTTACAGATTGTGGTAGAATACAATTCTGTTGCTGCTGATGGCTCACAGCGCCTCATGGATGCCCAGTTTTGAGTTGGTAGACCTGTTCTGAATCTATCCCATTTAGCACAGTGGTGGTGCCACACAACACGATGGAGGGAGTCCTCAGTGTGAAGATGGGACTTCGTCTCTACAAGGACTGTTCGATGGTCACTGCTACCAATACTGTCATGGGTAAGATGCATCTGCGACAGGTAGATTGGTGAGGACAAGATCAAGTAGGTTTTTACCTTGTGTTGATCCACTCATCACCTGCCGCAGGCCCAATGTGGCAGCTATGTCCTTCAGGTCTCGGCCAGCTCCATCAGTAGTGGTGCTGACGTGCCACTCTTGGTGATGGACTTTGAAGTCCCCCCTCCCAGAGTACATTCTGTGCCCTTGCTACCCTCAGTGCTTCTTCCAAGTGGTGTTCAACAGCTGAGGGAAGGTGGTAGGTGTTAATCAGCAGGAGGTTTCCTTGCCTATGCTTGACCTGAAGCCATGAGATTTCTTGGGGTCCGGAGTCAATGTTGAACATCAGAACATAAGAATTAGAAGCAGGAGTAGGCCATACAGCCCTTCGAGCCTGCTCTGCCATTCAATAAGGTCATGGCTGATCTTCGACCTCAACTCCACTTTCCTGCCCGATCCCCATATCCCTTGATTCCCCTAGAGTCCAAAAATCTATCTATCTCAGCTTTGAATATACTCAATGACTCAGCCTCCACAGCCCTCTGGGGTAGAGAATTTCCAAAGATTCACAACCCTCTGAGTGAAGAAATTCCTCCTCATCTCAATCTTAAATGGCTGACCCCTTATCCTGAGACTGTGCCCCCTAGTTCGAGACTCTCCAGCCAGGAGAAACAACATCTCAGCATCGACCCTGTCAATCCCCCTCAGAATCTTATATGTTTCAATGAGATCACCTCTCATTCTTCTAAACTCCGGACTGTATAGGCTCAGTCTCTCCTCATAGGACAACCCCTCTCATCCCAGGGATCAATCTAGTGAACCTTCGTTGCACCGCCTCTAAGGCATGTCATTTCTCAGATCAGGAGATCAAAACTGTGCGCTGTACTCCAGGTGTGGTCTCACCAAAGCCCTGTGCAATTGTAGTAAGACTTCCTTCCTCTTGTACTCCAACCCCTTGCAATAAAGGCCAACATGCCATTTGCCTTCCTAATTGCTTGCTGTACCTGCATGCTAACTTTCTGTGTTTCCTGTGGGAACTCCCAGGGCCACTCCCTCCCAACTGTACCACCTCCTCTGGTGGGTCTGTCCTGCCGGTGGGGACAGGACATACCCAGGGATGATGATGGAGGAGTCTGGGTATGATTCTGTGAGTATGACTATATCAGGCTGTTGCTTTACTAACTAGTCTGTGGGACAGCTCTCCCAATTTTTATTACAAGTTCAAATGTTAGTGAGGAGGACTTTGCAGGGTCGACGGGGCTGGGTGTGCTTTGCTGTGTCTAAAGCCAATGCCGAGGTCGATGCCGGGTGGTCCGTGGGGTTTTATTCTTATTATTGTTTTCCGTAGCGGTTTGTTACAACTGAGCGGCTTGCTAGACCATTTCAGAGGGCAGTTAAGAGTCAACCACATTGCTGTGGGTCTGGAGTCATGTACAGGCCAGACCAGGTAGGGACAGAAGATTTCCTTCCCTAATAGACATCAGTGAACCAGATGGGTTTTTATGACAATCTGGTAGTTTCATGGTCACCATTACTGGAACTAGCATTTTATTCCAGATTTATTTAATTAACTGAATTTAAATTCCCCAGCTCCTGTGCTGGAGATTTTGAACTCACATCTCTGGGTCATTAGTTCCAGGCCTCTGGATTACTAGTCCAATAACATAACCACTATGCTACCATACAATCCGCAACAGGGCCACAACAATCCGAAGGCTCTAATAGTAATTAGTGCCGTATGTGTTCTGGTCTACAAACTGCACAGTTTAAGAGGAGGGAGTACAAAAGTTACAGCAAAGCCTATTTTCAAGAGCTTAATAGAAAAAACATAGAAATATAGAAAGATAGGAGCAGGAGTAGGCCATTCGAGCCTGCTCCGCCATTCAATATGATCATGGCTGATCTTCTATCTCGATACCACATTCCCGCTCTCTCCCCATACCCCTTGATGCCTTTTGTGTCTAGAAATCTATCTATCTCCTTCTTAAATATATTCAGTGACTTAGCCTCCACAGCCTTCTGTAGAGAATTCTACAGGTTCACCACCCTCTGAGTGAAGAAATTTCTCCTCATCTCAGTCCTAAATGTCCTACCCCGTATCCTGAGACTGTGGCAATTATTTTTGCTTTAATAAAGCTAGATTTTCTTAAGTAAAAATATTGGTAGTAATTGTTTTTCTCAAGTATACCTGTGATCGTTTGTCATCCTGCACCCGCCACCAGTTGATTTGAAGGCCTAAAAGCAATTACATAAGAACATAAGAAATAGGAGCAGGAGTAGGCCAATTGGCCCCTCGAGCCTGCTCCGCCATTCAATAAGATCATGGCTGATCTGATCCTAACCGCCAATCCACTATCACAGAATCATCTCCTGAATCTAACAGAATTAGACACACGAAATAGGAGCAGGATCAGGCTACACGGCCCCTGGGCCCGCTCCGCTACCCACAGGGCCATGACCGATCCGAACCTAGACTCATGTCCAAATTCCTGCCCGCTCCCCGTAACCCTTAATTCCCTTTACTTCTAGGAAACTGTCTATTTCTGTTTTAAATTTATGTAATGATGTAGCTTCTACAGCTTTTTGGGGCAGCATATTCCATGGACCTACCACCCTCTGAGTGAAGTAGTTCCTCCTCATCTCAGTTTTGAAAGAGCAGCCCCTTATTCTAAGACTATGCCCCCTAGTTCTAGTTTCACCCATCATCGGGAACATCCTCCCCGCATCCACCCGATCCAACCCCTTCACAATCTTATATGTTTCAATAAGATCGCCTCTCATTCTTCTGAACTCCAATGAGTAGAGTCCCAATCTACTCAACCTCTCCTCATATGTCCATCCCCGGGATTAACCGAGTGAACCTTCTTTGTACTGACTCGAGAGCAAGTATGTCCTTTCTTAAGTATGGACACCAAAACTGTACGCAGTATTCCAGGTGCGGTCTCACCAATACCTTGTACAACTGAAGCAATACCTCCCTATTTTTATATTCTATCCCCCTAGCAATGAAAGCCAACACTCCATTGGCCTCCTTAATCACTTGCTGCACCTGCATACTAACCTTCTGAGTTTCGTGCACCAGGACCCCCAGATCCCTTTGTACTACAGTACTTTCCAGTTTCTTGCCATTAAGATAATAACTTGCTCTACGATTTTTCCTGCCAAAGTGCATCACCTCACACTTTCCAGTATTGTATTCCATCTGCCAAATCTCTGCCCACTTACTTAGCCTGTCGATGTCCCCTTGCAGGTTTTTTATGTCCTCCTCACTCACTACTTTCCCTCCCATCTTAGTATCATCTGCAAACTTTGATATGTTACACTTGCTCCCCTCCTCCAAATCGTTAATATAGATTGTAAAGAGTTGGGGACCCAGCACTGACCCCTGCGGAACACCACTAGTTACTGATTGCCAGTCTGAGAATGAACCATTTATCCCAACTCTCTGCCTTCTGTTAGATAGCCAATCCTCTATCCATGCCAGAATATTACCCCCAATCCCATGATTTTTTATCTTAAGCAATAATCTTTTGTGTGGCACCTTGTCAAATGCCTTTTGGAAGTCTAAATACACTACGTCCACTGGTTCCCCTTTATCCACCCTATACGTTACTTCCTTAAAGAACTCCAGCAAATTTGTCAAACATGACTTCCCCTTCATAAAACCATGCTGACTTTGTCCTATTAAATTATGATTATCCAAATGTCCTGTTACTGTCTCCTTAATAATGGACTCCAAAATTTTACCTACCACAGATGTTAGGCTAACCGGTCTATAGTTTCCAGCCTTCTGTCTACTGCCCTTTTTAAATAAGGGTGTTACATTAGCAGTTTTCCAGTCTGCTGGGACCTTTGCCGAGTCCAGGGAGTTTTGGAAAATTATTACCAATGCACCCACAGTCCCTACCGCCACTTCCCTCAAGACCCTAGGATGTAAGCCATCAGGTCCAGGTGATTTATCCGCCTTGAGTCCCATTATTTTACCGAGTACCACTTCCTTAGTGATTTTGATCGTGTTTAGCTCCTCCCCCCCCCTTTAGCCCCCTGTTTGTCCAGTGTTGGGATATTCTTAGTGTCTTCTACTGTAAAGACTGATGTAAAATATTCATTCAGTGTTTTTGCCATCTCCATATTTCCCACCATTAATTTCCCAGTCTCATCCTCTAAGGGACCAACATTTACTTTAGCCACCCTTTTTCTTTTTATATAACTATAAAAACTCTTACTATCTGTTTTTATATTTTTTGCTAATTTACTTTCATAATCTATCTTCCCTTTCTTAATCAATCTTTTTGTTATTTTTTGCTGTCTTTTAAAGTTTTCCCAATCCTCTATCCTCCCACTAGATTTGGCTACCTTATATGCCCTTGTTTTTAGTCGAATACTATCCTTAATTTCTTTACTTAGCCACGGATGGCTGTCTTTTCTTTTACACCCTTTTCTTCTCAGTGGAATATATTTTTTTTGGAAGTTGTAAAATAACTCCTTAAATGTACACCACTGATCATGTATCGTCTTACCCTTTAATCTATTTTCCCAATCCACTCTACTCAATTCCGCTCTCATACCTTCATAGTCTCCTTTATTCAAGCTTAGCACGCTTGTTTGAGATCCAACCTTTTCACCCTCTAATTGAATATGGAATTCAACCATGTTATGGTCACTCATTCCAAGGGGATCCTTTACTAGGACATTTTTTATTAATCCTGTCTCGTTACACAGGACCAGATCTAAGGTTGCTTGCCCCCTGGTCGGTTCAGTTACATACTGCTCAAGAAACCCATCCCTAATACACTCAATGAACTCATCCTCAAGGCAGCCCTGCCCAATTTGATTTGTCCAATTAATATGATAGTTAAAATCCCCCATAATTATAGATGCTCCCTTATTACAAGCCTCAACTATTTCCTGATTGATACTCCGTCCAACAGAGTTGCAAATTGATTTTGAAGAACAGTAATTCCAGCCAAAGCTTTAGTTATTTAACCCTTTCGAGCCTCGTTGCTCTAATTATCCTCCTAAGTCTATATTCTTACACCTGAGAGAGGAGCCGTGGTAGCGGGGCTGTGGCTTCATCTGTACCGCACACTGCTCCCCTCCAATCCCAGCCTGGTGTGAGTGACGGTGTTTGGAGCTTGCAATGTAAAATCTGTCCGAGAACCAGGAGGCGAAGAATGGAAAACCAAAAGCGGGGAAGGGGTAACCGAGATGGAGGAGGGATTTGCAGGGGAGAAGCCAGATGCAGACAGAACTACTGACAGTAGTTCACTAAAATTGCACCAATAGCTAATAGTAATACTGGTTAACACTCTCCTCATAAGCAACTATACAATAACTCACCGGTAGTCTATATTTAATTGGTAGTAATAGGAGTGACACCCCAATATTCTACCTATAACTAATAGTAATCCTATACCCTGTAACTACAGCCAGACTCTCCCAGCACTGCACAGTATAGTGGTTATGTTACTGGACTAGTAATCCAGAGGCCTGGACTAATAATCCGAAGACGCAAGTTCAAAAACCAAGGTAGCAGTTTGTGAATTTGAATTCAGTTAATTAAATAAATCTAGAATAAAAAGCTAGTATCAGTAACGATGGCCATGAAGATATCAGATTGTTGTAAGAACTCAACTGGTTCACGAATGTCCTTCAAAGGATCATATCAAAGTTCTGCAGTCCTGCCACATCCAATTGTGAATGGTGGTGGACATTTAAACATCTAACGGGAGCAGCAGGCTCCATGAACATCTCCATCCTTAACGATGGCAGAGCCCAGCACGTGAGTGGAAAAGGCAAGGCGTTCACAACCCTCTTCAGCCAGAAGTGATCCATCTCAGCCTCCTCCTGAGGTCCCCACCATCAAGATGCCAGTCTTCAGCCAATTCGATTCACTCCACATGATATCAAGAAACAGCTGAGAGCACTGGATACGGCAAAGGCTATGGACCCTGTCAACATCCTGGCTGTAGTGATCTCTAGAACTATCCCTCTAGCCAAGCTGTTCCAGTGCAAAATTGTCCAGGTATGTCCTGACCACTTGGCTCCAGACCTCATTACAGCCCTGGTCCAAAGAGCTGTAATTCCAAAGGTGAGATGAGAGTGACTGCACTTGACATCAAGACAACATTAGTCTGAGTGTGGCACCAGGAATCCCCAGTAAAATTGAAGTCAATGGGGATCTGGGGGGAAACGCATCACCTAGCACAAAGGAAAATGGTTGTGGTTGTTGGAGGCCAATCATCTCAGCCTCAGGACATCGCTGCAGGAGTTCCTCAGGGCAGTGTCCTAGGCCCAACCATCTTCAGCTGCTTCATCAATGACCTTCCCACAATCATAAGGTCAGAAGTGGGGATGTTTACTAATGATTGCACAGTGTTCAGTTCCATTCACAATTTCTCAGATAATGAAGCAGTCCGTGCCCGCATGCAGCAAGACCTAGACCACATCCAGGCTGATATGCGGCAAGTAACATTCACAGCATACAAGTGGCAGGCAATGGCCATCTCCAACAAGGGAGAGTCTAACCACCTCCCCTTGATATTCAATAGCATTATCATCATCAAATCCCCTACCATCAACATCCTGGTGGTCACCATTGACCCAAAACTTAACTGGACCAGCCACATAAATATTGTGGCTACAAGAGCAGGTCAGAGGCTGGGTATTCTGCAGCAAGTGTCTCAGCTCCACAAAGCACAAGTCAGGAGTGTGATGGAATACTCTCCACTTGCCTGGATGAGTGCAGCTCCAACAACACTCAAGAAGCTTGACACCATCTGGGACAAAGCAGTCCACATGATTGGCACCCCATCTACCACCTTAAACATTCTCTCCCTCCACCACTAGTGCAACGTGGCTGCAGTGTGTACAATCTACAAGATGCACTGCAGCAAGTGGCCAAGAATTCTTCGACAGCACCTCCCAATCCTTCGACCTTGTAAGGAGTTTGCAAAATTCCCCCACCTCGCCTGCTTTCCGAATCAAACAAAGTTGGCCACTTTTTAAACGTACAAAATGGAGTTCTGGGACACGTGACCAGAAAGCTGCTGGAAGTGAGTCATTTTTCTCCCCAGCAACAAGACTGGAGACAGGGCCTGGAATTCCACAGTCCCTGTGTGGATTCCAGGCCAGACATGGAATTGAATATGTAATAGCAAGTCGCCAGTAGGCCGGTAAGAACAATGAACCTGGTTGCACTGCAATCAGGGTTAAGCTAGTTAAAACCATCATCGGGCCCATCCTAACAGATCCAATCATATCAGAAACCGTTTTAGAGGACTAGGCACCAGAGACACCATTGTGTGACTGAAACCAAAAAAAATGAGGGCCGGTGATAAGGCCGTTAGTGGGAAATCGGCCGTTTTGCAGCCATTTACAGTTAACAAAGTAACCTGGGACACCTCTCGATCTGGGGAAGGCAAGGCAGATCGAGAGAGTATAACTGTTTTTAGTAAGCAGACAGAAAGAGCAGTTGGAGACACTTCGACTTGGAACACACTTCAGGAGAGATAGCTTCTACACTTCACTTCGATTTCATCCGGGGACTTTGCTGCAAAAGGGAAACTTCAAGGACTCTACTGGGAGAAGCAGTCTCCAAGACGGGGAAGGCTATGCGCAGCAGGCCCATGCTTTGGTAAGCAGGCAAAGCTCCCGGTCCGTACTGCCTCCCGATTTAAACCTGACTGTTCCCCCCCCGCCGTGCCCACCACCTCAGGCAGGGATTCAGAGTGGAACCAGGAAGACACGGGATGGAGTGCACCATCCCGGTACGGACCGGAGCCCAGAGCGGGCCTCGCTAAGCGGCGCAGCCCGACCCAGGAGGGAAGCCTTTTCGCCCAGCCAAGGAGGAAGATCCACTACCTGACTGACGGGAGACTGTGTGGCCAGTGCACACTGAACTTTACCAGGCCAGACCAACTAAAGCTGCAGTCCCAGGACAACCTAAAGGCCTTTGTTCCAATGCATTGGGTGAGCATGAGAGTCTGACCCCCCTTTAGTTCGACCTAGGTTAGGGATAGTGTAGGAGGTGGGGATAAGGCTAAGGGGAGTGTTAATGTGTGATACCCCTCGATGTGTTGTACTCCTTCCCGCACTCGCGTGCCCTCTGTTTTGAATATATAGTATTCTATTTTTTTTCTTTTTAAAGTGTATAGAGCTGTAGCCTTGGTTTAGTATCGTTGAACCAATTAATTTCTCTGCTTGCCTGTTTTGTTTTATTTTTCTCTCAATAAAACCGTTATTATTTGAACCTTTCACCTGCTTGTCTGTCTCGAGCTTGTTATTCTGCGCGTCAGCTGCCTGGTAGGATCCCAGTGTCAGAACTGAGTGGGAGTGTGGGGACGCCTCGAAAACATCCACTGGGTCAGGCCCGGGCCAAACCGACCACCCAACCAACAACCCCTACAAAATGGCGACCGCGGCAGTACACTGGGCGCAGGCATCTGGTGTTGTAGATGGCGAGTCGAATGAGACAAGCTTGATGGACGAGAGAATCTCGGACTATGTGTTCAGGAAGGTGAATCTCACTAAGAAGTGGATCACCGCTCTGCTGAAGGCTGGCCGTCCGGTGGACGCCGCAGCTCAGTGGACGCAGGGGAGGGAACACAAGAGATCTCTTGAAAAGGCTGTGTGGCTGTGCTGCTACAAAAAGCAGGTACAGCTCATGGATGGGCTCGTTGCAGCCCAGGCAGCCAGGTTAAAGGAGCTGGAACTGGAAGTCCAGGAGAAGGCGCAGGCAGGAGAGAAGTTAGTTGTGGCGCTGCAGGCTCTCGCACAGGAGAGGGTGCAGCTCTTAGGGGATTATAACTCCCAGTTGGAATACCTGCGGTGTCAAGTCACCAAGGCCAAGGGGAATGAGTTTAGGCTGCGGGACAAAAGTGCCCGCTTGGTAAAGGAAGTAAAAGAACAGGAGGAGAAAGTCAGGGAAGTGAAGGCAGCCTATAAGCTGGCCAGTGAACAGGGGTTCGGGGAAGCTGACCACAGCCCCTGTCAGGAGAAGATAGAGAGTCTTAGCCGAGCCCTCCGGAAGGCCAAAGGCATGGTATGCCTGATGAATCCGAAGGTGGGTCAGGCGGATTTTCTGGGGAACGAGGGTAGGACCATTTCACCATCCCAAGTGGTACCTAGGGAAGCAATAGAGGAAAGAGAGGAAACCGCGCGTCCACCACCCACTACACCGAGTTTCGGGGAAGTGTGGCACCAAGGGGAGGTGAAGGCGGAGGTGGTCCAAGCCCCGGCTAGGACGGGAGCGGGGCCCATGTGCCCGGCCCGGCAGCTGAGGTTAGGTCCGCCCGCCGAAGGGGAAAGGGAAGGGCCTCTCCAGAACCAGTTTGTGGTCCCTTTTAATACCCAACAGCTTAGGAGTATGGTGAGCCATATTCCAAAGCTCTCCCAGAAGGGAGATCCCTCGGTTCATTTTAGGGAGGTAGAGCAGGCAGCCAGCGTCAACGACTGTGATGACGCTGAGCAGGCCAAAATGCTGCTATTTTCCCCAGAAAGCAGCCTCCTCCAGTCCCTCTCTGACGGGGATAAAAGAGGTCAGAGTGGGTACGAGGAGCTCAAGCTCAAGGACGCAGTCTTAGAGGCATTGGGCATGGATGAGGGTAGTCCGTTCGTCCGTGTGGAGAAAACGGTCCAATTGGTGGAAGAGACTCCGCAAGCTTTCGCGGACCGGCTGTGGCCGGTGTACCGGAGAGCTTGCCCAGGGACACCCAACCGGGCGTTCCTGAACGGAGATCTCCTGACCCATTGGCTCCGTTGCTTGGTGGCGAACAGCCTGCCGCAAGTTAGAGCAAAAGCGGAAGTTTGGTTCGACCCCAAGGACCCCGGGGCCACAGAAGCCGGGGTGATCCGGCAGCTCACCCTAGCCTACAGGAACGGTCAGGCAGCCGAAGCGCTCCCAGCGAAAGGGAAGCTGCATGAGGCAGGAAGGGGTGGCGCCAGGAAGGGACTACCCCAACACACCCCAAACTTAATTGTTACGGGTGTGGTAAAGATGGCCACTGGCGGAAGGAGTGTAGAAACCCTTGGAAAGAGACCAGAGGGAAGGTGCCCACTGCCCCAGCCCAACCTGCGGGGGCAGGACCCAGCCAGGTCGAGATAATACTGGACGCCGTACGGTCCGTATTGTCTGGCCAGGGGAAGGTAGCAATGGCCACCGGCGCTCTTACTCTGGCAGCCCCAGCCAATTCCCAACCCTGACTAGCAAGAACGCAACCGGTCCACCTATACTCTGTCCGCTATGATGAGTGGGGGTGACCCCTCGTGGAGATGGAGGTGGAGAGGCTGAAGGGGACCTATCTGCTGGATACGGGAGCATCAAGCACCGTAATCTATGCAGATAACCCCGCCGCCTCGCCCCTCTCCAGCGGGGTCCCCTACAGTCTATCGGGATTTACAGGGAAGGAACAGGCTGGGTCGGTGTCCATCCCGCTTTCCATCAAGTTGGGACCACTCCACACCACATGGAAGTGCATCCTGATGAGGTGGGAGGTGGAGGGTGGAAGGGGAGTCCTGGGGGCCGACTTCATTGTAGGTCACGGGATTCTGGTGGATCTAAGGAACCACTGCTTGTGGGGAGCAGGTGGAATAAAGGATGGGACAGTGAGCAGTGCCCGCATTGCTCACTGGACCTTGCTCCTCTCCCAGATGGATCTGAGGGTGAAGGGTCTCTGCGAGCCAAAGCTCGCGGCCAATTTGGTCTACCCGGGAACAGCCCATCGGTGTTCCGTAGAAGGGGTTTGGGAGGTGAACATAGGTTTATGGGCCGGGATACATCCCACAGGCCGCGAAATCTATATTGATGGTTCCAGCACGGTGTCCGCTGGCAAGCGTCTCACGGGATGTGGGATTTATGACCCTACGGCAAGCATTGCCCTGGCAATTAAACTCCTCAGCACCATGAGTGCCCAGCAGGCTGAACTGTCCACGGTGGTGTATGTCGTTACATACCTCAAAATCTTCCCTACCCCCTACACGATTTGCTCGGACAGCATGTTCACGTGCAACTCATGTACGGAATATTTGGCCATCTGGTCCCGCCGCGGATACACCTCCGCTGACGGGAGACCCCTCACAGTGAAGCCCTTGCTGGAAAAGATTCTGGTAGCCGTGGGGGAGGAAGGGGACGTGTTCATCCATAAGGTGAAAGCTCATTCCTCCACAGAACCCCGCGGTCAGGGTAACCAGCAGGCTGACCTGCTTGCCAAGGAGGGTGCCCGCACCGGCACTTTCTGGGATCCATTCGGGTCCGGACCTGTGGCAGCGGTCAGAGGTAGGGACGGGACACAAAGGAGGGTAGGGGTAGCATTAGCCCCGGACCTTAGGTCCGTCCAGGCTCAGGACCCGGCCCTGAAGGCTGTCCTCAGCGCAGTCATTGAGGGCAGGAGGGTAGAGGGGCTGTATGGGACAGCGACCCTCTCCGTTAAAGAGGGCATGCTGTTCAGGGGGGAGCAGTGGATTGTGCCGCAACAGCACCGGAGGCCGTTCCTGCAACTGGCCCATGAGGGACCGGGAGCGGGACACCCCGGGCCCGAGGCCACCTGGCAGCGGGTGGAACAGGCGGGATGGTGGCCGGGACTCAGGGAGGACGTCCGCGAGTTCTGTGCAGACTGTCTCGTGTGCGCTGCAAACAACCCTGACCCCCGGAAAAGGAAGGTGCCCATCGGACACATCAGGCGGGTAGAGGGACCATGGCAGTCGATCCAGGTCGACTACATCGGGCCCCTGCCCACTGCCCAGGGAGGCTTTAAGTACTGCCTTGTCCTGGTGGATGTGTTCACCAAGTGGGTGGAGGCCTTCCCCTGTAGAAATGCCACGGCTCTGGGAAGTGCAAGGATCCTAGTCCGAGAGGTGTTCTCGCGGTGGGGACTACCACAGTATGTGGAGTCCGACCGGGGGAGTCACTTCACCGGACAGGTGATGCAGACGGCCCTTATGCTGTTGGGCATTGAGGGAAAGTGGCATGTAGCTCACAATCCACAGTCATCCGGGATTGTGGAGCGCATGAACCGGACCCTCAAGGAATGGTTGAGAAAGGAGACGGTGGACTCGCCCCGCAAATGGGCCGAGATCCTGCCGTTAGTGTTGATGGGGATCCGGGCCAGCCAGTCAAAAAGCACGGGGTACTCCCCGTACGAGCTGATGACAGGCAGGGTCATGCGGACCCCCACCCATGTGTTAGCGCCGCTGCTTACGGAGGGGCAACTCCGGGAGGTGAATCGGGACAAGTTCGCCCGAACTCTCTATGAGCACCTGAAGCAGGTCCATGGGCAGGCAGCGGGGAACATGGGGAGGCAGCATCAGAGTAACCGATTGCTGCTGGAACCGAAAGGGCACCAAGAATGGGAAGTGGGAGACCAGGTCATGGTCAGGAATTATGCCAGAGTAGGAAGTTTGGAGCCTTTGTACATGGGGCCCTTTAGTGTGGTAGACAAAGCCAGCCCCATGGTGTACGCCGTGAAAATGCCCCGGCGTACAAAGTGGTTTCATATCAACCAGTGCAAGCTGTTTAAGCCAAGCAGGGCTGGACAGCTGGCTGGTCAGGGGTTGGGGAATAGAAATCCCCAGCCCGATATGGGAACCAGGTCACAGACCGCAGCAGGTCTGGTGACGTGTCTGAAGGGAGGAGCCACCGGCGAGTGGGGTGTTCCTCCACTTCTGTGGGATGTGGCTGAGGGGGAGGAACCCAAGAGCGGCGTCTCCAGCCTCAGCTCGGGTATAGAGGGGGAGGAGCCCGAGGGCAGCGCCTCCGCTCTCAGTTCGGATGAGGAGGGGGGGAGACCGAGGAGAGTAGCCCCGCCCCTAGCTCAGGTGTAGGGAAGGAGGGACCTGAGGTCAGGAACCCCGCCCCGGACCCCATCGTGGGAACAGGAGGCGGAGACCTGCGGGTCGCAGCAGTAGGCTGCAGCGGGACGTTTGTCCCAACGGTAGGAGGGGGGGATGGATGCAAGGGAGCGGCAGCCCGAGTCAGGGGACCACCGGCCAGGAAAGCTCCACCCGCCCTCAGGAGGTCTTCCCGCACACCCCAGCCCAAGAAGACGTGGTCACCCGTCTTCCATTTACCCAGAGCCGTCCCGAGGATTAGGAAAGCTGAGGACAGGGGTCCCCAGCGGCCGGCTACGGACCGCGAAGGGTCCATAGGTAGGGACACCGCGGGCCCGCCGGAAGCAATGGCAAGCCGGGGCCCTACCAGGGACTGACTTAGCCGTCCGGAGACGGGCGGCAGATGTATATAGTATATTATAAGTTAAGTTAGGTTTATAAGTTTAGTGGTTAAGTAAGTCTTGTTGCTCACAGTGTATGTGTTTGGGTTCGAGGTCGAGGGACCCAACCACCGCTTAACCCAGGCCAGAGCATCTCCGGAGAGACCTGGCTGCATGTTCCTTTTTGTTTTACAGAGAGGCGTTCGCGCATGGCAGTTGGCCATCCTGCTCGCCCTAATCGAGGGGAGCAGAGGACTCCAGGGAGACGCAGAAGACTCCCACGTTTTTGGGTGCTCCGGACCGAGAGCTCCGGTAGTCACTGCAGGGAGCTGTGAGAGAGGCTCCGAGGGACCCACCACCTACACCCACCAGGGGCGCTGGCCCGGATGGGTCAGGTCCAATTCCACCCGGTATTCTGACCAGCCCGATTTCACCTACGGCGAGGCATCCCTAGTGTGTCCCACGGTGGAAATAGTGGCTGCGCGTATGGGAGTCATCGTTGGCAAGAAGGTCTGCCTGACCTGCACCGGAAGGATCCCGGCCGCGCGATGGTGGTGGATCCACAAGTTAAAGAATGACTTAAAAGACGCTTCATCCACGTGGGTGCGAATGGACAATGACACCCACCGAACTGTCACTACTACGGCAGAAAGGACAAGTGTCTGTTGGGACAAATGGTGGGAATCTGAGCAAGGGATTTATGTGTGTATGTGGGGATCGAAGGAGGCCTGCCCCGCAGGAATCTCAGTTGTCTTCTCTGCCGCCTGGCAGGACCAGGGGAAGGGGATAAGGTGGGGCTCTCACATACGTTCATGCGTGGTTTTTCAAGGGGCAGCCCCAGTTAAAGCCACGGAACTGGTGGTGCGCACCCGCAAGCCATTACCCACCAATCCACCTAATAGGACACCCCGGGAAGGGTGCCCTACCACCACTAAGGGACCTGGGAATGGACTGGTACTAGTGCCTACCGATCAGGTGCTGTACCAGGGGGTACACTACGCGGTGGCCTCGGTGATCTTAAATCTCACCGAGGTACGTCTACCCGAGTGGTGCCCCAAGGAAACAGAACAGTTATACCAGGCCCTCTTAAAGGACATGTTCGGGAGGTTTTACGAATTTGATTTTTCTAGTGGGGATAGGACTGAACTCTACACTACACCACGCGAGTTTTTGGGCGACACGGGGAGACAGAGAAGGAATATTTTGGGTGATACTTTCACCGCGTTTAATACTGGGACTTCTGTCATCAACTCTTTAGATGACATTGAGTTACAGACCCAGTTAAATGAGCTGAAAACACAGCTAAAGGGGATTCTCATGGATGAGAACAAAATAGTGAGCTCGGAGTTGCATGAGGACCAGGCTATGACGGTCCATTTGAAGGAAATCATAGCAGAGTTGGAGAAGCATGCGAAAACGGTAAATGCTCTCATACGGGAGGACAGGAATGCGTCTGACCAAGCAGCGCAGAGCGCGGTGTGCGTACTGTACGGGGCATGGTTACTGGGCGAGGGCCGCAGTAATCTGGAGGACCTGAAACAGGGTTTGGTCCCCTCCTGGATCAGTAACAAACACCTCGCCGCCCTCCACCCGTATGAGAACGCATTGAGCCCGTGCCAACTCCGGCTAGCCTCCGAGGCTTATCCAGTTCCCGTGGACTGTGGTCGGTCTAACCACACAGTCATGGGGGTGGTTGTTAGGATGCCGGTCATGGGTAGGACAGCCCGACCCGCACCGGTGTACAGGGTGGAGAATATTGGAGTGATCCAAGGGGGTGCGCACATTCGTTTCGCCGCGGTCCCGCCTTATGTCATCAAGTGGGAGCACGAAATGACAGGCACGGACCTTTCAGGGTGCCGGGGAGCACACATAATCCTGTGTCCCCAGCACTTGAATGCCTTTTTAAGACCGCAGTGTGGGTTCAGAGCTGCTGGCGCGAAGCCTATAAATTGCACCATGGAGGCGATGGCACAAGGCCACGTTCCCCCCCCAGGTGGCATATATAGGAGGTGGGACCTACTGTGTCACAACCAGCGCGTCCCACTACCGGCACGGACAGCACAGCTGGTGTGCGGTGAGTGATAGCAGTTTCTGTTTCAAACCTGAGGCAGAAGTTCAAGTGGCCCAGGAACGAATTGTCCCCATCCCGGAGCCCTCCACCGTTCACCTCACTGTTAAAGAGAATGTAACCAACTTGTTACAGTATGTAGCACACTTCGGCTACGAGATCCCCCCTCTCCCTGAACACCTCGCAAAGCTACTGAAGGCCGTAGTGGTTTCCCAAAAACACTTTTACACCCTAGAGCAAAAGACGATAGATATAGGGTCCAAGATTTCGGATATAGTGGTTCCACCGTGGTGGGACATTTTTGAGAGTGGAGAGGTCCCCTCGTGGATCCGCCTGGCCTCCCACATCCTGGTGGTGTGTCAGATAGGGATCGTACTGTACCTAGTCTGCGTGCAGTGTAGAGGGAGGGGTCGGTTGACACAGTTCCGCAACCAAAGAACTTGGCAGGAACGCTACGTGGGAATCAATGGGGATTCGTCTGCGTAAACCCTCCCAAGGGACTCTACGTACTATGAGAATTCTTGCGGCGTGGTTGTTAATAAAGATGATGAATGATGAATGTACCGAACTGAGCAGGGACGTCGGAGCCCCTCCATGTTTGGATGTAAGTAATGTAATGTACTTGGTTGATTTTTCCTTTTCTAGCTGCTTGTGTACACCACGGTCTCGCGTTATGGGAAGTGCGATGTATCGCGGGTATCTGTAGAGAGGAGAGATTAATCTAAGGGGAAGGTCGACTAAGGAGGGCCAGAATTATGATACGTAATGGAATTTTCAAGAAAAATTATTATGTATCACAGGGGGGTGTAGGGAGTTTGCAAAATTACCCCACCTCGCCTGCTTTCCGAATCAAACAAAGTTGGCCACTTTTTAAACGTACAAAATGGAGTTCTGGGACACGTGACCAGAAAGCTGCTGGAAGTGAGTCATTTTTCTCCCCAGCAACAAGACTGGAGACAGGGCCTGGAATTCCACAGTCCCTATGTGGATTCCAGGCCAGACATGGAATTGAATATGTAATAGCAAGTCGCCAGTAGGCCGGTAAGAACAATGAACCTGGTTGCACTGCAATCAGGGTTAAGCTAGTTAAAACCATCATCGGGCCCATCCTAACAGATCCAATCATATCAGAAACCATTTTAGAGGACTAGGCACCAGAGACACCATTGTGTGACTGAAACCAAAAACAATGAGGGCCGGTGATAAGACCGTTAGTGGGAAATCGGCCGTTTTGCAGCCATTTACAGTTAACGAAGTAACCTGGGACACCTCTCGATCTGGGGGAGGCAAGGCAGATCGAGAGAGTATAACTGTTTTTAGTAAGCAGACAGAAAGAGCAGTTGGAGACACTTCGACTTGGAACACACTTCGGGAGAGATAGCTTCTACACTTCACTTCGATTTCATCCGGGGACTTCGCTGCAAAAGGGAAACTTCAAGGACTCTACTGGGAGAAGCAGCCTCCAAGACGGGGAAGGCTATGCGCAGCAGGCCCATGCTTTGGTAAGCAGGCGAAGCTCCCGGTCCGTACTGCCTCCCGATTTAAACCTGACTGTTCCCCCCCGCCGTGCCCACCACCTCAGGCAGGGATTCAGAGTGGAACCAGGAAGACACGGGACGGAGTGCACCATCCCGGTATGGACCGGAGCCCAGAGCGGGCCTCGCTAAACGGCGCAGCCCGACCCAGGAGGGAAGCCTTTTCGCCCAGCCAAGGAGGAAGATCCACTACTTGACTGACGGGAGAGTGTGTGGCCAGTGCACACTGAACTTTACCAGGCCAGACCAACTAAAGCTGCAGTCCCAGGACAACCTAAAGGCCTTTGTTCCAATGCGTTGGGTGAGCATGAGAGTCTGATCCCCCTTTAGTTCGACCTAGGTTAGGGATAGTGTAGGAGGTGGGGATAAGGCTAAGGGGAGTGTTAATGTGTGATACCCCTCGATGTGTTGTACTCCTTCCCGCACTCGCATGCCCTCTGTTTTGAATATATAGTATTCTATTTTTTTTCTTTTTAAAGTGTATAGAGCTGTAGCCTTGGTTTAGTATCGTTGAACCAATTAATTTCTCTGCTTGCCTGTTTTGTTTTATTTTTCTCTCAATAAAACCGTTATTATTTGAACCTTTCACCTGCTTGTCTGTCTCGAGCTTGTTATTCTGCGCATCAGCTGCCTGGTAGGATCCCAGTGTCAGAACTGAGTGGGAGTGTGGGGACGCCTCGAAAACGTCCACTGGGTCAGGCCCGGGCCAAACCGACCACCCAACCAACAACCCCTACAACCTCCACCACCTAAAAGGACAAGGGCAGCAGGTGAATGGGAACACCACCACCTCCAAGTTCCACACCATCCTGACTTGGAAATATATTGCCATTGCTTCATTGTCACTGGGTCAAAATCCTGGAACTCCCAAACTAACAGCACTGTGTGAGTACCTTCACTACACGGACTGCAGCGGTTCAAGAAGGTGGCTCACCACCACCTTCTCAACGGCAATTAGGGATGGGCAATAAATGCCGGCCTTGTCAGCGATGCCCACATCCCATGAATGAATTTTAAAAAAAACAAGGTTCAGTCAGACTCTCCAGTTGTTGAATCGAAATGAGACATCACACAAAGGGCAGCGGGCTCAGTGTTTGGGCCTATTCTCACAGGGCATGGTGTCCTAAACTCAACTCAGCACCAGCCCTGGGCTCAATCTTAGTAAAGAAGAGTTTTCATAGAGTTGTAGAAGTTACAGCACAGAAGGAGGCCATTCAACCCCCTGTCCCTGTGGTCTCACTATGTTTTGTAACCTCACTCCCCCAGTTCATTTTATATTATTCATTTTCAAATACGTATCTCATTCCCTTTTAAATGAGATCCCAACTAAGTTTCTGCCTCAATAGCCACTTGTGATGAAGCATCTACTGCTAGAGTTTCAGGAGCTAGGGAGAAAGTTAAAGAGCAGGAACTCAAATGTAGTAATCTTTGAATTACTCCCAGTGCCATGTGCGCCCTGAGTATAGGAGCAGTAAGATAAGACAGGTTAATGCGTGGCTGGAGAAATGGTGTAGGAGGGAGGGCTTCAGATCCCTGGGGGAATTGGGACCGGTTCTGGGGCAGGAGGGACCTGTACAAGATTAGACGGGTTGCACCTCAACAGGGTGGGGACCAATGTCCCCGCAGGGAGCTTAACTAGTGCTGTGGGGGATGGTTTAAACTAATTGGGCAGGGGCAGGGGCACCAATATGAAGCATTAGAGAGGGGATAGAAGGTGCACAGAGGACTGGGAGAGACAAACAGCATTAGAATAAAGAGTAGTTCAGAAAGACCAGGGATCAGATAGGGGGGGAAATGTCAGGCAGACTAAGATGGGTTTAGAGTGCATGTGTATAAATGCCCAGAGTGTGGTAAGAAGGTTGCAGGCACAAGTAGCCACATGGGATTATGATATACTGGCAATAATGGAGACTTGGCTTAAAAAAAAGGCACTTAATATTACTGGTTACATTGTATTCAGGAAAGATAGGGAAGGGGAAAAAAAGGGGGAATGTGGCAGTATTGATCAAATATACTGTTACAACATTAGAAAGGGATGATGTACTTGAGGGTTCAAAGTTAGAGGCCGCAAAATTTGGCACCGTCTCGCCCACTGTTTGGTCACTACGGGTGCTGATTCAGTTCCAAAATAGCGCCTGCGGAGCGAACACACGGCGTCACGAGGATTGCAGGCTTCCCCATGGTGCAGGTTGCCATTGACTGCACGCATGTTGCTTTGTGGGTGCCGCATGTAAACGCAGAGACGTACTGCACCGAAATTGATTACACTCCCTCAATGCCCAGCTGGTGTGTGACCATACTCAGCGAATCATGCAGTCATGATGCCTTCATTCTTTGGCAGTCTGCTGTCCTACCTGCATTTGAGTCACCACAGCAAGCCAGAGGGTGGCTACTGGGCGACAAGGACTATCCGCTAACAACCTGGCTCATGACTCCGCTCTGCAACCCACGCACACGTGGGCAGCAGGTGTACAATGAGAGCCATGCTGCCATACGGAATCTGATAAAGCAGACCATTGGTGTCCTTAAACAATGCTTCTGTTGCCTGGACCATTCTGGAGGAGCCCTGCAGTACTCACCAGAGCACGTCTCAAGATTTGTTGTGATCGGCTGCATGCTCCACAACCTCGCCATCATGAGAGCACAGCCCTTGCCACCAGGCATACAGCGACCAGCTGAGGAGGAGGAAGAAGTGGAAGATGAGGAGAAGCAAGCGGAGGAGGAGGAAGTGGATGAAAAGGAAGCGGAAGAGGAGGAAGCAGAAGGGAGGAGGTAACCCAGACAGCACCTTTCTGCCCGGGCTGTCCGTGATCGACTCATCCGACTGCGGTACCAGTGAACGCAACCCCAATTCCCCACGCTTCCGCTGCCTGGAGCACTCTGGCCAAGACTTCTTCGACAGCACCTCCCAACCCCGCAACCTCCACCAGCTAGATGGACAAGGGCAGCAGGTGAATGGGAACACCATCACCTCCAAGTTCCCCTCCACATCACACACCATCCTGACTTGGAAATATATCAACTTTCTTTCATTGTCACTGGGTCAAAATCCTGGAGCTCCTTACCTAACAACACTGTGGGAGTACCTTCACCACACAGACTGCAGCGGTTCAAGAAGGCAGTTCACCACCATCTTCTCAATGGCAAATAGGGATGGGCAATAAATGCTGGCCTTGCCAGTGACGCTCACATCCCGTGAATGAATTTTAAAAAAAAACAAGCTTCAGTCAGGCTCCAAGTTGAACAAGCCCCATTTCTCTCCCTATCTCCTTGGACTCAGGTTCTGCACGAAGGTGACAACTTTGAGCGGGGAGCCTCAGTCAGGGCCACTCTGAACTTGTACTTCACACATCAAAACTGACTGGCACAGACCGACCTGAACTGAACCGAGACATTGCACAAAGGGCAGCAGGCTGGGTGTGTGGGGCACTTCTCACAGGGCATGGTGTCCTAAACTCAACTCAGCACCAACATTTCTAAACCACTCCCAGAGCTCAGACTCAATTTAAGATAAAGTTTGCATAGAATGACAGAAATTATAGCACAGAATAAGATCATTCGACCGCTGGTATCTGTGCCGGCATTTATATTCCTCCTTTTCAAATTCTTAGCCCACTCCCTTTTAAATGATGTTCTGTGTCTGTCTCAATAGCCACTTGTGGCGAAACATCCCATAATCTAATACTCTTCAAAAACCTTCCATCTCCTTCCCCCTTGGTTCTTCCAGTGAAAATCCTCTGGTCCCTTGTTCCCCACTCGCCCACCAATGGAAACAATCTTTCACTATTTATCCACAGTAACATTCCTAGCTTTCACTTACCCATTTACTGGCTGCTCCTCTATCAGTGCCAATAACACTTGCTGCTGCTCCCAGCTCTTCAGGAAATACTAGGCCCCACCCCATTTCCCAGTCTCCCTCGCTCTTCCCGCCAATGCCGCAATCTCCCACCTCCCAATCCCAGTCTCCCATTCTCACCTGAGCCCCCATTCCCCAGTCTCAGTCACTCTCTTGACCGCCTATTCTCTGACCCCCATCCCGAGACTCCCTCTGTCTCCGACCCCATTTCCCAATCTCCCTCCCTCTCGTCTGACCACCATCCCCAGACCCTCGGTGCCCTGTCTCCCTCACCCCAACCCGCAGTCCGGTCACTTTCTCCCCAGGCCATGGTCATCCACTCTTTTCTTCCCCCAAGCCCCAATCCCCTGCCTCCTAGTCCCTGTTCACCATAGCCCTGTACCTCTCCCGGCTCTGTCTCTAGCTCTCCCCCACCCCCAGACTGCCATCAACCAGTTCATTCCATTTCTAGTCATCCCTAAGTAGAGGCTGGTCCTTTGCAGAGTGGTGGTGGGGGGGCGGGGGGGCGCAGGGGGTGGGGGAGAGGGTTGACGTCAGCGAGCCTGAGACCTAAGACTTCTCTGAGCTGGCAGCTGGTGACATCACCAAGCCAGTAATTTTAATGTATATGAGTTCCCCCACGCTGCCAGCAGCAGTGCCCAGGAGATTCATGCCCCATTGCAAGAAATGCCCAGGCAATCTGGAAGGGTTGATAACTCTAGTTAAGGAGGAGACAAATCTTATAAAATTCCAGCTGCTGGGGGTGATTTTCAATCTTGCCGCTTGGATGGTGATCTGGTGAAGAAGATCGCCTGCCATTGAAGACCCTGTCCAATTATCATCCCATTGATTTTAATTGGCGAAAGTCAAGTGGGTTCTATATTGGGCAGGTGATCTCCCGTCTCTACCCAATGATTCCCGCTAGAACGGCAGCAGGAATAGATTTACTATGATGTCCTCCATAGTCGCATAGTTTGCTTAGGCTTGCAGCTCAAAAATGTCAATTGATGCCTGTGGAAATGTTTCTCAGCAAGACTTAATGGTCCCGATATTAGCTCGGAGGCGGGGAGGGAGCGAAGCAGGGCCGGGGCGGGCAGTGAGATCAGAAGGCCGCAGCTGGGGAGCACAGAGGAGGGAGGGAGGGATCGGAAAGACTGGGGCGGGGCGGGGGGATGGAGGTGGGAGATCGTGGCTCAGGGGGAAATCGTGTCTCAGGGGTGCTCAATCGTGAGGGGCTTGAGAAGCAGATAAGTGGAAAGATTACCTGATCGATCCAGCAGTCCTCGCCTCTCTTTAGCTGCTGGGTTAAATTTAAAAAGGAGATTAAACCTGAGGTATGCCAGCCTCATTATAATATTTTAATGACTGACCCGCCTCCTGGGAGCGGGTTGGCTGGCCACCCCCTGTCCCGCCTCCATTAAAACCAGAAGTTGGTGGGTTTGAGGTGGATTATGCTCGAGTTTGAGATTTTTAACATTTTAACATTTAACAGGAAGGGGAAAAAAATTGCACAGTGACCCAATGCCACATTAGATAAGGAACCTCTTTCCATTTCTAAAACTTGGTTATGAAGATAGCCAAGTTGATGAGATCAATGTTTTCTCTTTTTAATGACCATAAGGCTGTTGAATGAAATATGCTTGGATATTTTTAATCCACTTAACGATCCTTAAATGGCATTAATTGGTACAGATTGGTAGTTTTACTCAAAGGCCACAAGGATGGCGGGTGAGAAATAGAAATGCTACCACTAAAACAGTTTTTATGAGCCTTCAATGAAATGTTGGGCCGGAATTTTTACCTTTGCGTCGGGTTGGGTGCGTGCGGGCGACGTAGCGGGTCGGGAACGCAATGTTCTGAGCAGGGAGTTGCTCAGAGCAGCTTTAACGTAATGGCCCCAATTGAAAGACTCATGCGCATTTCCCGGCCCTATTAAATGATGCGGGTCTGATGACAGAATCACAGAACCACACCGTGCAGATAGAGGCCATTTCGGCCCATCGAGCCTGCACCGACACATATCCCACCCGATCGCTGTAACCCCTACACCAACACATATCCCACCCTATCCCCGTAACCACACAATTTATCATAGCCAATCAACCTAACCTGCACATCTTTGGACTGTGGGAGGAAACCGGAGCACCCGGAGGAAACCCACGCAAACACGGGAAGAATGTGCAAACTCCACACAGACAGTCACCCGAGGCCGGATTCGAACCCGGGTCCCTGGCGCTGTGAGGCATCAGTGCTAACCATTATGCCACCGTGACGTCCTCGATGACTCGTTTCCAGCGCCGATATTTAAAGCAGCCTTGCACTCAACTAATTTGAAGGTTGCTAGAGGAGGGTGGAACCTGACAAACAAAGGCCACAGTACTCTTATCAATTTGCGAGGGTGGACAGCCAAAGGCAGAGGGCTGTACCACGCTTCTCAGGCTCATCGCTGCATACTCTGGTGGAGGCTGTCAGAGCACGCAGGGAGGTCCTCTTCCCTGCTGATAAACAAAGGAGACCTCCAGAAGAAACAAAAAGAGCCTGGCTGAATATAGCTGAGGAGGTCAGCAACAGGGATGTAGTGAAGAGGATCTGGATCCAGTGCAGGAAACACATCAACAATCTCATGAGATCAGGAAAGGTGAGTGCAATGCCACACTCACCTACATCCTGATGTGCCTGTCACCACATCCCCATCACTCTGCCTTCCTAAGCCTACTCCTGCACATCATTCCTCACACCAACCTACCTTTCACATCCACTCATCCCTCTTTATGTATATGCTCACATCCCCATCTGACTAACCACCGCTCACACTCACCCTCATCCTAATGCATTCATAACAAGTAACAGCACAGAAGGAGGCCATTTGGCATTGGCACCCCACTCCCTCATAGTCACCCTCTACAGATGTAACCCACACATTCCTTACACTCATTCCATGACTCTCACTCAAACTTCTTTTCCTCCTTGCAGGAGGAAATAGCCCAGAACAACAGAGAGAGGGGGAGAAACGGAGGTGGCCCTCCAGTAATCACACATCTCACAGCAGCAGAGGAGGGGGCTCTGGAGATCTCAGGAATTCGAGAGACGCTGGCAGTGGGAGACAGAGAGAGGGGAGCATCGCATCAACCTGGTGACAGAATCACATCTCATAAAGCCACATGGCATACAACAGTCACCCATATGGTGACTGATGTCAGCAGCCAGTAAATTGTCATCATGTGCATAATGGTAATGTTACCCATTCTTATTATAAGACTTCTAATTAATCTCTTTACTCTCCCACAGGTCCATCAACTGTCCCCCCCCCCCCCACTGTCCAGCTGGAGAAGGAAGATGACTGCTCAGAGGAACCTCCGGCCTCTGAGGGTGCAGCATTAGCAGACCCAAACGCAGCCAGCACCAGCGCAGATACACACACCTCGGTGGGTCCTTTGCACCATACAGTAGTGTTGTCACCTGGTCTCTCACAATTCACAAGTGAGCAAGAGCAGGTGGTGTTGACAGGGACAGCAGTGGAGACTCCTCACCGGAGGGCGCAAGACTCTCCAAGCTCTGCTGAGCTGCATGCAGACGCTGAGCCTCGGGGGCCATCGAGAAAGAGTGATCTTGCAGGGGCAGCAACAATTGCAGGAGGCTCTGGCAGCTTTTGCAGCCGCGATGTCTGCAAATGTTCAGAGAATGGAGGAGTCCATCTCCAACATCAGCACCACCATCTCGCAGGCGATGGCGACGATGTGCTCTTCCATGGAAAGGATGGCCACCTGCATGGAGCAGCAAATGCACCACTCACATGAGCACATGCTAGCTGTGGTCAACAGATGGTAGGCGCTCAAAGACCTCCTCTCAAGGAGGGATGTAAATGTAGGCTTGGGTGTTCATCGTCCCACTGATGTGCAGCAAGGTGCTCTCCAGCTCCTTGCTAGCAGGGAAGTGCGGGTGGCTCATGAGAGGGATGATGGTGAGAGGGGACATGGAAGTGGGGGCTATTCTTAAAGCACTCCCACGTCTCCCCTGTTGCTTCCCCCTCAGTCAGAGCCCCAGATGCTTCCTCGGATCTCGATGGCCGAGTCTGCCCCGGCACAGTCACAGGAGGAGCAGACTTTGGCGGGGCCCTCACAGGCTCCAAAACCCAGAGGACGTCCGCCAAAAGTGTCTGATGAGTCGCAGCAGGGAAGTGAGCAGCTTGCCTCTACCTCTGCTGAAGCCACAGGGGTTGCACCTCATAGAAGCACTCAGAAAAGAAAGATGACACAAAAGTAGATGCACAAGGGTAAGCACATGGGTGTAGTGCTAGTGATAGGTTTCAATTATTTTGATTACGCACATAAATGGTTTTCTTTGCACCACTTTTGTGGCTTGTCCATTTTTGCCTCAAACCTTGGAAGTGGCTATGTCACTTGGAGTTAATGGTGAGACATTATTTAACCTCGAGCATTGGGGCTTTGGGTGAGAGGAATGGCTTGGTCATTGTAGGGATGCTTTATGGTGTTGTTGGGGGTGGTGGGGGGAGAACTTAGTACAGCATGTGTCAGGCATGTGGCTGCATTGGAGCAAGTTAAGCAAATCTGGCCATGATGAGGCTATCCCGGGCCTCCCGGCAGCAATGTGTGCAACTGCTGGTGCCATTTCCACGTCAGGTTCCTCCTCCTCCTCCTCTGAAGAGGCTGTGTGCTCTGCGCCTTGTTCCTCTTTCAACTCCAATCCTCGTTGCTGCGCTATGTTGTGCAGTGCTCAGCAGACGACGACGATTCTGGAAACCCTGGCTGGTGCATATTGAAGGGGTCCTCCAGATCTGTCAAGGCATCTGAAGTGTACCTTCAGCATGCCTATTGCTTTCTCTATGACACATCTGGTGGAGATGTGGTTCTCATTATAACGCTCCTCGGCCTCAGTACTTGTCCCTGGCTGTTTATGTTACCCTGATTGCTTACCTTGGTCAGATTTTTACTCTCATCTCCTATTTCTTTTATTTTCAGGCTGTTGTTATTTCTACCAGATCCCTCCCCCCCACCCCGTTTTACTAGTTTAAAGTCTTATTTATCCTTTCCGCTAGGCCCTTGGTCCCACTCTGGTTCAGGTGGAGCCCGTCCCAGCGGTACAGCTCCTTCCTGTCCCAGGACTGGTGCCAGCGTCCCATGAAATGGAACCTTGCCTTCCCACACCACTCTTCCAGTCGCCCATTCACCTTCCAGATCTGTCTATCCCGATGCCAATTAGCACATGGCTCGGCTAGTAATCCTGAGATTACCACCTGTGAGGTCCTGTTTTTTAAATTTAGTTCCAATCTCCTGGTACTCCCTTAGCAGGGCCTGTTCCCTCCCTCCCTGTTCTTTGTGATGCCATTGGGCCTGATAATGGACCACAGCAACTGAATCTTCCCCCCCCCTTTTCCAGCTCCTCCTTCAAGATATCCTTTAACCTTGCACCAGGTAGACAACACGCCCTCCTGAACTCTCTTTTGCGACTGCAGGGGATGCTATCTATCCCCCAATTATCGAATTCCCTGTACTTTTCTATTTGTATGTTGCTTCCCCCCTTGGACTGCCTCCTGCTCCACGGTGCCATGGTTAGCATTCTGGCCAGCCTTCTTGCAGCCTGCATCCTTATCCCCACAGGTAGCAAGTACATCATACCTGTTGGATCAGGAGAGCAGGGCAGCAATAAAAGGAGCATGAGAGCCAGCAGCAACATAGCACGTCGGGCGAGCAGAGAGGCAATAAAAACATTTTGAACATTATAGTAGTGAAAATGATACAAGATAATATGCTGTAGATTGGGTTTAGCACTCCACCCCAGTCCTTTCTGAGCCAAATGCAGACTGAAAATAATATCTTAATGTTCAAATATACAGCCCTCCCAGCAAGTTGCATTTTTAAAAGTAGTTTTCCATCTAATTTTAAATTCAGGATCCAGCACTCAATTATCCTGTTCCAAAAATGAATCCAAGTCCAGTGTAATGGCCACAATTCTACCAATACATAGAATGCCCATTTCTGAACTGAACAATGAAATACATTTAAACAATCTCTTACATTAGAAACTGATGGACACTAGGGTATGGTTCACGAAAACAGTTTATTTGGAACTTTCTCTGAAATATTGTCCTATATCTCAAGGAGTTTGGAATTCAAATGTGAGGATGGGATGCTTCAGTTGTATAGAGCCTTGGTCTGGAGTTCAGTTTTGGGCACCAAACCTCAGGAAACCTCCAGAGACTTGAGCACAAAATCTAGGCTGGCACTCCAGTGCAGTACTGAGGGAGTGCTGCACTGTCGGAGGTGCCGTCTTTCGGAAGAGACGTTAAACCAAGGCCCCGTCTGCTCTCTCAGGTGGACGTAAAAGATTCCATGGCACTATTTTGAAGAAGAGCAGGGGAGTTATCCCCAGTGTCCTGGCCAAAATTTATCCCTCAACCAACATAACAAAAAGCAGATGATCTGGTCATTATCACATTGCTGTTTGTGGGAGCTTGCTGAGCGCAAATTGGCTGCTGCGTTTCCAACATTACAACAGTGACTATACTTCAAAAAAAAGTACTTCATTGGCTGTAAACTGCTTTGGGATGTCCAGTGGTCATGAAAGGCGCTATATAAATGTACGTCTTTCATTTTCTTTTAGAGCTAAGCCATTCAGGAGAGAAATCGGGAAGTACTTTTTCACACAAAGGGTAGTGGCAATCTGGAACTCGCTTCCCCAAAAGTCTTCGGACGCTGGGGGTCAATTGAAATTTTCAAGCCTGAGAGGGATAGATTTTTGTTAGGTAAGGGTATCACGGGATATGGAACAAAAGGGGATAAATGGATGTTGAGGTACAGCTCAGCTACAATTTACTTGAATGGTACAACAGGCTCAAGTGGATCAATGGCCTACTCCTGTTCCTATGTAGTCGTCCTTTTAAAGTACATTGTTGGATCAGTGTGGAGGAAACTTTAACCTCCATCTAAACCTATGCTTTATCTGATCTGAAAGAGTGTTCAACGCTGATACTATGAGGGTGATTTTGCCAATGGGGAGCTTTTGGAGGCAGGACTCCCACTTGTTGGGTTTTAGTCCCGCCTCCATAAACCTCTGGCCAACCCACGCTATTTTCCCTTGATTGACCTTGTTAAGCCCACCCAGCGGGCTTAGCAGGCCAATTAAGGGAAAGCCGGTTGCAGAGAACATCAACGTATGACGTTTCATCTGTCAAAAATTTTGACAGATGCATTGCCATCGTTTGACAGTTCTGTGAAGCTGTCAAACAATGACATTCTCTGTAGTTTGAGGAGGTCATCAAACCTCTTTCTTTTGCAGAACTGAGATGGTTGTTACATTGGAGAATGCAACGGCCATCTGTCATCTCTGCCGCGGAGGTGCGAGACTCTCCGCATCCCCACTGACTGAAGCCTGCAGGAAGAAACAAAGGTAAGTACACTTTTTCTAACACTTTCCACTGACCTCACATACTCACCTCTTCACACTTGCACCCATCACTCACCTCCACAGCGCACTTTTGCACCCCGCAGACCCACTGCTCGCCTCGGTGACCCTGGCGGGGTTCGCAGCCTTCGGGAAGCCCGCACTTGTGTGGGTAAAATGGGGATAATCCTCTTATCTGCCTGTTAACTACCTGTTAACAGGCAGTTAAGTGGCTGTAACCCCCTTCCTGTCTCCAAAAGACGGGACCCGGCGCGGGTCGGCTACCCGCCTCCCAGGAAGATGGCACGGAGGCGGGTTGGGGGCGGGATGGGCACCCACCCCCAGATTCTGCCATTTTCCCAACAGTTCCGCCTCCATACCTGCCTCCCCAGTGCTGGCAAGATCGCGCCCTATGTGCCGAATCTGTTTCACAACACTGGCATATCAATTCCTCCATCTTGTTGAGCACAACTCCTCCAATTTGTATTCCCTCCCCAAAAAAAATTTGACAAGTTATACTTTTGTGACTCCAGTAGCTTCTGTGTGTATATCAGGAACATTATAATACAAGGGAAATATATATCACTGCACATTTGTTACTGATTAAAATGAACATGTAAGGGGGCATAATATAAGCCTACATTGCCATCTGCTGGTGAACAGCCTTAGTTTTTGTGGTTGTTTTTTATCAGGAGTAGGATGTGTACGTAATTTATATAACCTGCAATACGGGTGAAAATAAACATTAGCAAATTTTACACATTTAAATCCAATGGCACAAAATCATGAGTGAAATGGTATGTTTAGGTTATAGTGGCACTATAAGCAAGGCTGTTGTTTCTGCATATTGCAAATAATGAGAGAAACAATATTAATGTATCACTGTAAGAAGCATATTAACAATTACATATTATTGTTTACTTTCATCACCATCAAAAGAACCATTCACAGATATAAATGCGATTGCGACAATTCTAATTGTTATATAGTTAATTAAATATGTTACGTAAATTACTTGTAGCCAGAAGTTTCAGACGTTTATTGCAGAAACTAGGGGTAAATTCAATAGCCCAGAATTTGCTGGAGTGGGGCATTTCGCGGTATGCTCCGTTTGTTAGATTTTTTTTCCTCACCTATCAGCTCAAATATTTGTGCTGCAAAAAAATGGAAGGTGTGAGTTGATAACGGCGAGGTCAACAGGGCATCTGGGACCTTGCTGACTGACGGGATCAACAGTCCATCTCCTTAACCAGTCAAATTGAAGGATATCGAGAAAGAAACAGAGGAATGATGGAGAAGGAAATCAGGTGAAATTAGAGTCAAACTAGATACAGAAAGAGAAGAGGGAAAGAAAGATTGGATTAAGACAGAGAAAGAGAAGAGACAAAGGAAAAGTAAGATAAAAATGTAAAATTTAAAAAAAAAATCGATTAGGCACGAAAATGGGTGCAGGGATCGCGATGCAAATGTTCAAAGTATTGCAGATATACGTGCTGCCTACTAATTACCATGATTGCTGCGTTCAGCCCAGTGCTGGGCTCGCTGCTGAGTAGCTGAGCGTTCAGCAGGGGGGCAAAGTTCGTGTGAGGCTAGCTCTATTTAAAGCTAACCTCCACATCTTAAAGGCAGTCTGCACCTTTTAAAGGTAAGGTGCATTCTGCATTCAGCAGCTGCTGGAACTGCTTGTGAAGGTAACTGTGAGTGAATAATGGCTCAACGAGTCAGAGAATGGGCACCAAGGTTCTCAGATGCAGCACTACAGGCCTTAGTGCAAGAGTTAGAAAGGAGGACTCAAGTCCTCTACCCACAGGGGGCTAGGAGGAGGCCCACTAGATACACAGTAAGAAGGCAGTGGGAATAGATAGCTGAAACAGTTACTGCCAGCAGTCTTGCCCCGAGGACCTGGATCCAGTGCCAAAAGAAGTTCAATGACCTCACACGAGTGGTCAAGGTCAGTGAATGCACCTTCAAGTGCCATATCCCACCAACTACACCACTAGCCTCACAAACTGCTCAATGCACCACACCCCCATCATTCACCTACCAACAATTTCAATCAATCATGACTCAAACCTCACATTCATAGCTTCACCTCACCCTCACACACTTACCACTGCTGCAAGCCTCACACCCACATTTCACAGCTTGCACACACTGCCAGCTATTCAACCATGACAGGCACATCACCCAAACACAGTGAACCACACTCACGGACACACTTCCCTTTCTCTTGCAGGGCAAGATGGCTCATAATCACAGACAGCAGCAGCTAACTGGTGGGGGACGGGCAAGCCTGCATATCCTTACCCAGCTGAAGGAGACGGTGCTCGACATCATTGGAAGGGCTGTCACTGAGGCCGTGGCGAACGGCGAGGCTGAAACCATTCAAGATGAGGGTATGCTCACACCTAATCCTACTCCTCACATCCCACTTCCCCCTCATCCCATAATCTCTTCTCATTTACAAGCTGCTGATGGTGTAAGCATGCATCACTTGCTTTCCCCTTCCCCTCACCCTTGTGCCTTTCTCCTTTCAGATACCCAAGAACTCCAACCTATCTAGCTTCTGCCGTAAGAAGAAGAGGGAGAGGAGAGTGATGATGAAGAAATATTTATTACTGCATACATAATTGTATATATAATCTAAAATTTTCATCTGGCACATGTTCCGCATGTTGGTAGAGTTTGGGAAAATGTCAAATGTCATCGGCACTGGATGTCAATAAGGCACTAAAAAGAAATCAACCAAAATACACTTAAGCACCGACAAGCACCCAGTGCATTTTACTATTTTGCAAAATATTCCCGTACAGAAAGAAAGGAACCAGTCACGTACTTCAGAAAAAGGCGAGTCTTTAGACTCCATGCCTGTTTTCCATTCCCACTACCAGTTTGGAGACTCCTGCAAAGAAATATTGGGACCTAAATTCCTTAGCGGCCCAAACCTGGTGCAATTTGGTATCGCAGAGACAATGCGCTGAAATGGAGAGGCCCAGAGACAAGATGGGGCGGGGGAGGTGATCTGAAGGGAGTTGAGGATAGGCTGGTAGCAATTGTTTGGTGGAGCCAGGAGCACAAAAGTACTGAAAAATGTCCACATTTATGAGCATTTTTTGAGTGGCTTCCAGCAGACCCTTTTAGGCCTGCTGATTAGGCTGCTCAAGACCCAGGAAGGCGCATCGCAAGCTCTGACTAGTGCAAACAAATTTAGGAGTCTAGGTCTGAAATGAGTGCAAGAGCCTCATTTCAATATTGAACTAAGACCTGTTGGGTTTGTTTAGGTTATTATCATATATCCTTATTGCCTTTATGCAGAAGTATAGCCTGCACTGCCTAAAGGCGGTCTGCACTTCTTAAAGAGGAGGTGCATTCTGCCTGCAGCAGCTTATTGAACTGGTTGTGGAAGAGAGTGAGGGGAGGAGAAAAGAAAAATTATATCACAACAGGGGAGAGAGTGAGCACCCAGGTTTTCCGATGTCCTCTCCCAGGATGGCAACATTTGTCCTCCCACCATTGCCACTCCGCCAGTGTCCTTGATGTTACTTGTCAGCCAGCCAGCCCAGACTGCTGCCACCCATGCCGGGATGGTGCAGTCCGAAGCCGAGCCTTCTAGGGCCAGAGCTGCTCAAGGTCATCCTGCAAGACCATCTACAGTCTCCCCCACTGAAAGTCAGCAGCCTTCCACCAGCCATGCTGCAGCAACTGGAGTAGCACTTCATAGGAGTACTAGGACAGGCAAAGGCACACTGAAGACAAGCACAAAGGGAATGCACATGGCTGATTAGTTGACTTTGTTATGTAATATTGGATGGATTGATGTGTAAAGTTGCATTGGAATATTTCTTTTGTGGTGGTTTTTATTTCAGCATTGTGGCCAAGAGGACACTGTGATGGTCAGTAACATAGGGAAGGGAAGGTTTGGGACTTTTTTTTATTCGTTCCTGGGATGTGGGTGTCACTGGCAAGGCCAGCATTTATTGCCCATCCCTAATTGCCCTTGAGAAGGTGGTGGTGAGCCACCTTCACAGAATCACAGAATCACAGAAACCCCACAGTGCAGATAGAGGCCATTTCGGCCCATTGAGCCTGCACCGACACATATCCCAGCCTAGCCCCGTAACCACACATATTTAATCCCCCTAACATTAAGGGTCAATTTATCATAGCCAATCAACCTAACCCTCACATCTTTGGACTGTGGGAGGAAACCGGAGCACCCGGAGGAAACCCACGCAAACACGGGGAGAATGTGCAAACTCCACACAGACAGTCACCCGAGGCCGGATTCGAACCCGGATCCCTGGCGCTGTGAGGCAACAGTACCAACCACTATGCCACCGTGCCACCTTCTTGAACTGCTGCAGTCTGTGTGGTGAAGGTACTCCCACAGTGCTGTTAGGGAGGGAGTTCCAGGATTTTGACCAGCGACAATGAAGGAACAGCGATACATTTCCAAGTCAGGATGGTGTGTGACTTGATGGGGAACTTGGAGGTGGTGGTGTTCCCATGCGGCTGCTGCCCTTGTCCTTCTAGGTGGAAGAGGTCGCGGGTTTGTGAGGTGCTGCCAAAGAAGTCTTGGCGAGTTGCAGCAGTGCAACTTGTAGATGGTACACACTGCAACCGGTGGTGGAGGGAGTGAATGTTTAAGGTGGTGGATGGGGTGCCGATCAAGCGGGCTGCTTTGTCCTGGATGGTGTCGAGCTTCTTGAGTGTTGTTGGAGCAGCACTCATCCAGGCAAGTGGAGAGTATTCCATCACGCTCCTGACTTGTGACTTGTAGATGGTGGAAAGGCTTTGGGGACTTGTGAGGTGAGACACCCGCTGCAGAATACCCAGCCTCTGACCTGCTCTTGTTGCCACAGTATTTATGTGGCTGCTCCAGTTAAGTTTCTGGTCAATGGTGACCCCCAGGATGTTAATGATGGGCGATTGGGCGATGGTAATGCCGTTGAATGGGGAATTGGAGTTACGTTCATTGGTACCGCAGTCGGATGAGTCATTCAATGGACAGCCTGGATGGAAAGGGGCTGTCTGGGTTGCCCCCTCCCTCTGCTTCCTCCTCTTCCGCTTCCTCCTCTCCCACTTCTTCCTCCTCCTCAGCTGGTCGCTGTATGCCTGGTGGTAAGGGCTGTGCCCTCGTGATGGCGAGGTTGTGGAGAATGCAGCAGACCACAAAGAATCTTGAGATGTGCTCTGGTGAGTACTGCAGGGCTCCTCCAGAATGGTCCAGGCAGCGGAAGCATTGTTTAAGGACACCAATAGTCTGTTTTATCAAATTCCATATGGCAGCATAGCTCTCATTGTACACCTGCTGCCCACGTGTGCGTGGGTTGCAGAGCGGATTCACGAGACAGGTGGTCAGCGGATAGCCCTTGTTGCCCAATAGCCACCCTCTGGTTTGTTGTGTTGGCTCAAAAACTGAGGGAACAGCGGACTGGCGCAGAATAAAAGCATCATGAGTACTGCCAGGATGCTGTGCATTCAACATCATGATGTGCTGAGCATGGTCGCACACCAACTGCACATTCAGAGAGTGGTAACCTTTGCGGTTGGGGTACATCTCAGCATTTATAGACGGCGCCCACAAAGCCACGTGCCTGCAGTCGATTGCCCCCTGCACCATTGGGAAGCCCGCTATCCTGGCAAAGCCATGTGCACGCTTCGCCTGCTTCCCTCTGGTCAGAGAGAAGACAATGAAGTCCCCTCTCCTGAGAACGTCGGTCATCTCTCTGATGCAGCAGTGGACGGCGAACTGAGAGCTGTTACAGATGTCGTCTGCTCCAGCCTGGAAGGATCCCCAAGCGAGGAAATTCAGGGCCACGGTCACCTTCACAGCCACTGGCAGCGCTGTCATTGCCCTGGTCTGGTTGCAAGAGGTGGCAGAGTTCTGTGAGCACCTCCTTCATAAAGCGCAGATGCCTCACACACTGCTCCTGGCTCAGGCTTACGTAAGAGAATTACTCTCAGAAGACCCTAGGTGGGGTTTTAGGAACGCGGGTTCCTAACTAAAAGACTGAGTTCTACTCAGGCGATCAAACAAAACGAACTTTAATGAAACAAACAGGTTTTAACAAGAAACTGCAGGATAACATCGAATGTATGTCTGCTCTCTCTGGAGGCTCTATGAGGACTGCCCCTGCAGTCCCGTGGCTGACGTCATGACATCATCATGTTTTCCCGCCAGTGGGGAATCACGTGATGAACGGCGTGACGTCATCACGTTTTAGCCGCGCTGTTAAAGTAACCACGCTCTGTACAGTTAAACAGCATAAATAAAGGTACAGACTCAGGCTGTAGCTAACATGTTGTTAAAGGAATTATATACAAATGATCTGAGTCCTTTGGTGGCTCCGCCACATGCGCCCCCCCAGAATTATCTTTAACAGCAAAAGTGAGGCGTCGAGAAGGCCTAACAAGTCTGTCCGAGCGACTTCGGTAACCCTGCAGAGGAAGCTGATGGACGGTGGTCGAGCTGGCGGGCGGTTGTGGTTGAGCTGGCGCGGCGAGTGTGGTCGAGCTGGCGGGCGGCTGTGTTTGATCTGGCACAGCGGCTGCGGGCGGTCGGCCACGTTTCGGCGGCTGAGCGATGACGACTGGGCGGTCCATGTCCAAGTGAGCCGGCTTCAACCGGTCCACCGAAATGTGATCCGGCTTTCCTCCGACGTCGACCGAAAAGGATTTGTCTCCTGATTCGATGACGCGGAATGGACCAGTGTAAGGGGGCTTGAGCGGATCCCGGTGAGCGTCGTGGCGGATAAATACGTACTCGCCGTTCTTCAGCTCCACTGGCACGTGGGAGCTCTGTAGGCCGTGATTTGATGTAGGCACCGGAGCGAAGCATCTGGCCGCTTCCTGGTGGCTGACGAGTTGCTGGGAGGCGGACTACGGCTCTGTGGGAGAAGGGAGGAAATCCCCTGGTACTCGGAGCGGCTGGCCATAAACGAGTTCTGCCGAGGACAATTGCAGGCCTTCTTTGGGCGCCGTACAAAGACCCAAAAGGACCCATGGGAGTCTGTCCACCCATCCCGCACCTCGAAGACTGGCCCGTAAGGCGGCTTTAAGCGACCTGTGGAATCGCTCGCACAGGCCGTTCGCCTGTGGATGATAGGCGGTGGTGCGATGAAGTTTGGTGCTGAGCCCCTGAGCTACAGCGTTCCAGAGCTCCGAGGAAAATTGTGGCCCACGATCGGAGGAGATGTCCGCCGGTACCCCGAAACGAGCAACCCAACAGGAGATGAAAGCTCTCGCGACGTCTGCCGAAGTGGTGGAAACCAAAGGAATTGCCTCTGGCCACCTAGTGGTGCGGTCCACCATGGTGAGGAGATGCGTATAACCATAGGAAGGCGGAAGTGGCCCCACAAGGTCCACATGCACGTGGTCGAAACGACACTCCGGAACAGTGAACGTAGCCACCGGAGCTTTTACGTGACGCTGGACCTTGGCCTTCTGTCAGACCACACAGGTGTTGGCCCAGTCACGGACATCGAGGTGCATACCCTTCCAGACGAACTTTGCCGACATTAGCCATTGTGAAGCCTTCATAGCAGGGTGTGACAACCCGTGAACGGCATCAAACACCTTCCGGCACCATGCGACTGGGACGATAGGTCGGGGAACGCCCATGGAGACGTCGCAAAGGAGCATGGTGCCTGCGGCCTGGAAACTGACGTCGGTCGCTTGGAAACTAGAGGGGACGGTTCTGTATGATTGGACCTCTGGGTCCGAGGCCTGATCCGCAGCCATGAGTGCGTAGTCAATCCCAAGGTGAACCGCATGGACCGTCGCGCGGGAGAGGCAATCCGCTACCAGGTTGTCTTTACCAGACACATGTTGAATGTCCGTGGTAAATTCAGAAATAAACGTCAGGTGACGTTGTTGACGAGCTGACCACGGTTCGGCGGTCTTGGCCATGGCAAACGTTAGAGGCTTGTGGTCGACAAAAGCCGTGAAGGGACATCCTTCTAATAAGAACCGGAAATGGCAAATGGCTAGAAAAAGGGCCAGCAACTCCTGATCGAAGGTGCTGTATTTTCTTTCATTTCTCCGTAGTTGACGGCTGAAAAACGCCAGCGATTGCCACGTGCCGTTCACCCACTGCTCCTGCACTGCGCCGATGGCGTAGTCTGACACGTCTGTGGTAAGGCGATGGTGGCACCTGGAAGTGGGTGCGCCAGCATGGTTGCATTGGCCAAAGCGCTCTTGGTGTTGACGAATGCCTGGTCCATCTCGGTCGTTCAGCTGATTGGATCCTTACCGGACTTGCCCTTGAGTGCCCCGTACAAAGGCTGCATAAGGTGAGCTGCCTTAGGGACGAATCGGTGATAGAAATTGACCATCCCCAGGAACTCTTGCAGGACCTTGACGGTTGGCGGGCGTGGGAAAGAGGTAACAGCTTCCACCTTCGTCAGTAAGGGGACGGCGCCGTCTGATGTTATGCGGTGTCCCAAGAAATCGATCTGCTGCAGGCCGAACTGGCACTTGGCCGGGTTGATGATAAAATCGTGCTGGCTGAGGCGTGTAAAGAGGGTACGCAAATGGCAGATGTGCTCTTCCTTGCTAGCGCTGGCGATGAGAATGTTGTCGAGGTAGACGAAGATGAAGTTTAGGTCTCGGAGCACGGAGTCCATCAAGCGCTGGAAAGCCTGTGCCGCGTTCTTCAATCCAAACGGCATCCGCAGGAACTCAAAAAGGCCGAAAGGGGTGATGACTGCGGTTTTCTGGACGTCTTGCGGGTGCACGGGAACCTGGTGATACCCCCGGACGAGGTCGACTTTAGAAAAGATAGAATTTCCCGCCAAATGGGCCGAGAAATCCTGAATATGCGGGATCAGGTACCGATCAGGAGTAGTGGCGTTGTTCAGGCGTCGGTAGTCACCGCATGGCCACCAGCCGCCGCCCGGTTTTGGAACAATGTGGAGAGGCGAAGACCAGGGACTATTCGACCGGCGAATAATCCCCAGCCGCTCCATTGTGTCGAACTCCGCTTTCGCAGCCGCGAGCTTGCCGGGTTCGAGCCTTCTAGCCCGTGCATAAACCGGGGAGCCAGTAGTGGTGATAAGATGTTCAACACCATGCTTCGTGGCCGAGGAGGAGAAAGTGGGCCTTGTCAGCTCCGGGAACTCTCCGAGGAGCCGAGTGAAGTCATCCGGAGAAGGGATCGCGCAGGCGATAGAGCGCGCCACGGTGGTACCGTGGTGGCACAGAATCGAGTGGAAGGTGGCCGCGCTGATCAACCGGCGGTGCCGGACATCAACGAGGAGGCCGTTGGCACACAGAAAATCCACCCCTAGGATGGCCTGCAAGACTGTGGCCATGACGAATTCCCAATGGAAGCGCTGACCGCCGAAACAGACTTGGACCCGCCGCTTTAGGAAAGTACGAATGCCGCCACGAGGGAAAAACCGTGGTTTCCAGCTTGCATATCGAGATTCAATGCAGGTAGGATGCTACACTGCGCCCCGGTGTCACAAAGGAAACATCGACCCGATAGGGAATCGGTGATGTAAAGAAGTTTCCCCGAAAATCCGATGGCCATCGCAGCCACGGAGCACCCGTTAGACCCGGTCCTCCTTCGCCAGGAACGCTGCAGGAGCTTTGTTTTTTTGGGGGTGAAAAGCTGCAGGGAGAGCGGCAGCGTCGTACTTTCATGCTAAAACGGGCGTGATAGGAGCACCAGCCCACTGCAAGAGGAGCTGGAGCCGCGTCTGTGGGGGATGGGCACCTCGTGGCAGCGCAGCACTGCTGGGTTGCTGTGAAAATCTTATCTGCTTCGGCAGCAAGCTCGGCACAGCCTGTGACCTCGGACCTGGCTAGGGCAGCCTGCACCTGCTCCAGCAGTTGGCAGAGGAATAGCTCCCAGAAGAGGATGCATTCCGGTTCGGCACCTAAGAGCGTGAGCATTTGGCTCATGAGCTCGGACGGTTTGGAGTCCCCGAGGCTGGGCATAGCGAGGAGCCGGCGAGCGCGTTCTGACTTTGAGAGCCCGAAGACTTGTAGCAACCGTGCCTTTAACGTATCATACTTGCGGTCAGTAGGAGGACTACCGAGGAAGCTGACGATCCGCGAGGCAGTGGCGCTATTGAGGGTGGAGACCACGTAGTAATAACGGGTCTGATCCGCGACCATGTTCCTGATGGCGAACTGGGCTTCAGCCTGGATAAACCACGCGGCTGGTGGTTGCTCCCAGAACTGTGGCAGTTTCAGAGTCACGGCGTTCGTGTCCATGCTGAAGATCTTCCGTGAAAACCATTCACGAAAGTCGGGGTCACCAATGTAGGAACACGGGTTCCTAACTAAAAGACTGAGTTCTACTCAGGCGATCAAACAAAACGAACTTTAATGAAACAAACAGGTTTTAACAAGAAACTGCAGGATAACATCGAATGTATGTCTGCTCTCTCTGGAGGCTCCACGAGGACTGCCCCTGCAGTCCCGTGGCTGATGTCATGACGTCATCACGTTTTCCCGCCAGTGGGGAATCACGTGATGAACGGCGTGACGTCATCACGTTTTAGCCGCGCTGTTAAAGTAACCGCGCTCTGTACAGTTAAACAGCATAAATAAAGATACAGACTCAGGCTGTAGCTAACATGTTGTTAAAGGAATTATATACAAACGATCTGAGTCCTTTAGTGGCTCCGCCACAGGGTCTTCTTTTGAGAGCCATTCTCACCCTCCTCCTCCTCCCTCTGTGAACAGCTTGTCCTTTTCTTTGCTGCCTCTGCTTCATCTCCCTGTCATGCTGCAGGCCAAGGGAGATAACAACTAGAGCACCCATGACTGACCAGAACCCTTGAATTAAGAACCAAGGCCTTCTCCACTAGCAGCACCACTCCCTGTCACCTCACCAACTTTAAACAACTCTAGAAAGCTTCAAACAATAATCAGCAACTAACAGAGTGGTTGTTGATCCCTTTAAATATTGCTGGGGGGGGTCCTTTCTGCTGCTGAACGTATGTTCAACTGTGCAAGGTTAAGGCAGGGCGTTAGCTCCAGCATTGAGGATGAAAATGGCAGCACTGGTGTCAAATCAGCGTTGCACACTGATTGACGTCACGACCTGCTACTCTACATACTTCTGCTGCACGCTCCTAATGCCTGCCTGTCAGAGGAGTTTTAAACCATTCACAAACCCTTCTGCTGGCTTCTCATGCTTCATCCCATGGGACTAATCACAGTGTATTCTATCTTTAATGGGTTCAGTCCACAGTCGGCCTATGAATAAAACCTCGACATAGACTGAAAATAGATCCCTAATTGGCTGGCAAATCCTACAGCCTATGAATTGCAAATTGTTGCACGGACCTTCATTTCCATTCACTCTAGGTGAAACATGCTGAATGTAGAGAGAAATAAAATGTAAAGAATGAACAGTATAAATGCAAGTTTCTTTCTTTCTCCTTTTTTCCTATATGGCCCATTGTTGCTTCAAGTAGACTGGGACTTCAGAAAAGCCTATGGTTATGAATCATGGTGTGGCTGTTTTGAAAAGGTTTAATTCCTAGACTGAACAAGTCTTGAGATACTGGTGATTAAAGAGAAAAACCTGTTACAGTGTAGGCTTTCACCAGAAAACTGTCCCTCATGCTCAGAGCAAAACGCCATCCCCCACACAAGCAAGCCTTCCCTTCCTATGAACCAAATGCATGACCTTATGCACAACATAAGCCTAGAACTAGGTTAGGTGTCAGAAGGTACTTCGTTTCGAAGAGTGTCGTTGACCTTTGGAACAAGTTGCCGGTTTATGCACTGAGTGTGGAGTTGCTGCAAACATTCAAAAGGGAGTTGGATGAGTTTGAGAGTGTGGCTCATGAAAAAGAAAGACTTGTATTTACATAGCACCTTTCACAACCTCAGGACATCCCAAAACTCTTTACAGCCAGTACATTTGAAGTGCAGTCACTGTTGTAATATAGGAAACGCAGCAGCCATTTTATGCATAGCAAGGTCCCATAAGCAGCAATCAAATAATAACCAGATCATCTGTTTTATTGAAATAACAACAGAAAATGCTGGAAAAACTCAGCAGGCCAGGCAACATCCGTGGAGAGAAATTAGAGTCAACGTTTCGGGTCAAAACCCTTTATCAAGACTAAAGAGGCACAGGAAATGAAATAGATTAAGAGGCCAGGCTGGGAGAGAACAAAAGAGAAGAGACATTAAGAGGTATTCAAAATGAGACGAGATGGTGATAGGACTAGTGGAGACAAAAGACAGCTCTAGATTAGGTGTGAAATGCGTTGGCAGAATGGGAGACAGCTGCCATGTGGGAGAGAGAAAAAAAAGGAAAGGGGGGGAGAAACCAAAACAAAGGTGTGGATAAAAAATATAAGTAAAAATGTAATAGGGGCCGAGGTTATGATCTGAAATTGTTGAACTCGATATTGAGTCCGGAAGGCTGTAAAGTGCCTAATCGGAAGATGAGGTGCTGTTCCTCGAGTTTACGTTGAGCTTCTGTGGAACAATGCAAGAGGCCGCAGACGGTGAGGTCCGAGTGGGAATGGGGCGGTGAATTAAAATGACAGGCGACCGGAAGCTCGGGGTCACCCTTCATTCCCTGTGCCTCTTTAGTCTTGATAAAGGGTTTTGACCCGAAACGTTGACTCTAATTTCTCTCCACGGATGTTGCCTGGCCTGCTGAGTTTTTCCAGCATTTTCTGTTGTGATTTCGGATTTCCAGCATCTGCAGTATTTTGCTATCAAACATCTGTTTTATTGATGTTGGTTAAAGATAAATATTGGCCAGGACACCCGGGATAACTCCGCTGCTCTTCTTCAAAGTAGTGCCATGGGATCTTTTACATCCACTTGAGGGGGCAGACGGGGCCTCGGTTTAACGTCTCATCTGAAAGACGGCACTTCCAACAGTGCAGCACTCCCTCAGCACTGCGCTGGAGTGTCAGCCTAGATGTTGTGCTCGTGTCTCTGGAGTGGGACCCGCAACCTTCTGACTCCAAGGCGAGAGTGCTACCTCTGAGCCACGGCTGACACCTATAAGTAAATAACACTAACATTGTGTATCTCAGGCTAAAACCTGGGTGAATATAACTAGATTTCAGGAGCAAAAATACAGTATCGTGGTTGATTTTACGTTGCCCTCACTAATTAGGATAGCAACTCTCTCTCTCGCTCTCATGTGTCTTCGCCACCCTGTTGACCAGTGCATTCCATAATTTCTGATCTCTGCACAGACGAGTTGTCTTCAACGTTACACCTGCCCATTCTACCACACCTTCCAGCCATCTTCATCTTTCTCTGCCTCCTGATCTATGACCAGCAACTTTTTCTAGACAGTGGCAATCCCAATAACATTTCTTTGGGCAATAATGTACTCAAAGCTCTGGTTTTCCTCATTACAGTCAACTAGCCACTCGTTAATAACATTTATCAATGGAGAGCCATGCCATAACAACAATAACAGTTGAAAGAGAAATAGATTACATCGAGTGTACAGCACAGAATCAGGCCATTTGGCCCAACTGGTCTAAGCCGGTGTTTATGCTCCACACGAGCCTCCTCCCACCCCTCTTCATCTAACCCTATCAGCATAGCCTTCTATTCCCTTCTCCCTCATGTGCTTATCTGGCTTTCCCTTAAAGGCATCTATGCTATTTGCCTCAACTACTCCTTGTGGTAGTGCGTGCCACACTCTCACCACTCTTTGCTGAAAGATGTTTCTCCTGAATTCCCTATTTGATTTATTAATGACTATCTTATATATATTTTGGCCTCTAGTTTTGGACTCTCCACAAGTGGAAACGTTTTCTTTACGTCTACCCTATCAAACCCCTTCATGATCTTAAAGACCTCGCTCAGGTCACCTCTCAGTCTGTTCTTTTCTAGAGGAACGAGCCCCAGCCTGCTCAGCCTTTCCTGAGTCGTAAAGCTGACTCACAGCACCCCCTGCTGGTCAAGAAGAATATTTTGGCAGGTTGCAGTTGATTGTATCAAAGAGGCCCTAAGTGGCCAGTTTGGACTTTTATATTAACAGTACACTGTTATACACGGGTAGAATTTCAAATCCTCCATTTGATTCTGTTAAATCCATCTAATATCCTATCCATCCATTTAATCCTTGTCTTCACTTTTGTGGCCTTTGATACCATTATTTGGAGATGAGCTAATGAATAGGGCTCTGCTTAAACACTGCTATCCAGAATAATGTGATAATAATGGTGATCAGGGATTCGCTCTATCAAGTGGTTGTTGTGGTAGATCCCACAGCTCACTGCCACTGAAATCAGAATAATTCTGCTTTGCCGGATCTGGCATGCCAGTATAATTGGCATGGTGGGGGGGGTATGTTTTTATTACACCACCAGCTGATATCTGTCTTGTTTCTGGGTTGCAATCTGATGTCCAAAGACACACACTTTCAGCAGCAGGAGGCACCGAAACAACGATCGAGAGCAGCAACCAACAATATCTGCGTAAGACAAGGGCGCTGAGATCAACTGCAGCACCTTTACTACTGCCCTTGCTGAGATCAGCTAACTCAGTACAGACCAGGCAATTATTCCTGGGGCCTTCTTAATTTGTAATGCTCAGTTACTCACTCTAAATCAACTTGCTAACAAGTCCTGCCAATTTTTGAAGGCCATTGAAAGAAAGAAAACTAGATGTTTCTCACTTCCCGTCTTCCAACAGAATGTGTAGCTTCTGTCTGGTGATTCTGCAAAACCACAGAGACATTATAACAACAACAACTTGTATTTATATAGTGCCTTTAACGTAGTAAAATGTCCCAAGGCGCTTCAAAGGAGCTTTACCAAACAAAATTTGACACCGAGACACATAAGCAGATATTAGGACAGGTGACCAAACGCTTGGTCAAAGGGATAGGTTTTCAGGTGCGTCTTAAAGGAGAGGTGGCGATTACCTCAGAACCCCAAGTCTCAGAATAAAATTCAGACAGTTGGCATTGAACATAGTTGCTTTTTTTAACCTTTATTTTAATTTAGTCTCTCCGCATCCTGTCAGATTTCTCAGTCATGCATTTGTTAAGCTTGCAAACGATTGTGGGTTGCCAGCTATTGAAAAATATTGTATTTGGAAACATTCCCTTTTGCAAATGAATGAAAAAAGTTGTCAGCCGTGATTGTTGGAAAAGTAAATCCCATATAATTGCATTTCTCCAATGTATGTTCACTTGGAAAGAAAATATGACTGACAGGTTTATCCATTCATTTTCAGAAGGAGGTGCTTTAGGCACACAAGATTATAGAACAGCTCACTGTGGTGAGAGCAGAATTTTCATCCTGTGTCAAATAGGAAAACATTTTGTATTTTTGTTGAATATAATTATAGATACTCAGGGTAAGTGTGTTTTTGAAATAGTTAGTTAAAATAGAAACGGTCCTTATATACTAACCTATAGATTGTGGCCCATGCCCATGTCTGTCAGAAGGCAGGCAGATTCTTTGACCTGTCAATGAGCACAGATTCTTTGTCCAATTATATCACCTCAGCCACATATAACATTGCATCGGAAGTCAATGCAAGCCTCTATCTTACAAGTCATGTGTAAGAAGCACATTCCGAAGAAGCTTTTTAAACCCTTATGAACTTTGTTTTCTCAGTATTTGTACTTTCTGCTATTGTGTAATTATCTTACTTGTAAATAAACCATTCTATGGATGGTACTTTCAACTTGAAAGTCAATGGAAAGGCGAACTGGGCGAGGTGTATAACGGGCGGGCAATCTGCTACCGACCGTTTTACACCCACCACCAAAAGTTCTATCTTTGTGCCCTATGAATTTTAGTTTGAAAGTAACGCTGCTACCTACTGCCCTTTGGCACACACAGAACCTAATGGACATCCCACACTATCTCCAATACAATATACTATCATTAAAAAGTAATTGTTAGGGCTGCTGCACTCTATCCCGTTCAAAGGTGCCGGTTTCAGTTCATAAAGATTTGGTCTGCTTATGGAAAGTGATGTGCCTCAATGAATCCAAGACTCAACGTTAACGGAGCAAAGCAAGGCTTTTATTAACTCAGAAAGTAATACACAGTGGAGAAGTGTCTCTCATCCAGAGATCTGCTGTACTGCCTGTGAGACACGCTGGGGCCTGCTTAAGTAGGGGCCAGGTATGGGCGGAGCCCTACACACAATACAATACAGGTAAGGAAATGAAACTCAAACTAAACTCCCCTGCTTGTCACAGTCACAGGCACAATCAAACACAGAGAATACAGAGTGCCTGATGAATGGCATATTTCATCACATTCACCCCTTCTACAGATTTAGTCTGTTCGGGAGTTTGATAGTCCTCTGTGACCGACATAGCTGTTGTGGTGCCGCGGGTGTCGGCTGGGTGTCCCCGGTGGCCTCCTGGGTCTCTGCCGGGGGCGCCGCCAGGGTTGTTGAAGGGGTAGTTGGTGGGGGCACCGTTGGTCGATGTTCTTCCGGGGGTGATGAAAGGATAGTGGGTGGGTAAGAGTTGCTGTGATTGTCGTTGCTGTTGTTGTCGTGGTTGTTGTCGTTACCGGCTGGGGCGACGTCTTTTATGGACACGGTGTCCTCCCTTCCGTCGGCGTGCCGGACATATGCGTATTGGGGGTTGGCGTGGAGTAGGTGCACTGACTCCATGAGAGGGTCCGTCTTGTGGCCCCTCACATGCCTTCGTACAAATACCGGACCTGGGGTGGAGAGCCATGACGGCATGGATACGCCTGAGGTGGATTTCCGGGGAAAGACAAACATTCGTTCATGAGGCGTGGCATTAGTGGCAGTACACAATAGCGACCGTATCGAATGGAACACATCTGGGAGGACTTCCTGCCAGTGGGAGATAGGGAGGCCCTTGGTCCTTAGAGCTAGAGTGACTGCTTTCCATACTGTCCCGTTCTCTCGCTCCACCTGGCCGTTACCCTGGGGGTTGTAGCTGGTGGTACGGCTCGTGGCAATCCCCCTGGACAGCATGTACTGGCGTAGCTCTTCACTCATGAAGGACGCCCCCCTATCCGTATGGATGTAGCTCGGCATACCGAACAGGCAGAACAGGCTGTTGAGGCATTTAATGACCATAGCGCTGGTCATGTCTGGGCAGGGGAAGGCGAATGGGAAACGGGAGTATTCGTCCACAATGTTCAGGAAGTAAACATTGCGGTCGACTGATGGGAGGGGGCCCTTGAAATCTAAGCTGAGCCGCTCAAAGGGCCGTGTAGCTATGATTAAGTGGGCTCTATCTGGGCGGTAGAACCGAGGCTTGCACTCAGCGCAAGTGCGGCAGTTCCTGGTCAGAGACCGAACTTCTCCTCAATCGAGTAGGGTAAGTTGCGGGACTTTATGAAGTGGAACAGCCGTGTGACCCCTGGGTGGCAGAGGTCGTTGTGGAGGGTCTGTAGCCGATCCCCGGTGGCGCTGGCACACATCCCTCGTGAGAGGGCGTCGGGGGATTCGTTAAGGGCCCCTGGCCGGTAAATGATGTCATACTCGAAGGTGGAGAGCTCGATCCGCCACCTGAGAATCTTATCATTTTTAATCTTCCCCTTCTGTTTATTATTAAACATAAACGCTACTGACCGCTGGTCGGTAAGTAGGGTGAAGCGTTTGCCGGCTAGGTAGTGGCGCCAGTGGCGCACTGCCTCCACGATGGCTTGGGCCTCCTTTTCCACGGAGGAGTGTCTGATCTCGGGCCCTTGGAGGGTCCTCGAGAAGAAAGCTACGGGCCGCCCCGCCTGGTTGAGGGTGGCCACCAAGGCAAAGTCAGACGCATCACTTTCCACTTGAAAGGGAGTGTTCTCGTCCACTGCCTGTAGCGTGGCTCGTTCAATATCCCGCTTAATGCTTTTGAAGGCGGCGTGGGCCTCAGCAGAAAGCGGAAAAGAGGATGCTTTCAAGAGGGGGCGGGCTTTGTCGGAGTAGTTGGGGACCCATTGGGCATAATAAAAAAATAACCCCAGGCACCTTTTCAGGGCTTTGGGAGTGTTGGGCAGGGGCAGCTCCCGTAGGGGGCGCAATCGGTCAGGGTCTGGTCCGATTTCCCCATTCTCCACCACGCTGCCTAGTATGCAGAGGCGCGTGGTGTTGAAAATGCACTTGTCCTCGTTGTAAGTGAGGTTGAGTTTTTGTGCGGTTTTCAGGAACCTCTCGAGGTTCGAGTCGTGATCCTGCTGGTTGTGACCGCAGATGGTGACGTTGTCGAGGTAGGGGAAGGTTGCCTGCAAGTGGTGGTCATCGACCATGTGGTCCATCTCCCTCTGGAAGACCGAGACCCCATTCGTCATCCCAAAGGGGACTCTGAGGAATTGGTAGAGGCGTCCGTTCGCCTCGAAGGCGGTGTACGGGCGGTCCTCTGGTCTGATAGGGAGCTGGTGGTACGCTGACTTGAGGTCGATGGTGGAGAACACCCGGTATTGGGCAATTTGGTTCACCATTTCTGATATGCGGAGTAGCGGGTAGGCGTCTAGTTGGGTGTACATGTTGATCGTTTGGCTATAGTCGATCACCATCCGTTTCTTCTCGCTACCCCTCACCACCACCACTTGGGCGCGCCACGGGCTGTTGCTGCGTTCAATAACGCACTCCCTCAGCAGCCTGTCCACCTCGGTCGCGATAAACCGCCTGTCCTCCCAGCTGTACCTCCTGCTTTTGGTCGCTATTGGCCGGCAGTTGGGAGTAAGGTTCGCGAATAGCGAAGGCGGCTTTACCTTCAGGGTAGCCAGACCGCACACTGTGAGGGGCGGCTGGGACCCACCGTAATTGAGCGTGATGCTTTGGTGGTGGCACTGGAAATCCAGGCCCAAGATCACGCTCGCACATAGACTCTTCATGATTAGTAATTTAAAATTATCGTATACAGTTCCGTTAATGGACAATTGTACCATGCAGTAACCCATAATGGTCGATGTCTGGGTTTTATCAGCCGTAGAGATGGTGCCCCGAGCAGGGACCACCGTTAGAGAGAGTTGTTGTGCTAGTTCAGGGTGGATAAAACTCTCCGTGCTTCCACTGTCAATTAAACATTTAACCCCGCACCCGTTTACCTCGATGTCCACCATTGATTTGGATAGCGGGTGCGGTCTGGTCTGGTCCACTGTGACCGATGCCACTGTAGGGCCCTGATCGAGACAAGATGGCGTCCACGCTGTCTGCTCACAAGATGGCGGACCCCACGAGGTCGGGCAAGATGGCGTCCAAGATGGCCGCTCCCACGGCGCACACGCGGCGGTGGCGGGTTTTCCAGTGGGGTTCCCTCTGCACACCTTCCCGAAGTGCCCCTTCTTACCGCACTTAAAGCAGGTGGTGCCTTTCGCCAGGCACAGGTTTCTGGTGTGCTTCGGCTGCCCGCAGAAGTAGCAGTTGGGGCCCCGACGCGTCGCGGCTGTCGTAGGGCTTCTGGGGGGAGAGCGGGGCCCCGACGGTGTCGGGCTGCCGGGCGGGGAAGATGCCTTCCAAGATGGCGGCGCCCTTGGTGCACACGTGGCGGCGTGGGCGGTGCGGGCTGAAGAGTAGGCGTCCGAGTTTCTCTGGGCCACATCCAGGGATCGCGCTATGTCCACAGCCTGTTTCAGGTCCAATCCCGTTTTTTCCAGTAGTCTCTGCCGGATGTAAGTGGAGCTGAGGCCTGTGATAAAGGTATCACGAACAAGCTCGTCAGTGCACACTGCGGCTTTTACATCTTGGCACTTGCAGTCTTTGCCAAGCGTTTTCAGGGTGACTAGGAACTCATCCAGCGATTCCCCAGGTCGCTGTGTGCGAGTAGCGAGCAGATGCCTAGCGTACACCTCGTTCGTAGGCTGCTGGTAATGCGCCTTTAGGATGTCGCAGGCGGCCGGGTACGTGTCAGCGTCTTGGATGAGGGGGTAAACCGGTGGCTTACCCAATTCCGCAGGATTCCGAGTTTCATACTTTCAGCATCCGTAGCGTCTGTGATGGCTGCGGAATTGTCCAGGAAGAATTCCATACACTTAAACCAGTGTCCGAATCGTGCCGATGCGTCCGAAGCATGCGGGTCCAAATCCAAACGTTCGGGTTTCAAGAGTTGATCCATTGCGTTGAAAATTGAGTTAATAAAATTGATGTGCCTCAATGAATCCGAGACTCAATGTTAACGGAGCAAAGCAAGGCTTTTATTAACTCAGAAAGTAATACACAGTGGAGAAGTGTCTCTCATCCAGAGATCTGCTGTACTGCCTGTGAGACACGCTGGGGCCTGCTTAAGTAGGGGCCAGGTATGGGCGGAGCCCTACACACAATACAATACAGGTAAGGAAATGAAACTGAAACTAAACTCCCCTGCTTGTCACAGTCACAGGCACAATCAAACACAGAGAATACAGAGTGCCTGATGAATGGCATATTTCATCACAGAAAGTAAAACGGGTTGGCAGAAAGCCTGCTCTGTAACACTGACAGCTTGCATTATGAAACAACCGATGGATTCTAATGTGTCGAAGTGTACCGTAAAATTGAAAATGTCAAAAGTGAGATCAATAGCGTTCTGTTAGGCAAAGGTATTAAGGGATATGGAACCAAGGCGGGTAGATGGAGTTGAGATGCAGATCATCTACGATCTAATTGACTGGCGGGACGGGCTCGAGGGGCTGCTCCTGTTCCTATGTTGGTGCCCACACTGCAACAGGGAGGAGATAGGGGACTGAATTTTCTATAGGGTACTGAATTTGGATGATCAGTCATGATCTCATTGAATGGCGGAGCAGGCTCAAGGGGCCGAATGGCCTACTCCTGCTCCTATCTTCTATGTTTCTATGAGAAAAGAATGTCCATTGGCAAGGGTGGAGGAAGAAACTGATTTCAAAAAACCTTATCGATAATAACATGCAGCAAAATTTAACCATGCCTCTAATTGGGGAGGCTGCAAACTCATTGACATGAATTGCCTTTAGGGAATGCCCGCCAATATGTTGTTTCGACAATAAAAGGAAACAACGTTTTATTCATGCCTTTGCAATACACAGAGGTTAACTTGGAAAACGGATGAAGCGCGAACAACTGAACACTAAAGGTGAGGGAATATTTTGCCCGCGAGTCTGCAACGAGCGATGCCCCGGAGCGCGCGGCGCGGCTGGCCATTGGATCGACTGTTCCGCGCTCGATTGTGAGCGAGGTGCTTGGAGGCTCGATTGTGCGGGCTGGCGGGGTGACGTCACCGGCCCGGGGGAAAGATGTCGACCGCCATGAACTTCAGCAGCAAGAGCTTCAGCCCACGGCCGCCCGACAAGGGCTCCTTCCCGCTCGACCACTGGGGTAAGTGGAGTCTGCGGACCCCCGCCCCCCGCTGACCCCGAAGAAAGCTGCCCCGTCTCTGCAGCGGCGAGAAATTGGCCTTTCCCGACGTTTCAGTTGAGCGCAGCGCTCAGTGAGGGGAGGGGGATTCCCGGTGAAGCGCTGCCGTGACGTCAACCAGCCAATCACATTGAAGAATTCTCACTTGACAGCTAACCAGGAAATGAGAACCTGCTTTTATCCCCACTTTTTAAAAATGTTAGAGAGTGAAGTGAAGATTGGGGCTGTCACACGGGGATCAAGTAGAACCTGAACCACAAACAAACTTAAGTTTTTTTAAAAATTTAATTTTGGTCTTAATGGAGAAATTTGACACTCCGCAAATATAAAATGTAGTTTTTCCAGGCTATAACGTTTGCCTAGCAGTCAGTACGCTGTTGAAACCCCAGTTACGCCTATTCCAACATGGCTTAACATTTAATGGGGTATTTAAAAGCCCAAGTTTTCGTCAGGTTCGCTGGTTGCCGGCTATGGGGTGGGGAGGCGGCCACAGCGCAGCCCGTGTCGGAGCAGTAAATGATTGGCCGCAACTTCAGGATTTCCGTGTTTAGATGCGCATGCGCTAAATCCTGAAATTACGGTAAGTTTCAGAGGGGTAATGACGGCGAACGCTGACATCATTACCCACCGCAAAATCCGTGCCAAAGTTGCAACAGACGCAGCTCTGATAGGTCCACATTCCGCCTCTCGAAATCAGCAGGGATTCAAACATGCACTGAGCTCGCCCTATATTGCGCCGCCTTCAGCTCTGCGAGGCTACATCAGTGGCTCTTGCTCGGGACTAACCCGTCCTCCTCGGGGAGAAGTTGGACAAGCGCTGCCTTATATTGATGGGTGTTATGAAAGGGGCAATGTTGCAAGTCGGAGCACTGCGAGGCCAGCAGCCTGGGAGCATGCGTTGCTGCTGCTGCTGCTTTGCTGCCTCATTGGTGCATTAGTGGCAATAGGAAATGAACAAAACCTCATCGTATTTAACACAGCTTGTTTCTCACTGTTTTGCAGGTGAATGTAAAGAATTTAAAGAGAAATTTATGAAGTGCCTTAGAGAGAGTAAGTTTGACAATTCTCTGTGCAGAGGGCAATCAAAGGAATACCTGGAATGCAGAATGGACAGGTACAGCATCAGAACATGAAAACTTAATAAAAGTTACTTTTTACAACCAAATTCTTCATAATTTGGAACAAGTATTGCTTTAAAAATATAAATTTATCTTCTACTGTGTTATGAATAACATCTCTTCCTGTAACTATCTCTCTTTATTTCCCAATCTCTTGTCATCCTGTTTTTCTTTGTCTGCCTCTTGCACGCATACTTTTTCTCTTTATTTTGTCTCTCTCTCTCTCTCTCTCTCTCAATCTCTTGTTCCCTCAAATACTGAATGCATTTTGGAGTTCTAAAGCGAAATCGTGAAAGAATTAGTTACCGACCTTAAAGTTTTCATCCTTGTTTTCAAATCCCTCCATGGCCTCGCCCCTCCCTAGCTCTGTAACCTCCTACAACCCTCTGAGATCTCTGCGCTTCTCCAATACTGGCCTCTCGCGCATCCCTGATTATAATCGCTCTGCCATTGGCAGCCATGCCATAAGAAATAGGAGCAGGAGTAGGCCATTCGGCCCTTCGAGCCTGCTCCGCCATTCAATGAAATCATGGCTGATCTTCTGCCTCAACTCCATTCACCGGCTTTATCGCCATATCCCCTGATGCCATTACTAGTCAGAAATCTATCGACTTCTGTTTTGAATATACCCAATGACTGAGCCTCCACAGCCCTCTTGGGTAGAGAATTCCAAAGATTCACCACCCTCTGTGAAGAAGTTTCTTCTCATCTCAGTCCTGAATAGCCTACCCTTTATCCTGAGGCTGTGGCCCCTGGTTCTAGACTCCCCAGCCAAGGGAAACATTCTCCCAGCATCCACCCTATCAAGCCCTGTAATAATTTTGTATGCTTCAATGAGATCCCCTCTCATTCTTCTGAATTCAAGAGAATACAGGCCTAGTTTACTCAATCTCTTCTCATACGACAGTCCCGCCATCCCAGGAATCAATCTCGTGAACCTTCGTTGCACTCCCTCTATGGCAAGTATATCCTTCCTTAGGTAAGGAGACCAAAATTGTACACAGTACTCCAGGTGTGGTCTCACCAAGGCCCTATATAATTGGAGTAAGACTTCTTTACTCCTGTACTCAAATCCTCTTGTAATGAAGGCCAGCATACCATTTGCCTTCCTAATGGCTTGCTGCACCTGCACATTCACTTTCAGTGACTCATGTATAAGGGTACCCAGGTTCCTTTGAGCATCTGCATTCCCCAATCTTTCACCATTTAGGAACTACTCTGCTTTTCAGTTTTTTCTGCCAAAGTGGATAACTTCACATTTATCCACATTATAGTCCATCTGCCATATTCTTGCCCACTCACTGAGCCTGTCGAGATCCCCTTGAAGCCTCTTCATATCCTCTTCGCCACTGACACTGCCACCTAGCTTTGTATCATTGGCAAATTTGGAAATGTTACATTTAGTCCTCTCATCCAAATCATTGATCTAGATTGTGAATAGCTGGGGCCCAAGCACCGATTCTTGCGGTACCCCACTAGTCACAGCCTGCCATCCTGAAAAAGACCCATTTATCCCTACTCTTTGTTTTCTGTCTGTTAACCAATTCTCAATCCATGCTAGTATATTACCCCCCCATTCCTTGTGCCCTAATTTTGTTCACCAACCTCTTGTGTGGGACCTTATCGAAGGCCTTCTGAAAATCCAGATACACCACATCTACCGGTTCCCCTTTGTCTACTCCACTAATTACATCCTCAAAGAACTCCAATAGGTTTGTCAAACAGGATTTCCCTTTCATAAGTTGACTCTGCCCAATCTTACTATTAGTTTCTAAGTGTCCAGTTATTGCATCCTTTTTAATAGATTCTAGCATTTTCCCAACTACTGATGTGAGGCTAACAGGTCTGTAGTTCCTTCAGCTGCCTAGGCCCTAAGCTCTGGAATTCCCTCCCTGAACCTCTCCGCCACTCTTTCCTCCTTTAAGGCGCTCCTTAAAACCTACCTCTTTGACCAAGCTTTGGGTCACCTGTCCTAATATCTCCTTATGTGGCTCGGTGTCAAATTTTGGTTGATAAACTTCCTGTGAATCACCATGGGATGTTTTATTATGTTAGAGGTACTATATAAATGCAAGTTGTTGTTGTTGGAAACAGTGACTTCGATGGCAAGGAAGTGACTGATGCTTTCAGGTATTTCAGCACTGCGTTGAGTGTATCATACAGTTTCTGTAAAATGGATATGACATTTTCTTGAGTATAAAATAGTCTTGAATCCAAACTGGGGAGAGGCGTTCCTCTGGTGACGTAGTGAGTAAGTTACCTGCAACTCAGGAAGCTCTCCAATTTCGTCCTTGGACTTTGCACTCAGCCTGGGTGGCTGTGACATTGATGCAATTGGTCTCAGTACCCTTTGGCCGGAGAGAGGTCCAATCAGTCAGGGTTCCTGCTCCTGATTGGTATCCATTGGTGAGGATTGGGCTCCGCTGTGATGCCCCCACCCCATCAGTTGACTTGTCTGCCGACGCCCACTATCCACGCTTGACACATCCTCTCGGAACAGAGGAGCCCCTCGGGCAAGTCGCTGAGGGCTTGCTGTAAGTATCCCCACCCCATGAATCTCTGCCTTTAGGAGAGGAGGGGAGGAGTGTGTGAGCAAAGAAAATAGGGAGAATAATATTAGTTGTGATCATAAGATAAAGAAACCACAACATAGAGGCTGTAGACAATTTTTTTTTTTCCAAAAATTTGCGGCCTTTAAGAGTGATAATAATACACAGGTCCCTTGGGTGAATCCTACCTTGTGAGATTCTGCTTTCCTGCATGGGATCTTTTACGTCCATTTGATGAGGACAGACAGGGCCTTGGATTAACATCTCATCCGAAAAACTCTCCCAGTACTGCACTGGGAGTGTCAGCCTAGATTTTGTGCTCAAGTCTCTGGAGTGGGTCTTGAATCCACAACCTTCTGAGGCTACCCACTGCATCACGGCTGACTCTTAAATCATTGAGTTGCCTTTGCAGTGCATATGTCAGAAGGCACACGGTTGAACGTTTGGTTGTGTTTGATATTCTTTTGGTCTACAGGCAGCTGATGACAAAAGAACCACTGGAGAAACTGGGATTCAAAGATCTCCTCGACAGTAATGCAGCAGAGAAACAGCAGCAGACGAAAACCTAACAGGAGCACAGGTTGTTGTAGCTACAAGCAAAACGAAGGAGGAGGCCATTGATGGATTTAATGTCATACTGAATCTGTATATATTGTAAAATAAGTTAAGTTTCTGTGTAATAAATGTGGAATAAATACTTAGTATGACAGGTGTTTCAGTTCCTTTTAACCGTGGTATGTTTTTGCTTTCTGATTGCATAACATAAGAATTAGGAGCAGCAGTAGGCCACACGGCCCTTCGAGCCTACTCTACCATTCAATAAGATCATGGCTGATCATCGACCTCAACTCCACTTTCCCACCCAATCTCCATATCCCTTGATTCCCCTAGAGTCCAAACATCTATCGATTTCAGCCTTGAATATACTCAATGACTCAGCCTCCACAGCTCTCAGGTAGAGAATTCCAAAGATTCACAACCCTCTGAGTGAAGAAATTCCTCCTCATCTCAGTCTTAAATGGCTGACCCCTTATCCTGAGACTATGTCCCCGAGTTCTAGACTCTCCAGCCGGGGGAAACAACCTCTCTGCATCTACCCTGTCAATCCCCCTCAGAATCTTATGTGTTTCAATGAGATCACCTCTCATTCTTCTAAACTCCAGAGAGTATAGGCCCATTCTACTCAATCTCTCCTCATAGGACAACCCTCTCATCCCAGGGATCAATCTACATTTCTGTTTAGTCCTTAAACTCTTGTCAAACTTGTGGCCTGCTGGTTCATTCAGCAGAAAAGGGATTATTCATTCGATAGTTTCCCCTCGCCAACATTTTGTAAATACCTTAGATGCACGCTATCTTGGTGCAGTACATGGTTTTTAATGCATGATCTCAAAAGCAAATGTTTAACAAGTTTGTAACTTTTTTAAAAATACAGATTTTTGAAATTCTCTTAGAACTAGAAAGTAATCAGGTTTGTTCTAGAAAGTAATCAGGTTTGTTCTAACAGTCTGGTCTGCTTTCCTGTAACCAGCTGAGGCCCAATATCAATTTGGTAAGGAAAGACCATTTTCATTATAACCTTAGCTTTTTTTTTTAACAGCACTATAAAAAATAGGCATTTTCTCTATTTCACACTGGATGAGAACCACGCTTTTGTTTCCACTTCCTACACTGGGAAGTTTGTGTTTGGGAATGTGAGCTGATGTTTAGAAGTGATGCATCCTGGTTGAATAGCCCGCCAATACCCTCTAGCTGAAACATGCAAGAAAGTGCACTTGGGTACGGTTCTGAAGGCCTAGTGACAACTGTGCAGCAATAGCCCAGCTTCAAGTTAAAAATAAAACTGCAGTGTGCTGGCTTGTCATCTTAGAATCACAAAGGAACAGCACAGTGGTAGTCTCTACCTGTAATTCTCCATTCTGTCAATTATCCAAATCATGCAATTGTAGGGGTCAACTGCTTCCCCAGAGGGCCAGAGTTGGCAGCAGTGTTATCCTAGGATAGTTGGTCTTTGTACGCCACATAGCGGCCAACTTCAGAGCAACACTGATGGAGATCTGACAGCCCTTTTGGCTGAGGGGTCGCATTGACCCTTCTCCAGGGACTTAACCGCCTGAAGCCACTGGCACTTTCTGGGGATGGCCGGGTTACTTAACCCCTGTCCGGCAGTCGACCTTGACAAATGTAGAATCCAAAGCGTCACTGGTATTAAACAAGAGTTTCTGACTGTTGATGGGGTGAGAGATGAAGTAAGGTGGGAGGAAGCTCCTTTGGAGCAGACAACACTGGCATAGACCTGTTGGGCTGAAGGGCCTGTTTCTGGGCTGTAAAATTCGGTGAGCTCACAGAATCTCTACGACCTGCTTGAAAACGTGCGTGTGATTATTGGTTGAGGAAATCACAACTGAGCCGGATGATTTCCTCAATCAGTGTGCACACATGCATTTTCCAACAGGTAGCACTGAACAGTGATCATGAGTGGGACTCTTTTTTTTGGCAATCACAAGCCTGAGGACATTGTGGCCAATGACGACATCATCACTAACTCACCAGACCTGAGACCAAGGATTTTCTTAATTGGTGATTTCATATTTTCTATTTCCTCCCAATCTTCTCATTGAGGCAGCTTCCCACTACATAATGTAGCTCGGGTGTAGGATGCTGTGGATTCTAGACCTCTTGTGGCTGGGTCAGTTCTACTCAGGTCAGACAACAGAGTGTGTTTCACCTAAGGTGGATCAGAATTCCTTGTGCAGGGTATTCCATGTGACACCCTACATCTGAGAATGCTAATTGTTGTATTTTTTCATATATTGATTGTTTTTTTCATACATTAATTGGTACAACAACATTTGGGAGCTAGAGACATGTGAGGACAAATGTTTCATAAAACTGACCCTATTGAGCATTGAAAGCACACAATGGCTGGGGTGTCATGGGGTAAAGGCTGAAAGAACGTCTAGCTGGTTGCTGTGTATAGCAGCGAAGCTGAATCACCTCCAATGTGGCATGGCAAATACTGTTGAACAAAGGCCCCCTTTGTTCCTGGTGTAAGAAATCATGAATTGGAAGAAATAGCTCGAGACCAAAAAGGTCTCTTCAGACTGGTATTAGAATAACTGGATAGACACTTAGAATTTGCTGATGTTCTCGGTTCCCTGCGGATGTTATAGCATTCTGCACCGTGGCGGTGAACTTGTTTCCAGACTAGCTGTCTGCTGTTTATGTGCTAGAAAGGTTGTTGACTGTATCTTTGATAATCTACCCTAGGACCACCCCTAAAAAGAGAGTAAAAGACATCAAAAGAGCTTTTAGCACAGACGGTGAAGGGAAGAGCTGTTCGTACACGCCAGCCGTCTGTCCGATCGGGACAGATACCAGGTGCTTGTCACGGTCGTATGTCTACTATGTCTACCTTGATTGTGTGTTGTACTTAACTTAAACTGCTGCTCCTTAATAAAATGCCTTACAACTCCTAAGACCCTTTGGGCAATCTGTGTGTGACCTGTGATCCAAATCTTACACGGGCAATATTTTGTTGTTGGTGCTGTAAGCATTATATAATTGGAGATTGAACTTGTCCTGCTCCTCTATTTGCTATCAGCACGTTTTGTTCTACTAATGTTGACCAATTTCACCCTTGCTGTCACTTGGATGAGACATTGAAGCAAGGCCCTGTTTGCCCTCTCAGGTGGAGGTAAAAGATCCTGTGGTACTATTTGAAGAAGGTCAGGGGAGCTCTCCCGGTGACCTGGCCAGTATTTATCCCTCAACACACAAGCAATGTTAGATGACCAAATGTTCAACCGTGTGTGCATACTTAGCTGTCTTCTAACAAATGCACTGCAAAGGCAGCTTAAGGGCCTAGAATTTTAAGTCAGCAACAAAGCGACGGTGATCACCACTGACCTCGAAGAAAGCTGCCGACAAAGATCTTGCGATCTCTGTGGCGAAAACTTTAGCTCTCTCGACCTTAATTTGATTGTAGCGCTGTTAAAAGGGGCTCTCCAGTGCACAGCAGCAGTGATGTCATCAAACTCTCTAAGCAGCCAAATCACATTGAAGAATTCTCATAGGCAGCAAACCAGGAAATAAAAAGCAGCTATTATCATTCACTTTTTAAACATTTTACAGAGAGCGAAATAACAATTGGGACATACACATGGGGTTAAGGTAGAACCTGAAATATAATAAACTTAAAAAAATTAAAAATACATTTTTTATTTTAAAATTCTAGTCAATTTTATCATAATGGAGAAATTTGACATTCCACAAATATAAAATTAGCTTCTCGGCCAGAACATTTTTCAGCAGTCAATACGCTGTTAAAACCCCAGTTGCACCTCTTTCAACAAGACTTAACTTTTTATGGGGCGTTTAACAGCGATATTACAGCGGAAAAGCTTAAGTTTTCGTCAGTTCAACTGATTTCACTGATTGCCAGCTATGGGGGGGGAGGGGGGGAGTTCCACAGCGCAGCCTGTGGCAGAGCAGGGAATGACTGACCGCTACTTCAGGATTTCCGCGTTTATCTGCATACGCGCTAAATTTTGAAGTTACTTTGAATATTTGGTTTCTCGGTACTTGGTTCGGAGAGGTGCTGAACTCCCACAAGCTACTGTAGTGCGAGGTTTAGACCAGCCAGCAAGTAACAACTTAAAACCACTTTGAGCTGTGTGAGCTTATGCTTTAAGGGGTTTGGGGGGCTCACCTCCAGACCATTCGAAAAGATACTAAGTTGTAACATAAACTGACAACTCCTTCCAGCGCACACCTGGTTGGCAGATTGGGTCCCACCAGTTTGGATCCCAGTATGTCGTTTGCAAGTGTTTTCCCTTTGGATGCAAACACAGTGGCGCTGCTGGCTGCTCTGACCATCATCCTGCTCGTTTATTTTAACACTGGGCATAAATTGCGTGGAACCGTCAACTTCCCTCAGGGACCTGCTCCTCTTCCAGTGATTGGAAACCTGCACATATTGGATCTGAAGAAGCCACAAAAATCTTTGATGGAGGTAAGGGGCAGCGAGACTGGTACAGTAAATCGGTGGCCCACTTTGCTGTTTGCCACCTCTGTGAAGCTCCTTGGGAAGTTTTCTCTACGTTAAAGGCACTATTTAAATACAAGTTGTTGTCACAACTGAAAACAAAGCAGAGCCGAGCAGATTTCTTCTCAAATTGAAACACTGAGCCGGAATTTGCGGTCTGGATGACGGTGATCTGGCAGCGTGATTTGACACACGACTGCTATTTTGGACGTTATCGGGGGGTTCCACAGCGCAGCCTGTTGCGGAGCAGAGAATGACTGGCCGCTACTTCAGGATTTCCACGTTTATCTGCATACGCGTGAATTCCTGAAGTTACGGTCAGTTTCAGAGGGGCAATGACGACGAGCAACAACAACAACTTGTATGTATATAGCACCTTTAACATAGTAAAACATCCCAAGGCGCTGCACAGGAGTATTTTAAGATTTAAAAAATTTGACAACGAGCCATATAAGGAGAAATTAGGGCAGGTGACCAAAAGCTTGGTCAAAGAGGTAGGTTTCAAGGAGCATCTTAAAGGAGGAAAGAGAGATAGTGAGGCAGAGAGGTTTAGGCAGGGAATTCCAGAGCTTAGGACCTAGGCAACAGAAGGCACGGCCACCAAAGGTTGAGCGATTATAATCAGGGATGCTCAAGAGGGCAGAATTAGAGGAGTGCAGATATCTCGGGGGGGGGGGTTGTGGAGCTGAAGGAGATTACAGAGATAGGAAGGGGCGTGGCCATGGAGGGATTTGAAAACAAGGATGAGAATTTTGAAATCGAGGCACTGCTTAACCGGGAGCCGATGTAGGTCAGCGAGCACAGGGGTGATTGGCGAACGGGACTTGGTGCGAGTTAGGACACAGGAAGCCGAGTTTTGGATGACCTCAAATTTACGTAGGGTAGAATGTGGGAGGCCAGCCAGGAGTACGTTAGAATAGTCAAGTCTAGAGGTAACAAAGGCATGGATGAGGGTTTCAGCAGTGGAACGCTGACAGTTTCACCGTCATTACCACAGCAAAATCCGTGCCAATTATTAAATGTCAGCCTTGGCTGGGTGGCAGCAACACTGGCATTCAAATATCTCCATGAAAACAAATTAACCACTTCTCGAAAAGTTCCAGGGAAACCTGAATCTCTATAATGCTAAATAAAAAAATGATTTGCCAACTTTTAAAATACAGCGCAATCATCGTCTGCACCAATGTATACCTTGGGCAGACTAGCGAGCTGTATTTTCTTTCCCTGTGGGGATGAAAACCTTTTTCTTGAGCAAAATTTCAACAATGCGCTGAAGGACAGGGAGAAAGTTTTGACAAGTGTTACCCAGCGGAATAAATCCCGTTCACAAAGCACTGGTTCGATAAAATAAACAAGGATTACATTTCTTTTGGTTCGGCCTTTTTGTTTCATGTTTCACACGATAGAATGTAATGATCTAGTCCCAGGTAGACGCAGAAGAAAAACGAATTGTTAATCTAGGATAACAACAGAAAATGCTGGAAAAACTCAGCAGGCCAGGCAACATCCATGGAGAGAAAATAAAGTCAACGTTTCGGGTGAAAACCCTTTGTCAAGACTAAAGATGCACAGGAAATGAAATAGATTAAGAGGCCAGGCTGGGAGAGAACAAAAGAGAAAAAGAGACATTAAGAGGTATTCATAACGAGATGAGATGGTGATAAGACTACTGGAGACAAAAGACGGCTCTAGATTAGGTGTGAAATGCGCTGGCAGAATGGGAGACAGCTGCCATGTGAGAGAGAGAGAAAAAAAAGAGAAGAGGTGGGGGGGATAAGGCCAAAACAAAGGTGTGGGTAAAAAATATAAGTAAAAATGTAATAGGGGCCGAGGTTATGATCTGAATTGCTGAACCGCTTTGCGGAACACCTCCATTCAGTCCGTAAGGGTGACCCCGAGCTTCCGGTCGCCTGTCATTTTAATTCACCGCCCCATTCCCACTCGGACCTCACCGTCTGCGGCCTCTTGCATTGTTCCACAGAAGCTCACCGTAAACTCGAGGAACAGCACCTCATCTTCCGATTAGGCACTCTGCAGCCTTCCGGACTCAATATCGAGTTCAACAATTTCAGATCATAACCTCGGCCCCTATTACATTTTTACTTATATTTTTTATCCACACCTTTGTTTTGGCCTTCGCCCCCCCCCTTTTTTTTCTCTCTCTCTCCCACATGGCAGCTGTCTCCCACTCTGCCAGCGCATTTCACACCTAATCTAGAGCCGTCTTTTGTCTCCACTGGTCCTATCACCATCTCGTCTCGTTTTGAATACCTCTTAATGTCTCTCCCAGCCTGGCTTCTTAATCTATTTCATTTCCTGTGCCTCTTTAGTCTTGACAAAGGGTTTTCACCCGAAACGTTGACTCTATTTCTCTCTCCACGGATGTTGCCTGGCCTGCTGAGTTTTTCCAGCATTTTCTGTTGTTATTTTGAATTCCAGCATCTGCAGTATTTTGCTATCGTACGTTGTTAATCTAGGACCCTCCTTTTGATTTTTTTTTGTAATTGACACCGATGTTATTACCACTGACAGGAAGGGGTGTGTTGTTCTTTGAATATTTGGTTTCTCGGTACTTGGTTCAGAGAGGTGCTGAACTCCCACAAGCTACTGTAGTGCGAGGTTTGGACCAGTTGGCAAGTAACAACTTAAAACCACTTCGAGCTGTGTGAGCTTATGCTTTAAGGGGTTTTGCGGGGCTCGCCTCCAGACCATTCGAAAAGATACTAAGTTGTAACATAAACCGGCAACTCCTTCCAGCGCACACCCGGCTGGCAGATTGGGTCCCACCAGTTTGGATCCCAGTATGTCGTTTGCAAGTGTTTTCCCTTTGGATGCAAACACAGTGGCGCTGCTGGCTACTCTGACCATCATCCTGCTCGTTTATTTTAACACTGGGCATAAATCGCATGGAACCATGAAGATGAGGTAGACGCAGCAAAAGGGACAAGCTGCTCGCAGAGGGAAGAGGACGAAGCAGAAGAGGAGGAAGCAGAAGAGGAGAAAGGGGAAGAGGAGGAAGCGGTGGGAAGGATGTTACCCAGACAGCCCCTTTCTGACCGGGATATCTGGGATGGAATCGCCTGCCTGCGATACCAGTGACCACAACCCCAATTCCCCTTTCAACATTAGTCCCACACCTTCCCTTCCCTCTGTTACTGACCATTACAGCGTCCTCTTGGCCACAATGCAGAAATAAAATCCACCACAAAGCAAACTTTCCAATCCAACTTTATCCATATATGCATCCAATCAACTAATCACTGTCTTGTGTGTGCCTTTGCCTATCCAAGTGATGTCACGCAGTGCTACCCCAGTGGCTGCAGCATGGCTGGTGAAAGGCTGCTGATTTTCAGTGGGGGACATTGTAAATGCTGGTCGACCTTGAGGAGCTAGTAGTTGGCAGTGTCAAATCGAGTGATGGTGCTTCTTCTTCTTTACTCTCCTCTCCCTCTACTTGGTCAAGCACTGGCTGGGTAGGCTGGATTTTTTGTTTATTATTCGTTTCTAGGCTGTGGGCATCGCTGGAAAGGCCAGCCCTAATTACCCTTGAGAAGGTAGTGGTAAGCCGCCTTCTTGAACCGCTGCAGTCCGTGTGGTGATGGTACTCCCACAATGCTGGTAGGGAGGGATTTCCAGGATTTTGACCCAGCGACGATGAAGGAATGACAATATATTTCCAAGTCAGGATGGTGTGTAACTTGGAGAGGAACTTGGAGGTGGTGGTGTTCCCATGCGCCTGCTGCCCTTGTCCTTCTAGATGGTAGAGGTCGCAAGTTTGAGAGGTGCTGCCGAAGAAGCCTTGGCGAGTTGCTGCAGTGCATCTTGTAGATAGTACACACTGCAGTCATGGTGCACCAGTGGTGGAGGGAGAGAATGTTTAAGGTGGTGGATGGTTTGCCAATCAATCGGGCTGCTTTGTCTTGGATGGTCTCGAGCTTCTTGAGTGTTGTTGGAGCTGCATTCATCCAGGCAAGTGGAGAGTATTCCATCACACTCCTTACTTGTGCCTTGTAGATGGTGGAAAGGCTTTGGGGAGTCAGGAGGTGAGACACTCACTGCAGAATACCCAGCCTCTGACCTGCTCTTGTAGCCACAGTATTTATGTAGCTGGTCCAGTTAAGTTTCTGGTCAATGGTGACCCCCCAGGATGTTGATGGTGGGGGATTCAGCAATGGTAATGCTGTTGAATGTTATTGGAGATAGTCATTGCCTGTCACTTGTGTGGCGCGAATGTTACTTGCCACTTATCAGCCCAAGCCTGAATGTCGTCCAGGTCTTGCTGCATGCGGGCATGGGCTGCTTCATTATCTGAGAAGTTGCGAGTGGAACTGAACACTGTGCAATCATCAGCAAACATCCCTAATTCTGACCTTATCATGGAAGGAAGATCATTGATGAAGCAGCTGAAGATGGTTGGGCCTAGGACACTGCCCTGAGGAACTCCTGCAGCGATGTCCTGGGGCTGAGATGATTGGCCTTCAACCACCACAACCATCTTCCTTTGTGCTAGTTATGACTCCAGCCAGTGGAGAGATTTCCCCCCGATCCCCATTGACTTCAATTTTACTGGGGGAGTCACGCGCGGTTAAATGCTGCCTTGATGTCATGGGCAGCCGCTCTCACCTCACCTCTGGAATTCAGCTTTTTTGTCCATGTTTAGACCAAGGCTGTAATGAGATCTGGAGCCGAGTGGTTCTGGCAGACCCCAAACTGAGCATCAGTGCACAGGTTATTGGTGAGTAAGTGCCGCTTGATAGCACTGTCAACGACACCTTCCATCACTTTGCTGGTGATTGAGAGTAGACTGATGGGGCAGTAATTAGCCAAATTGGATTTGTCCTGCTTTTTGTGGACAGGACATACCTGGGCAGTTTTCCACTTTGTTGGGTAGATGCCAGTGTTGTAGCTGTACTGGAACAGCTTGGCTAGAGGCGTGGCTAGCCCTGGAGCACAAGTCTTCAGCATAACAGCCTGGATGTTATTGGGGCCCATAGCCTTTGCTGTATCCAGTGTGCTCGGCCGTTTCTTAATATCACGCGGCGTGAATTGAATTGGCTGAAGACTGGCTTTTGTGATGGTAGAGATCTCATGAGGCCGAGATGGATCATCCACTTGGCACTTCTGGCTGAAGATGGTTGCAAATGCTTCAGCCTTGTCTTTTGCATTCACTTGCTGGGTTCCATCATCATTGAGGATGGGGATATTCATGGAGCCTCCTCCTCCCATTAGTTGTTTAACTGTCCACCACCATTTGCGACTGGATGTGGCAGGACTGCAGAGCTTTGATCTGATCCATTGGTTGTGGATCACTTAACTCTATCTATATCATGCTGCTTCTGCTTTTTAGCGTGCATGTAGTCCTGTGTTGCAGTTTCCCCAGGTTGGAACCTCATTTGTAGGTACACCTGGTGCTGCTCCTGGCATGCTCTTCTACACTCCTTATTGAACCAGGGTTGGTCCCCTGGCTTGATGGTAATGGTAGAGTGAGGGATATGCCGGGCCATGGGGTTACAGATTGTGGTGGAATACATTTCTGCTGATGGCCCACAGCGCCTCATGGTTTCCCAGTTTTGAGCTGCTAGATCTGTTCTGAATCTATCCCATTTAGCACGGTGGTAGTGCCATACAACATGATGGAGGGTGTCCTCGGTGTGAAGATGGGACTTCATCTCCACAAGGACTGTGCAGTGGTCGGATGCATCTGCAAAGGGTAGATTGGTGAGGACGAGGTCAAGTAGGTTTTTCCCTCGTGTTGGTTCTCTCACCACCTGCCACAGGCCCAGTCTGGCAGCTATGTCCTTCAGGACTCGGCCAGCATTGATGCTACTGAGCCACTCTTGGTGATGGGCATTGAAGTCCCCCACGCAGAGTACATTCTGTGCCCTTGCTACTCTCAGTGCTTCTTCCAAGTGGTGTTCAACATGGAGGAGTACTGATTCATCAGCTGAGGAAGGGAGGTAGGTGGTAATCAGCAGGAGGTTTCCTGGCCCATGCTTGACCTGAAGCCATGAGACTCCAAGGGGTTTGGAGTCAATGTTGATTACTCCCAGGGCCTCTCCCTCCTGATTGTAGACCACTGTCCTGCCACCTCTGGTGGGTCTGTCCTGCCGGTGGGACAAGACATACCCAGGGATAATGATGGAGGAGTCTGGGACATTGGCTGAAAGGTATGATTCTGTGAGTATGACTGTGTTAGACTGTTGCTTGACTAGTCTGTGGGACAGCTCTCCCAATTTTGGCACAAGTCCCCAGATGTGTCAGGGTTTTTGCACCCTTTCCCAATTGTTTGACATGACTCCAATAATATACTCTAGTATTTTATTAAGTGTTACAAAAAGATCAGCACTTATATGTGCCTTAGCAGTAATTTACAGTACAGAACGAGAATTATATCACCCATGCTGTTCTGGGTGGAGTTCGTGCCCTCTTGATAGGAGTCTTGGAAGAAGCTTCCGCCTCGCCTGGGGTCTCTTCCACCTCACCCCGCCTGGGGTATCTTCTGTTCATTGGCCCTTGTCTTGTCCATACCACGCCTGGAGTAACCTCTGTTTGGATCCGGATCCTCCTCTCGTGGACCACTGCTGCCTGGTTCCTCTCCAGGGTCAGCCCTTGCTCCTGGTGCTCTACAGTCTAACTCTCATAAGTGGTCCCCTTTAATGCCACTTTTGAGGGCGGTTACAGGGGTCAATATTGACACAAGTATCTACCCTATTGGGGTCTTTCCAAAGGGTGGGGTTGGCCAATAGGGCGTCAAGTTTCTTTCAGACAAAGGGAAGAAGAGTCAGCCCACTCCCCATCCCTACCTTTGAGGGACAAGGGGTGAATGACTGGTCCTCAAGATATCATACATTCATGGCTGACCAATCATCGGCCTACAACAGAGGAAGAGGGCTGTTCCTCCATCTTATCTGGCTCTTGCTTTTTTCTCAAGGCCTTAGCCAGCAACTTCAGGACCTGTTATCTCCTGTTCTACAGACATTGTCTGGTCCCAAGCCTGGTAATAAGACCCTATTGTAAAGACAGTATCTTATCTAGTCCCAAGACCAGTTAGTTGATTCTCACACTCTGTTTATTGCGTGAAGGCAGAATGCTTCTTTTTCTAACAGTTTTGCAAAGCTTGACAAATTTTAGGCTTTAATACTACTGTATACTTGTTTGATTAATATGAAAAAAATGATCATATAAAGAACTGTAAAAGTTACATATCAAAAATACATGTGGTACAATGAACCAAGGTGCATGTATGAGGTTATAACAAGTGCTTACAATCTGTTAGTAGTCACCCGGCACCAAGCTCATGGTCTACAGAGCAGCAGTGATACCCGCCCTCCTGTATGCCTCACAGACATGGACCATGTACAGCAGGCAACACAAAGCACTGGAGAGGTACCACCAATGCTGCCTTCGCAAGATCCTGCAAATCCATTGGCAGGATAGGCGCACCAACGTCAGTGTTCTCGCTCAGGCCAACATCCCCAGCATCGAAGCTTTGACCACGCTCGATCAGCTCCGATGGACGGGTCACATCGTCCGCATGCCCGATACGAGACTCCCAAAACAAGCGCTCTACTCGGAGCTCCGACACGGCAAGAGAGCCCCAGGTGGGCAGAGGAAATGCTTCAAGGACACCCTCAAAGCCTCCTTGAAAAAGTGCAACATCCCCACCGACACCTGGGAATCCCTGGCCCAAGACCGCACAAAGTGGAGGAGAAGCATCCGGGAAGATGCGAGTCTCTTCGCTGGGAGCAAGTGGAAGCCAAGCGCAGGCAGTGCAAGGAGCGCACGTCAACCCAAGCACCCCACCCACCCACCCCTTCAAACACCGTCTGCCCCACCTGTGACAGAGACTGTAGGTCCCGCATTGGACTCATCAGTCACCTGAGAACTCATTTTTAATGTAGAAGCAAGTCATCCTCGGTTCCGAGGGACTGCCTAAGAAGAAGTTATCAGGTACATTTTCGGTTAATAAAAAGATGATTTTTCAAAATACAAATCCAATACAGATTTAACATGTAGTGAAATAGTCTTTCAGGAGGACTTTGCAGGGTTAATTGGGCTGGGTGTGCCTTTGTCATGTCCGAAGCTGGTACCTAGATTGATGCCAGGTTACCCATCCAGTTTTATTCTTATTAATGCGCCGTATTTTCCGATCGGAGGCTTCCCACGTGCAGAATCCTCCGAACTGGAAAAATTCTACGCCCTTACTTGAGGGCTCCCGGGACGCACACACTTCCGCTCCTGGGCCTCTCGAACTCCAAGTGTGCAGGGCCTACATATCCCAGAGGCCCATGCAGTTCGCAAGCATCCCTGGGATCACGTGGGCCATGGGGAGCCAATCAAAGAAGGGAATCTCTCTTCATACACTTGACAGGAAGACCTGTCAAATATATGAATGGAGATCACCCCAAAAAACACTTTAAAACATTAAATAAAATTTAAAAATCACAGTTTTAAAATTAGTTGAAATTACAATAAATTAAATATTTTAAACAAAAATTTAATTTTTTGAAAAAAGTAATTAAAGTTTTTTACAGGGCTAAAAATAAACACCTTTTTTAAAAGTATTTTTAAATGATACATCAGTGAATTTTTTTTTTAGCTTTTTTTTAAACTCTTATCCTGGTAAAAGCAGGATAAGAGTTGAAGGGTTTTTGTAAGGGTTTTCTGCGGGCGGAGGGTTTCCAAAAAGCGGAACTATCCGCCCGCAGAGGCTCTTCTCCAGGGCAGGCAGAGGATCTGTCAAGAACATTCTTGACAGATCAGAAATGCCGGTTTCCAGCGCATGCCTGAAACCGGCATTTCCGATGTCCCTACGGGTGTGTACACAGCACATACACACCCATAGGGATCGAATATCTGGGCCATTGTTTTTTGTAGCGGTTTAGTACAACTGGGTGGCTTGCTGGGTCATTTCCGAGGGCAGTTAAGAGTCAACCACATTGCTGTGGGTCTGGAATCACATATAGGCCAGACTGCGAAAGGACGGCACGTTTCATTTCCTAAAGGACATTAGTGAACCAGTTGGATTTTTACAACAATCCGGTAGTTTCATGGTCACCATTACTGATACTAGCTTTTTATTCCAGATTTATTTAATTAACTAAATTTAAATTCCCCAGCTGCTGTGGTGGGATTTGAACTCACGTCTAGCTAGATCATTAGTCCAGGCCTAACTGGATTACTAGTTCAGTAGCATAACCACAATGCTAACATACCCTCAACTGGGTGTCTGAAATGAGGAAGGCACAAGGGTAGGGTTGTGGTGAGCGGAGGGTGGGAAAGCAAGGACTGTATGCTTACACCATGCGCAGTTTGTACATCAGAAGAGATTGTGGGATGAAGGGGAAGTGGGATGTGAGAAGGAGGATAACATATGAGAATAGCAGCATCTTGTATTCTTGCAGCCCCACCGCTGGCTAAAGGCTCAGCCATGCCCCTGCCAAGAATGGCCAGCACCGTCTCCTCAAGCGGATGAGGTGGAGCTAGGAATGTGAGGTGTGCCTTCTGTTTGGTAGGAATTGTTTATAGGTGAGTGATGGGGGTGGCGGGGTTTGTACATTGAGCAGTGTGTGAGGCTAATAGTGCAGTTGATAGGAGACGGCTTTTGAAGATACACTCACTGACTTTGACCACTGGTCTGAGGTCATGAAACTTCTTTGGGCACTGGAGCCAGGTCCTGGGGGCAACACTGCTGGCAGTGATGGCCTCGGTGATATGGTCCCACATTCTTCTTTCTGGAGGGCCTCCTGGCTCCCTGTGGGTAGAGGACCTCTCTTGCAGTGTTGACCCCCTGCACAAAGCTGGAGTGCTGTGTGCAAGACCCTGGGTGCCCCTTCCCTGGCTTGTTGAGTCATTTATGTTAGTGCTGAAGCACTTTCACCATTTTTTACATGTAGGAGGAAGTTCAGCTTTTAGAGCTGAAGACTGCCATTTTGGAATTATTCTTAATTTTTTTTCAGGAAGCAGTTGAGCTGTAAGAGCTAAAGACTTTTTATTTTTTTCATTTTAGAAGGCAGTTCCCCTTTAAGGGCTCAAGACTGCTTTCTAAAATGACAGGCTAGCGTTACGGCAACACTGCCTCACTCCAGGGACTCTACAGCCATGCATCGGCTGTTTTCCCACATTATCAGATTTCTAGGCCATAATCTTTTTATCAAAAGTACAATTGGCAATGAAGTGATGTTAATATTGTGTGAAGATTAGTTGATAAAACATTGGTTACTGTGCACACGATAATGTAATGATTTTGTTGACTGGAGTTGAGAAAGAAACTGTCATTAACTTTTTACATAATAGGGTCATTGCTGGTTTTAAAGTGTAAGGATTTCAGGGTACTCAGCCAATTAACCCTTCTATCCTAGTTTTGCAATGGATTCGGACCAGACACCAATAGGTTACAATTAGTCTTTTATTTGTCACACAGCAGAGATCAACACGACAACAATATCTCAAGCAGTAGTTTACAGTATCAAACAGATTTATATTGCCGCTCGGTCACTGGACAGAGTTAGCGTGGGTCGCCTCCCTCTCCTCTCCTAGCCAGGAAGGTGTTAGGCTAAAGCCAGCATGTGTCCACCTTGCGCAGGCTGCGGTCGATTCAGGTTGTTCTTCTCCCTCTGTACATTTCAGGTCAAACAGTCTCCTTTTATCCTTCAAAGTTCTGATCATTTGACTAACAAAGTCCAATCGTGTCTGTCCACAGTAGGTTTGTTTAAACAAGCAATTAACACTTCTGCTATTTTGTCTGGCATTTCCAATGTCTGTTTCTGTTCCTTCTCGACCCGCGTATGACATAAACTTCACAAGACATGGGGGAAAAATTCAGTATTGACCATTTTGGGGCGCTAACATATTCTGGGCACAAACAATGAAGTGATGTTAATATTGAGTGAAGATTAGTTGATAAAACATTGGTTACTGTGCACACGATAATGTAATGATTTTGTTGACTGGAGTTGAGAAAGAAACTGTGTCATTGACTTTTTACATAATAGGGTCATTGCTGGTTTTAAAGTGTAAGGATTTCAGGGTACTCAGTTAATCAGCACCGGCAACCGCAAAATTGAGTTTTAGCGCCCCAAGAGGAAGTGGAGCGCTAAATCAAGCGCTCTACTTCCTTCTTAGGGCACTAACGTCAGAGAGTGGGGCGGAGACTTCAGCAGCGCTGCACAATTAAAGGGACGGGCCATCGCTGCAGGCGCTGCAATTTAAAAAATACCTACCTGGACCACCAAGACAGCCGCGATCCCGCGCGAACAGCCCGGCACTCAAGCAGAACAGGAAAGGTAAGTTTTTTTCCACTTACCTCGGCCACCTCGCCTTTAATCATCGCCCCTGAAGTGGCCGCCCGCCTGATGCACGCCTCCTGCAGCTGTCGGTGTTTTCTACCGGCACTGCTACAGGGAGCGGAAGTCAATTTTGGGTCTGGTGCGCTGCCGGGGCGATGCGCACAGCAATGATGTCACGATCTCCAGGCGAAGGAGATTGGGGCGCATCGTCATAGCGCCGCCGCAAAACTCCCGCCGAATATGGCGGGAGTCCATCTCAGCACCGTGCCAGGTCGCAAAGCCATTTGCGCCCCCTTAACGCCCCCTGGGGGCGCTAACAGGAGATGCAAAGCATCTAATTTCACCCCCATAGGCTTTAACCAATAACCGAAAATAGCTGTGGTTTGCTTTTGCAAAACTTGTTCATTTCGCACACAGTTTAGCTTTGCAAAAACTGTATGTAGAAGCGTTAGATCCAATGCTTCTAACTCTGCACAAACCTAACTTAATCTTATGCCTAATTCTACAGAAACATAGCTTGTTGAGATTAGGCCAATTAGTAGCTTATCTCTAGTCTTTCAAATAATCAGGATCGACTGCAAACCAATATGGTGAGTATATTGGGCCGTATTTTCTGATCGGAGGCTTCCCGCATGCGGAGGCCTCCGATCTGGAAAAAATCTACGCACTTACCTGAGGGTCCCGAGGTCCGGACACTTCCGCTCCTGGACCTCTCCAACTCAAAGTGTGAAGGCCCACATATCCCAGAGGCACATGCGGTTCGCAAGCGCCCCTGGGATCATGTGGGCCCTGGGGAGGCAATCAAAGAAGGGAATCTCCCTTCATACACTTGACAGATAGGCATGTCAAATATATGAATGGAGATCACCCCAAAAACACTTTAAAACATTAAATAAAAATTTTAAAACATCACATTTTTAAAATTAGTTGAAATTACAATAAATTAAATATTTTAAACAAAATTTTAATTTTTTTAAAAGAATAATTAAAGTTTTTTACAGGGCTAAAAGTAAACTTACCTTTTTAAAAGTATTTTTAAATGATAAATGAGTGAAATTTAAAAAAAAACTTTTTTCAAACCTTATGCTGGTAAAAGCAGACCTTATCCCTGCTTTTACCAGGCGTAAGATTTCTACGGGTTTTCTGCGGGCGGAGGTTCTCCCGAAAGCGGAACTATCCGCCCGCAGAGGCCCTTCTCCGGGGCAGGCGTCCGATCTGTCAAGAGCATTCTTAACAGATTGGAAATGCCGGTTTTCAGCACATGCACTTGGCATGCCTGAAACCAGCATTTCTGATGTCCCTACGGGTGTGTACACAGCGCATACTCACCCATAGAGATCAGAATATCCGGCCCATTGTGTTTAATCAGAGTTTAAGACAGAATATAACATGCTAGTCATGCAGCAAAAACATACGACCGTGACAAGCATCTGGTACCGGTCCCGATCGGACAGATGGCTGGCGTGCATGAACAGTTCTCTGGCTTCCAGCCTATCTCTCTCTCTCTCTCTCTCTCTCTCTCTCTCTCTCTCTCTAGAACCTCTGATGGTGAGCATGGGATCACTCTCAAAAGTCCAGCCCAACCTCTGTTCGGCTCTCCCCTCCACCGTCTGTGCGGGTAAGCACTCAGGGTGTCACTTTTATTCTCCTTTTAGTGGTGGGCCTGAGGCCAAGTTATTGACAAGACCATTTAACCTATAGAGGTTCCTCTAGAACCACATCACCCAATGACACCCCAAGTCCTTTGTCTTGGTTCTTGGATGAAAGCCCTCCCCAAAAGGGGGTCTCATTACCTCATCCAATTTGTCTTATTGTTTAATCTTTCTGAAGGTTCTTCCTTTGGAATTTTTGTCTTATCTCTCTTGTCTCTATCCTCCTTGACCCAGCAAGTACAAGGCCCGACCCTGTCCCTCTTTAATCAGGAGGCCCAAGCCAGAGCTGTCACACTTTAGCCAGTCGCTATCTCACTTTCATCTAGCAAATGGCCCATTCTAAGATGGATACCTTAGCCTCCTCAAATTCCTTTCATTCTATGTCTTTTCCTAATTAACTTTTAATTATCTTTGTAAGCAGTTCTGTTAAACAAACTCCAAATTCTATCTGTAGAGATTATAGTATGGTTATTAGTAATAATAGAAGAAACATAGGTTGGGCCTTCACTGGCCAAATTAAAGATACATTAACAAAGTCAAAACCCTTACTTACAAACAACAGACAACTAGCCTGTCAGGGCCATCCTAATGGGCCCCTGTGTGGAATGTTTATGCCTCACCTAATCTAACTAATTAAAAAGACTGTCTCAAATTTGAATGCAATTTTCCAGGAAATGAAACTCATGCAATCCCCTTACTTGTCTCAGCCGAAACATACAATCATTTAAACACAGTATTATTTGTGTAGCCATATACATTTTTAGGCACCCCTAGTTTCTAACAAGCTGCACTTTGCACGCTCTTAACCACATCTATAAAAAAGAAAAACCTTTCGAAACTTTGCACAAACTAGTAACCAACAGTCATGTCTCCTTAGCAATAAGAGTGATTTAACAAGAAAAAGGAATAATCATAAAAATCAATACATTTTATAATCTCACAAAAGCAAAGTTTGCAAATATCAATACATTTCATAATCTCACAAAAGGTATAATCATTTAATATCATAGAATCATAGAAAGTTGCAGCACAGAAGGAGGCCATTCAGCCCATCGTGTCTGTGCGGGTCGAAAAAGAGCTATCCAGCCTAATCCCACTTTCCAGCTCTTGGTCCGTAGTCCTGTAGGTCACGACATGTCAAGTGCATATCCAAGTGCATATTCTTCCCTCTAGAACTGGTCTAGTCATGCCAGGGGGCTTGGATTACAAAGCCAGGGCTCAGTATATCTGAGGCAATACCCACTCACTAGGCCTGCTATTTCTACACAATTATATGATACAAAAGGGTTTACAAACAATGGGGAAGATGTATCCCTATCGGTTCCAATCATTTGAATGGGAGCTAGCACTACATACTAGTCTAGGAGGTGATCTGAAGCCAACCGCCCCACGGTAACGGAGTACTCATTGGATACTGCTGCACAGTTAGTTTTTCAGGGTCATGCAGCCTGCCAATTGAAGTGGTCATCATTCCTTTCTCATCGTTTCTATAGCAAGACATGGAATCGCTGTGCTCTGTTACTTAGCCCTGGTAGGCACTCTCTTCCCATAAGCAGTGACAGCTGGGAATTGGGACTAAGTTATGAGATGTTGTGCTTCTGGGCCAAGTCTTGAAAATATACCAAAGTGGTGCCCTGGAATGAGAGGTCAGACAATGAGTGTTTTTGCTGTTTAAAAGTAAACACAAGGCCATATTTCTCAGATGAGTACTCAAGGATGGGCCATAGTCGGGCCTTATCCTGGAGTATTCCATGGATTGATACACAAAGGGTAGCTTCTTTTTTTGGCTGCTTGTTCCATTCACTTACACTGCATGTTGTATTTCTTCGGAAAGTGGCTGATATCAACATTCTGAAGCACAGTTCCATTAATCATCGTGAATTTATCAATCCCAAGCTAAAACTGAAATGCTGGAAAATAGAGAATATAGTTAAGATCTTGTTATTTATGTTCAGATCAGAGAACTGCAGAGAACATAAGAACATAAGGAATAGGATCAGGAGTAGGCCATTTGGCCCTTTGAACCTGCTCTGCCATTCAATAAGATCATGGCTGATCTTCTACCTCATCTTCACTTTCCTGCACTATCCCCATATCCCTTGATTCCCTTAATATTCAAAAGTCTATCGATCTCTGTCTTGAATATACTCAATGACTGAGCCTCCACAGCCCTCTGGGATAGGGAATTCCAAAGATTCACAACCCTCTGAGTGAAGAAATTTCTCCTCATCTCAGTCCTAAATGGCTGACCCCTTATTCTGAGACTGTGACCACTGGTTCTGGACTCCCCAGCCAGGGGAAACATCCTCCCTGCATCTACCCTGCCAAGCCCTGTAAGAATTTTGTATGTTTCAATGAGATCACCTCTCATTCTGTTAAACTCTAGAGAATATAGGCCTAGTCTACTCAATCTCTCCTCATAGGACAATCCCCCCCATCCCAGGAACCAGTCTGGTGAACCTTCGTTGCACTCCCTCTATGGCAAGTATATCCTTCCTTAGGTAAGGAGAACCAAGGAAAACAATAAGATAGCATTCCTGATGCTTGTGTTGAACTTGACCACAACAGTTTGTCACAAGAACAACTTGCATTTATATAGCACCTTTAGCATACTACCAATATCCCAAGGTGCTTCACAGGGGCGTTATCAGACAAAATTTGACACTGAGCACATAAGGAAATATTAGGAAAGGTGACCAAAAGCTTGGTCAAAGAGGTAGGTTTTAAGGAGTGACTTAAAGTAGGAGGGAAAGGTGGTGAGATTTAGGAAGGGAATTCCAGAGCTTAGGGTCTAAACAGCTGAAGTACGGCCACCAGTGGTGGGGCGATGGAAATCAGGGATGTGCAAAAGGCCAGAATTGGAGGAGCGCACGCAGAGATCTCGGGGGAGTTCAAGGACCGGAGGAGGTTTCAGAAATAGGGAGGAGTGAGACCATAGAGGGATTTGACCACAAGGGTGTTGCTGGACCAGGAGCCAATGTCGGTCAGTGAGCACAGGGGTGATGGTTGAGTGGGACTTGGTGCAAAACACAGAGTTCACTATGTGAATGGCCACGAGTGCTAAAGTGACAAGTCATGGGGAGCTCATAGTCACACTGGTGGACGGAACGAGAAGTTCATCAAGGTGGTCCCATAAACTTCAATTGATCTCCCCAATGCAGAAGAGGTTGCATTATGATTAGTGAATACTGTTTAGCAGATTATACGAAGTATGCATAAATTGCTGTCTCACAAGGAAGGAGTGTTCGAGACCCTGGAGAACGGTTTGGAAAGAGGTGAATGGACAGATATCTACATCTGCTGCAGTTGCATGGGAAAGTGCTCGGGTAAGGGCAGCAGAAAGTTTAGCAATGGTAAAAGAGTGGACAAGTGTATTGTGGAAGGAAACAGTCCCTCTGGAAAGCAGAGAGGGGAAGGGAGGGGAAGATCTGCTTGGTGATGGGATCATGTTGGAGGTGATGGAAATGGTGGAAGATGAATGTGGAGGCTGGCGGAGTGGAAGGTGAGGATAAGGGGTGAGTAGAGAGTAATGGGTGGATGTGGTCAAGGGTCCTGTTGACCGCTGTGGAGGGGGGTTGGAGAAACTGAGAAAAAGGGAGGGAGTTTTTACAGAAAGGAGGGTAGAAAGAAGCATAATCCAAGTATCTCTGGGAGTCTGTTGGCTTGCATTAGATATCTGTGGAAAGCCATTGCCAGAGAGAGAGAAAAGGGAAGAGTCAAAGATGGGTAGAAATCAGAAGTATAGTTAGTGTACTTCTCAACATCAGAGTGAAAGCAAGAAGCAGCACTAACACAACCATCAATGTACTGAGTCAAGGAGGTGACCTGAGTCAGATTTGAACATTGTTCCACATATCCCATAAAGCAAAACAGGCATAGCTAGGACCTGTGCAGGATCCCATTGCAACAGCTTTTAATTGGAGGAAATGAGTGAAGTTAAAAGAGAGGTTGTACAAGACGAGAACAAGTTTAGCCAGGTGGAGGAGGCTGGGACTGTTCAAGAAAAAAGTGGAGGTCCTGGAAGCCATCTTCAATAGGGATGGTGGTGTCAGAGAACTGAGCATTGCAGGTAAAAAGATGATTAGGGCCTCTGGAGAATTTGAGCGCCTCAGAAGAGTCACAGATACGGGTGGGTGGAGACTAGGCAAGGAGGGAAATCATTTAGTCAAAATAAGAGGTAATTTATTCAGTGGGACAGGTACAATTGGTCTGCTGAAATAGTCCTGTCTGTTTATTTTGAAAGAAAGCCAGTCAATTCATGATAAGGTTCTTCTGACCTGGAGCCAGAGCATAGCCCTGCGATTAATCTCAGGAGTTTACAAGCAGCTATAATTACTATCACTTGCTTATTTAGACCAATTGGCCACAGAGAATACTGTATCAGTGGCCTTAAAGGACAAACAGGTTAGAAGCACAGCACAACCATACACCAGATCCAATGACTACCCATGAGCAATGCTACAAGAGATCCAGTAGCTATTATCAAATATTTGGGCTGAAGTACATTATGAACTGTTCTGACGTATTTTAGATTATATGATAGTTTGATCGTATAGATGAACATGTCACGATGTATTATTGAGAGAAGCAGCACAAGACATGCACAAAAATTGAATTCATTGTTCATGGAAACTTATTCCTCTTGTTTAAGCTATCTGAGAAGTATGGCACAGTATTCAGCATCAAGCTGGGATCCACAAATGTAGTGGTGCTGACCGGCTATGAGACAGTGAAGGATGCCCTTGTCAACCATCCAGATGAGTTTGGAGAAAGAGCACGCATCCCAATATTTGAGGGACTTACGGAGGGATATGGTAACTCTCATCTTTAACTTGATTATCGTAAGACCTACAGGTTGAAATCTGGCTGCATTCTGTCTCTATTCAGATAATTAATATAACAGTGTACTTTAGAGTCTGGCAAAGGTTCATTTTTCTAAAGCTTAATGTTTTAAAGGACTTTGGAAGACAGAAATAACCTTTTGAATAAGATTGGTAACAAATTCTCTGCAACTTCTACAAAATATGTTTGTATTTAATCACAGAATATCTGCAAAATATCTGAAAAATAGCCCATAAACTGTACTTGGTGATGTTAATGTAGCAATGCTTAACAAGTTCATATGGCACCCTCTTTTCCACCATTTTAACAGAGGTGTTAGAGTCATAGTCATAATCATAGAGTTATACAGCACAGAAAGAGGCCCTTCGGCCCATTGTGCCCGTAGCCCTGTAGCTTCCTCTGCTGTGGATTCAAAAGGGGCCAAATTCGGCTCCTTTGCGCCTGCCGTTAGCGCCTCGTGGGGGGGTTGGGGGGGCGCTAATGAGGATCAAAGGGGTTATCGCCCGGGGGTGGCAAAAAAAAGCGCCTCCCGTGAATTCGGCAGGGAGTTGCTGAGGCACTAGCTGATAGCGCCGCACCCCCGCCAGTAGTGCCCCCGGCCGCCACACCTCCGGTGATGACCCCTTAACGCCCCGCCACGTCCCCTTACAGCCCCGTGGCAGAAATTCAGCTATGCCCCTCGCGGCTGCCGCGGGCGGTGTCAGCACCAACCTCATGGGTCGCGAGCCGGGCCGACCTCCACTCACAGGGCAGTAGTTAAAGGGGAGGTGCGGCCGCAACTCGTGCCACCATTTTATTTTTTTTGGCCGACCTCCAGGTCAGCCCTCCATCATGTGCCATGGCATGATGCTGGCCCCCATCACGCAGCCCGGTACCGCGTCTCAGCACTGGGCTGCTGCCATGGCACCACGCTGTCCTGGTGGCCTAGTTGGGGCCATCGGAGGCCCTGCAGAATGTGCAGCCACCCTCCCCTTTAACTGAAGAGGCAGGGCATTGAAACGCAGCAGTGCTCCATGGGGGCGCTGCCGATCGCGCCCCCGTTGCGCTCTACTTCCTGGGTGGGGCAGTAAGGCGAATTTCGTGGCTGGGGCGGGACTTCTTCGCCGGGCACAGGATGTCCCGCCTCGCCAGCGTTACCGCCCCAAAACGGGGCGCTACCGAATTTCGCGCCCCAAGAAGTTTGCCCACAACTGACATGACTTACTGGTTTACAGTTTTCCAATTTATCCATCTCGCAATTCTTGAACACCTTGACTGCTCTCCAATTCCCCAGCACAATTTGTGTATCTAAGGAGGATAGAAAAATTGTAGTCAGAGTCTCTGCTATCTCCTCTCTACCTTCATTCAACAGGAATAAGCCCAGTGTCTTACTCACCTGTATCTGAACAGTACAATTGTGATTTGCTATAATGGATGAGATGGATATTTAGTTCACAGCACCTGAACAATGCATGGAAAAGATAAGATAACCGAGAGAACAAAGAATTGTGGTTGGGGACTCTCTCGGGATTCTCCAAGTCAGCTGCTTTAACTTCGGTGGGTGATCGGCAGAAGCTCCCATATCATGTCTATCCAGGGTTTCGGCCAATCTGCCGCTAAAATTACGTTGGCCAATTGGGGCAATTTACTATGCTAAGACCACTGTATAAATGCAAGTTGTTGTTGAGATCAAAGCCAAGTACCAATAAGAACAGACCATGTATCTCAAGAACGTTTGACGAAGTATAACCAAGTGACACACAGCATCGGCACTAAATTGTACATGATCCAACTGTCACACTGAACATTGCTGTGGCCAATATAATCTGCTCTATAGTTTTTGGCGACAAATTTGATTATGAGGATGAAGGGTTTGTCAATTTAGTAAAGAGAGTGAGCGAAAACATCAACTTGCTGGTTCCCCTATGGTTCAGGTAAATTTCTTTTTTCATTAGTAATACAAATACATTCCAGAAAAGAACATTTGCAACTAGCAGTAGCTGGAAGGGGTCAGAAGGAGGTTATTCTGTTAATTGTGTTTGTGCTGGTTCTATGCTGGAGCAGTCCAAAACATTTCCCACTGCCCTTCCCAAAGCCCTGCATCATCTTCTGGTTCAAACATTTAGCTACTTTTCCCATAAAAGATCTCGTGGTTTCAACCACTCCCTGTCCCAAAGTATTTTTGCTTCACCACGTCTCTGCGTAAAGCCATTTTTCCTGAACTCTTTCCTCACGCTCTTAGTTTCTTTTATTCATTCGTGGGATATAAACTTCGCTGGCAAGGCCAACATTTATTGTCCATCCCTAATCGCCCTTAACAGTTTTAAATTGGTGATCTCTCATTATTGGCTTCCCAGCCTTTGGAAATAATCTTTCCCACAATTTCTCATTGGAAGCCTTCCAATCAGGTTACTGCTCCTCTCGTAGCACTGAAACAGCCCTAACTAACGTCACCAACCTATAATCTGCTATAATTAGTTGCAACGTTTATAAAAGCACACAGTATTTACGAAAGATTTCGGACTGAGATGAGGAGAAATCTCTTCACTCAGAGGGTAGTGAATCTTTGGAATTCTGTACCCCAGAGGGCTGTGGATGCTCAGTCATTGAGTATATTCAAGACTGAGATCGATAGATTTTTGGGCACTAAGGGAATCAAGGGATATAGGGATAGGGCGGTTAGGTGGAGTTGAGGTAGAAGATCAGCCATATCATATTGAATGGTGGAGCAGGCATCCAGGGGCCGTATGGCCTACTCCTGCTCTTATTTGTTATGTTCTTATTCATAACATTTCAAAGATTTATTTATTGCCTTTTTCTAATAGTTGAGGTGTAATTATAATAGCAGGCTATTGGCTCGCTTTGATAGTAACATGAGTAGCACTACTTTATTTTTATTCTATAGATGTACAATGCATTTCCCTTCCTGGGATTTCTTCCTGGATCACACAAGAAAATGCTCTACAATAAAAGGATGACTACTGCATTCTTCAATAGCTACTTCAAGGAAAATCGCCAGAAACTGGATGAGAATGACCTGAGGAGTTTTATTGATGTATTCATGTTCAGACAACAGCAGGTATACACTCCCCTTGCCTTTTACGAAGTACAGTAGATTTTCTATAACTGGGTAGCTGTGTTTATCTATTTCAGAAAAAAAGCCAACTTAGTTCAATCCAGCACCGGCACAATGGGCTGAAAGGCCTCCTTTTATGCTGTAAATGTCTATAGTTCTATGGAAAGGATTTGAAAAGAGTTGCATTTACATAGCGCCTTTCATGACCTCAGGACACCCCGAAGTGCATTACAGCCAATGAAGTACTTTTAAATGTAGTCACTGTTGTATTGTAGGTTCAGCCAACATCACTAAAACAGATTATCTGGTCATTATCACATTACTGATTGGGAGAGCTTGCTGTGCTCAAATTGGGTGCCGCGTTTCCTACATTACAACAGTGACTGCACTTTTAAAAATATTTAAAGCGCTTTGGGACATCCTAAGGTCATGAAAGGTGCTATAGAAATGCAAGTTCTTTTTTATTTCTTTTAGTGATGTAGGTTGAGAGGGATAAGTATTGGCCAGGACCCTTTTCCTGCAATGAGGGAGACAAGTGGAGGTTGAGTGAGAATGAAGGAGTGAGTGTAGAGAATCCATAGCATAGATGCTTAGAAGGAGACAAAGATGGAGTGAGGTGGCAAGACCAAGGGCCCTCCCTGTGTGTTGTCAGTTGTTTTCATAGCATCAGAGTGATAGGGAGTGTGAGGGCTGCATAGTCAAATAGTTAGGTGAATGTGACCATAGAGAGAGAGGGAATGGGTAAGGGTGCATGGATGTCAGTGTCAAGTGGGATGTGGAGGAAGAGATTGCTAAAGCTGAGTGCTGGTGAGGAAAAGCAATGGGGGATCAGATTGAGAGTGATGGGAAATTCATACTCACTTTTCCAGTGCGCTGAAGGTCATGAAATCTCTTCCTGCACTGTAGCCAGGTTCTGCGGGTAGCCAATAAGGAGTTGACCTCCTCTGCCACGCAGCCTTTGTCTGCTGGGGAGGCTTCTCCCTCCCTGATGAAGGGAAGAGCACCTCCTTGTGAGCTCTTGCTCCCTCCACTAAAGCCTGCAGGGCAACGTCGTCGAAACGGGGTGCAGACCTCGGTCTTTCTCTGGCCATTCTGCTTCCAGCTCAGTGTATCAGCAAATGCCAAAAGGTTGTCAGTCTGCAGAAGAAGCAAGGCTTCTTGCAGACCTTAAATGCAGCAGCAATGATGACGTCATCGGAGGCGACTTTCAGACTGGAGAAACTCATTTGCATGGGTTCCCACGCTGGAACTCAATTGGGCAATTTCGTTAAAATAGCATTAATCTCCCACATCGAATTAGATTCGTGTGGATAACACGAAATGCGGATTACACGACACCAACCCGCACCTGAATGAAAATCAAGCCCAACGTTTCAGGTCGATGACCTTTCATCAGAACTGGAAAAAAGTAGGAAATGGAACAGCTCTTTAAGCAAGACATGTTGTGGTTTTTTTGCGCAGTCGCGTGTTATGCTTGTCATTGGGCCGAATGTTGCTGGAAAAATTAACGACATGTTCGCGGCGTACCCTGTCATTAATGCACAAATCGGTCAGCAGGTTCAGGGGATTAAGAGATACGTTGTGCGTTGCGAATCTCCAGAACATGCTGGGCAGTTTATGTTGCCAGTGCCACCTCAATTTGCTTCACACAAACAGCATCTCGCTCTTAGCCTCCCCGTTATTTTTAAGAACTTGCTGGATTTGCTGATTGATTCCCCATTAAGCACGTCACAGAAAGTATCTATCCAACCCTAAACTGGACAGTAAGTGGGGTTGGGGCTGAGGAGGAGGGTATTTAACAGTAAATTGGGGGATGGGGGGAAACTCCATGGTATTAATGGTGTATTTGCCAATTATGAGTGAAGGATGTGTGCTAGGTGTGGTGAAATCATTACCCGCTCCTTTATAAACACAGTTAGGATTTCACTACACCGAGCACTAAGAATAAATCAGCAACCCTCCCCCACATGCCCCTTTCTTTAATACACAGTAGCGTGTAGTCATTTGGCTGTTTACAAAAAAAAATCACTCTTGCGTGAAGGTCGCCAACTCTGGTTGGATGTATTCCTGGAGGTTTCATCACATGACCTCTCGCCTCCGGCTGCCCCGCCCCCACACTCCCCCCCATTGGTCGGCCAACACTTCCATCCTTGCCGCGCTCTGCCTTCTCACACCAATTGGAGAACAGACTCTTCACTACCCGATTGGAAGATTCTTGACAGTCAGTCAAATAGCTTTTTTTCCCCATCACCTATATTTTTAATAACTAATAAAACAAAAGTGTTCAAAGAAAGACAGCCCCTCCAACAGTGCAGCAATCCCTCAGTACTACACTGGGAGAGTCAGCCTAGATTATGTGCCCCTACGATTTTTCTCCAGGATTGCTGGCAGTGGTGTCCTAGAGTTTAATCTTCAATCCCTGGAGACTCCAGGGCAATGCTGGAGGGCTGGCAACCCTAGAATGTCCTTCTGTAACTCTGCCTTGCGTGAAAGCTTGGGTGAATTTGCAACGTTGCTTTCTGGCATGTGAAAAGGATGCCACAGATTCACGGAAAGTCTTTAACATGTAGTGAGTAATTTTTTTTTTTACAAACTCCTTTCAGCAGTCAGTCAGAAACCGGAATCTTACTGTCCAGTTTTAAAATATGTTCAGGAGGAGAAATAAAAATTCTTAAACTTTTTTAATAATGTTTGCAAAAAAAAAAACAAATGTTAGCAAAGAGCTGGCTGTCCCTTCGGCTCCTTAATATAAAACATTTGACTGGCACACAGATGGCCGGAAGGAACTGTGTGTACGCATAAATATAAACACACCTTTCCATGTGCATGTATAATCTAAATTAAATAACCTGCCTTCATCTGCATTATCCATTGCTCTTCGTGATTTGAAATCTGTTATCATGTTTGGATCTCAGTCTCCTTTTCTCCAATGAAAGCAACTCCAATTCTGTGATTCGGATTTTCTGATTGAGGTGTGGAATCCCCTTTGCTGTTTGTCTCTGATCCCTCTACAATGTCCTTTGAAGGTAGCATGGCCAAAATTGAACACAATAGGCCAAATATGGCTTCTCTAACAATCTTTAAAGGGTTAGAGAAATGTGTTGCTACCTATCTTCAAAGGCTTTTAGTCTGTATTTGGCTTCTCTTTTCCCCCTTTATGACAGGTTTTAATCATAGAATCATACATCAGAGAAGGAGGCCATTTGGCCCATCGTTCCTGTGCTGGCTCTTTGATAGAGCTATCCAATTAATCCCATTCCCCTGCTCTTTCCCCACAGCCCTGCAAATGTTTTTCCTTCAAGTATTTATCCAATTCCCTTTTGAAAGTTATTATTGAATCTGCTTCCACTGCCCATTCAGGCAGTGCATTCCAGATCATATCAACTCGCTGAGTTTTTTTTCCCCTCATATCGCCTCTGGTTCTTTTGCCAATTACCTTAAATTTGTGTCCTCTGCCACTGGCAAGAGTTTCTCCTTGTTTACTCTATCAAAACCCTTCGTGATTTTGAACACCTCTATCAAATCTCCTCTTACCCTTCCCTGCTCTGTGTAAAATTTATATTTTCCTGTGTGCAAGTAACTTTGTTATGTCACAGTCCGATTCATTAATATGTGAACTCTTGCTGCTGTACGTTTAATAAATTACTGGTTACAATGTCTGCTGCATTTCAGTAACTTTCTTTAGTTTTTAACCTGAGCCATTGATTCACAGTTTCATGCTTGCATTCATTGCCTATGCTCAACAATTTTTAGATGTCGTCGTTGAAACCTGTTGTTTATTACCTTCATTTGGTCACCAACCATAACCAGTAAGTTTACTCCTATCAGATATAAAACAAAAAAGGCTGAAAATCTGCCATTGCTGGTAATGCAGATCAGGTCTGTCAACATCTTGAGGGAAGAGGTTAATGTTTTGGGTGTGGACCTGTTTACAGCGAGGGAGTGGCGGAGAAGGGAAGAGAACTACAGCTAAAAGCCGAAAGTGAGGCATGTACGTGGGTAAAGGGAGAACAACAATTAAAGCTATCAAGCCAATGGCCCGCCCCTCTGCTAAACACTAACAGCAGCTTTTATCACTATTCTCTGAACCGTCTCCAATTTGTTGATGCCCTTTGGAAGGGATTTTGTCTAAAAACTACAGTCAAAATTCAACTGGGCCTGATCAATGACCTCCACAAGAGCACAATTTTGGTTTGACTTTAGTTCAAATACCTTTGGTGTTGCATTGCAACATATGATTAGTCATCTTCACGACTGCTCACCAACTGGATACTTTCAGTGAGTTGTCAATAATCGACCTTAAATTCCTAGGAATTTTCTTATTTATGATAACTGGAAGAGGCATGATAAGCCAAATGGCCTCCTTCTGTGCTGTAAATTGTATAAGCTCAAAGCCCTCTACAGCTACATTGTTCAGTGTAGAGCCAGTCTTAAGTATGTTTGTTCAGTTCATTTCACTCTGAGATTGATGCATTTGCACTTCCCCAGTCTTTAAGGCCTAGAAATTCACTATAGCCCCGTTTGGGGCACCAGCCTCGCCAGGGCGCTAAAAGTAGCGCCCCGGAAGCAGTCGCGGCTGCCCGCCGGAAATTCAGTTTGTGCGCCCCAGAGGGAAGCGCGGCGCTACTGGAGGCGCCCCGCATCCCTCTTGGGACGCTGCAGCTGAATATCGCTGCACAACGTGCCGCAGCGTCACACGCTGCGGCACGGCGCGCTGCGGTACTGCAGGCCTTCCCTTCTTAAAGGGGAGGGGCCTTGTGCAACGCGATCGAGGATCGCGAGTGCCGGCAAAAGAGCCCGGCACCGAGGAGAAGTGCCGGGCTCTTGGAACGCCATCGGCACTCTGCGGGGGGGGGGCGCAGGGGGCCGGCGACGGCAGCGCGGAGATGTGCTGGAAGGCGGCCAACAAAAACAAATGGCCGCCCCGCATCTCTCCTTTAATTAGCGCCTCTACCGCCGCAGGTAGGCCCCCCTGAACCGGTCGCAAATAGCGCCCGGTGTTAAAGCAGGGGGCACATCTAAATATCGTGATTGGGGCATTAGTGGGGCGCTGCGCACACCGAGGACGTCATCGGTAGCGGCGCAGCGCTAACGGCTAGCGCCGCCATTAGCGTCCCACTGAATTTAGCGGGTGGCGTGGCCAGTGGCTTCCGACCCACTTAGTGCCCTCTTAAGGCGCTAACGGGTGGCGCAGCCCACTGAATTTCTAGGCCAGAGTCTTTTACCTTCTGTACACAACAGAAGTCATTGGGCCGAAATTTGCGGTGGGTGATAATGGTGAACCAGCAGCATTCGCTGTTATTAACCCTTTGAAACTGACCGCAACTTCAGGATGTAGCATGTGCGCTTCTAAACGCTGAAATCCTGAGGTTGTGGTCAGTCATTCACTGCTCTGACACTGACTGCGCTGTGTACCCCACTCCCCAACCCCTCCACTCCCACCCCATAGCCAGCAATCAGTGTAATCAGTGAAACTGACGACAACTTGGACTTTTCCACGGTAATATCGCTGTTAAATATCCCATTAAAAGTTCGACCTTGTTGGATTAGGTGTAACTGGGGTTTTAACAGAGTATTGACTGGTAAACAAACGTTATGGCCCTGAAAAACCTAATTTTAACTTTATGGAGTGTCAAATTTCTGGATTATGATTTAAAAAATTAATTTTTAAGAAACTTTTTAGAAAAAGTATAGTTTTAAAATGTTTGTTCATATTTATTTCAGGTTTACCTTATCCCGTATGAGAGCCCCAAACTTTGTTTTGCTCTCTGTAACATTTTTTAAAAGTTCAAATACAAGCAGCTTCTTCATTTCCTGGTTTCCTGTCTGTGAGAATTCTGCATTGTGATTGGCTGCTTAGACAGCTTACATAGAAACATAGAAGATAGGAGCAGGAGTAGGCCATTCGGCCCTTCGAGCCTGCTCCGCCATTCAATGTGATCATGGCTGATCATCCAAACTGTCCCCGCCTTTTCCCCATATCCCTTGATCCCTTCAGCCTCAAGAAACATATCCAACTCTTTCTTGAATATATTTAATGAACTAGCCTCCACCGCCCTCTGTGGCAGAGAATTCCACAGGTTCACCATTCTCTGGGTGAAGAAATTCCTCCTCATTTCAGTCCTAAATGGCTTACCCCTTATCCTTAGACTATGACCCCTGGTTCTGGACTCCCCGGCCATCAGAAACATCCTTCCTGCATCTAGTCTGTCCAGACCTGACAGAATTTTATACGTCTCGATGAGATCCCCTCTCAACCTTCTAAACTCCAGTGAGTATAAGCCCAATCGACACAATATCTCCTCATACGTCATTCCTGCCATCCCAGGTATCAGCCTGGTGAATCTTCGCTGCACTCCCTCCATGGCAAGAACGTCCTTCCTCAGGTATGGTGACCAAAACTGCACACAATACTCAAGGTGCGGTCTCACCAAGGCCCTGTACAACTGTAGCAAGACATCCTTGCTCCTGTACTCGAACCCTCTTGCTACGAAGGCCAACATACCATTTGCCTTCTTAACCGCCTGCTGCACCTGCATGCTTACCTTCAGCGACTGGTGCACAAGGACACCCAGGTCTCTTTGCACTTCCCCTTCTCCCAATCTATTGCCATTCAAATAATAATCTGCCTTCCTGTTTTTGCCACCAACGTGGATAACCTCACATTTATCCACATTATACTGCATTTGCCATGTTTCTGCCCAATCACCCAACCTGTCCAAATCGTACTGGATTTTCCCGACATCCTCCTCGCAGCTTACCCTCCCGCCCAGCTTTGTGTCGTCTGCAAATTTGGAGATATTACATCCAATTCCCTCATCCAGATCATTAATATATATTGTGAACAGCTGGGGTCCTAGGACCGATCCTTGCGGTACCCCACTAGTCACTGCCTGCCACTCGGAAAACGACCCGTTTATTCCAACTCTTTGCTTTCTGTCCGCCAACCAGTTCTCTATCCAAGTCAATACCTTGCCCACAATCCCATGTGCCTTAATTTTGCACGCTAATCTCTTGTGTGGGACCTTATCGAAAGCCTTCTGAAAGTCCAAATACACCACATCCACTGGTTCTCCCTTATCTATTTTACCAGTTACATCCTCAAAAAATTCCAGTAGATTAGTCAAGCATGATTTACCTTTTGTAAATCCATGTTGACTTTGTCCGATCCTGTCACTGCTTTCCAAGTGCTCTGCTATTACATCTTTTATAATAGACTCTAGCATTTTCCCCACTACTGATGTCAGGCTTACCGGTCTATAATTCCCCGCTTTTTCTCTACCATGTAGACCATCAGGCCCTGGGGATTTATCGGCCTTCAGTCCCATCAATTTTCCTAACACCATTTTCCTACAAATACTGATTTCTTTCAGTTCCTCGCTTTCATCAGACCCTATGTTCCCCGGCATCTCTGGGAGGTTATTTGTGTCCTCCTTTGTGAAGACAGAACCAAAGTATGCATTTAGTTGGTCTGCCATTTCTTTGTTTCCCATTATAAATTCCCCCGATTCTGACTGCAAGGGACCTACGCTTGACTTCACTAATCTTTTTCTCTTCACATATCTATAAAAGCTTTTACAGTCAGTTTTTATGTTCCCTGCAAGCTTACTCTCATATTCTATTTTCCCTTTCTTAATTAATCCCTTTGTCCTCCTTTGTTGACTCCTAAACTGCTCCCAATCCTCAGGATTATTGCTTTTTCTAGCCAATTTATATGTCCTCTCCTTGGAACTTATGCTATCGCTAATTTCCCTTGTTAGCCATGGTTGAGTCACCTTTTTTGTTTTATTTTTGCGCCAAACTGGGATGAACAAATTCTGTAGCTCATCCATTCGGTCTTTGAATGTTTGCCATTGCCTATCCACCGTCAACCCTTTGAGCGCCATTCCCCACTCAATCCTGCCCAACTCGCTCCTCAGACCATCGTAGTTTCCTTTATTTAAATTGAGGACCCTTGTCTCTGAGTCAACTACTTCATTCTCCATCTTAATGAAGAATTCGATCATATTATGATCGCTCCGACCCAAGGGGCCTCGTACAACAAGATTGCTAATTAATCCTTTCTCGTTGCATAATACCCAGTCTAAGATGGCCTGATCTCTGGTTGGTTCCTCGACATATTGGTCCAGGAAACCATCCCGTAAACACTCCAGGAATTCCTCCTCCACAGTATTGTTACTAATTTGGTTGGCCCAATCTATATGTAGGTTAAAGTCACCCATGATGACTCCTATGCCCTTATTGCACGCTTCTTTAATTTCCCTTTTAATGCCATCCCCAACCTCCACCTTACTGTTTGGAGGTCTATATACCACTCCCACTAATGTTTTTTTCCCCTTAGTATTTCTCAATTCTACCCATACAGATTCCACATCATCAGAGCTAATATCCTTCACTACAATTGTATTAATCCCTTCTTTAACCAGTAATGCTACCCCACCTCCCTTTCCTTTTTGCCTATCTTTCCTGAATATCGAATACCCCTGGATGTTGAGTTCCCAGCCTTGGCCATCCTTGAGCCACGTTTCCGTAATCCCAACCAAATCGTATTCGTTTACCTCTATTTGCGCAGCCAATTCATCCACCTTATTACAAATGCTCCTCGCATTAAGACACAAAGCCTTCAGGCTTGTTTTTTTAACGCTCTTAGACCTATTAGAATTATTATTTACTGTGGCCATGTTTGATTTAAACCGTTGATTTCTCTGACTGCCACTTTTGTTTTTCTCCTTCCTATCTTTTGCTTTTATCCCTGTTTTCCTTTCCTTTGTCTCCCTGCTCAGGTTCCCAACCCCATGCCATTTTAGTTTAAACCCCCCCGAACAGTGCTAGCAAACCTCCCCGCAAGGATATTTATCCCGCTCTGGTTCAGGTGCAACCCGTCCGACTTGTACAAGTCCCACCTTTCCCAGAAGCAGGCCCAGTGATCCAGGAAACTAAAGCCCTCCCTCCTGCACCAACTCTTTAGCCACGCATTCATCTGCTCTATCCTCCTATTCCTATACTCACTAGCCCGTGGCACCGGGAGTAATCCAGAGATTACTACCTTTGAGGTCCTGCTCTTTAATCTGCGACCTAGCTCCCTAAATTCTTGTTGCAGGACCTCATCCGTCTTCCTACCTATGTCGTTGGTCCCAATGTGAACCACGACCTCTGCCTGTTCCCCCTCCCCCTTCAGAATGCCCTGCAGCCATTCAGTGACATCCTTGACCCTGGCACCAGGGAGGCAACAAACCATCCTGGAGTCACGTCTACGGCCACAGAACCGTCTATCTGTTCCCCTTACGATAGAATCCCCTACCACTATTGCTCTCCCACTCTTTTTCCTCCCTTCCTGAGCAGCAGCAACACCCCCGGTGTCAGGAAGTTGGCTGCTGCTGCCTTCCTCTGGTGAGTCATCCCCCTCAACAGTATCCAAATTGGTATACCTGTTTAAAAGGGGGATGGCCACAGGGGTCTCCTGCACTACCTGCCTGCTTCTACTGCTCCGCCTGGTGGTCACCCATTTCCCTCCTGCCTGTGCAGCCCTACCCTGCGGCGTGACCAACTCATCAAATGTGTAATCCACGACCCTCTCAGCATCGTGAATGCTCCACAACCCATCCATCTGCAGCTCCAGCGCCTCAATACGGCCCGTTAGTAGCTGCAGCTGGATGCATTTCCGGCACACGTGGTCATCAGGGACACTGGCAGCGTCCCTGAATTCCCACATAGAGCAAGAGGAGCATAACACGGGGCTGGGCTCTCCTGGCATGACTTACCCCTTTAATTAATTTAAATTAATTCAATACCACCAGTTAAAGATATACTCTAGGGCGCTTATTTACCAACTGTCCCCACTACACCACAGAGATCCAAGAAAATATAAACCGCAGAATTTAAGCTTGTAATAAAAGAGATACTCACCAACCAATCACTTACCTGCTTCCTGGTGACGTCACACTTGGATTACATTTCACCTCTCTCCTCTGCTGTTGAATTGGTCTCGCCTCACCTCGCAACTGCCGCCGATTTCAAACTGCCGCCACTTTTAAGCTCTGCCGGTCACTGCCCCCTCACATCGGGCCTCACCTCGCAACTGCCGCCGATTTCAAACTGCCGCCACTTTTAAGCTCTGCCGGTCACTGCCCCCTCACAGGTCCGATGCTCTGATCGGGCCTCACCTCGCAACTGCCACCGATTTCAAACTGCCGCCACAACAGCTTGTTGACATCACAGCAGAGCACTCTAGAGATTCCCCATTATATTAAACTGATATCACTTACATGTCAAAAAAGGCAAATTTCTCGCTACAGAGATCGCGAGATCTTTGTGGGCAGCTTTCTTCGGGGCCAGCGGCAAACGCATGGATGAGTGCAGCTCCAACAACATTCAAGAAGCTCGCCTCCATCCAAGACAATGCAGCCCACTTGATCGGCACCCCATCCACCACCTTAAACATTCACTCCCTCCTCCACCGGCGCACCATGGCTGCAGTGTGTACCATCTTCAAGATGCACTGCAGCAACTCACCAAGGCTTCTTAGACAGCACCTCCCAAACCCGCGACCTCTACCACCTAGAAGGACAAGGGCAACAGGAGCATGGGAACACCATCATCTCCAAATTCCCGTCCAAGTCACACAACATCTTGACTTGGAAATATATCGCTGTTCCTTCATTGTCGCTGGCTCAAAATCCTGGAATTCCCTACCTGACAGCACTGTGGGAGTACCTTCACCACACGGACTGCAACAGTTCAAGAAGACGGTTCACCACCACCTTCTCAAGGGCAATTAGGGATGGGCAATAAATGCTGGCCTTGCCAGTGATGTCCACAACCCATGAATGAATATTAAAAAATCTACCCCATCAACCCTCTCTGTTAATTCATCAAAGAATTCCTGCACATAATATCTATACAGTTATGTACTGCAAGAGGTTAAGCCCATTAATGTGCAGCTCATCTCATAGGATCATGCAAGTCAATTCCCACTTACCAGGCAGCAGTCATGATGCATTTATTTTAAGGCAATCCCACTATGCCCCCATTATTTGATCCACAAAGATGAGTGCAAGATAGGCTCCTAGAAGTCCGAGACTACCTTCTTCAACCCTGGCTCATGACACTTGTATGATAGCTGCAAAAGGCTGTCAAGCACAGGTACATAGAAACATAGAAAAATAGGAGCAGGAGTAAGCCTCCAAACAGTACTGGTAATGTAGGGGATGGCATCAAACAGGAAATTAGAGCTGCATGTAACAAGGGTACTACAGTAATCATGGGTGACTTTAATCTACATATAGACTGGCCAAACCAAATTAGCAATAATACTGTGGAGGATGAATTCCTGGAGTGTGTACAAGATTTTTTTTACAGCAGTACGTTGAGAAGCCAACGAGGGAACAGGCTATCCTAGATTGGGCATTGTGCAATGAGAAGGGGTTAATTAATAATCTTGTTGTGCGGGGTCCTTTAGGGAAGAGTGACCATAACATGTTAGAATTCTTCATTAAAATGGAAAGTGAAGAATTCCAATCCGAAACTAGGGTCCTAAATCTAAACAAAGGAAACTACGATGGTATGAAGAGTGAGTTGGCTATGATAGATTGGGGAGCTTCATTAAAAGGCATGACGGTGGATAGGCAATGTCTAACATTTAAGGAACAAATGCATGAATTGCAACAGTTATACATTCCTTTCTGGTGCAAAAACACAAAAGGAAAAGCTGACAGAAAGAAATTAAGGACAGTATTAGATCCAAAGAGGAGTCATATAAAGTTGTCAGAAAATGTAGCATGTCTGAGGATTGGGAGCAGTTTAGAGTTCAGCAAAAAAGGACCAAGAGATTGATTAAGAGGGGAAAAATAGAGTATGAGAGTAAACTTGCAAGGAACATAAAAGCAGATTGTAAAAGCTTCTACAAGTATGTAAAAAGAAAAAGATGAGTGAAGACAAATGTAGGTCCCTTACAGTCAGAAATGGGAGAATTTATAATGGGGAACAAGGAAATGGCAGAGCAATTAAACAAATACTTTGGTTCTGCCTTCATGGATGAGGACACAAATAACTTCCTGGAAATGCTAGGGAACCAAAGGTCTAGTGAGAAGGAGGAATTAAAGGAAATTAGTATTAGTAAAAAGATAGTGCTGGAGAAATTAATGGGACTGAAAGCTGATAAATCCCCAGGGCCTGATAATCTGCATCCCAGAGTATTAAAAGAGGTAGCCATGGAAATACTGGATCCATTGGTTGTCATCTTCCAAAATTCTATAGATTATGAAACAGTTCCTGCAGATTGGAGGGTGCCAAATGTAACCCCACTATTTAAAAATGGAGGAGAGAGAAAACAGGGAACTATAGACGGGTTAGCCTGACATCAGTAGTAGGGAAAATGCTAGAGTCTAGTATAAAGGATGTGATAACAGGACACAGAAAATATCAACGGGATTAGACAAAGTCAACATGGGTTTATGAAAGGGAAATCGTGTTTGACAAACCTACTGGAGTTTTTTGAGGATGTAACTGGTAGAATAGATAAGGGAGAACCAGTGGATGTGGTGTATTTGGATTTTCAGAAGGCCTTTGATAAAGTCCCACATAAGAGGTTAGTGTGCAAAATTAAAGCACATGGGATTGGGGGTAATATACTGGCATGGATTGAAAATTGGTTAATAGACAGGAAACAGAGAGTAGGAATAAATTGGTCTTTTTCGGGGAGGCAGGCGGTGACTAGTGGGGTACCACAGGGATCAGTGCTTGGGCCCCAGCTATTCACAATATATTTCAATGATTTGGATGAGGGAACCAAATGTAATATTTCCAAGTTTGCTGACGACATGAAACTAGGTGGGATTGTGAGTTGTGAGGAGGATGCAAAGAGGTTTCAAGGCGATTTAGACAAGTTGACTAAGTGGGAAAATACATGGCAGATGCAGTATAACGTGAATAAATGTGAAGTTATCCACTTCGGTAGGAAAAACAGAAAGGTAGAGTATTATTTAAATGGTAATAGATTGGGAAATGTTGATGTACAGAGGGACCTGGGTGCCCTTGTACACAAGTCACTGAAAGCAAACATGCAGGTGCAGCAAACAGTTAGGAAGGCAAATGGTATGTTGACCTTCATTACAAGAAGATTTGAGTACAGGAGCAAGGATGTCTTACTACAGTGGTACAGGGCCTTGATGAGACCACACCTGGAGTACTGTGTGCAGTTTTGGTCTCCTTACCTAAGAAAGGATATACTTGCCATACAGGGAGCGCAACGAAGGTTCACCAGACTGATTCCTGGGGTGGCAGGACTGTCGTATGAGGAGAGATTGGGTCGACTACACGTGTATTCACTAGAGTTTAGAAGAATGAGAAGGGATCTCATTGAAACGTATAAAATTCTGACAGGGCTAGACAGACTGGATGCAGGGAGGATGTTTCCCCTGGCTGGGGGGTCTAGAACGAGGGGTCACAGTCTCAGGATAAGGGGTAGGACATTTAGGACTGAGATGAGGAGAAATTCCTTCACTCAGAGGGTGGTGAACCTGTGGAATTCTCTACCACAGAAGGCTGTGGAGGTGAAGTCACTGAATATATTTGAGAAGGAGATAGATAGATTTCTAGACACAAAAGGCATCGAGGGGTATGGGGAAAGAGCAGGAATATGGTATTGAGATAGAGGATCAGCCATGATCATATTGAATGGCGGAGCAGGCTCAAAGGGCCGAATGGCCTACTCCTGCTCCTATTTTTCTATGTTTCTTAGGTAAGGAGACCAAAACTGCACACAGTACTCCAGGTGTGGTCTCACCAAGGCCCTGTATAACTATAGTAAGACATCCTTGCTCTTGTACTCAAACCCTCTTGCAATGAAGGCCAACATACCATTTGCCTTCCTAACTGCTTGCTACACCTGCATGTTTGCTTTCAGTGACTGGTGTACAAGGGCACCTACGTCCCATTGTACATCAGCATTTCCCAATCTAGCCCCATTTAAATAATACTCTGCCTTTCTGTTTTTTCCTACCAAATTGGATAACTTCATATTTATCCACGTTATACTGCATAGAAACATAGAAGATGGAGCAGGAGTAGGCCATTCGGCCCCTCGAGCCTGCTCCGCCATTTAATGAGATAATGGCTGATCATCCAAATTCAGTACCCTGTCACTGCTTTCTCCCCATATCCCTTGATCTCTTTAGCCTCAAGAAATATATCCAACTCCTTCTTGAATATATTTAATGAATTGGCCTCAACTGCCTTCTGTGGTACAGAATTCCACAGGTTCACCACTCTCTGGGTGAAGAAATTCCTCCTCATCTCTGCCCTAAATGTCTTGCCCCTTATCGTTAGACTGTGACCCCTGGTTCTGGACTCCCCCGCCATCGGGAATATCCTTCCTGCATCTAGTCTGTCTAGTCCTCTTAGAATTTTATAAGTTTCAATGAGATCCCCTCTCATTCTTCCAAACTCTAGCGAATATAAGCCTAATCGACCCAATCTCTCCTCATACGTCATTCCTGCCATCCCAGGTATCAGTCTGGTGAATCTTCGCTGCACTCTCCCATGGCAAGAACATCTTTCCTCAGATAAGGTGACCAAAACTGCACACAATACTCAAGGTGTGGTCTCACCAAGGCCCTGTACAACTGCAGCAAGACTTCCTTGCTCCTGTACTCAAATCCTCTCGCTATGAAGGCCAACATACCATTTGCCTCCTTAACCGCCTGCTGCACCTGCATGCTTACCTTCAGCAACTGGTGCACAAGGACACCCAGGTCTCGTTGCACTTCCCCTTTTCCCAATCTATTGCCGTTCAGATAATAATCTGTCTTCCTGTTTTTGCCACCAAAGTGGATAACCTCGCATTTATCCACATTATACTGCATTTGCCATGCATCTGCCCAATCACCCAACCTGTCCAAATCGTACTGGAGTTTCTCTGCATCCTCCTCACAGCACACACGCCCACCCAGCTTTGTGTCATTTGCAAGCTTGGAGATATTACATCTAGTTCCCTCGACTAGATCATTAATATATATTGTGAATAGCTGGGGTCCTAGAACCGATCTCTGCGGTACCCCACTAGTCACTGCCTGCCACTCGGAAAAAGACCCGTTTATTCCAACTCTTTGCTTCCTGTCTGCCAACCAGTTCTCTATGCAAGGCAGTACCTTATCCCCAATCCCATGTGCTTTAACTTTACATGCTAATCTCTTATGCGGGACCTTATCGAAAGCCTTCTGAAAGTCCAAATACACCACACCCACTGGTTCTCCCTTATCTATTCTACCAGTTACATTCTCAAAAAATTCCAGTAGATTAGTCAAGCATGATTTACCTTTTGTAAATCCATGTTGACTTTGTCCAATCTTGTCACTGTTTTCCAAGTGCGCTGCTATTACATCTTTTATAATGGACTCTAGCATTTTCCCCACTACCGATGTCAGGCTTACTGGTCTATAATTCCCTGTTTTCTCTCTACCACCCTTTTTGCCATGTATTTGCCCACTCACTCAACTTGTCTAAATCGCCTTGAAGCCTCGAGATGCATGCTGCCACTGGATACGTAATCGAGCACACATTACTCATGCTGAAGCAGTGATTCCGATGCCTCGACGGGTAAAGGAAAGAAAGAACTTCCATTTATATACTGCCTTTCATGACCTCAGGGCATCACAAAACAGTTTACAGTCAATGAAGTACTTTTTGAAGTGTGGTCAAAATGTAATGCAGGAAAGGCAGCAGTCACATTGCACACAGCAAGTTCCCACATACAGCAGTAGTTCAGTATAACCCACCTAGGGTTTTGAGAACAGTCCTGGTCTGCTGCATTCTACATAACCTGGCACTGAAAGAGGTGTCCACACAGAACAGCCTGCGCAAGAGGCCACTGGTGAGTAGATGGAGGGGGTTACTCAACTGTAGTGATAATGGCCTCCAAATGTGAGAGTCAGTCCTTTTGGACTGTCTGTTAATATTTACTTAAAAACTTGTGTAACCTTAGTTACATATATTATCTATTCAAGCGTAACATCTTTTTTTCCTCAGTCTTCGAAGATCCTTTATACTGAATATAAAGTCCAACTCGGCTTCACTCCTTAAGCCCAAGGGTTTCTTTCTGATTCTTGGAATAAATCATGTCTTTCCTGAACTTATTTGCTACTGACACGTTCACATTAGTCCTTTTTTTACTTTTGACTGTATTTTGCCTGATGTATTTTTATACTGGGTCCAAACCCTCAGCTGCTTTCAAGCTTCCCCCAGGTCCCACTCCTCTACCTTTGATCGGGAACCTGCACACCCTGGACCTGAAAATGCTCTACAAGAGCCTGATGGAGGTGAGATAAGTTTATCTTAGTTAAGTTCTATTGTGTCAATGCACTTGAAAAAGTTGTGGGACAAAAGGCTATGGAAGAAGCAGACTTGCATGTCCATTCTGAGCAATCTTGTATAGTTGGGGCTTTACAGGGTAGGATCAGTGTGATTATTGTAAGGCTGTTGCCGATGAGAGGACAATATTTCCTCATCTGGAGAGATGCTGAATAAAGTAAACTCATACTCTATTATTAATGCTTAATTATCTCCGTCAATCAAAGGCACGTTAAGGTCTGTGGAGGCTGTTGGTAAATTTGTAGTTTCGATGAGTACAGCAGTGAGGGGGAGGGGAGGAATAGTGTTACAAAGGACTCAGACTTTCTGATGACACAAAGGCAAGCACCACACAAAGAGTGGAGACTTTCTGGCTGGGGGTTGGGAGGTTAGAGTTTAGAAGTAAAGCTTTGGGGGTAGATTTCTCACAGGAACAGGAGTAGGCCATTCAACCCCTTGTGTCTGTTCCACTGTGTGATCTTTTACGTCCACCTGAGAGGGCAGATAGGGCCTCAGTTTAACGCCTTATCCAAATTCGAAAGGCAACAGCTCCAACAGTGCAGCACTCCCTCAGTACTGCACTGAAGTATCAGCCTAATTTATGTGCTCAAGTCTCTGGAGTGGGACTTGAACCCAGAACCTTCTGATATAGGGGTGAGAGTGTTACCACTGAGTCAAGTCCGACGCTTTAGACACAATAAACACAGAAGTGCAATACCTTATGTTATAAATCTCATCATCATAAAGAAACTACTCATGAAATAACGCTGGACTGCCAGCTGGTGGCGCCATCCAAGGAGTATAAATACTCGGGCGTGGGCCCAGCTTCCCCGGGACATTTTGTAAGACAGGAACTGGTGAAGTACAACTAGACCTCCATGTTCTGAAACAAGTTGATTAAAGCCTTGCTTTATACTCAAACCAAGTGCGTAGAGAGTTTTATTACGTCACCTTATTTAACAAAATCTATGATAAATCAATGAACACCATCATGAGGTTACCCAATGAAAATTACAATATGTACTTTGTCCTATATTATTAAGGAGAGAAAGACTTCCATTTATATAGCACCTTTCATGACCTCAGGACATCCCAAAGTGATTTACAGCCAATTATGTATTTTTGAATTGTAGTCACTTTTGTAATGTAGCAAATTGCAACAATGTAGCAAATTACAACATATTTACTGATATAGACTAGTTCATCATAGACATAAGTCTAACAAGTATAACACAATTTCTCAACCTTAGCTGTATCGTGTTTAATGGTAGCATTGCAGAGCTATATTCACTGTGCAAGACTGCAGTACAGCTTAGCAAGTTTCAACTTTCAGCTATTCCTTTGAAATCTGAATGTAAATAGCCTTTTCTTTTAAGTAGGCTGGCCACTGTAGCATTGTCCTCCTCTGGGTACTCAGCCTCTCTTCTGAAAATGCCCTTGATGTGTCACCATCTACGACTGTTGGTGCTGTCTGTGGTCATTGTTTTCTTCCTTCAATCATCACCTTCTTGCCCTACCTTAACTAACCTTGCAAGAATGTTAACTCCCTGTGCTGTACACTAATTGCACTCTCTGGTTTCAGAGACTGAAACTATTAACTAACAACTGTGACACACTTCACAAGTTTTACATGCGTTCGATTCAACGCAACTTTTCTTCATGATAGAACTTGTACTCTTAACACTTTCTGTTGGTGCACAACTGCTTCAAAGGTTCTTCGCAACTTCTTTGTAACTTTCTGTCCTTTCTGGAAAGCTTAGTAACACTTTCCAGGAACCTACTGAAACAACTCAGAACCCCTGGGCATGAGATGCAAAACAGGTGCTGTCGCATTGGCCGACCCATATACGACATGCCCGATATTCAGTTCTATTGAAGTCAGCGGAGCTGAATATCGTGCGGGGCGTGTAACGGGCGACTGATGCGACACTTTCCATTTTGGGTCCCCAGTCACCCATGTTCAATTTCACCACCCCCTCTTTATATAAACAATAATTGCATTGATGGGATTTTTCTTATTCATTTTCAGTTATCAGAGCAGTATGGGTCTGTGTTTACCATTCAGCTGGGACTGGAAAAAGTGGTGGTGCTCACGGGGTACGAAACGGTGAAGGAAGCTCTCGTAGACCGTGCGGACGAATTTGCAGAGAGAGCAAAGATCCCAGTATTGGAAATGCAGGCTAATGGTTATGGTAATCTGCAGCTCTTTGCTTTCTTATGAATCATTGCTATTGTATTTACTTATTAACTAAACAAAGAAGTTATATCAGTCACAGGTTTGGCTAGCCAGTTACAAAAGTGAGCTCGGGCTCCACAAAGAAATGCTGGAGCAGTGATCCAGTTGCTGTGGGGGTGGTAGCGCAGAGAGAAGCTATATTCATTGTAAAAAGATGTTTCCACTTGCAGGGGAGACCAGATCTAGAGGCCATGAATATAAGATAGCCACTAATAAATCCAATAATTAAGGAGAAATTTCTTTCCCCAGAGAGTGGCTAGAATGTGGAACTTGCTACCACAAGGGGTGGTTGAGGCGAATAGCAAAGATGAATTTAAGGGGAAGCTGGATAAGCACATGAGGGAGAAAGGAATAGAAAATTATGCTGATAGGGTGAGATGAAAAGGTGCATAAACACCAGGTAGACCTGTTGGGCCGAATGGCCTGTTTCTGTGCTGTACATGCTATGTAATTCATAGATACATAGATACATAGAAGATAGGAGCAGGAGTAGGCCATTCGGCCCTTCGAGCCTGCTCCGCCATTCAATGAGATCATGGCTGATCATCCAAATTCAGTACCCTGTCCCTGCCTTCTCCCCATATCCCTTGATCCCCTTAGCCTTAAGAAATATATCCAACTCTTTCTTGAATATATTTAATGAACTGGCCTCCACCGCCCTCTGTGGCAGAGAATTCCACAGGTTCACCACTCTCTGGGTGAAGAAATTCCTCCACATTTCAGTCCTAAATGGCTTACCCCTTATCCTTAGACTATGACCCCTGGTTCTGGACTCCCCAGCCATCATAAACATCCTTCCTGCATCTAGTCTGTCCAGGCCTGACAGAATTTTATAGGTTTCGATGAGATCCCCTCTCAATCTTCTAAACTTCAGTGAGTATAAGCCCAATCGACACAATCTCTCCTCATACGTCATTCCTGCCATCCCAGGTATCAGCCTGGTGAATCTTCGCTGCACTCCTTCCATGGCAAGAACGTCCTTCCTCAGGTAAGGCGACCAAAACTGCACACAATACTCAAGGTGCGGTCTCACCAAGGCCCTGTACAACTGTAGCAAGACATCCTTGCTCCTGTACTCGAACCCTCTTGCTACGAAGGCCAACATACCATTTGCCTTCTTAACCGCCTGCTGCACCTGCATGCTTACCTTCAGCGACTGGTGCACAAGGACACCCAGGTCTCTTTGCACTTCCCCTTCTCCCAATCTATTGCCATTCAAATAATAATCTGCCTTCCTGTTTTTGCCACCAAAGTGGATAACCTCACATTTATCCACATTATAGTGCATTTGCCATGTTTCTGCCCAATCACCCAACCTGTCCAAATCGTACTGGAGTTTCACGACATCCTCCTCACAGCTTACCCTCCCACCCAGCTTTGTGTCGTCTGCAAATTTGGAGATATTACATCCAATTCCCTCGTCCAGATCATTAATATATATTGTGAACAGCTGGGGTCCTAGGACCGATCCTTGCGGTACCCAACTAGTCACTGCCTGCCACTCGGAAAATGACCCGTTTATTCCAACTCTTTGCTTTCTGTCCGCCAACCAGTTCTCTATCCAAGTCAATACCTTGCCCCCAATCCCATGTGCCTTAATTTTGCACGCTAATCTCTTATGTGGGACCTTATCGAAGGCCTTCTGAAAGTCCAAATATACCACATCCACTGGTTCTCCCTTATCTATTTTACCAGTTACATCCTCAGAAAATTCCAGTAGATTAGTCAAGCATGATTTACCTTTTGTAAATCCATGTTGACTTTGTCCAATCCTGTCACTGCTTTCCAAGTGCTCTGCTATTACATCTTTTATAATAGACTCTAGCATTTTCCCCACTACTGATGTCAGGCTTACCGGTCTATAATTCCCCACTTTTTCTCTACCACCTTTTTTGAATAGTGGGGTAACATTAGCTACCCTCCAATCCATGGGTACTGTTCCAGAGTCTATCGAGTTCTGGAAGATGACCAGCAATGCATCTACTATTTCTAGGGCCACTTCCTTAAGTACCCTGGGATGTAGATTATCAGGCCCTGGGGATTTATCGGCCTTCAGTCCCATCAATTTTCCTAACACCATTTCGCTACAAATACTGATTTCTTTCAGTTCCACCCTTTCATCAGACCCTATGTTCCCCGGCATCTCTGGGAGGTTATTTGTGTCCTCCTTTGTGAAGACAGAACCAAAGTATGAATTTAGTTGGTCTGCCATTTCTTTGTTTCCCATTATAAATTCCCCTGATTCTGACTGCAAGGGATCTACGCTTGACTTCACCAATCTTTTTCTCTTCACATATCTATAAAAGCTTTTACAGTCAATTTTTATGTTCCCTACTAGCTTACTCTCATATTCTATTTTCCCTTTCTTAATTAATCCCTTTGTCCTCCTTTGTTGACTCCTAAACTGCTCCCAATCCTCAGGATTATTGCTTTTTCTGGCCAATTTATATGTCGTCTCCTTGGATCTTATGCTATCCCTAATTTCCCTTGTTAGCCACGGTTGAGTCACCTTTTTTGTTTTATTTTTATGCCAAACTGGGATGAACAAATTCTGTAGCTCATCCATTCGGTCTTTGAATGTTTGCTATTGCCTATCCACCGTCAACCCTTTGAGTGCCATTCCCCAATCAATCCTACCCAACTCGCTCCTCAGACCATCGTAGTTTCCTTTATTTAAATTGAGGAACCTAGTCTCTGAGTCAACTACTTCATTCTCCATCTTAATGAAGAATTCGATCATATTATGATCACTCCGACCCAAGGGGCCTCGTACAACAAGATTGCTAATTAATCCTTTCTCGTTACATAATACCCAGTTTAAGATGGCCTGATCTCTGGTTGGTTCCTCGACATATTGGTCCAGGAAACCATCCCGTAAACACTCCAGGAATTCCTCTTCCACAGTATTGTTACTAATTTGGTTGGCCCAATCTATATGTAGATTAAAGTCACCCATGATGACTGCTGTAAATTACTACACCAGGGCAACTAAACTGAAACCACGCAAACAAATGAAGGGTTCAATTAGTATATTAGAACCTCAATGCTCCCCCACTCAGTTCCTGGATGCACTGGAAAAAAAGTAAGTTATTTTCCATTTGATGCGCATTCTAGGTATTTCTTTTGGACATGGGGAGTCATGGAAACAGATGCGAAGATTTGCTTTAACGACCCTACGTAATTTTGGAATGGGCAAGAAGACAATTGAAGACAAAATTACAGAGGAAGCTAAATTTCTGATGCAGGAAATAGAATCTCACCAAGGTTAGAGTTTCTATTTAATTCTATAGTTTTGTTCTGGTTGATATGTTGGTGTACAATTTGTTTAAGTGCCATTTGCAGCAGCACACAGTTCTGTTTTTATTTCATATTTCTAACATTCTGGCCACTGGAGTGTCTGTCCGGTGGATGAATCCATTGTCTCACAGCCTACCAAAACATTCCTGGGACTCTGGGTGATGGACTGAAATATGTGACTAGCTTATCACTATCTCTGAGCCCGATTCTGGCCTCACCTAGCATCTACCCATGTGCACCTCCAGCAGCAACCACTCTAAGGTGATCAGGAGCAGGAACCCAGGCTGATTTTCCTCTCCCTTACCTAGGGTTGCTGCAGCCAATTGTATCGCCCATCGCAGTATATCGCAGAAAAGCAGGGGGAGTTCTCCCCGGTGTCCTGGCCAATATTTATCCCTCAACCAACATCACTAAAACAGATTATCTGGTCATTATCACATTGCTGTTTGTGGGAGCTTGCTGTGCGCAATTTGGCTGCTGCATTTCCTACATTGCAACAGTGACTACACTTCAAAAACTACTTCATTGACTGTAAAGCTCCTTGCGACATCCTGAGGTTGTGAAAGGCACGATAAAAAGGCAAGTTCTTCCTTTTCTTTTTTTCCCCTGTTCTGGAAAAGATCATTACAGACCAGAACATGGGACCTTCCAGGTCTGTGTGACTTAGAAACAGGAACTGGGTCATCAGAGGAACTGAAGATGTGACAACTTAAAATATTTGAAGGAATTAAAAGAGGAAAGAAAGACTTGCATATATATAGCGCCTTTCACGACAACCGGACGTCTCAAAAACCTTTACAGCCAATGAAGTACTTTTGAAGTGGAGTCACTGTTGTAATCTGGGAAACGCGGCAGCCAATTTGTGCACAGCAAGCTCCCACTAACAGCAATGTGATAATGACCTGATAATCTGTTTTGGTTATTGTAATGAAATCTGTTTGTTCTTGCCTGTATTCGTTCTTGCCTGTATTCGCTTTGCACTCATGTATATTACCCTCCCCCACACGGTGTATAGTTTCACTTCCTCTTTCCTGACTAACCTGTATGACTCATTCCTGCGAGCCAGTCAGTGTGTTGAGATGTTAGCTCTGACCTTAGTGATTAAAAGCCAACTTGTTAAAGTCTATAACTTCTAGTTTTGTGGTTATTGAAGGCCCATCAATTTTAATCACTAAAGAATACTAGGATGGATCAACTCCTAAAACCAGAGCGTCTGGACTTGGATCCACATTCTGCTGAAGCATCAAATCAATTTGGACACTGGCTCAAATGCTTTGAACTCTTCGCGAGGGTCTCATCCGCTAGCGAGGTAGATAAACTGAGTCTACTGACTACTCGCGTTAATCATCGGATTTATTTGTTCATCCGGGACGCCACCTCTTACACGGAGGCCATCACTATCCTGAAGGCCCAATACCAGAGGCCAGTAAACGAAGTGTACGCCAGACATCTGCTGGCTACACGCAGGCAGTGACCTGAGGAATCAATGGACGATTTCTTACAGGGCCTAAAGGACTTGGTCCGGGACTGTAACTGCAAGGCCGTGACGGCCAACGAATACTCTGACGAATTGGTCCACGATTCCTTCATCATGGGCCTCAAATCGAATTATATCCGGCAGAGACTGCTGGAGAAGGAGGTCCTGGACTTAAAAAAGGCAGTGGCCACTGCGCGATCACTGGACGTGGCCCAGAAAAACTCTGACTCTTATTCTTCCGGCCATGCGGCCCTCACCGCCTCGTGCGCGCCGAGCGGGCCGCCATCTTGGAATCAGCCATCTTCCCCATCCAGGTCTCAGACCAGCTCTACACCGCCGGAGTCCCCACACAGAAGTTCACCCAGGAGTCCTACTACAGCGGCAATGTCTCGAGGCCCGAAATGCTACTTCTGCGGCCAGGCCAAGCACCCCAGACAATGATGCCCAGCGAAGGACGCTACATGCTTCAAATGTAAGGAAAAGGGGCATTTTAGCAAAGTCTGCCGGGGGAATCCGATTTCCAACTCCGTCACCGCCTCGTGCGTGCCGTGCGGGCCGCCATCTTGGGATCCGCCATCTTTTCCCGACTCAACGGCCGCCCAGGGCCCAACAGTGGCTTCGATCACGGTGGATCAATCCAGGCCACACCCGTTGACAAAATCCACGATGGACATACAGGTAAACGGGAATTTAACGAAATGTTTAATTGACTGTGGGAGTACCGAGAGTTTTATCCACCCTAGCCTGGTACGGCGGCACTCATTAACAGTAACCCCTACACGGAGCAGAATTGCTATGGCTGCTAAGCCCCACACTTCGGACATTTTGGGCTACTGTGTGGTAACACTGACTGTAAAAGGCACGGACTACAAGGATTTTAAACTCCTCGTGATGCCAGAACTCTGTGTTAATGTAATCTTGGGCCTGGACTTCCAGTGCCACCACGAAAGTGTCACACTAGCATATGGCGGGTCCCAGCCGCCACTCACAGTCTGTGGCCTATCAACCTTAAAAATCAGCCCGCCCTCTTTATTCGCTAATCTCGCTCCGAACTGTAGGCCCATAGCGACCAAAAGTAGACGGTACAGTCTGGAAGACAGACACTTTATCAAGGCGGAAGTGGACAGACTCCTGCGGGAAGGCATTATTGAATGCAGTACCAGTCCGTGGCGTTCCCAAGTAGTCATAGTTAAAAATAGCGAAAAGAAACGGATGGTAATTGACTACAGCCAGACTGTTAATATTTATACCCAACTGGACGCCTACCCTTTACCCCGCATATCAGAAATGGTCAACCAGATCGCGCAATACCGAGTCTTCTCGACTATCGACCTCAAATCCGCGTATCACCAGCTCCCCATTAGAACGGAGGACCGCCCATACACCGCCTTTGAGGCGAACGGACGCCTCTACCATTTTCTCAGAGTGCCCTTCGGGGTAACAAATGGGGTTTCGGTCTTCCAACGTGAGATGGACCGCATGGTTGACGAGAATAAACTACAAGCTACCTACCCCTATCTGGACAATGTCACTATCTGCAGGCACAACCAGCAAGACCACGATCTAAATCTTGCGAGATTTTTAAAAACTGCCCTAAAGCTGAATCTAACCTACAACGAAGACAAATGTGTCTTCAACACAACCCGTCTCTGTATCCTCGGCTGTGTGGTGGAAGATGGGGTAATTGGACCGGACCCTGACCGATTACGCCCCCTAAAGGAACTGCCCCTGCCACACAATCCCAAAGCTTTAAAAAGGTGCCTGGGATTTTTTTCATATTATGCCCAATGGGTGCCGAATTACTCTGATAAGGCCCGACCCCTCATTAAATCGACGTCCTTCCCACTATCAGCTGAAGCTCGGGAGGCTTTCACCAGTATCAAACAGGACATTGAAAGGGCTGCACTGTGTGCAGTGGACGAAAGCATTCCCTTTCAAGTCAAAAGCGATGCGTCAGACTTTGCTTTAGCTGCGACCCTCAATCAGGCTGGGAGACCTGTGGCCTTCTTCTCCCGAACCCTTCAGGGACCTGAAATCAGGCACTCTTCTGTCGAGAAGGAGGCACAGGCTATAGTGGAGGCAGTGCGGCACTGGAGACACTACCTAGCCGGCAAACGTTTCACCCTGCTCACCGACCAGCGGTCGGTGGCTTTCATGTTTAATAACAAACAAAGGGGGAAAATCAAGAATGACAAAATACTCAGGTGGAGGATCGAACTATCCACGTTCGACTATGATATTATGTACAGGCCGGGAGCCCTTAATGAACCCCCAGACGCCCTATTGCGGGGAATGTGTGCCAGCATTCATACGGACAAATTACAGGGTCTCCACAACGACCTCTGTCACCCAGGGGTCACCCGACTATACCATTTTATAAAGTCCCGCAATCTGCCCCACTCCATCGAGGAGGTCAGGGCAATGACCAGAGCCTGCCGCATCTGTGCGGAATGCAAGCCTCGTTTCTGCAGGCCTGACCGTGCACACCTTATCAAAGCCACACGGCCATTCGAGCGCCTAAGTCTGGACTTCAAGGGACCCCTTCCCTCTGCCGACCATAACGTATACTTCCTCAATATCATCGATGAATATTTCCGCTTCCCCTTCGCCATTCCCTGCCCAGACATGACCAGTGCCACGGTCATCAAGTGTCTCGGTAATCTATTCTGCATGTTTGGCATGCCGAACTACATACACAGCGATAGGGGGACGTCATTTATGAGTGACGAACTGCGCCAGTTCTTGCTCTCAAAGGGGATAGCCACTAGCAGAACCACTGGCTACAACCCCCGGGGTAATGGGCAAGTGGAAAGGGAGAATGCTACTGTTTGGAAGGCTGTCACGTTAGCCTTAAAGTCAAAAAGGCCTTCCGACCTCCCGCTGGCAGGAAGTCCTCCCAGACGTGCTCCACTCCATAAGGTTTCTGTTATGTACAGCCACTAACGCTACCCCTCACGAAAAGATGTTCGTTTTCCCCAGAAATCGACCTCGGGCATATCTCTACCCGCGTGGCTGACGTCCCCGGGGACAGTACTATTGCGGAAGCACGTGAGAGGCCATAAAACGGACCCCCTTGTGAAAAAGGTACAGCTCCTCCATGCAAACCCTCAGTACGCCTATATCGAATACTCTGACGGGCGAGAGGACACTGTTTCCATAAAAGACCTCGCTCCCTCGGGGAGCGGAGAGAACGATGAGAGACTACCCGAGGAAGACCTACACAAAGAGACAGGATGCCCAGAGGTATCAATACCCAACTTTAACCTGGAGGACACTGCAGATAACCTGGAAGACACTGCGGAGGCCCGGACAGCGGAGGAACCAGAATCCACTCCCCTAGAGGCACCCCAACCGGCTTTGCGCCGATCACTGAGAACCACAAAACCTCCTGACAGACTCACTTATACCAACTTTTAAGAAACATCACCCCGATGGACTAAATCTAAAGAAGGGGTGAATGTAATGAAATCTGTTTGTTCTTGCCTGTATTCGTTCTTGCCTGTATTCGTTTTGCACTCATGTATATTACCCTCCCCCACACGGTGTATAGTTTCACTTCCTCTTTCCTGACTAACCTGTATGACTCATTCCTGCGAGCCAGTCAATGTGTTGAGATGTTAGCTCTGATCTTAGTGATTAAAAGCCAACTTGTTAAAGTCTATAACTTCTAGTTTTGTGGTTATTGAAGGCACATCAGTTATGTTGGTTGAGGAAGAAGTATTGGCCAGGACACCGGGGATAGCTCCCCTACTTTTCTTCGAAATAGTGCCATGGGATCTTTTACATCCACCTGTGACAGCAGATAGGGCCTCGGTTTAACGTCTCATCTGAAAGACAGCACCTCCGACAGTGCAGCATTCCCTCAGTACTGCACTGGAGTGTCAGCCTAGATTTATGTGCTCAAGTCCCTGGAGTGAGGATTTGAACCCATAACCTTCTGTCTCAGAGGTGAGTGTGCTACCCACTGAGCCACTGGCTGAACAAAGTGTATCTCCATTTTGTTTGCAGACTAACATTAAATTGTATGTTGATATGTTTTTGTCGGCAGACCAGCCCTTTGATACAACATTGCCTGTCACCTCTGCCATGGCCAACATTATCTGCTCTATAGTTTTTGGAGAACGGTTTGACTACGAGGACAAAATATTTCTTACTATAACAAAGCTGATACGTGAAAATTTTAGTCTACTTGGAACTTCTAGAGTCCAGGTATACGTTCAATGTTATAATAGAATTTAGATTTGTGTTTTGATATTTTGAATGGCAAGTTAACCATTATACTGTTGTTAGGTCCAATAGACGTCAGACTTTCTGGGCCAGCCATTGTTTAAACATTTCCAGTTCATAAGTTAAAAATAAATACTGTTACATTAATAAAACTCCAATGTCAAAAGCTTTATTACTATTATACTAAATTGGTATAATCTTACTTATTAATCTAACGCCCCAAGACACTTACCACAGCATATTTAAATTCCATACTGCCGAACTTTGGGCCGCCATTCACCACGATACGTCTGCAGCTGTTCATTTGTTCAACCATTCCCTCACCTCAACCATTGATGCCTTGGTGCTCAGCAAAACCTTTGACGTCCACCATTCCTGTTGTTACCCTGGCACAGCCCCCTCTTCAATCTATACAGTTCAAAGGGCGCAAATTTGTGTTGCCTGATGTGCAATACCTAGCATGCAACTGGATTAGCCATCCATCGCCAGATCAGGGTTGATCACGTTGTGGCGGAGCCACCAAAGGACTCAGAGCGGTTATACATAATTCCTTTAACAGCAATGTAGTTACTGTCTGTGCCTGTACCTTTAATTACACTGTTTGACTGTACAATGCCTAGTTACCTTTACAGCACATGATGACGTCATACCGTTAGTCACGTGATGCCCCAATGGCAGGAAGAACGTGATGACATCATGACGTCACTCTCCTGATCAGGGGATCAGTCCTCATGGAACCCTCAAGGAGAGTAGACCTGTTATTGATGTGTCCTAGCAGCTCAGCATCATTAGGCGATCGAACAGTCCCTGGTCTTCGCCTCTCCACATCGTGCCAAAACCAGGCGGTGGCTGGCGGCCATGCGGTGACTACCGACACCTCAACGACGCCACCACTCCGGATCGGTACCCGATCCCGCATATCCAGGACTTCTCGGCCCACTTGGCGGGAAATACTATCTTCTCTAAAGTCGACCTCGTCCATGGATATCACCAGGTTCCAGTGCACCCACAAGATGTCCCGAAAACCGCAGTCATCACCCCTTTTGGCCTCTTTGAGTTCCTGCGGATGCCGTTTGGCTTAAAGAACGCAGCACAGGCGTTCCAGTGTTTAATGGACTCCGTTCTTCGAGACCTGCATTTCCTTTTCGTCTACCTTCACGACATACTCATCGCTAGTGTCAGCAAGGAGGAACACATCTCCCATTTGCGTTCCCTCTTTACGCGCCTCAGCCAACACGGTTTAACCATCAACCCGGCCAAATGCCAGTTCGGCATGCAACAAATCAACTTCCTGGGACATCGCATAACATCGGACGGTGCTGTCCCTTTGGCGACGAAGGTTGAGGTGGTTACTTCTTTCTCGCGGCTGTCGACAGTCAAGGCCTTGCAGGAGTTCCTGGGGATGGTCAACTTCTACCACCGTTTCACCCCCAAGGCGGCTCAACTCATGCAACCTTTGTTCGGGGCCCTCAAGGATAAGTCCGGTAAAGACCCAATCAGCTGGACAGCTGAAATGATCCAGGCATTCGGCGACACCAAGAACGCTTTGGCCAACGCAACCATGCTGGCGCACCCACTTCCAGGTGCTACTATTGCCCTTACCACTGACGCGTCAGACTACGCCATCGGTGCGGTGCAAGAACAGTGGGTCAACGGCACGTGGCAACCGCTGGCGTTTTTCAGCCGTCAATTGCGAACAAATGAAAGAAAGTACAGCACCTTCGATAGGGAACTACCGGCCCTTTTCCTCGCCATTCGCCATTTCCGGTTTTTATTGGAGGGGCGCCCCTTCACGGCTTTTGTCGACCACAAACCCCTTACGTTCGCCATGGCCAAGACCACCGAACCGTGGTCCGCTCGTCAACAATGTCACTTGACGTTCATTTCCAAATTTACCACGGACATTCAACATGTGTCTGGTAAGGACAACCTGGTGGCAGATTGCCTCTCCCGTGCGACGGTCCACGCGGTGCACCTGGGGATCGACTACGCCCTCATGGCGGCAGATCAGGTTTCGGATTCGGAGGTCCAATCATATCGAACCGTTCCCTCTAGCTTCCAAGCGACCAACGTCGTCTTCCAGGCCGCAGGTGCCACGCTCCTTTGCGATGTTTCCATGGGAGTTCCTCATCCCATAGTGCCAGTCGCATGGCGCCGGAGGGTTTTTGATGCCATACACGGGTTGTCGCACCCAGGGATGAAGGCTTCGCAACGCCTTATGTCAGCCAAGTTCGTCTGGAAAGGTATGCACATCGATGTCCATGACTGGGCTAATACCTGCGTCGTATGCCAGAAGGCCAAAGTCCAGCGTCATGTCAAGGCTCCAGTGGCTGTGTTCACTGTTCCGGAGTGTCGTTTCGACCACGTGCATGTGGACCTCGTGGGGCCGCTTCTGCCTTCTCAGGGTTATACTCATCTCCTTACCATAGTGGACCGCACCACTAGGTGGCCAGAGGCAATTCCTTTGGCTTCCACCACGTCAGTAGACATCGCTAGAGCTTTCATCTCCTGTTGGGTCACCCATTTCGGGGTACCGGCGGACATCTCCTCTGACTGCGGGCCACAATTTTCCTCGGATCTTTGGAGCACTGTGGCGCAGGGGCTCGGTACCAAGCTTCATCGCACCACCGCCTATCATCCACAGGCAAACGGCCTTTACGAGCGATTCCACAGGTCACTTAAAGCCTCTCTTCGGGCCAGTCTTCAAGGCGCAGGATGGGTGGACAGACTCCCATGGGTCCTGTTGGGTCTCCATACGGCGCCCAAAGACGATCTACAATCATCTTCGGCTGAACTCGTCTATGGCCAGCCGCTCCATGTACCAGGAGATTTCCTCCCTTCTCCCACAGAGCCATGGTCCGCCCCCGGCAACTCGTTCGCCACCAAGAAGCGGCCAGATGCTTTGCCCCGATACCTACGTCCAATCACGGTTTGCAGACCTCCTACGTGCCACCGGGACTGAAGAATGCGGAGTATGTCTTCATCCAACACGACGCGCACCGGGATCCGCTCAAGCCTCCTTACACTGGCCCTTTCCGCGTCATCGAACCGGGTGACAAATCCTTTTTGGTCGACGTCGGAGGGAAACCGGATCACATCTCGGTGGACCGCTTGAAGCCGGCTCACCTGGACCTGGACCACCCTGTTGTAGTCGCTCAACCACCCAAACGTGGCCGACCGCCCGTTGCCGCCGCACATGATGAACCAAAGCAGCCTGACAACCCGACAGCGCTCGCCGCACCTGCTCAGCCGCCACCGACTGCCAACGCGTCCACCGGTCGTCAACTTCCTCTACCAGGGTATCAAAGTCGATCGGACAGGCTAATCAGGCCTCCTCCTTGCCTCACCTTTTCTGTTAAAGACAATTCTGGGGGGGCGCATGTGGCGAAGCCACCAAAGGACTCAAGAGCGGTTGTACATATTTCCTTTAACAGCAATGTAGTTACTGTCTGTGCCTGTACCTTTAATTACACTGTTTGACTGTACAATGCCTAGTTACCTTTACAGCACGTGATGACGTCATGCCGTTAGTCACGTGATGCCCCAATGGCGGGAAGAACGTGATGACGTCATGACGTCACTCTCCTGATCAGGTGATCAGTCCTCGTGGAGCCCTCAAGGAGAGTAGACCTGTTATTGATGTGTCCTAACAGTTTCCAGTTTAATCTCGTTTGATTTCATTAAAGTTCATTATTTTAATTACCTGAGTCGAACTCAGTCTTTTTGATAGGAACCTCCATTCCTACAACGTCACGTTTTAGTGGGCCTCCTATTTTCTACTAACAGCTGGCTCTTTAAACCCTTCCTCCCTGACCACCAACTCCTCCCCACCCCCCCTCCCACCCCCATTTCTACCAACAAGTGTGAGGAGCTCATGGATTTCTTCATCACCAAGATAGAGACCATCTGTTCAGCTGCTTCCCCCCTTTCCCTCAACCACTAAGCCAAACCTCTCCCCAGTCACCTCCTACCCTAGCCCTGTTACCCCACTTCTCTATCTCCAGAGCCAGGGAAAATCTCTAACTTCCAGTTCTGATGAAAAGTCATTGACCTGAAACGTTAACCCTACCTTCCCCTCTCCACAGATGTTGCTGACCAGCTGAGCGTTTCCAGCATTCTCTGTTTTTACATCAGATTTCCAGCATCCGTAGTATTTTGCTTTTGTTTAAGGGTTAGTTTAAGATCAATTATTAGGAAAAACTCACGAGGTTTGAAAAAAAATGTCTTGGCTGTTCATTTTCTGTTTGATCATCTCTGAGGAACTGAACATGCTCTATATTCCTCAGATGTACAATGCTTTTCCTTTCCTTGGGTTTCTGCCTGGCACTCACAAGAAGATCTTTGAAAATAGAACACAGATGGTTCAGCTAATCCTGAATTTCTACAAAGAACATCAGAAAACTCTGAATGAGAATGATATAGGGAGCTTAATCGATGCTTTCTTGGTAAAACGGCAAGAGGTACATTTAATGCTTTTGATTGTTTTTTTTAATGTATCCTCAGTATAAGCTGTATGTGCTGCTCAACAATGGGCATTTTCTTACTGTAACCAAACAACACCATTAGACTAGGCATATGGAATTGTCCAACGACTGCTGGATAGTCCAGTTCGACGCTGCAAAAAGTTCCAAACTCTGCTCACTAGACAGATTATCTGTATTAAAACAAGTCAAGGAGGGGGTGAAATTCGACTTGGGTGGAGATGCAAAATGGGCGGTGTCTCATCTGCCGCTAGTTATACTCAGTTCCACTGAAGTCACATGATATTCAGTTCCATTCATGATATTCAGTTCCATTGAAGTCGGATGAGACACTAAACAAAGTCTGTCTTCTCAGGTGGATGTAAAAGATTCCATGACAAAGAGCAGGGAAGCTCTCCCTGGTGTCCTGGACAATATTTATCCCTCATTCAACACCTAAAAAACAAATGATCTTGTCATTATCGCATTGCTGTTTGTGGGACCTTGCTGTGTGCAAATTGGCTACTGCGATTTCTGCATTACAACAGTGACTACAATTCAAAAAGTACTTAATTAGCTGTAAAGCACTTTGTGATGTCCAAAGGTCATGAAAGGTGCATGTCTTTCTTTTCTTTCAACGAAACTGGATATCGGATGGAATGTAGAACGGGCGGCAGATGCGAACCCCCCACTTTGCGTCCCGGTCCAAGTCGAATTTCACACTAAAGATATCTGAGGCAGAACACCAGCCTTTTCTCCAATTCAGCTGCTGGAATTCCAATCATGAAAATTGAGCAATTCTAGTGCCTCAATGACTTTTGCAGAGCCTTATCAGCCTAAGTCCTGTCCAACTGATGAGTAAATTTACTGAAATCTGCCTTCCACATTGGTCCTGGCCTAAAGTAAACCACCACAAGATTTGGTCAGGCTTTGTACATGAACCAATTTGAAAGCAATCCAAAATAAATGATGCCTAGATTTGCTGCTGATGTTTCTGGCCCACCACATCCATTCTGTTCTGGCTATTATATTAATTTAAAAAGATTAGTTTGCAGATATTGGACACAACATAAAAATGACCCATTGCCTTATTGAGAACCAGCAGTGGAAATGATCCTACTCCACTCAATCCACCAATGCAGATTTACATACTAAGCATTAGTTAAGCTTTGCTAACATACAAGATTTTTATCTTGAAGTTTTTTGATGAGGTAACAGAGAGGTTTGATGAGGGCAATGCAGTTGATGTGGTGTATATGGACTTCCAAAAGGCTTTTGATAAAGTGCCACTTAATAGGCTTGCCAGCAAAATTGAAGCCCATGGAATAAAAGGGACAGTGGCAGCATGGATACAAAATTGGCTAAGTGAGAGGAAACAGAGAGTAGTGGTAAACAGTTGTTTATCAGACTGGACGAAGGTACACACTGGTGTTCCCCAGGGGTCGGTACTAGGACCACTGCTTTTCTTGATATAAATTAATAACTTAGACTTGGGTGTACAGGGCACAATTTCAAAGTTTGTAGATGACACAAAACTTGGAAGTATAGTGAACAGTGAGGAGGATAGTGATAGACTTCAAGAGGACACAGACAGGCTATTGGAATGGGCGGACATGTGGCAGATGAAATTTAACGCAGAAAAGTGCAAAGTGATACATTTTGGCCGGAAGAACACGGAGAGGCAGTATAAACTAAAGGGTATAATTCTAAAGGGAGTGCATGAACAGAGAGACCTGGGGGTATATGTGCACAAATCATTGAAGGTGGCAGGGCAGGTTGAGACAGCAGCAATATGGTTCTCTGTAAACTTTCATGCCAATAAAGCATTTGAATTGGAATTGGAATTGGAGTTAAAAAAGCATACGGGGTCCTGGGCTTCATAAATAGAGGCAGAGGGCTCGAATTTCCAAGCCCCGTGGAGGCGGGTTTGGAGGCAGGAGTGGTGGGAAAATTGCAGAATCGGGGGGCACGAACCCATCCCGCCCCCAACCTGCCTCCGTGCCAATGTCCCAGGAAGCAGGTATCCGACCTGTGCTGGGAGCCGCCTCCCCGAGGCGGGAAGGGGATTAGTGCCAATTCACAGGCAGTTTTTTGCCTAATCCCTATTTTTAGCCCTGAAGTGTGGGCTTCCCGACGGCTCCAAACCAAGCCAAGTTAGCGAGGCAGACCGCCAGTCTGCAGGGGTTGGAAGGGTCGAGATGTCCATTGTGCAGGTGAGTGATGGGTGCATGTGTGCAGAGGTAAGTGTGTGAGGTGTGTGTAAAGTGTTTTAATAAGTTTTACTTACCTTTACTTTCTCCTGCAGGCTTCCTTCCTTCAGGTCTCAGGAGTCCCTCATCTCACCGGCACAGAAAGCAGAATGGCCGCTGAACTGTCAAAAGCTGCAGCCTCTGCTTTCTGGTCTGGAGAGCTCTCTAACTGAGTCTGAGTAGAAGGACTCAAGTTAGAAGACAGATTGTCAGTGTTTGGCTTCACAGAGCTGTCAAATGCTGATTTTTCATCTGTCAAAAGCTCTTGACAGATGAAATGTCAATCACTGTCGTCACCAGTAACCAGGTGTCCCTTAAGTAGCCTGCTGAGCCCGCTGGGCGGGCTTAACGAGGTCAATCAAGGGAAAATAGCATGAGTTGGCCACAAGTCGATGGAGGCGGGACTACAGCCCAAAAAGTGGGAGTCCCGCCTCCATCATGTCCCCATTGACAAAATCCAGCCCATAGCGTACAAAAGCAAGGAAGTTATGATGAACCTTTATAAAACACTGGTTCAGCCTCAATTGGAGTATTGTGTTCAATTCTGGGTACCGCACTTTCGGAAGGATGTGAAGGCCTTAGAGAGGGTGCAGAAAAGATTTACAAGAATGGTTCCAGGGATGAGGGACTTCAGTCACATGGATAGACTGGAGAAGCTGGGGTTGTTCTCCTTAGAGCAGAGAAGGTTGAGAGGAGATTTGATAGAGGTGTTCAAAATCATGAGGGTTCTGCACAGAGTAGATAGAGAGAAACTGTTCCCATTGGCGGAAGGGTCGAGAACCAGAGGACGCAGATTTAAGATGATTGGCAGAAGAACCAAAGGCGACATGAGGAAAAACTTTTTTACGCAGCGGGTGGTTAGGATCTGGAATGCACTGCCTGAAAGGGTGGTGGAGGCAGATTCAATTGTGGCTTTCAAAAGGGAATTGGATAAGCACCTGAAGGAAAAAAAATTGCAGGGCTATGGGAAAAGGGCGGGGGAGTGGGACTAGCTGAAGTGCTCTTGCAGAGAGCCGGCACGGGCTCAACGGGCCGAATGGCCTCCTTCTGTGCTGTAATCATTCTATGATTCCATTCTATGATTTAAAAAAAGATTTGAATTGGATAAATACTTGAAGGGGAAAAAAATTGCAGGGCAATGAGGAAAGAGCGGTGGAGTGGGACTAATTGGATAGCTCTTTCAAAGAGCCCTCGTGGGCCGAACGCCCTCCTTCTGTGCTGTGATTTACCATTTGCTTTCAACTGCATGCATCAAATGCTCATAATGATATTTTTAAATGCTGAATAATAATTGAACAAGGTAAGTATTTGTGCAGGTGTGAGTCAAAAGTTATGAGGGTTGAATCAAAGGTTATGAAAGGACGTTTATACCAATCTACCATTATGAATTGCTGAATAGCCTAGATGAGCCTAATGACCTTATCTCAATCCATGTTTTCTCATACACAAGACTGACTCCAATGCTTCCAAATGAAACTAATTTCACATTGTGTCATTTTTTTTTCAAGGAATCAAAGAACCCAGATTCCTATTTCCATGACAACAACTTGGTGACTTCAGTGACAAACTTGTTTGCAGCTGGGACAGATACTTCCTCTTCCACACTGCGCTGGGCTATTCTCCTGATGATGAAGTACCCAGAGATTCAAAGTAAGGGTTTCTTTTTAATTTATTCATCAATGCATTTACCTGAGTAAGATATAACATTGTTAAAGTTCATACATTGCATTTCAAAAATGTAAAACAACTGCCAGTTGAAGTATAATTATTTACGTTAAGGAATGGGCCCATACGACAACTTAATTAATAGTTCTAATTAATGAAACTTGAGCCCATAATCTAGGCTGACACTCCAGTGCAGTACTGAGGGAGTGCTGCACTGTCAGAGGTGCCATCTTTCGGATGAGACGTTAAACCGAGGCCCCTTCTGCCCTCTCGGTGGATGTAAAAGATCCCATGACACTATTCCAAGAAAAGCAGGGAATCCTCCTGGTGTCGTGGCCAATATTTATCCCTCAACCAACATCACTAAAAAAAATAGATTAACTGGACATTTATCTCATTGCTGCTTGTGGGACCTTGCTTTGTGCAATTTGGCTGCCACGTTCCTCTACATTGCAACAATGATTACACTTCAATTGGCTGTGAAGGATGTTGGGATCCTCTGAGGTTGTGAAAGATGCTATATAAAAAGTACAATTGATTACTGTATTTTAAGTTCAACATTTCTAGAATTTTTCAAATAACTCTTAGGCTGCTAGCAGTTCTGGAGAAATGAAAGCTCCCATCAACTATTAGCTCACGTACTGTCACACTGAAACAGACACTAATAGTGCAGTAATGCTACTATCAAAATGTCAGCAAGCACTTTCGTACTACAATAGATCCTTGAGATGAAAAATGGTTATATGTAAATATAATAAATCATTTTGGACAGGTTGATTCTATTCATTCTGTTATCCCTTTTCCTCTATCCTCTCATCTTATTCCATGTCCTATTTTTATAAGTTTAATTTGAATTTCTCTCTCTATTTAATTTAACCTAACTTATCTTTTCTAGCATTTGCCTGTTTTCTTCATCCTGGGCTCAACTGTCCACATCAGAGTTGGGAACAACTTCCAAAGATTGGTCGTTGATTAGCTGAGTACTAGCTTCAGGGGTTGTTTCTTTCAGCCAAGCAAAAGTCTGAAGATCGATGAGAACCTTGGCTACAGGGGGGAATGAGGAAATTAATTAGTGACCCAAGAGCCCGGTTTATCTTTGGCACAGTTAGGATTCAAGTTAGACGTAATTATTCCTGGGAGGTCGACCACAACGTACTTTTTTTGATTCGCTGCCCTAGTCTGCTCGGGCACTGATCTACGCAGATCACAATCCATCTTGTGTTTCTTTCGGAGTCGTTCCGCCAACGATAAATTGCTAAATCGTTGTTACTAGCGGGACCAGCAAGGAGGTACGACTCACTGAGGACGGTGAGAACACGAAAGACGCCCCCAGCTACAGTGCCTATCCTAGAGTCATGGTTACTCCTGACTAATTATTCCTGACTTTTTTCATATATAAGTGGTCATAATGATGAGAATCTTCAATCTTAATTCTTCTTCAACCTTTTAGTCTTGTCTTCATTGTTCAAACAACAGCGTTTCATAACTGTGCAATGTTTTGAGTGAAGTCCATGTTAATTTCACTAATAATTTTCATAGTGACTTTTAAACAGAAGTAAATCAACAATAAAATATGTCCAATCATGAAAGAATACAGCAGATTAAATAAATAATCGCACCATTCATGGATAAATTCACAAGGTATTGACATTCCGAAATCCCTTGCAGAAGCAGATATGAATTACAAAACTTTAAATTTACATTCTTGACCAGCTCCCTCTTAATAAACATGTTAGCTAGTAAAAGGAAGCATTGATGTTGCTATATTCTATCATGATTGGAAATATTGTAGAAATGTAAGTGTTTTTTCCCTTAAGGAAGTGTCCAAGAGGAAATTGAAAGAGTTATTGGAACAGAGAGAACTCCCAGGATGGAAGATCGGAAGGGAATGCCGTACACTGATGCAGTCTTGCATGAGATCCAGAGATTCGCTAACATAATTCCAATGAATATGCCACATGCAACAACCATGGATACACACTTCAGAGGGTTTTTCATTCCAAAGGTAAAGTCTTGAAATAATGATCAAAAATACCAAAATAATGTTTCAGTTCTATGATTCATGAGTAATTTCTAATATCTTTCAACTGCTAATTCCAAACTTCCACATGTAGGGATGATTAATGTGTGACTGGAGCCAAGCTCCTATTAAGATTGGAAATGCAAACTAAGGTTAATTAGCGTAAAAAAAATCACAGTGTTACAATGTGGATAATCAATGTGGGAAATATATCAAATATGCCTTTGTATGTCTAGGGTTTAACATATGATGCCATATTTTGCTTATTTGAGTTGTCCTACATCAACCAACTTGAATCATATTCATTGAAATACTTAAGGATGAAGTTGAGAGACCTAGGAGTCTTTCATCGACTCAACGTTGAACATGTTCAACCAATGTACAGCCAAAATGAACAAAATCAGTAGAATATTGAACTACATGCAGTAGAATATAGGTTAGAGGAGGTCATGATTAACAGCTCTGCACAGACCTCACCTTGAGTACTGTGTCTGGTTCTGGGTGCTGAGAAACAAGGAAGGAGACATTCAAGCACTGGGAATAGTGCAGAGAAAACCTGCAAGACTAAGCTCTAGTGTCAGAAGTCTATGTTATGGGGAAAGACTGGAGAATCTTGAGCTTTTAAGTCATGAAGGAAGGTGCCTGAGAGGTGATCATATAGAGGTACAGAAGATAGTTAAAGCAATGGAAAAAGTAAATCTGGAATATTACTTTAAATTGTGAGAGTAGAACAAGGGGACACAGGTTCAAACTAATAAAAGATAAATTTAAGGCTGATATCAGGACGTTATTCTTCACTCAATACATTGAAGGTACTCCTAAATAGAGTAGTGTAGTCAAAATCCTTGGAATCATTGAAGATACAATCGGATGCTATAATTTGGGGACTTCAGGATCTTCCTTGATGAATGAACTAAGATGGATGGAATGGTCTTCCTCATTCTTAAGTACCTTGCAAATTCAAAAGATATTTTCTAACGGGTGGGTTCTATAAGAGCCGGGCAATCCGTTCTGCCAGATTACTGGCCAGGCAATGAAGATGAACATCTACCCCAGTGATGCAGCCTACTGCTGCTTAAAGTGTCATCAGTGCAGTGTCTGTGAAACTGCCAATGGAATTTTTCTATGCTTCTTATTGTGCCTGTTAATAAGCCGATAAAGAATAAGCCTAACAGCTGTGGATGAAATTTTCACTTTTTGTTTGTTTAAAGGGAATGCAGGTGATTCCATTGCTATCCTCAGTGCTGTACGATAAAACTCAATGGGAAAAGCCAAATGAGTTCAACCCATCTCACTTTCTGGATGCTGAGGGGAAGTTTGTAAAGAAAGATGCCTTCATTCCTTTCTCTGCAGGTATCAACTAACTGGATTATTTTAATAAACCCATTTTTCATACAGTCATCATTTCTCGAGAGCTGGATACATTGCTTTATTTGCATCTGTTCATGGATATTCCATTGCCAATTATTTTCCTAGGTTTGTTTTCTTAAATAAAATTAATTAATTCAATATATTAGGGAAATATGATCTCTTAGGCTTCAGGTTTCATCAGCAATCTCTAACAATAAGCTTGAATTGTACTTCATATCTATCTATTTATAATATAAATAAATTGTATCTATGTGAATGCTTGAATGTATCAACATAGTGTTTCAACTGGCTTTCTGATTTGCGCCGAGTTAACCACATGGTATTATTGATCATGTGGTTAGTTGGAACAAATCGGATCAGAGAATCACATCGCACAATAAACACAGATGGCAGCCATTATATTTTCACACCAAATAAAAGTTGAAGTAGTTTGAAATAGCTCCAACTATTTAAAAGTTGTCGCTGAAAATGTAACTAAATAATAAGAAAAAAAGACTTGCATTTATATAACACCTTTCATGACTTCAGGACATCCTAAACGCTTTACAGCCAATGAAGTACTTTTAAAGTGTAGTCACTGTTGTAATGTAGGAAATGCGGCAGCCAGTTTGCTCACAGCAAGGTCCCACAAACAGCAATGATAATGACCAGATAATCTGTTTTAGTTGGTTGAGGGATAAATATTGTCCAGGACACCAGGGATAACTCCCTTGTTCATCTTCGATATAGTGCCATAGGATCTTTTACGTCCACCTGAGAGAGCAAACAGGGCCTCGGTTAAGCATCTCATCCAAAACACGCCACCTCCAACAATGCAGCACTCCTTCAGTGCTGCACTGGAGTGTCAGCCTAGATTTTTGTGCTCAAGAACTCTGGAGTAGGACCTGAACCCACAACCTTCTGACTCAAGAGGTGAACGTGCTACCCACTGAGCCAAGTAACTGTAAAAAAAATTAAAATTTAAGTTCTAATCGAACTTTTAACTAAGTTAAAGCTATGAGTGGTTATGTCCTGAATAAACTTTATGTGTAAACCCAGTCTTAGCTGAATTTGTAGGCAACTAGAAAGTTTTAAAATGCCACATTAAAAAGGACTTGCCACTTTACAGAGCAAGATGTTGGAACACTTTATGAATTTATTTCCCTCTGCATTTCAAAGGGCGGCGGATTTGCATTGGGGAAAGCCTTGCCAAGATGGAGCTGTTTCTGTTCTTTACAATTCTGATGCAAAGATTTTCCTTCCGTGCTCCACCAGGAGCCCCCTTGGATCTCACACCATGTGTCGGCTTTACTTTATGCCCAAAGCCTCACCAAGTGTGTGCCGTACTCCGCTAACAAACACAGCCAACCCGCAGGATTGCCCTGGAGTCTCCAGGAATTGAAGCTTAATCTCCTGGACACCACTACGAGCAACACTCGGGAGGAAAATCATTGGGGCGTTAAAAAAAATGCTGTTTTTGTTTTCATATTCTTTGAACACTTTTGTTTATTAGTTATAGAAATGTTGGAAATGGGAAAAAAAGACTGTTTGACTGGGCGGGGTGGTTGGAGGCGGGAGGTTATGTGATGGAACCTCCAGGAATATGTCCAGCCGGAGTGGTCAGTTTTATAAATTGCCATGACAGGAAACTGCTTATGTCTCGATGTAATTACACCCTCCCACCAGTCATGGCACTGTAGTGCCTCAGTTTGGCCTCTCACAGTTCCTCAGCCTCTACTGCAAAGAAACTCCAATGCTCCACCAATTGTCTGCTTCCCAAATTGCCGTAAGTTTTGCTGTTCAACTAAATTATCACGTAAAATCAAAGTACCACACAAAACAAGGACAGAATGTATGACTTTAAAATGGGGGCTGTATTATGTCTGCATGCCCTGGTCCAATTAACCCCTGCCCTCTAACCCCACTTCACCTGAATACTACCCTTGGTCCGGGCTCCCCGTGTGTATAGTTACAGGAGATTGACTAGTATATTGGTACAGATGTCGGGTCTTCCATTGATAAATCTTATGTCGACATCTCACCATGAAGCTTTGCATGCTAAACGTGTCCATGCCCACCCATTAGGTTTGTATGTAACCCTTTTGTCTGTGACGTCTGTAGATGGCGCTCGAATAGGTTTTCCAATGTTGATCACAGCCCTGGGGTGTAACACAAAGACCTGTGATGGAGAAATACATTAGTACATGTATTACATGCATGTAATGGACAGAATGCATGACTTTAAAATGTGGACTGAATTACGTCTGTCTAATTATCCCCCTCAACCCTGCTTCACCTGAAGACTACGCTTGATCTTGACTCCCAGAGGACATTGTTCTAACTATAAAGTGGTGTCTTGTTTAAGTATTTAAAATTATGCATGCAAATCTAAACATTAAAAAATGATATTGCACACGAACTGGAATCTTTTCTGTTCCTGTAGTTTATTGAAACAAGATTCTGGAAAATCAGCAAAGACAAGAGATAACACAGAAAATGTTTTCAGTTTCAGATAATGCCTCCTGACAGTCGTAGGATTTTTTACATGTCAAACAAAGCCATGATAATTCTGTGGTGATTTCAGTTCATTTGTTCAAATGGAATGATTTTTTTCAGTTCTGCTTTTAGCTAAATGCACAACATGCATTTAATCACATTAGTGCAACATATAGCTTCTACACCCCTGGAAAATCCAAACATTACTGCTCATAAATAACATGTCTGCATATTAAATGTGCATTTTTATTTGTTTATTGATAACCTGACAATCTAATGACAGTTGGGTATCGTTCACGGTGCTTCAGGCACTTTTCATAATCAATAAATATACTGTTTGCTTTTATTGCGATTTCCTTCTCAAGAGTCATCCGGGTGTTTTCCATGTTCTCCAGTGACATCTGAGCTTCCTTGAGTTTCTCCTGCAGGAGCGCGATGGACTCCGAGATTTCACCGACCTCACATATCAAGCTGTCGATGTTGGGAGACAAAAGGTAGGCATAGCTGGTGAGAAGCTGGGTCATGACATATGATAGAATAGCAAAAGTAACCATTTGAATAAATACTGCCAGTGCACAGATCCCCTTCTCCCAAACATTCTGTCGGCTTACTTTAATTGAGCAGGGTCTCTGGTGAGTTCCACATTGGGTCTGTAGGTCCTCTCATACAGTCTAGTTTGAGCTACCTTCAGTGGAGCCTCCTTGTCCTTTATGGCCTGTTTTAGATTGGCAATGTTTCTCTCCTGGGCTGCAATCTGCTCAAGTAACTGTTCAAAGAAAACAAAAATAGGATGAGGACATACAGCCTCAACAAAGTCTTCACTCATTTACATGAATGCAATTATTAACAGAATTCCATATTCTCTTTGGAGGAACGTATAGCCTATTGAAAAGCAAAATACTGCGGATGCTGAAAATCTGAAACAAAAACAGAAAATGCTGGAAATACTTAGCAGGTCAGGCAGCATCTGTGGAGAGAGAAACAGAGTTAACGTTTCACGTCGATGACCCTTCATCAGACGAATGGTCAGCGACCTGCAACGTTAACTCTGTTTCTCTATCTACAGATGCTGCCTGACCTGCTGAGTATTTCCAGCATTTTCTGTTTTTGTATAGCCTATTGATTTGTCTTATCCTACTGGCACCCACATGGGGGCTAATTTTGTGAGATGAGGTTCCCAACATAGAGCCTCGTCACCAGCGAGCAGGTAAAACAGAGGATTTGATTGGCAATAAAATGTGAGCCACTGCCAAGGACATTAATACTAACTGAATTGCTGCTATTAACATACACAGATAAAGGCAACTTAACACATCAAAGTTGCTCGTCTAAAGACAATATACACAGTCAATGGTGTCTCCATTCCATCAACAACAACAACAACTTTCATTTATATAGTGCCTTAAAAATAATTAAACGTCCCAAGGCGCTTCACAGGAGCGTTATCAAACAAAATTTGATGCCGAGCCACATAAGGAGATATTAGGACAGGTGACCAAAAGCTTGGTCAAAGACGTAGGTTTAACGAAGCGTCTTAAAGGACGAGAGAGAGGTAGCGAGGCAGAAAGGTTTGGGAGGGAATTCCAGAGTTTTGGATCTAGGCAGCAGAAAGCCTGGTCGCCAATGCCGGAGAGATTAAAATTGGGGATGCACAAGAGGCCAGAATTGGAGGAGCGCAAAGATCTCGGGGGGGTGGTGTTATAGGGCTGGAGGACGTTACATAGATAGGGAGGAGCGAGGCCATTTAACTTCCCAAAGGTTCTGCAGAGCTTCTCCGCGTCATTTCAAGTAACTCAAGCAAAACTCCAGTACACCTGGACAAGCTTTTACCCTACAGTCTACTTCATTTTAATTCAAAATTTCTTAATTCAAATTATTTGCTAATTCAGGTTGAAACTGCAAAAAAAGCCTATATAAATATCCACCCAAAATAGCATCGAACGTTTTCAATTAAATTATCTCCAGTTTTAAGGTTCAATATTTGATGTGATTTAGGAATAAAAGTGAAGGCTAAGTGAAGCAGAAACAGCTGACCAGATCATTTACCTTTCTCAGATGATGTTCCAACTTGGCCTTTGCGTCACTGAGCTCCTCCAGACGCTTGTTAAAAGCAGCGTTGACTCTATCGTACTGCTCACGCAGATCTTCCGAGGTCTCGAGCAGCACGTTGTCAACCAGAGCACGAAGGTTAATGGAGGCCATTCGCTCCTGTTCAGCTTTGTAAATGTTACAGTGGGTGAATTGGGCCCAAGACTCCGGAGTAGAAGAACTGAGATTAAAGATAAAACAACAGCTCAAGACTCAGTGGTCACTTCTGTGCAGAACTACTTTCTGTATTACCGAATGATATACAGTAAAAACACAAGCTATAGTGGGGATGGGAGTGTAGCAACTTTTCAGAGGGAAGTTTCCTCTCACTTAATGTCAGCCTTGGCTCTGTGGGTAGCACGCTTGTCTGCTAATTCAGAAAGTTGCAGGTTCAAGCCCCACGCCAGAGTACAAAATCTAGGCTGACAGTTCATTGCAGTACTGAGGGAGTGCTGCACTGCCGGAGACACCGTCTTTCCGATGAGACATTAAGCTGTGGCTTTCTAATTTTACCTTGCAATAAATTCACGTTAGCTGTGCTAATAGTTTATCATTTAATGCGCATCACAAAAAGTGTTAAGGCACCCTCTAGTGGTGAATACAATTCGATATATTTTATTTTTTGCAATTTCTTTTTACATGTTGACAGGCTTGATGTCCATAATATGTATAGCTAATATATTGTGATAGTGAGTGAGCTTTACTGAGGAGCTTGGCTTGCAGATGACCTTGGAAGTTGATTGAAGGAGTGGTCATGATACCACTCCAAAATTACAACAGTGACTACACTTCAAAAGTACTTCATTGTCTGTAAATCGCTTTGGGACATTGTGAAAGGCGATATATAAATGCAAGTTCTTTCTCACGGATACGTGCTGCTGTGCTTTCCCCTGCGTACAGCTTATGTGTCAGCCAACAGCTGCCAGTGAGCCAAGAACGAGGACCCGATTTAAAACAATTTCTCCTGGTTTCCTGGGCTGAGCTACCTTCCATAGTGTCTCAGTCCACATTCACGCGTGAGGGCTTAGGGACCCTTGAGTGGGATGTACCGACTGGTTGCAGTTAGCAGGAAACCCAAGAGCTGCCTAAGCTGGGGTCTGGGTAGTGTTGCCAATCCTCCAGGATTGTCCTGACGTCTCCCAGAATTCAGAGAGCATCTCCAGGACATCGCTGCGAGCATCCCGAGAGGAATATCACTGGGGCATTTAAAAAAGCGCTTTATTTCATTTTCTTTCAACACTTTTGTCTAATAAAAATATTGGAGATGGGGGGAAAAAAAGGCCGTTTGACTGATGGTCAAGAATCCTCGAATCGGGTAACGAAGAGTCTGTTCGCTTTCCGATCGGCGCGGGAAGGTGGTGCGTTGAGAGGATGGGCGTGTCAGGCGACCAATGGCGGGAGCGTGGGGGGCGGGACAGTTGGAGGTATGAGATCATGTGATGAAACCTCCAGGAATACGTCCAATCAAAGTTGGCGACCCCAGGTCTGGGGGTGGGGGTCACTGTGCGGAGGGCTAGGCGGTAGTGTGACTGGATCTAGTTTGATGGGGTGCTTGGTGATTTTTTTGGGCATGTTGTGGGCACCATTTACCAGTACGACCTGCTCTTGGGGCACAGCCAAAAGATAGGAAGGATTGTGAGCCCCAACAGTCTGCTATGATGCCAGGATTTCACCTGTGCAAACAAGGCAAGGGGTTCTTTTTCTTTAAATTCGTTTATAGGATCAGGGCATCGCTGGCAAGGCCAGCATTTATTGCCCATCCCTAATTGCCCTTGAGAAAGTGGTGGTGAGCCGCCTTCTTGAACCGCTGCAGTCCGTGTGGTGAAGGTACTCCCACAATGCTGTTAGGGAGGGAGTTCCAGGATTTTGACCCAGCGACGATGAAAAATCAGCGATATACTTCTAAGTCAGGATGGTGTGTGACTTGGATGGGAACTTAGAGGTGGCGGTGTTCCCATGCACCTGCTGCCCTTGTCCTTCTAGGTGGAAGAAGCCGCGGGTTTGGGAGGTGCTGCCGAAGAAGCCTTGGTGAGTTGCTGCAGTGCATCTTGTAGATGGTACACACTGCAGCCACGGTACACCGGTGGTGGAGGGAGTGAATGTTTAAGGTGGTGGATGGGGTGCCAATCAAGCGGGCTGCTTTGTCCTGGATGGTATCAAGCTTCTTGAGTGTTGTTGGAGCTGCACTCATCCAGGCAAGTGGAGAGCATTCCATCACACTCCTTACTTGTGCCTTGTAGATGGTGGAAAGGCTTTGGAGAGTCAGGCGGTGAGACACTCGCCGCAGAATACCTAGTCTCTGACCTGCTCTTGTTGCCACAGTATTTATTTGGCTGGTCCAGTTAAGTTTCTGGTTAATGGTGACCCCCAGGATGTTGATAGTGGGGGATTCGGTGATGGTAATGCCTTTGAATGTCAAGGGGAGGTGGTTAGACTCTCGCTTGTTGGAGATAGTCATTGCCTGACACTTCTGTGGCACGAATGTTACCTGCCACTTATCAGCCCAAGCCTGAACGTCGTCCAGGTCTTGTTGCATGTGGGCACGGACTGCTTCATTATCTGTGGAGTTGCGAATGGCGCTGAACACTGTGCAGTCATCAGGGTGTGCCCAAACATAGATTGGGACCATGTGTGCCACTTGACGAATGAAATCCCAGTTGTCTGAAGGTAAGGTGTGCCCCAGATCTCTCTTGTCTAGGGTATTTTTGCTGGAGTTGTATTTTCTGGACACATGAAAATAAATGTAATTAATTCCCTACAAAATGAATTTTGCCGTGTCTTCACTTTCTAAGGCTGCAAGTGGTCATGTGACTCTGGCCCATGTGGCCTAGTAAGTTCGGAAGCGATTAATTTAAGTATTAAGTGTTGTTTTGTTTGGATGGAATTTAGGTTACTGCAGGATTTGAAGGCCCCATCAACATTATTTGATTTCTGAATATAAATTTGAATTTGCCTTACTTGTCCTCAAACTTGGCAGAGTTTGGATGGAACTGAATGTTCGTGCTCTGGTTGTTGAGGCCTCCGGCCTTGGTGTCAATCTTATAGGCCTGATATTTGTCTGACCAGTCCATCTCCATGAGTTCTTTGACATTTCTGTTCCTCCTGAGACAAATGGTTTATAATCCATCATTAGTACAATGGGAGAATATTTAGAATACTGTGGCAGTACTACCAAGTGTCCCTTACTTATAATATACATAATTCCCTTTAATTTTACTATGTATGTATATAACTTACCTGTTTGGGCCGTTGCCCCTTTAACTTACCTGTTTGGGCCATTGCCCCTTTAAGGACGCATCCTAACGCACTGACGTCACGTCACGTGACGTACGCGCGGCGGCCGCCGGCCCGGCTCGGCCTCCCATAATGGCCGCCGGCACAGCTCGGCCTACCGCGCCCACGACTTCGGCCGCATCGGCCAGCCGCAGTGCCGGGTGCCTCCTGCTCTCGCGACTTCGGCCGCAACGGCCAGCCACAGTACCGGGTAAATGTGTCGGTGTTGCGATGCGGGTCACGTGACCGCCCAAGCGCGGGCAAACGCGTTGACATCACGACGCAGGTCACGTGACCAACCAAGCGCGGGAAAACGCGACCGAGCGTGATGACGTCATCACGTAATCCACAGGACTGCGAACTCAGTCCTCGTGGCGACCCCGCTGGGGAAAGACCTACTCTACGGCGCTCCTGCAACCATCTCACTTACCTGCTGTATTTCGTCTGCTTCCTGCATTAAAGAACTTATTTATTGTTCTCCTGAAGTCGAACTCAATTATTTCGTAGGCATTCGTCCAATACCTGCTGAGGTCTACCCGAATACCTACAATTGGTGACCCCGTATCCGTGAACGTTTTTCGCGGAAGAAACGCGCAGCCTGAACCTCGTCTTCACAGAAGACGACCGACAAACACCAATTCCTACAATTGGTGACCCCGTATCCGTGAACGATTTTCACGGAAGCAACGCGCAGCCTGAACCTCATCTTCACGGAAGACGACCGACAAACAACCAACGAACAACCGACGTACAACAGCCGACGAACACCAGTTCCTACATTGGCAACCCCGTCTTTGCGAACGTATTCGCAAAGGAAGCGCAGCCTGGAGGTGATCCCGTTTTTCACGGACAAAACGCAGCCGGACCCCGTTTTGTGAACAATTTTCACAAAAGAAGCATGCCATGGAAGCATCAGCCGTTTCGCTGTCGCTACCGCAATTCAGTGAGCAGCAACCGCCCTCATGCTTTGTAAAGGTAGAAGCCCCGTTCGCCGAGAACATCGATGCGGCGCAGACCACGCACTTGCTTACGGTCTCCGTATTCGACATTTCTACCGCCACACGGATCGTCCGCCTCTACGACATCCCCCAACGCAACAGCAAGTATGAATCCCTCCAAGCGCGGGTTCTGCCTGTTTTCGGGCCCTCAAGATCGGAGCGCGCCCCCGCGGAGATGCCACGAGGACTCGCTCCTCATGAACCACGAGGGTGCACCCCTCGCGACCCACGAGGACCCATCCCTCGCGAACCACGAGGACCCATCCCTCACGAACCACGAGGACGCACTCCTCACGACCCACGAGGACCCATCCCTCATGAACCACGAGGACCCATCCCTCGCGAACCACGAGGACCCATCCCTCATGAAACACGAAGACTCATTCCCCGCTGACGACGCACCATTCCGTCAGCCTGCTGGTTGTGTTACCTACCACACTTTTCGGTGAGAAAGAGAAGCGTGCCGCCCTCTCGGCAGTTTTCCTCTACCGAAATCTACAACAACTAGAAGCGTTGCCGCCCTTTCTCCAGTTTCCCCTCAACAAACGCAAACATCTACTGATGCTGCAAACATCGAGGACAGGTCCAGCGGGCATCCCCCGGCCGCGATCGGCCACGTGAAAGTTGCTGTCTTCACCGATCACTGATCAACGCAGCAACTGTTCACTCTCTGTTGTGTTACCGTCATAGCACTACGGCACGCGCCGTTCCGTGTGTTCCAGTCTCCTGAAGACTTCGCTCACCTGTTGGCGAGTTCACTGACCTCGCCCGTCAAATCCTTCTGGATCGCCCGTTCGGCGTTCCTGCAGCTCTCGTCAGAACAAGGACTTGTTCCAACATCAACAGAGCGATCGTCCGTTTCCGCCCAACCTGCCCGTCACTCTGAGAAGGCCTGCTGTTTCGCCCCGTCTCCACGGTCCTTTGCCTGACGGATACATTTTATTCGCCATGACGTGCGTAAGGATCCGTTCACGACCAGCATCTTTAGACTTCACCCGCCAAGTCGAGACAGCACGCCTGCCGAGACCACCAGCTCGTCAGACCATCTCATCTTTGGACTTTCATTAAAGCGAATTCTCGGGGGGCGTATGTGGCGGTACTACCGCGTGTCCCCTACTTATCTTCCATATATATAAAAGGATATGTCTCTCTGTCTGTCTCTCTGTCTCACTGTCCAGCTATACAATCAAAAGTTATAGAGCGTACCTACACATATGTTGTATCAAAAGAAAGCTCATCATTAGGGGACTCTTGTAGGCATATTTACTTTTTGGTCGGACAAAAATTGTTTGCACATTATACAAAAAACCTTCAAAATTCCACTCATTATCCACTCATTAGCATTGACTGACGTCAAGGTCGACCAATCCTGTGCCGTGATGATTGACCAATCCTACAGTTCAGTCACCTGATGGTTGAGCAATCGGTGTGTGTGTGGGCGGGACTAACCGTTCTCAGCTCACAGATCTGGCAGCCATTGCCTCAAGCTAAAAACCCCATTGCCTCAACCTAAAAATATGCTCATCGAGGTTAGTATCTTATTTTTTTTGAAAAACATTTACCAAAAATGTTTTATAAGTACTTTAACTTTCATCTTTGAAGGTATTAAAAGCTAGAAATGTTTAGGTTAAAAAACAGTGCAAAACGGGCCTAGGCTTCTCCAACTGCCGACAGCCCAAATCCAGTCCCAGGCTCCCGGCCCACACATCCACCAGGCCCAAAAAAGGCCTGGAAACTGCCGAAAACCCAAATCCAGTCCCAGGCTCCCGGCCCACACATCCACCAGCCCAAAAAATTGCCCTGCAACGCGGGGCTCCCCTGCTAGTAATATACATAATTCCCTTTAACTTTACTATGTATGTATATAACTTACCTGTTTGGGCCGTTGCCCCTTTAACTTACCTGTTTGGGCCGTTGCCCATTTAAGGACGCATCCTAACGCACTAACGTCATGTCACGCATCACGTGACGTACGCGCAGCGGCCGCCGGCCCGGCTCAGCCTCCCGTAACGGCCGCCGGCACAGCTCGGCCTACCGCGCCCGCGACTTCGGCCGCATCGGCCAGTCGCAGTGCTGGGTGCCTCCCGCTCTCGCGACTTCAGCCGCAACGGCCAGCCACAGTACCGGGTAAACGCGTCGATGTTGCGACGCGGGTCACGTGACCGCCCAAGCGCGGGCAAACACGTCGACATCACGACGCAGGTCACGTGACCAACCAAGCGTGGGAAAATGCGACCGAGCGTGATGACATCATCACGCAATCCACAGGACTGCGAACTCAGTCCTCGTGGCATCCCCGCTGGGGAAAGACCTACTCTACGGCTCTCCTGCAACCATCTCACTTACCTGCTGTATTTCGTCTGCTTCCTGCATTAAAGAACTTATTTATTGTTCTCCTGAAGTCGAACTCGATTATTTAGTAGGCATTCGTCCAATACCTGCTGAGGTCAACCCGAATACCTACAATACCATATTATTCAAGTACAAGTTGTTAAAGAAAGTATACAGCATTTTCCAAGATGACAAACCTCAGAAGATATTTTTTTAATGGCTGAACTCTCTTTTCTGAAAATGTTAATTTAACCTTTAAGACTTAAGCAATACACACAGGGCAAAATGGATGCATACACCTAACGGATGTAATAAGTCACAAAAGCGTTGACTTTAAGTTTTGTGCAGGTGCCTTGCTAGGCAGCCATTTTCATGTGTGGGTTATAGCAGTGAGCGTCAGCAGATTATTTGGCCATGGGTGGCATCGCAACCAAGCCCAATCCTGTTCTCAACCAACGTACCCACAGATACAGTTTCCAGCTGGGGTCATAAGATAGCCATTAGGATCTGACCTTCCTCTCCCCACCTATAGGAGCTGAAGACGATTCTGGAAGACTACCTGATGCCCCGGCTGAGATCAGTTAAACAAAGCAAAGACGAGAGTTTGAACCCAGGGCTTTACTGGTCCACATTGCTCACTAAATAAACTCACCCAAGCTATTGGGAGAGTGAGTTTTGGTGCACCATTTGAAAGCACGGGTTTAAAATATCAACTTTTGAAGAGTAAACAATTAAGCTGGGCCAGAGAAAGGTGAGATACACAATGGGCTCGATTTTGCCAGGCCCGAGGAGGCGGGATTGGAGGTGTGTGAGGTGGTAAAATCGCAAAAAATGGCGGGCAGGCCCGATCCCGCCTCCGAGTAATTTTCCCAAATGCGTGTTTTCTGACCCCGTTTCCATCCCGCCTCCAAGAGGCGGGATAGGCCCTCAAGGCCCTTAACAACCACTTAATTGCCTCTATAATCCCATTTTGAGAGGCCTTTCTGATTTTACCATTTTTCCCACGTCCTGCACATCTCCACTGGAACACGCCAGTTAATCCTGGCGGCCTCACAAGTGGACTGCTTACTAACAGCTGCAGCTCCACCATTAAAAAGGAGTTTTCAGCAATCATCATTTGCAGGTGGCAGAACTTTGTTGTCTCAGGTCTGGGGGAACTTTTAGCATTGTTGTGGAAGTTTGGAGCCTGACACCCATCTCCAGTGTGACCTCCTGGGAAACCCCTCTCGCCACCTTGACTGAGAGCTTCCTCAACTGAGGCATATACCAGAAGCATAGGAAACATTTATTTCCCTTCCTCCTGGACATCAGATTCGGACGAAGACCAGCCGTGGCAGCAGCAGAACCACGAACACAGCACCACCAACAGCAGCAGCAACAACAGGAGCGCCAAGCTGCTGCTCACCCACCTGAAGCTGCACAGGCCAGAAGGCGTGACCACATTGCTGCCCAGGATGCAAGGAACGCACTCATCTTGGCCAGATTTGCTTAGCCTGCACAATCAAACACTTTTGCCTCGCACCTTCTTATCAGACCATCGACAATATTGGCCAAGAACCTGCGGATTCCTGTCACTCTGACCACCATACTGACAATTGCAAGTCACCCTAAGCCCTCAATGTGGAAGTCCCATTAGCGAAATGACACACGCTACAACTGCAACAGTTTGCCATCAGAATTCTTATGACAATAAGCAACTGATGGCTTTTCAAAATTAAACACAACATTACACCCAAGTGACTACCCTTGTGACTACTTGTGCATTATCTTTCTCTTACGCGTGCTCCTACATGCTGCTTCCCCTGTGGCTTCAGCAGATATGGAGGCCCTTTGCTCACTTTCTTGCTGCTCCTGTCGCGACACCTTTGGCGGGTGTCATCTGGGGTTGCGAACCTGTGAGGGCTCGGCCACAGTCTGCTGCTCCTGCAGCTGTGCAGCGGTTGAGATGCCAATCTCAGTTTGGTGGGGACTCTGATGGGGCTCTGACCGAGGACTCTGCAGTGGCATGGTCGTGTGAGCGCTTGGAGAGAAGCCCCCACTTACATAGAAACAGAGAAACATAGAAGATAGGAGCAGGAGTAGGCCATTCGGCCCCTCGAGCCTGCTCCGCCATTCAATGCGATCATGGCTGATCATCCAAATTCAGTACCCGGTCCCTGCTTTCTCCCCATACCCCTTGATTACTTTAGCCCTGAGAAATATATCCAACTCCTTCTTGAATATATTTAATGAATTAGCCTCTACTGCCTTCTGTGGTAGAGAATTCCACCGGTTCACCACTCTCTGGGTGAAGAAATTCCTCCTCATTTCTGTCCTAAATGGCCTACCCCTTATCCTTAGACTGTGACCCCTGGTTCTGGACTCCCTGACCATCGGGAACATCCTTCCTGCATCTAGTCTGTCTAGTCCTGTTAGAATTATATAAGTTTCGATGAGATCCTCTCTCATTCTTCTGAACTCCAGCGAGTACAAGCCCAATCGATCCAATCTCTCCTCATATGTCATTCCTGCCATCCCAGGTATCAGCCTGGTGAATCTTTGCTGAACTCCTTCCATGGCAAGAACATCCTTCCTCAGATAAGGCGACTAAAACTGCACACAATACTCAAGATGTGGCCTCACCAAGGCCCAGTACAACTGCAGCAAGACATCCTTGCTCCTGTACTCAAACCCTCTCGCTACGAAGGCCAACATACCATTTGCCTTCTTAACCGCCTGCTGCAACTGCATGCTTACCTTCAGCGACTGGTGCACAAGGACACCCAGGTCTCGTTGCACTTCCCCTTCTCCCAATCTATTGCCATTCAGATAATAATCTGTCTTCCTCACATTTATCCACGTTATATTGCATCTGCCATGCTTCTGCCCAATTACCCAACCTGTCCAAATCATCCTGGAGTTTCTCGGCATCCTCCTCACAGCACACACGCCCACCCAGCTTTGTGTCGTCTGCAAATTTGGAGATATTACATCTAGTTCCCTTGTCTAGAACATTAATATATATTGTGAATAGCTGGGGTCCAAGGACCGATCCCTGCGGTACCCCACTAGTCACTGCCTGCCACTCGGAAAAAGACCCATTTATTCCACTTCCTTGTATGCCACCAACATCCCTCTCATGGGTCCGCCCCACTTCAGAGCTAGCAAGTGGCTGGAAAGCACCTTGCTGCACCGCAGGGGGGCCATGAGGACCCTTTTCTGCACTGGAAGTCCTACTCCAGAGGACTTGCATGAAGGTCTGCTTTGTTTGCTCAATAGCTGACCATCGCTCCTCAAGAGATGTCAGTCTATTCTGAACAATTACCATGTTTTCCATACCACAGTGACTGAGCTCCTCCATGAAAAGGGCGCCAGAGTTCAGGTGAGGCATACCAGTCTCCAGTCTCCGAGCTCAGAGGGAGGGAGAAAAGGAAAAAGTAACTGGAGTGTGACGTCACCAGAAAGCAGGTAAGTGATTGGTTGGTGAGTATTTCTCTCTTTTTAAACTTTAACTCTGTGGGGTGTAGTTACTAAGGTCTCTCTGGTGTAACGGGGACTGTTGGTAAACCATTTAACTGTAGTGTAATTAGTGGGAATGATTGATTTAATTTAATTTCAATTAAGTAAAGGGTAAGTCATGTCAGTACAGCCCGGCCATGTGGTATGCTCCTCCTGCGATATGTGGGAACTCAGGGACACTTCCTGTGTCCCTGACAACTACGTGTGCAGGAAGTGCATCCAGCTGCAGCTACTGACAGACCGCATTGCGGCACTGAAGCTGCGATTGGATGCATACTGGAGCATTTGCGATGCTCGGGACGTCATGAATAGCACATTTACGGAGTTGGACACACCGCAGGTAGAGGTTGGACAGGCAGAAAGGGAAGGGGTGACCAACAGGCAGAGTACTAAGCACAGGCAGGTAGTGCAGGGGTCCCCTGTGGACATCCCCCTCTCAAACAGATACACCACTTTGAGTACTGTTCGGGGGGACGGCTTATCAGAGGAAAGCAGCAGCAGCCAACTTCCTGGCACCAGGGGTGGCTCTGCTGCATAGGACGGGAGGAAAAAGAGGGGTAGAGCTATAGTAATAGGGGATTCTATTGTAAGGGGAATAGATAGGCGTTTCTGCGGCCGCAAATGAGACTCCAGGATGGTGTGTTGCCTCCCTGGTGCAAGGGTCAAGGATGTCTCAGAGCGGCTGCAGAACATCTTGGAAGGGGAGGGTGAACAGCCAGTTGTCGTGGTGCATATAGGTACCAACGATATAGGTAAAAACTGGGATGAAGTCCTAAAAGCTGAATATAGGGAGTTAGGAGGTAAATTTAAAAATAGGACCTCAAAGGTAGTAATCTCAGGATTGCTACCAGTGCCACGTGCTAGTCAGAGTAGAAATAGAAGGATATTTCAGATGAATACGTGGCTAGAGGAATGGTGCAACAGGGAGGGGTTCAAGTTCCTGGGACATTGGAACCGGTTCTGGGGGAGGTGGGACCAGTTCAAACCGTATGGTTTGCACCTAGGCAGGGCTGGAACCGATGTACTAGGGGGAGTGTTTGCTAGTGCTCTGGGGGAGAGTTTAAACTAAAATGGCAGGGGGTTGGGAACCTGAGCAAGGAGACAGAGGAAAGGGAAACAAGGATAAAGGCAAAAGATAGGAAGGAGAAAAACAAAAGTGGCAGTCAGAGAAATCAACGGTTTAAATCAAACGTGGCCACAGTAAATAATAATTCTAATAGGTCTAAGAGCGTTAAAAAAACAAGCCTGAAGGCTTTGTGTCTTAATGCGAGGAGCATTCGTAATAAGGTGGATGAATTGGCTGCGCAAATAGAGGTAAACGAATATGATTTGGTTGGGATTACAGAAACGTGGCTCAAGGATGGCCAAGGCTGGGAACTCAACATCCAGGGGTATTCGATATTCAGGAAAGATAGGCAAAAAGGAAAGGGAGGTGGGGTAGCATTACTGGTTAAAGAAGGTGTGGTAAACCACTGTCGTTCACTGTGTTCACTGTTGTTGTTGTTGTTGTTGTCGTTCACTCTTGTTTCACTGTTATGCCTGACTATGCCTCAGCTGACTCCGCCCTTGGCTACCTGGTATAAGGACGGCCGCATGGCAGCTCTCTGGCATCCTGATCTGTTTGAAGTGCAATTCAGTAGTTAATAAAAGCCTGTCGTTCTGAACTCTGCTCAGCCTTTTATTAGAATTGATAGCGCATCAATTTTATTAACTACTGACAAAAAAAAATAATAATAATAACGAGGTTAGGGAGGGCATCACGAGGGAAATTAGAGAAGCGTGCAATAAGAGCACAGCTGTCATCATAGGTGACTTTAACTTACATATAGATTGGACTAGCCTAATCAGTAAAAATAATGAGGAGGAGGAATTCCTTGAGTGTTTAAGGGATGGTTATCTGGATCAATATGTCGAGGAACCAACTCGGGAACAGGCTATATTGGGCTGGGTACTGTGCAATGAGAAGGGACTAATCAGTAATCTTGTTGTACGGGGACCCTTGGGTCAGAGCGATCATAACATGATCGATTTCTCACTCGAAATGGAGAGCGAAGAAATTGACTCAGAGACTAAGGTCCTGAATTTAAACAAGGGGAATTATGATGCCATGAGACGGGAACTGAGTAGGTCTGATTGGACAACGTTCCTGAGAGGACTGGAGGTAGATAAACAATGGCAAACATTTAAAGATAGAATGACAAAATTGCAAAAATTGTTTATACCAATCTGGCATAAAAGGAAATCTAAAAAGGTGACTCAACCGTGGATAACAGGGGAAATTAGAGACAGCATAAAATCCAAAGATAGGGCGTATAAAATAGCCAAAAAAAGCGCCAGAGCGGAAGATTGGGAACAGTTTAAGATAGAGCAAAGGAGGGCAAAGGGCATGATCAAGAGGGGCAAAATAGCTTACGAAAACAAGCTGGCGGAAAATATAAAAACTAACTCCAAAAGCTTTTATAAATATATCAAAAGGAAAAGACTGGTGAAAACCAAAGTTGGTCCATTGCAGTCAGATACGGGGGAATATATAATGGGAAATAAGGAAATGGCAGATCAACTAAATGCATACTTTGGGTCAGTCTTTACGAAGGAAGACACAAAAAACCTCCCTGGGATATCGGGAAAAATAGGGACATTGGCAAAGGAGGAACTGACGCAAATCAATATCTCTAAGGATATGGTGTTAAGGAAGCTAAAGGGATTGAAGGTGGACAAATCCCCAGGGCCTGATAACATGCATCCTAGGGTACTGAAGGAGGTGGCCCTAGAGATAGCGGATGCACTAAGGATGATTTTTCAGAATTCATTAGACTCGGGAACAGTGCCGATGGATTGGAGGGTAGCTAACGTTACCCCACTATTCAAAAAGGGGGGTAGGGAAAAAGCAGGTAATTACAGACCTGTAAGCCTTACATCAGTTGTGGGCAAAATGCTGGAGTCCATCATTAAGGATGAAATAGCGGAGCACTTAGCAAATGGGGACAGGATAGGACAGAGTCAACATGGATTTACAAAGGGTAAATCGTGCTTGACTAATCTATTGGAATTTTTTGAGGGAGTAACTGGTAGAATAGATGGGGGAGAGCCAGTAGATGTGGTGTACCTGGACTTCCAAAAGGCCTTCGATAAGGTCCCACATAAAAGATTAGCATGGAAAATTGAGGCTCATGGGATAAAGGGGAAAGTTTTGGCGTGGATAGGGAACTGGCTGTCAGATAGAAAACAGAGAGTTGGAATAAACGGCTCATTTTCTGAATGGCAGGCAGTAACAAGTGGGGTACCACAGGGATCTGTCCTGGGCCCCCAGCTGTTCACAATTTACATTAATGACCTGGATCAGGGAGTCGGATGCAGCATTTCCAAATTTGCAGACGACACTAAACTAGGAGGTGGGGTGGGCTCAGAGGAAGAGACCAGGAAGCTCCAGAGCGATTTGGACAGACTGGGCGATTGGGCGGATAAATGGCAGATGCACTATAATGTGGACAAGTGCGAAGTTATCCACCTTGGGTGCAGGAACGGGAGGGCAAATTATTATTTAAATGGCAATAGATTGGGAGAGGGGGAAGTACAGAGAGACCTGGGTGTTCTTGTACACCAGTCACTGAAGGCGAGCATGCAGGTGCAACAGGCGGTCAAGAAGGCAAACGGTATGCTGGCCTTCATAGCAAAAGGGTTAGAATACAGGAACAGGGATACCTTGCTGCAGCTGTACAGGGCACTGGTGAGACCACACCTCGAGTACTGTGTACAGTTTTGGTCGCCTCATCTGAGGAAGGATGTTCTTGCCATGGAGGGGGTGCAGCGGCGATTCACCAGGCTGATACCAGGAATGGCGGGAATGACCTATGAGGAGAGACTATGTAGTTTAGGGATGTACACACTGGAGTTTAGAAGATTGAGAGGGGACCTCATAGAAGTGTATAAAATTCTGACAGGTCTAGACAGACTGGATGCAGAAGGAATGTTTCCCTTGGCGGGTGAAAACAGAACTAGAGGACATAATTTAAGGATAAGGGCTAAACCATTTAGGACAGAGATGAGGGGGAATTTCTTCACTCAGAGAGTGGTGAACCTGTGGAACTCATTGCCACAGAGGGCAGTGTACGCCAGCTCATTAAATATATTTAAGAGGGAATTAGATATATTTCTACGGGCAAAAGGGGTTAAGGGTTACGGAGAGAAGGCGGGGACGGGATACTGAATTAAAGGATCAGCCATGATCTCATTAAATGGCGGAGCAGGCACGAAGGGCCGAATGGCCTACTCCTGCTCCTATCTTCTATGTATCTATGTATCTATGATGCTGCAGATACTTAAGATCAAGTGCCTGGAACTCGACCCGCAAGAACCGGACTCGACTGCTAAGTTCTCGCACTGGCTGAACTGTTTTGAGTCCTTTCTGGCTGCATCCGGGGAGACCGTCGCCACCGACGCCGCCAAGCTCAGGGTGCTGAATTCTAAAGTAAACCACCGAGCTTTTGCCCTTATCCGGGACGCTACGAGCTACCAGGGGGCTATCGACATTTTGAAGGAGCAATATGCACGCCCGGTCAACTATGTTTACGCAAGACATCTCCTGGGGTCTCGCAAACAACAGCCCGGGGAACCCACAGAAGCATACATACGGGCGCTGAAGGAACTCGGCCGAGCCTGCGAATGCAAGCAAGTATCAGCCACGGAACATACGGAGGAGCTTATCCGGGACGCCCTCGTTGCGGGCCTCAGGTCCACTCACACACAGCAGCGACTGCTGGAAAGTAGCGAGCTCGACCTGAAGAAGGTGATTTCACTCACCCTTTCGTTGGACGTAGCCCATCGGAACACGGAGGCCTACTCCCCGGACCGCGCGGCCGCCTCATGGATGTCGCAGCCGCCGCCATCTTGGGACGCGGCACCGCCCCGGGCCCCGGCCCCAACTGCTGCAGCGATGTCCCGCCCGAGCCAGAAATGTTATTTCTGTGGCCAAACCAAACACCCCAGGGCGCGCTGCCCGGCGAAAAACGCGGTCTGCTCTGCCTGCGGTAAGAAGGGACACTACGCTGGCGTCTGCAGAAGTCAGAAGACCCCTACCTCCAGCAGCGCCGCGTGCGATTCGTGGGAGCGGCCATCTTGCCTTCCTCCAGCCTCGTGGGGATCGGGATCGTCATGGGCGGCGCCATTTTGTCCTTCTTCTCCGACGCCGCCATTTTGTCCGCCATTTTGCCAACGGGCCCCCGACTCACCCACCGCCTCACCGGAGTTCTACAGCGACGCTCCCGACTCCACAGCGGCCTCCATTACGCTGGATCAATCCAGACCCCATCAGCTAGCCAGGTCCACGATGGACATCCAGGTAAATGGCCGCGCCACAACTTGCCTTTTTGATTCCGGGAGCACGGAGAGCTTCATACACCCTGATACGGTACGGCATTATTCCCGCTCGGTCCGGCCAACGCGCCATCGGATCTCCATGGCCTCAAAATCTCACTCAGCAGACATCGGCGGCTACTGCGTAGTGACCCTCTCGGTGAAGGGCTCCGTTTATAAAAATGTAAAGCTATTCATCCTGCCACATCTCTGCGCTGCCGTTCTGCTGGGGTTGGACTTTCATTGTCACTTTAAGAGTGTCACCTTGACATACGGTGGGCCTCTTCCCCCGCTCACTGTCTGCAACCAGCAGTTTTTAAATTGCCCGCCGCGCCCCACCTGTAGTCTCTCCACCCTCAAAATCACCCCCCCCCCCGTTCGCTAACCTCACCTGCGACTGCAAGCCTATCGCCACAAAGAGCAGGCGATACAGCACCGGGGACACATCCTTCATAAGATCTGAGGTGACGCGGCTCCTGAAAGAGGGGATTATTGAGGATAGTACCAGCCCCTGGCGAGCTCAGGTGGTAGTCGTTAAGACCGGCAACAAGCAGCGCCTGGTCATCAACTACAGCCAGACTATCAACAAGTACACCCAGTTGGATGCATACCCTCTCCCCCGCATAGCCGACATGGTTAATAAGATAGCGCAATATCGCGTTTTCTCGGCCACTGACCTCAAGGCAGCATACCACCAAATCCCTATCCGCCCTGAGGACCGCCAGTACACAGCTTTCGAGGCAAACGGCCGTCTTTTTCACTTCCTCAGGGTTCCTTTCGGCGTCACCAACGGTGTCTCCGTCTTCCAGAGGGAGATGGACCGGATGGTCGACGAGAATGCGTTACAGGCCAAGTTTCCCTACCTGGACAACGTGACCATCTGCGGCCATGACCTGCAGGACCATGACGCCAATCTTGATAAGTTCCTTTGCACGGCCCAACTCCTAAACCTCACGTACAACAAGGAAAAGTGCATATTCCGCGCAGCCCGCCTCGCTATCCTTGGTTGCGTGGTGGAACACGGAGTCATTGGTCCTGACCCTGACCGGATGCGCCCATTGATGGAACTTCCCCTGCCCCACTGTCTCAAGGCCCTCAAAAGGTGCCTGGGCTTCTTTTCCTATTACGCCCAGTGGGTCCCTCATTATGCGGACAAAGCCCGTCCACTTATCAAGTCCACTTCCTTCCCCCTGACGGCGGAGGCCCGCTCAGCCTTTCACCGTATAAAAGATGACATTGCCAAGGCCACCATGCACTCGGTAGACGAGTCCATCCCCTTCCAGGTGGAGAGCGATGCATCCGACTTTGCCCTGGCCGCTACCCTTAACCAGGCGGGAAGACCCGTGGCCTTTTTTTCACGAACCCTCCAGGGCTCCGAACTCAGACACTCCTCTGTGGAAAAAGAGGCCCAGGCCATTGTGGAGGCGGTGCGCCACTGGCGGCACTACCTGGCTGGAAAACGATTTACCCTGCTTACTGACCAACGTTCAGTCGCTTTCATGTTCAACAACAAGCAGAGGGGCAAAATCAAAAATGACAAGATTTTGAGGTGGAGAATTGAACTTTCCACCTACAATTACGACATCTTGTACCGGCCCGGGAAACTCAACGAACCCTCAGATGCTCTATCGCGAGGCACATGCGCCACCGCGCAGATCGATAGACTACGGGGCCTCCACAGCGACCTCTGCCACCCGGGGGTCACCAGGTTCTTCCATTTCATTAAGGGCCGCAACCTGCCTTACTCCATCGAGGAGGTCAGGACCATGACCAGGAGCTGCCCAGTCTGTGCAGAGTGCAAGCCGCACTTCTATATGCCTGACAGAGCAAACCTGATCAAGGCCACCCGCCCTTTTGAGCGCCTGAGTGTCGACTTTAAAGGGCCCCTCCCCTCCTCTGACCGTAATGTGTACTTCCTCAACATAGTTGATGAGTACTCCCGTTTCCCTTTCGCCATCCCCTGCCCGGACATGACCACCGCTACGGTCATTAAATGCCTGCACAACCTCTTTGCTCTGTTCGGTTTTCCCAGCTATATTCATAGCGACCGGGGCTCATCCTTCATGAGCGACGAACTCCATCAGTACCTGCTCATGAGAGGTATTGCCTCAAGCCGGACCACCAGCTACAACCCCCGGGGGAACGGACAGGTTGAAAGAGAGAACGCGATGGTCTGGAAGGCGGCCCTCCTAGCCTTAAAATCTAGGGGCCTTCCGACCTCCCGTTGGCAGGATGTCCTACCTGATGCGCTCCACTCCATCCGGTCACTGCTTTGTACTGCCACCAACGCCATCCCCCATGAACGAATGTTCATTTTTCCCCGGAGGTCCACATCCGGTACCTCACTACCACACTGGCTGACGTCCCCAGGGCCCGTCCTGCTGAGGAAGCATGTAAGGTCCCACAAAATGGCTCCCCTGGTAGAGAAGGTTCACCTCCTCCATGCCAACCCCCAGTACGCCTACGTGGCATACTCGGACGGGCGGGAGGATACAGGCCTAGAAATTGGGTTTTGGCTTAGCCAGGGCTTTAGCGCCGGAAATTAGTGCCGGCGCTAAGTCCCCTGCGCACGCCAAAAATTCAGTGGCGCCGCGCCCAAACGGCTGCCGGCGCTACTGAAGGGTCTTAGCGCCTGGAAAAGGGCGCTAACTGCCGTTTCACGCCACAATTCCGGCGCTGCGGCACCCGATGCGGTGCGGCAGGCTGGGGAAGTGCAGGCCTCCTCCTTCCGTTAAGGAGGAGCTGCCTGCACCCGGCCGCGGCCCGCGCAAATCTGCTTAAAAATGAGCCCGGCACCTCGGACAAGTGCCGGGCTTGCATCTGTTCCGGGGGGGGTGGGGTAGAGAAGTCCGGGGAGGGAGCTGCTGGCAGGCGGCCGGCGGGAAAGCGGCCGGCCGCCGTGGGGCCTTTAATGCGCCGGCGCTAACTGCAGTAAGGCACCTCTGACAAAACGCTGGTTGCGGCTGCCACGGGCGAGGCGGCCGCAACTCAATTTCGGAGTTCGGGCGGGTTACCACGGCAACCGGGACGCTGCGCACACCGATGACGTCATCGGTGCCGGCGCAGCGCTACCGGAGCAACGCCGATTTAGGGCCCCAGGGAATTTCACTACTGGCCATAACTCCGGCGCAAGGCCCTCTAGCGCCTCAAATGAGGCGCTAAGGCTACTGAATTTTCAGCCGACAGTCTCCATTAGAGATCTGGCACCCTCGGGGTCCACTGACCCGTCACCATTGCCCTCCACCACGACCCCCTTCGACACAGCCCAAAATTCAGCAGACCCAATTCTCACCCCTGTCCATTCCACCCCAGTAGACGGCATGCCGCGACCCCAGGACCAGCCGGAGTCCACTCGCCCACCCAACACCAAAGGGGACGATACGCCAGTGCTCGACCCCATTCAAGACGCGTCGTTGGAAGCTGTACCATCGCAACCGTCGCCACGAAGATCTCGACGGCAAACGAGGCCGCCCGACAGACTCGCCTACTCGAACTTTTGATACACTTCACCCCGCCGGACTTAATTTTAAACGAGGGGTGAATGTGGTAAACCACTTTCGTTCACTGTGTTCACTGTTGTTGTTGTTGTTGTTGTCGTTCACTCTTGTTTCACTGTTATGCCTTACTATGCCTCAGCTGACTCCGCCCTTGGCTACCTGGTATAAGGACGGCCGCATGGCAGCTCTCTGGCATTCGGTCGTCCACTAGAGGCATAGTCCTGATCTGTTTGAAGTGCAATTCAGTAGTTAATAAAAGCCTGTCGTTCTGAACTCTGCTCAGCCTTTTATTAGAATTGATAGCGCATCAGAAGGGATTAACACAATTGTAAGGAAGGATATTAGCTCTGATGATGTGGAATCTGTATGGGTAGAATTGAGAAATACCAAGGGGCAGAAAAAGTTAGTGGGAGTGGTATATAGACCTCTAAACAGTAAGGCAGAGGTTGGGGATGGCATTAAAAGGGAAATTAAAGAAGCGTGCAATAAGGGCACAGCAGTCATCATGGGTGACTTTAATCTACATATAGATTGGGCTAACCAAATTAGTAACAATACTATGGAGGAGGAATTCCTGGAGTGTTTACGGGATGGTTTCCTGGACCAATATGTTGAGGAACCAACCAGATATCAGGCCATCTTATGTAATGAGAAAGGATTAATTAGCAATCTTGTTGTACGAGGCCCCTTGGGTCGGAGCGATCATAATATGATCGAATTCTTCATTAAGATGGAGAATGAAGTAGTTGACTCAGAGACTAGGGTCCTAAATTTAAATAAAGGAAACTACGATGATCTGAGGCGCGAGTTGGGTAGGATTGATTGGGGAATGTCACTCAAAGGGTTGACGGTGGATAGGCAATGGCAAACATTCAAAGACCGCATGGATGAACTACAGAATTTGTTCATCCCAGTTTGGCATAAAAATAAAACAAAAAAGGTGACTCAACCGTGGCTAACAAGGGAAATTAGGGATAGCATAAGATCCAAGGAGAGGACATATAAATTGGCCAGAAGAAGCAATAATCCTGAGGATTGGGAGCAGTTTAAGATTCAACAAAGGAGGACAAAGGGATTAATTAAGAAGGGGAAAATAGAATATGAGAGTAAGCTTGCAGGGAACATAAAAACTGACTGTAAAAGCTTTTATAGATATGTGAAGAGAAAAAGATTGGTAAAGTCAAGCGTAGGTCCCTTGCAGTCAGAATCAGGGGAATTTATAATGGGGAACAAAGAAATGGCAGACCAACTAAATACATATTTTGGTTCTGTCTTCACAAAGGAGGACACAAATAACCTCCCAGAGATGCCGGGGAACATAGGGTCTGATGAAAGGGTGGAACTGAAAGAAATCAGCATTTGTAGGGAAATGGTGTTAGGGAAATTGATGGGACTGAAGGCCGATAAATCCCCAGGGCCTGATAATCTACATCCTAGGGTACTTAAGCAAGTGGCCCTAGAAATAGTAGATGCATTGCTGATCATCTTCCAACATTCGATGGAATCTGGAACAGTACCCATGGATTGGAGGGTAGCTAATGTTACCCCACTATTCAAAAAAGGTGGTAGAGAGAAAACAGGGAATTACAGACTGGTAAGCCTGACATCGGTAGTGGGGAAAATGCTAGAGTCCATTATAAAAGATGTAATAGCAGAGCACTTGGAAAACAGTGACAGGATTGGACAAAGTCAACATGGATTCACAAAAGGTAAATCGTGCTTGACTAATCTACTGGAATTTTTTGAGGATGTAACTGGTAAAATAGATAAGGGAGAACCAGTGGATGTGGTGTATCTGGACTTTCAGAAGGCCTTCGATAAGGTCCCACCTAAGAGATTAGCGTGTAAAGTTAAGGCACATGGGTTTGGGGGCAAGGTATTGACTTGGATAGAGAACTGGTTGGCAGACAGAAAGCAAAGAGTTGGAATAAACGGGTCTTTTTCCGAGTGGCAGGCAGTGACTAGTGGGGTACCGCAGGGATCGGTCCTTGGACCCCAGCTATTCACAATATATATAAATGATCTGGACAAGGGAACTTGATGTAATATCTCCAAATTTGCAGATGACACAAAGCTGGGTGGGCGTGTATGCTGTGAGGAGGATGTCAAGAAACTCCAGGATGATTTGGACATGTTGGGTGATTGGGCAGAAACATGGCAGATGCAATATAATGTGGATAAATGTGAGGTTATCCACTTTGGTAGCAAAAACAGGAAGACAGATTATTATCTAAATGGCAATAGATTGGGAGAAGGGGAAGTGCAACGAGACCTGGGTGTCCTTGTGCACCAGTCGCTGAAGGTAAGCATGCAGGTGCAGCAGGCGGTTAAGAAGGCAAATGGTATGTTGGCCTTCGTAGCAAGAGGGTTTGAATGCAGGAACAAGGATGTCTTGCTGCAGTTGTACAGGGCCTTGGTGAGACCACATCTTGAGTATTTTGTGCCGTTTTGGTCGCCTTATCTGAGGAAGGATGTTCTTGCCATGGAAGGAGTTCAGCGAAGATTCACCAGGCTGATACCTGGGATGGCAGGAATGACATATGAGGAGAAATTGGTTCAATTGGCCTTGTACTCACTGGAGTTTAGAAGAATGAGAGGTGATCTCCTTGAAACTTATAAAATTCTGACAGGACTGGACAGACTAGATGCAGGAAGGATGTTCCCGATGGTCGGGGAGTCCAGAACCAGGGGACACAGTCTAAGGATAAAGGGTAGGCCATTTAGGACAGAAATGAGGAGGAATTTCTTCACCCAGAGAGTGGTGAACCTGTGGCACTCTCTACCACAGAAGGCGGTGGAGGCTAGTTCATTAAATATATTCAAGAAGGAGTTGGATATATTTCTTAAGGCTAAAGGGATCAAGAGTTATGGGGAGAAAGGAGGGACCGGGTACTTAATTTGGATGATCAGCCATGATCGCTGTGGTATCTTGAGGTGGCCATAGATGGAGACAGACACTTGTTAACTCCTTAACATGGTTTAATCAACACTTGCACATAAAAGCTTCTGCCATGAGGCAGCAAAAACAAAGAGTACAACCAGTACAGATCAGACTTAACTCAGGAGAGCAATTGGTGGATCAGGTTACTCATAACCTCCCAGGTTACTACACTCCTCCCCCCTTAAGATTGCCGTATGCAATTCTTAAACAATAACCCTTACTAGGTACTACGTTTTAATTAACCAGTATGCTCTAACCATGGTTAACCCCTGACTAATATAACAGGTTTGTATAAGTCTTTCTGGTTGCTTGCGAATCCTTTGTGAACATCTTAATTCCACTGTGGTGGATTCTCAGATTCATTCGCACTTGAGATTGGAGTAGTCTCTGATGTTGGTTTTACTCTGTCCTGCTGTGGCCTGGAAGTACCAGTGTCCACTGGCACCTTATAAGCCGTGCTTGGTCCTGGAACAGCCTCCTCTACTGCCCTTTGTTCCATCTGAGGCAGTTCCCCCTGCTGCCGGCTGAAAAGCTGATCCACATACCGACAAACCCCTCGACCATCCCCTAGTAACACGGAGTACGACACAGGTCCTGTAATGTCCTGGATTAGTCCTGGTATCCATTTAGGTCCATAACCGAAGTTCCGGGTGTACACAGAGTCCCCTATGGCGAAATGGCGAGCTTTAGTATGTTTGTCATGGTACGCTTTTTGGTTTGTTTGTTTTGTCTCAACCTTGCTTTTGAGATCTGGGTGTATCAGGTCTAACGTGCACCGCAACTTTCTCCCCATCATCAACTCAGCCGGAGAAAGCCCCGTGGTAGCTTGGGGTGTTATACGATAACTAAACAAGGCTCTATTGAGCTTGGTCTCCAGGGTGTCACCTGAGCTCTTCCTCATGAGCTCCTTAAAAGTCTGCATGGCTCGCTCGGCTAACCCATTTGAGGCTGGGTGATATGGAGCCGAGGTGACATGTGTGATTCCATTCCTTACCATGAATTCTTTGCTCACTTCACTAATTAAACACTGTGCATTGTCGGATACAATCATTTCTGGAATACCATGCATGCTGAAGCTGTTCCTGAGACAATTCAGTGTGGCATCAGTCGTTGCAGAGCTCACTGGATAAACGTCGATCCACTTTGAGTGAGCGTCTACCAGCACCAAAAACATTTTGCCCCTAAAAGGTCCCGCATAGTCTATGTGAATTCTCCTCCAGGGTTTGGTGGGCCACTCCCAGGGATGGAGTGGTGCCCCGGCAGGTGTTTTCCTCTGTTCCTGACATATAGTGCATGACTTTACCTTTGACTCAATTTCAGCATCCAAGTTAGGCCACCACAGGTAGCTCCTAGCTAGTCCTTTCATTCTAGTCATTCCTGGGTGCGATTGATGCAACTGTTCCATCAAAGTAGAGCGTCCCCGCTCTGGGACTATGATGCGTGCTCCCCATAGCACACATCCATCTTGGACACTGAGCTCATGCTGTCTCTGTCTGTACGGCGCGAACTCTGGTCCCTCACGGTGATCTGGCCAGCCTTTCAACACATACTCACGGACCCTTGACAGAACAGGGTCCTTGGCTGTCCAGCCCTGGATTTGCGCTGAAGTCATCAGGGGACTGATCTCCTGATCCAGCATCAGGACGTGCTCCTCAGGGGAAGTACTGCGAGGAGATTTTGAGAGGGGCAGGCGGCTGAGAGCATCCGCGTTCCCGTTTTCCTTGCCGGCTCTATACGTGATCACATATTCATAGGCTCTTAGTATTACTGCCCATCTCATTATTCTCTGTGATGCCATTTGAGGCACCGCTTTCATCTCATTCAGTAAGCTAATAAGAGGCTTGTGGTCAGTACTGATTACAAATTTCCTCCCATATATGTACTTATGGAATTTCTTTACTCCAAATATAATGGCCAACCCCTCTTTATCAAGCTGTGAATAGTTCTTTTCCGCAGCTGTGAGCGTGCGTGAAACAAACCCGATGGGTCTTTCTGTGGTGTATGTAACCTGTTCCACCTTAAGAGAACTTAAGCCTGGTCCACCTTAAGAAAGGTACTACTTTCTTTGGCTGCTGTATACGTAATACCGGTGGTGACCACACCGGTATATAAGCACAGTGTAATAATATTGTATTCAGTATAGTCCGACCTCCAACCAGTAAAGACCTGTTGAATTTACTCTTGTGGTCTGTGTAGTAATTCTCACTATAACACACAGACTTAACAGTGGCGACGAGTCTGATTCTTACCCTGCTGCAGTAATTTCCACGGCGACTTCGTCCACAGACAGGACGTCGAAGAGAGGTTTCCACCCTCATCACCTACGGGAAGACACGTCGAGCGGCAGGCATCGAGCAACCGGAGTGCAGAAGACATCCTGACCTCGAAGCCTCCATCAGCGACTGTCAGCTTCTTCTACTACCTCGTGGTGGGTAAGCCGGGCAGCGACGCGACAGAAAGTCAACTGCGTTGGCTGTACAGACGGGGCTGGGAAGACGGAGGAATAAGGGCGGTGAGGTCGATCGCGACCAGAGATAAGGGCCAGGCCGCTTTCGAGCGAGAGGCGCAGCGCGGGACATTGATCGTGACCGGAGATAAGGGCCGCATTCGGGCTAAAGGCGCTGCGTCTGGGGAATCTGAAGGCGCGAGAGCCGCGGTGAAGCGGAGACAGCGTCGGGGGACGGGTGAAGACCGCCAAGCGCGGGAAAACCGCCATTTTGTGGGCGGAGGACGACGGCAAGAGCGGGAAGCCGCCATCTTAGATAACATTAAAAATACGATAAATTGCTACGATGCCTAAACATGGGAACATTAATGCCTTCGACAGTGATATAGAAGACTGGGCTATGTATGTAGAATGCATACAAAACTATTGTAAGGCAAATAAAATTCCTGAGGCAGATAAAGCACTAACATTACTAAACTTAATGGGTGCGAAGACATACGGGCAATTGAAACACCTGTTATCACCAGATGAACCGGCGGATAAGACGTTCAAACAGATTGTTACTGTCCTAAAAAATCATCTTAACCCCACGCCGCTGATGCTAGCGGAATGATTTAAATTTTACGATAGAAGACAGCTGCAAAATGAAAGCAATGCTGAATATTTGATGGAATTACGTAAGCTAGCAAAATATTGTCAGTTTGGAACGGGACTGACAGAGGCACTTCGAGATAGATTTGTGTGTGGTTTATTTAAACAGGATACACAAAGGCGACTGCTCGAGGAGAATGAGCTGTCTCTCGAGAAGGCGGTCACTATGGCAGCAGCACACGAGGCCGCAGCGAGAGGCACGGCAGTAATGCAGCTACGGCCACCGGAACTCGGTACAAACAAATTGGGTTTGAGTTCTGTCAAATGTTATCGTTGTGGAAAGACAACGCATGATCAGAACCAGTGTTGGTTTAAAAACCAAGAATGCAGAACGTGTGGCAGGCTTGGCCACATAGCTAAAGTATGCCGGTCAGGAAAGAAGACCAGCAACAAAAAGTCACCGCAAGGAAAATATGCAAAGGTACACAAGGTGACAAAGAACAGTTTGAACGAACAGAAGTCAGATTCAGACGCTAGCAGTAATGAACTGGATAGCTTAAGAATACACAACGTTGGTAAGGATACAGACCTCCAGACAATTTGGGTCACTCTTAAGATAGCAGGAGTCCAAGTAAAAATGGAATTGGACACTGGATCGGCATTGACGGTCATGAATAAGAAAGATTACAGAAGGTTATTCCAACATATTCCCTTACAGGATACGGAGATTATATTGAAAACGTACACGGGGCAAAGAGTGTACCCCATCGGAAAAATAGAGGTAGAAGTGGTCCACAAGGGCGAAGGAAGCCAAGTAATGGACTTATATGTGCTACCTGAAGGAGGTCCACCACTACTAGGACAGGAGTGGATTAGGAAAATGAATATGGACTGGCACTCCTTGAAAGCACTAACGGTAGATTCCGGGGAAACAGCTGTCAAACCTAAACGATTGTCCAGAATATTGGATGAGGCTAAAGAGGTGTTCCAGCCGGGACTGGGAACACTGAGAGGAATTACGGCAAACATCAAGATTGATGAACATGCACAACCAAAATTTTTTAAAGCCAGACCGGTACCCTATGCAATACGACCTGCGGTTGAAGCGGAGCTGGAAGCACTAGAACGTTCAGGTGTACTGTCTATAGATTGGAGTGAGTGGGCTACGCCCATTGTTCCCGTTATGAAACGTCCTGCGAACAATAAGCCAGGAGATCCAGGGAAGGTTCGCATCTGTGGAGATTTCAAAATCACCGTTAATCCGGTGCTTCACACGGTGCAGTATCCGCTTCCACGGATTGAGGATATTTTCGCTTCACTGTCTGGCGGGAAACACTTCACCAAGATAGACCTGGTGCAGGCGTACTTGCAGATGGAGGTTGAAGAAGAGTCACGCCAATACCTCACGATCAACACGCATCGAGGGTTGTACCGGTACAATAGGCTGGTTTTTGGAGTGGCATCGGCTCCAGCAATTTGGCAGAGGGCCATGGAGCAGGTATTACAGGGAATTCCAGGCACACAATGTTACCTGGACGACATTCTGATCACAGGTGATGGTGATGAACAGCATCTCGCTAACTTGGAACTGGTGCTCAACAGACTGAAAGAGTATGGACTTAGAGTAAATCGGCAGAAATGTGAGTTCTTCCAGAAGCGGATCTCATACTGTGGTCATGTCATTGACCGGGAGGGGCTTCATAAGTCTCCTGACAAGATAGCGGCAGTTGTAAAGGCTCCCGCTCCGGAGAATGTCTCTCAGTTGAGGTCGTTTCTAGGATTAATTAACTATTACCATAAATTTCTGCCAAATCTATCCACGGTGCTGCATCCGTTGAACGCTCTTTTACAGAAAGGGGTACCATGGGACTGGGGCGAAAACTGTAAGAAGGCATTTCGCAAAAGCAAAGAATTGATCACCTCAGAGGAAGTGTTGGCTCACTTCAACCCGACACTGCCTATTCGGTTGGCTTGTGATGCTTCTCCATATGGTATTGGGGCAGTACTCTCACATAAATTGCCAAATGGCACGGAAAGGCCAGTCGCGTTTGCATCCAGATCATTGACCTCCGCTGAGCGCAACTATGCGCAGATCGATAGGGAGGCCCTTAGCCTTGTATGGGGAGTGAAGAAGTTTAATCATTACCTACAGGGCCAAAAATTCACACTTCTGACGGACCATCAACCGTTGGTGTCCATTTTTAACCCTAAGAAGGGTGTTTCGGTGATGACAGCACAGCGTCTCCAGAGATGGTCTCTTTTCTTAGGGGCACATCAATATCAGATAGAATTCAAAGGTACGAAACAGCATGGCAATGCTGATGGCCTGTCGCGCCTGCCACTACCTGAAGATGAAGACACGACGGAAGTTGACCCTGTTGAGTTATTTCATTCGACCATTATCGAGTGTTTACCTGTCACCAACGCAAGCATTGAAAGAGAAACCAGGAACGACCCGACACTGTCCAGAGTCTACGAGGTGACAGTGAAAGGATGGCCAACACGGGGTGATCCTCTGTTACCGGCATTCTCGGCAAGGTGAGACCAGCTGTCCGTCTGCCATGGTACTTTGATGTACGGGACAAGAGTGATTATTCCTCCCAAGTTAAGGGAAAGAGTTTTAAAAGAACTACATGAAGGTCATCTGGGGGGAGTTAAAATGAAAAGTCTTGCTAGGGCTTACGTATGGTGGCCGGGTATTGACCAACAGATTGAGGAGTTAACGAAAAGCTGCACTGGGTGTCAAAAAGTGCAAAATGCACCTCCGATAGCACCGCTACACCCATGGGAATGGCCTTCAGCCCCATGGCAACGCGTACACATTGACTTTGCTGGTCCATTCATGGACTCCATGTTCCTAATCGCGGTGGACGCACATTCCAAATGGCCAGAAGTCATCAAGATGAATACCACTACTTCAGAGAAGACAATTGCGGTGTTAAGAACAATATTCGCAAGGAACGGATTGCCAGAACAGATCTGTTCAGACAACGGACCACAGTTTGTATCGGAAGAATTCCAACAATTCTTAAAGAAGAATGGAGTTAAACATTATACCTCTGCCCCATATCATCCGGCGACAAACGGGTTGGCTGAAAGATTTGTCCAGACATTCAAAAAGGCTATTAAGGCCATGAATGATGATCAGATTCTGCTGCAACACAAGGTCGATAAGTTCCTGATGTCATATAGAAACGCCGATCATGCCGTGACTAACCAAAGTCCTGCTATGATGTTTTATAACAGGAGGTTGCGGTCCAAGTTGGACTTGTTAAAACCAAATGTGCGGAGGGAAGTGGAAAACAAACAGTTTCGGCATATTAACAGCAAGACCACTCGAACTTTCGACGTAGGACAACCAGTGATGGCAAGGGGCTATGGAAACGAAAAATGGCAGTCCGGAACAAACCGGGCCAGACAAGGACCTCTGATGTACAC